>NC_135543.1:6286072-7034406 GCF_045843805.1 Urocitellus parryii | reverse complement strand
GTGTGTGTGTGTGTGTGTCTCCTTCCTTCATGTATGTGTGTGTGTGTGTGTGTCTCCTTCCTTCATGTATGTGTGTATGTGTGTATGTGTGTCTCCTTCCTTCATGTATGTGTGTATGTGTGTATGTGTGTCTCCTTCCTTCATGTATGTGTGTATGTGTGTCTCCTTCCTTCATGTATGTGTGTATGTGTGTCTCCTTCCTTCGTATACGTATGTGTGTGTGTGTATGTGTGTCTCCTTCCTTCGTATACGTATGTGTGTGTGTGTATGTGTGTCTCCTTCCTTCGTGTACGTATGTGTGTGTGTGTATGTGTGTCTCCTTCCTTCGTGTACGTGTGTGTGTGTGTGTCTCCTTCCTTCGTGTACGTGTGTGTGTGTGTGTGTGTCTCCTTCCTTCGTGTACGTGTGTGTGTGTGTGTGTCTCCTTCCTTCGTGTACGTGTGTGTGTGTGTGTGTGTGTGTCTCCTTCCTTCGTGTACGTGTGTGTGTGTATGTGTGTCTCCTTCCTTCGTGTACGTGTGTGTGTGTGTGTATGTGTGTCTCCTTCCTTCGTGTACGTGTGTGTGTGTGTGTATGTGTGTCTCCTTCCTTCGTGTACGTGTGTGTGTATGTGTGTCTCCTTCCTTCGTGTACGTGTGTGTGTGTGTGTATGTGTGTCTCCTTCCTTCGTGTACGTGTGTGTGTGTGTATGTGTGTCTCCTTCCTTCGTGTACGTGTGTGTGTGTGTATGTGTGTCTCCTTCCTTCGTGTACGTGTGTGTGTGTGTATGTGTGTCTCCTTCCTTCGTGTATGTGTGTGTGTGTATGTGTGTCTCCTTCCTTCGTGTACGTGTGTGTGTGTGTATGTGTGTCTCCTTCCTTCGTGTACGTGTGTGTGTGTGTATGTGTGTCTCCTTCCTTCGTGTACGTGTGTGTGTGTATGTGTGTCTCCTTCCTTCGTGTACGTGTGTGTGTATGTGTGTCTCCTTCCTTCGTGTACGTGTGTGTGTGTATGTGTGTCTCCTTCCTTCCTCTCATATATATACATATATATATATAATGTCTCCTTCCTTCTTATGTGTATGTGTATATATATATATGTCTCCTTCCTTCCTATATATATGTTTATATATGTATATATCTCCTTCCTTCCTATATATATGTTTATATATGTATATCTCTCCTTCCTTCCTATATATATGTTTATATATGTATATATCTCCTTCCTTCCTATATATATGTATATATCTCCTTCCTTCCTATATATATGTATATATCTCCTTCCTTCCTATATATATGTATATATCTCCTTCCTTCCTATATATATGTATATATCTCCTTCCTTCCTATATATATGTATATATCTCCTTCCTTCCTATATATATGTATATATCTCCTTCCTTCCTATATATATGTATATATCTCCTTCCTTCCTATATATATGTATATATCTCCTTCCTTCCTATATATGTATGTATATATATATATATATATATATGTCTCCTTCCTTCCTATATATGTATGTATATATATATATGTCTCCTTCCTTCCTATATGTGTATATATATGTCTCCTTCCTTCCTATATGTGTATATATGTCTCCTTCCTTCCTATATATATGTATATATCTGTCTCCTTCCTATATATATATATATATATATGTATGTATATATATATGTCTCCTTCCTATATATATATATGTATGTATATATGTATGTCTCCTTCCTTCCTATATATATGTATATATCTCCTTCCTTCCTATATATGTATGTATATATATATATGTCTCCTTCCTTCCTATATGTGTGTATATATATGTCTCCTTCCTTCCTATATATATGTATATATCTCCTTCCTTCCTATATATGTATGTATATATATATATGTCTCCTTCCTTCCTATATGTGTGTATATATGTCTCCTTCCTTCCTATATATATGTATATATCTGTCTCCTTCATATATATATATGTATGTATATATATATATATATATGTCTCCTTCCTATATATGTATGTATATATGTATGTCTCCTTCCTTCCTATATATATGTGTGTATATATCTCCTTCCTTTCTGTATATATATGTATATATAGTCTGTCTCCTTCATATATGTATATATGTCTCATATGTATCTCTTATATCTATCTATATATTTCTCACATTTCATGTTTCACATACAAATAGAATCTGCCTTCTCGGAATCCCAAAAACCACTGGTTTAAATAGAAATTTACTTTCTCACAGTTCTAGGGACCAGAGGTCCAAAACAGTGTTGGCAGGGCCGTGCTTCCTCTAGAGGTGCTGGGAAGGGTCTGTTTCAGGTCTCTGTCATCCTGTGGTAGTGTCTGAGTGTGGTGGTATAATGCCAATCTGCACATTGCATTCTCCTCATAGGCCTGTGTCTGTGTCCAAATTTCTGTATAATATATTTATCTCATCTTATTGGGTTAGGGCCCATTCTGCTACAAATGGCTTCATTCTTTGTTGTCTAATTACATGTAAAGTGACCCTATTTCCAAATAAGTTCATATTCTGAAGTACTAGGAATTAAAACCTTAACATATGAATTTTGGGGAGATATAGGTCAACCCATAATAAATTCCATAAAAATAGCATCAAAATGAAAAAAATATTCATGAATAAATTGTACCAAAAATAGTGTAAAACCTATTCACTGAAACTAAAAGCACTGATGGATGAAATTAAAGAAAACTTTAATAAATGGAAAAATATCCCATGTTCATGGATATGAAGATAATGTTTTTAAGCTGGTAATATTCTCCAAGGATCTGTAGATTCAACCCAATATTTTTCAAAATTCCAAGTGAATTCTTTGCAGAAATTGACAAGCTGTTCCAAAATCTCAGAGAACCCAGGGAAGTTATAATAATCTTTAATCAAGCCTGTGTTTTAATATAGTAACTTCTTCCTTTAATTGGAATTTCATGGAATTTACAGCACATTCTATTGGTTTATATAGTATCAGTGAACAGTTTGAAGCAGCCCATCATAACACCTTGCAAGATATTTCCTTTCCAGATACTATCAAGTGCAATTCAAAGGTATATCATTATAAGTGTGCTTCAAGAAACAAGTTATCACGTTTGTTGAGGTATTGATTGATACTTTTCTACCATCTAATTACTTTTCAGCAATCTTCTGCATGGTTTGATGTCCCTACCAAAACTCATGTTAAATTTAATCCCCATTGTGAGATATTAAGAGAGTCAAGAAAAGGAAAGACCTGAGCTGGGATGTTTTGTCTCACTACCTGATACCCTTGGTACTTTGCTGGGGTCACCACCAGCAAAAAAGACTTCATCAGATGCAGCCACCCAATCTTGAACTTCCCAGCATTTAGAATCATGAGCAGAATACACCTTTATTCTTTGTAAATTGCTTAGTCTGTGGTGGTCAGTTATAGTGACACAAAATGGTCTTTGCTTCTCTGCAGAGGGTCCCATTGCAGCTCAAGTACCAGTGGTCTGATGATTTTTGGATCTTGGTCCTGGATGCATTCTACACAAAGATCACCAGGTAAACCGTTTTCTTAAAACATACAAAACTGAATTCATCTCTGTCATGATCTCTGCCAAACCAGCTTTTTTTCTTCTATTCTCCATGTTTACCACTTTATCCCACCTACAGAGAGTGGTCTGAGGGTGGATCTACATTGTCTCTCACCTAACTTTCTCTCTGCCTCACTCTCATGGTACTCTGAACCCAGTGGACCTTTAATCCATGTTAACTTAATTAAGACTCCTTATTGTTTGGCATTGAATCATATGGTTGCTTAAAGTTTGGTATCCTTGCTTTCAAGTTTATATTCCTATCATCTCTATCCCATTCTTTTAAATAAGATAATGAGATACAATTTACCCTCAGATTCCTTTTATCAGAATTACTTTTCAGAAAGGAAAATCAGAACATGTGTCATCTGGCTGATGTTGATGTGAGGCTTCCTATTGACAGCAGTTTCCTCTTCAGTAAAATGAGGATGGTAGCAGGAGCCGCCCTATATGTTGGCTGTGGGCATTCTATTAGAGGACGGTAATGCCTGTCAAGTAGTAGTGCGTTTTTATTAATGTTGCAGATTCCCCTGGCTATGGACCTCACTTCCAAACAGGTTGTTACCTGCTTAAAAACTCTCAAGTATCTCTTCAAAGTCTAGAGGATAAAATCCTGAGTCCTTAATGAGTCTGAAAGGCCTGCACAATCTAATTCCTGATTGTCTCCTGTCCACTTGCTCTTCTATAAGAACTCTGACCCAGGTACCATAACCCCCAAAGCTGCCTGGATGTGCACCCCCAAACCTGTGCATCAACCATTCTCAGTTACTTTTTTTTTTTTTTTTACTTTTGGTAGACACAGTTCAGGTATGGGCTCTGAGGAGGAGGTTCTGAGCACTTAATTTGTATGATCTCATTTCCTACCACCACTACTGGATAGGATAATTATCACTGCAATTTCCAATGTGTAGTTGAAGGACTTGAGTCACAAAAGTTTATAATTTTCCTAGGATTATAGAACAGTTTTTCTCCACTAGACACACAATTCTGAAGGAAGCAACTATCCCCTGTTAAAATTTAAGTAGTTAAACTGTGTACGGCTTGAGTATTTGCTGCGTAAATGAAAACTCCAGGTCAGCTCAGTTGTCTGACCACAGTTCCACCCTCACAACTTTGAATCCCATCCATGTGCGTCTTTGCTGTGTAAATGTTACACCTGATGAGTCCGATGGTGACTAGGCAGATGGGTGCCTTTCTGCATTGCTCCTGTGCTGAGAATCCAAAGTGGCCAGAGCACCAGGATGGGTCAGGCTTCAGTTCTGACATTCCCAACCATGTGGGCAGAGTGTGGGTCTTGTTCAAGGGAAGTCTGCTTCGTCTTCTCAGCTCTCGGAAATGATCAGCATGACTGATGTACATGGTATCCACTGAGCACCACGAGAATGTGCAGTTCCTGACAGGTTGAGTGTGGAAGGCAATGCCAAGAGACTGGATTTCTTTCAAGTCAAAAGACACAAGGGCACAGCCATGAGCAGAACACACACTCTTAGTGCAAAGTTGTGCTGTGTGTCGAGTGTTTGAGACTCAGGCTCATCCAACACACAGCAGACTTAAACTCCTCCTGCAGAAGCTTCACTCAGTTTTGTGGTGGGAGATGGATGATAAGATGAACTAGCAAGCTGGTCCCAGGGTTCACACATCAGCAAGGGAAAGATCTCTAAGTGGCCAAAGGCCATAACACTTCATATTCCAAATATCCACTCATATGCCTAGGTTGTCAAATGACCACATTACTGAACCCACAAAGTGTACTGATTTCACAAAAATTATCTTTAAATAGTTTTAAAAGGATCATTACCAACTTTAAAAATAACAATTTAACAGCTTTAATAAGAACATTCAATTGACTAAATGTAAAATATACTTCTGTATATTCTTGGCAAATCAGTAAATTGGTGAATTCAGCAAATTAGTTCTACTGCTGAGAAAACTCCTCTAACACCAGCAGGTTTGTGAATTTAAGCTCCAGGAGGGTACAGAGCATGGGTATCTTGTTTAATGTTGTTGTGTTCCTGCTCAGCAGTATGCCTAGAACATAATTAATTGAATAAATCTTCATTGAATAAATTAATAAACGTCTCTGTCTATGAGGTCGTGGGTGGCTGTGGCGCAGAAGCAGGGTTTACAGCAAGCACGCTATGCCAGTGTTCAAGCTTGTGGAAGTTTTGGTTAGCATTATCATTTTTATTATATTTTTGCAAGGTTGCATTAAACGCATTTGAATTAGGTAACAGATACCTCTTTGAAAGAATGTAAGAAACTTTAAGCATAAGTTGCTAAAAGTAAATTTAGACATAACCAATATATTATTTTAATTGGTTTCAATTCATCATTAGTATTTACCTAGAAAACCAGTTGTAACTATTCTGAAATGGAAGAAAAATCTCAGACTGTAGAATATGTATTTAATTCACTTTCTTGGCCAGTATGATGGTTAATCAGTAGGGGATTGAAGTCAGAAATCAAAAATACATTTTATTAATGTGTCTATAATCTGTCTCGTTTTTATGTGAAGGGCTGAAACATTGCCCAGACTTCTTAAAAATCACCATATTCAAACAATGTGATTGTAATTGATGACACAATTAGGTTCAAGGCTAAGAAAAAATTGTGGGCTTCTGATGTAGGCTTTACTTTGGATAATAGAAGGTTATTTCAGCTAAAAAGAAGTGGCTGAATGATGCAAAGCCCAGTTGACTTATGTAGCATCTGCTTGAAGTAGCCAAGAGCCATGAGATGAGATTTCCTATTTTTCAACCTCTAGTGAAGTCAAATATACTTCATCAAATTGCCTGGTGCAGACAATGAGATAGTTTATTCTGACACCAAGAATAGATGCACTGCTGTCTTACTGTTCCTTGATGCAGGTCTTAATACTTCATCAGAACCCGTCTCTTGCTATTCTGTGTACTTTCTTGATTTTGATGTATCATAGACAATTGTCTTTCGTTGATGATAAGGATGAGTCAAAGTCCATGAAAGAAATATGTGGGCGGCGTGAATGAGGGGTACAGTGGTAAAAAATAGAAGCTACAAGCATGAGATCCACCAAAAAAGCACGTATCTGTTACCTTATATGCTGTGATTCTTATACATATTTATCTGATGTTCTTCATCAATCTTAAAATGTGGATCTGGTTTTGAAGTTTACATTGAGAAACTTTCCTTCTGGATATAAATAGCAGTGTCTAAAAACGTCCCTTAAAATTATACTGGCCAGCTTTCCCTGCTGGTGCGGTGTGGGGTGCAGCAGGTGCCCGTGTGCCCGGGTATGCAAACCTGTGCCTACCATAGCAGAGTTGCCGAGGTCCAACCAACTGTCTGGGTGGACGTGGAGGAGCTCCACAAGGTCACCTTAAAACCTGTGCTGTCCCTGCTGTCCTAAGGGCCGTTAGCAAGATGGGCAAGTCAAATGGCTCCGTTCTCCGTTGGCCAGGGCTGTGTGTGTCTCCTCAAACAGCTTCTGGCAGCAGGAGAGAATTGTAATCTATGTGTCATAAATAGCAAGAAACCAACAAAAATGATTCTAACTATAACTAGTTTAGCCATTGAATCTTCAGTACATCTTTGATTTACTCACTGAAAATATAAATATATTTATATATAATATACATAATATTTATGAAACATTGAAGTGTAAAAATCAGTTTACATGACAAACATGTGAAACTCATCTAATGTAAAATATGTATATAATGTTATGTAATGTGTATCATATTAATCATACACTCTTTTTTGGTACCGGGGATTGAACCCATGTGTGCTTAACCACTGAGCCACATCCCCAGACATTTGTATATTTTTATTTTGGGACGGGGTCTTGCTAAGTTGCTTAGGCCCTCACTAAATTGCCGAGACTGGCTTTGAAGTCATTATCCTCCTGCCTTAGCCTCTTGATCACTGGGATTACAAGCTGTGTCCCATGGTTCTTATGACACGTAAGTGTGTGACATAAGTGTATTTCAGTATATATGTACATATATGTCTGTCCACCTAATTATGTGTATATGAAATGTAATTCACATGTTCATTTCTGTTGTGGTTGCATAACTGAAATCCGCATTTAGTAATAAGGTGAATTGTACTGTCATAAAGGGGCTTCTGAGTTAGTGGAGGGCCGTGGTTGAGGCACTTTCTGAATGCTCTTGTTTAGTATATTGCAGTGGAACTCTCAGAACTAGCTCCTGCCCTGCTCTCCCCACCATGCCAGGAGGAGTGATTTCCTTGAGGTGCTGATCTCTTGGTGTCACATGCTGAGGGTGTCTCTGTGGCTTTCAATTCACAGTGCTATACTTCATGGGGATTTCTGCAGTGGAAGAAGCACTTTACAAAAAACCCAAAACTCTACATTAGAAACCCTGAAGATTCTATTGACTTCTGGATATTTGTACCTTATATCTTGATGTCACATCACATTAGTTCTCAGTGAAATCTTTATATTCTAATTTTAGAAGGTTATTTTTCATTTATTTAAATTTGTGGGCCCTGATACTTCAAAAGCAGCAGCTGATTGGATAGGTTGAGATAAGACGGACAGCGAGCTTCATTTTTCATTCCCAGTAGACCCTAGATCAGCCTTGGTGAAGTGTATTTATATGTGTGTCTTGCATTAGCATCCTTGGAAGATGTATCACCAGCTCTTCCAAGGCCAACTTCCTCAGTGGCCTCGAGATGTTGTCACCTGCCAGTCCCAAGTGTGAAGTTGTCAACTGTTGCCTAATGTTAAGGGCAACAGTTCTGAAGACAGGTGCCCAAATTCATGCACTACACTTGTGAGCTTATGAGCTTGGGGAATTTAATAATCTTTGTGGCTCAGTTTCTTAACATGCCAAACAGGCAGTGCATCTCACTGGATTTGGTCACACTTGGACGTGCCTGGAGTGTGAGTGTAGGCTCAGAGTTACAATTGATTTATTCTCATTACCATCACCACCACCATAATGGAACAGCATAATCATTTTGTCAGACTTAATTGCCACATCTCGACTTTGCTTCTGCAAGGCCTTATCCTTTACTTTGGCTTTTCAATCCTAGCTCTGAATAGGAGTCATGTTTGAAGAATTTTCCAAAACACCAATACCGAGATCCCACCACCCTGAGCAGTTAGTTACACCAGGGACTCTCAGGGAAGGGCCCGGGCTTTAGTTCTGATGTGTATCTATTGTGGAGAGCTGATTCATAGGAACCTTAGTCGAAAATACTTCTACTTCTAGCCGTTCTCTCCCCTTTCCTTCAACATCAAGTTTTCTAATTGCACCTTTGGAATTTTTATCTAATTCTAAAATCTTAGAATTAAAAGTAACTTTGTTTGGTACTAAATCTGCTCTTCTAACTTATGTGTTTAAAATCCCATAAAAGTTTAGATTTATGCCCACCTCCCTGGGCATTTGGAGCTTCCTGGCTCATAAGCTAGCCCCCTCTCTAGCCCTATGTCCATGCTGCCTACTTCCAGCTCATCCCTCCTGTTTCCTTCTGTGCTCCTGCTCTTCTGCAGTTAGGAATCACATGGTCATGGCCTCCAAGCACAGGCAGGTGGCAGGCTTCCCAGTCTGCGCTCACCTGCTTCTCCATGTCAGCTGCCTTTCTTCCACAGCTGCGGTTCTAGATGATTTCCCCTCTCTGCTGCTTCCTCCACAGAGACCACACTCTTAGCAGACACTGCCGCTCACATGCTTCCTCCCACTAATGAGAAAATAATGATAGCAATGATAATACTCGTCACCATCCGAGAGCTTCTTAGTGTGTGTTAAGCATAATTTCACTTTATTTCCTGTATCTCCTAATTAAACTTTTAGCGTATATCTGTGAGGTAGGCACTAATATTATTTCTTTTGGCAAAGAAGGAGACCAAGGTGCACAGAGCGCTTCCTCACTGGGCCCACCTTTGCCTTCATTATGAGGCATCTGCATCTCTGCCGCTGTTGCCTGGTCTCTGTTTAGTTGACTCCTGCTGTTTCCTGCTTAGATCCTACCCTGTGTTTTGAATTTCAACTGTTTCATGTTCAGGGAATGGTCTTCTCATCCGTTTCTTCCACTTGATTCTTGGCCCTTCCTGCTTGTGTAGTGCTTATCTTCCAAGTGTGTGCTGTGCTTCCTGGATGGGTTCTCCTGAATTGTGCTCTGGATTTTCTCCTCTTCTACCTTTCCAATGAAAGTACCCCCTCAAGTTTGCCCATTATCTTAAGTTGTCACATCTGATGGATCTCTTTCCTTCTTAGTTATCTTTGGAGCATCAAGTGCTGATGGGTCTCTGCTTCTTTGAGCCTCCCCATTCGGTAACTATAGACTCCATGCCTAAGAGATCAGATCTACCAACAATGTGAAAGTCAGTATTTATCCTCAAATTAATTTTCCTGTTCCAGATTTATCCCACTAGGGGGCAGCTGTGAGCACTGGTAGATGGAGCTTCCCGTGTACGCCTGGCCTAGGCTCTTCCCACCCTGTGTGCAGGACTCCTGCCAGCAGTAGCCCTTCCTCTGCTTCCTTTCCAACACGGATCAGTTATGGGGATCAGCCAGCTCTCCCTTGTCCTTCCCCATTGCCTTGACTTGCTTGAGGCACTTCTGGTCCTGGTCCCTGCATGATGGTCTCTGCCTGTCTCTCCGGGTCCATTTTCCACTACTCGGTTCCATGCGTGCTCTGCTGGTTCTTCGTAACTATACATTTAACTGTACTGTTTCCTCTTCGCTGTTCCTCATTAAATCATTTACTTTTGAGATAGTTCACTCGTTGCCTCACCCAAGAAGTTTCCTTATTCCCTCAGTCTTATATTCCCCTGAGGTTAGCACTAAAACGTGAGCTATCACACATTCAGGTTTATATAATTTTTGGTTTAATTGCCTGTTGACCCCAACAAACTCCATCCTCTGAGGGTGGGGTGCTCGGTGACTATTTCTGTTGCCGCACATCCTACAGGGCCCTGCTGGAATAAATGTTCCATAAATACCACTTACATGATTAGCTGAATTTCAGGTGACCACTAAACCAAAAGGAAAATAACAGAATCAACTCATTTTCACTCCAACTACAAAATGTTAAGTGGAAGGTCGGAAAAAGTTCTCTCAGTAGAGGAAATGATGTTTGTACAAATACCTTGTGGTATTTATAGATGTGCATCCTGCCTCATGACAAGATGGGTTTTTTTTTTTCTTCTTTTGCCCTAAAACTTGTTTGAGTTCTCAGCTGGACACTTCGTGTACCTGTACTGGTGAGATTGTATAGGTGTGGAGGTTGAAAAGGAATGAGAGTCTAATTCTGCAGTAGCCTCGGGACGTTTTAGTTTTCATCGCCTAAATGCCAGCTGATCAGAGGCATCGAGTCCAAGTTGAAGGAGCCTGAGGAATCCTATATTCCAACACTGTCATTTTACATATGAGGAAACTGGGTCTCCGCATGTTGGAATTTTAAGGATGCCACAACAAATTAACAGAAACTTGCTGACAACAACCACCAAAGTTCATTCTCTCAAACTTCTACAGGAGAGAAGTCCATGATCAAGCTTCTGGAAGAGTCATGATCCTGCTGAGGCTGCTGGGCAGAGTCCTGCCTTGCTTCTCTGAGCTTCCCAGGGCTCCTGGGTAGGCTGGCTCTCAGCTGCAGCAAGTCCCTGCCACCATCTTGGCATGGCTTCTTCCTGGTACCTCTGTGCCGGCTCCCCTTGTCTCCTGTCAGGACACACGTGATTGGACTTAAGACCTGCCCTAAGTGCAGGATGATCTCATGATAAGATCCTTAACTAAAATGCATTTACAAAGAAACTTTAAATAAGGTCACTACCCAAGGTCCTGGGTGGCGAGATCTTTTGGGGTCTACCACCTCACTAATGTCCCCACCTCTCCCATTCCCAGAACAGGCCGTGGTGGGGTTGTATTAGACCCTGTCTCCTGTCCCTACATTGAGCACAGCTGCCGATGACCTGCACATTACATGGCCAGATGTGCCCTAGCAGAGGGGACGAGTGTCCTTGATCATAAGGCAAGATCGTGGCTGTGATCCATCTTCTTTCGTGTTGAGGTGTGTGCTTCAACGCTGCTAGGGTCTGGACGTCCATGACCTGCCCTTCCCCAGTTCACATAGCATCTCATCACAACTGTGAGGATTGTAGGACATGGGCTTGGAAGAGTTGCTTAGATTGCAAGAGGTGAATCCACACTAGTGTGGCAGACCAGTCTCTTTTTTGAAAATTCATTTTTACTCTTTATTTGTTATCTATGACAGCAGAATGCATTATAATTCATATTACACCTAAAGAGCACGTTTTTCATATCTCTGGTTGTACACAAAGTATTTTCACACCGTTTGTGTCTTCATACGTCTACTCAGGGTAATGATATCCATCTCATTCCACCATCTTTTTTACCCCAATACCCTCTCCTTTCCCCTCCCACCTCTCTTCCCTATCTAGAGTTTTTCTAACCCTCCCACGATCCCCCTCCCAATCTTATGAATCAGCATCCTTGTATCAGAGAAGACATTCAGCATTTGTTTTTTCTGGGGATTGGCTAACTCCATCCACTTGTGTATAACATGATTCTATTCTCTTTTATTGCTGAGTAATATTCCATTGTGTATACATACCACATTTTCTTTATCCATTAATCTACTGAAGGGCATCTAGGTTAGTTCTAGAGTTTAGCTATTGTGAATTGTGCTGTGATAAACATTGATGTGGTGGTGTCCCTTAAAAACAGTATGCTGTTCTTAAGTCCTTTGGGTGTAGACTGAGGAGAGGGTTAGCTGGGTCAAATGGTGGTTCCATTCCAAGCTTTCCAGGGAATCACCACATTGCTTTCCATATTGGCTGCTCCAACTTTCAGTCCCACTAGTAATGTATGAGTGTTCCTTTTCCCTCACATCCTGGCCAACTCTTATTATTGTTTGTATGCATAATAGCTGCCATTCTGACTAGAGTGAGAGGGAATCATAGAGTAATTTTGATTTGCATTTCTCTAATTGCTAGAGGTGTAGAAATTTTTTTCATATATTTGTTGGTTGATTGTATATCTTCTTCTGAGAAGTGTCTGTTCAGCTCCTTGGCCCATTTATTGATTGAGCTATTTCTTTCTTTTTTTTTTTTTTGGTATTTACCTTCTTGAGTTCTTTATACCCTAGAGATTAGTGCTCTGACATGTGAGTGATAAAAATTTGCTCCCAAGATGTAGACTCTCTACTCACCTCACTGATTGTTTCTTTTGCTGAAAAGAAACTTTTTAGTTTGATTCTATCCCGTTTATTAATTCTTGATTTTAATTCTTGTGCTATAGGATTCTTATTAAGGACTTTGAGGCCTAATCCGACATGATAAAGATTTGGGCCTACTTTTGTTTCTAATAGGCACTGTGTCTCTTGTTTAATTCCTAGATCCTTGAATTCACTTGAAGTTGAGTTTTGCGCATGGTGAGAGAGAGGGGTTTAATTTCATTTTTCTACATATGGATTTCCATTTTTCCCAGCACCATTTGTGAAAGAGGCTATCTTTTCTCCAATGTATGTTTTTGGCGATTTTGTCTAATATAAGATAATTGTAATTATGTGTTTTAGTCTTTGCATCCTCTGCTCTGTAACAATGATCTACTAATCTATTTTTGTGCCAATACCATGCTGTTTTTGTTACTACTGCTCTGTAGTATGAGTTAAGGTCTGGTATAGTGGTGCCGCCTGCTTCACTCTTCTTGCTAAGGATTGCTTTATCTATTCTGGATCTCTTATTTTTCCAGATGAATTTCATGACTACTTTTTCTATTTCTATGAGGAATGTCATTGGATTTTGATTGGAATTGCATTAAATCTGTGTAGTGCTTTTGGTAGTGTGATCATTTTTATAATATTAATTCTGCCTATCCAAGAACAAGGGAGACCTTTCCATTTTCCAAGGTCGTCTTTAACTTCTTTCTTTAGTGTCCTGTAGTTTTCATTGTAGAGGTCTTTCATGTCTTTTGTGAGGTCAACTCCTAAGTATTTTTTTTTTTTGATGCTGTTATAAATGGGGTAGTTTGTCTCATTTCCCTTTCAGAGGATTTGTCACTGTTATACAGGAATGCCTTTGACTTATAGATGTTGATTTTGTATCTTGCTACTTTGCTGAATTCATTGACTAGTTCTAGAAGTTTTCTAGTCGAATTTTTTGAGTCTGTTAGGTATAGAATCATATAATCAGCAAATAGTTCCAGTTTGGGTTCTTCTTTTCCGATCTGTACCTCTTTAATTTCTTTACTCTTTAATTTCTCTGGCCAATATTTCAAGAAATATGTTAAATAGAAGTGATGAAAGAGGGCATTTCTGACTTATTCCAGTTTTTAGAGGGAATGCTTTAAATTTTTCTCCATTTAGAATGATGTTGGCCTTGGGCTTAGTTTAGATAGCTTTTATGATGTTGAGATCATGTTGAGATCCTGTTATCCCTGGTTTTTCTAGAGATTTGAACATGAATGGGTGCTGTATTTTGTCGAATGATTTTTCTGCATCTATTGAAATGATCATATGATTCTTATCTTGGAGTCTGTTTGTGATAAATTACATTTATTGATTTAAACCAAACTTGCATCCCTGGGATGAACCCCACTTGATCGTGGAGCACTATCCTTATGATATGTTTTTGTATTCAATTTGCCAGAATTTTATTGAAAATTTTTGCATCTATGTTCATTAGAGACATAGTTTTCTTTCTTTGATGTGTCTTTGCCTGGTTTTGGAATCAGGGTGATATTGACCTCATAGAATGAGTTTGAAAGTGTTCCCTCTTTTTTTCTATTTTATGAAATAATTTGAAGAGTATAGGTACTAGTTCTTCTTTAAAGGTCTTATAGAACTTAACTGTGTATCCATCTGGTCCTGGGCTTTTCTTGGTTGGTAGGCTTCTGATGGCATCTCTTCTTTCATTACTTGGAATTGATATGTTTAAATTGCATGTATCTTCCTGATTAAATTTGGGCAACTCACATGACTGTAGATAAAGTTGTCAATGCCTTCGATATTTTCTATTTTATTCAAGTACAAGATTTCAAAATAATTTCTAATTACCTTCTTTATTTCTGTAGTGTCTATTGTAATGTTTCCTTTTTCATCATGGATATTAGTAATTTGAGTTTTCTCTCTTGTTAGCATGGCTAAGGGTTTATCACTTTTATTTATTTTTTCAAAGAACCACCTTTTTTGTTCAATTTTTTCAATTGTTTCTTTTGTTCCAATTTCATTTATTTCAGCTCTGATTTAATTAATTCCTATCTTCTGTTTCTGGTGTCGATTTGTTCTTCTTTCTCTAGGACTTTGAGATGTAATGTTAGGTCATTTATTTGTTGACTTTTTCTTCTTTTAAGGAATGAACTCCATGCAATAAACTTTACTCTTAGTACTGACTTCATAGTGTCCCAGAGATTTCAATATGTTGTACCAGTGTTCTCATTTACTTCTAAGATTTGTTTAACCTCCTCCTTGATATCTTTCGCAATGTTCATACACTAGCATATTATTTAGTCTTCAGGTGTTGGAGAAGTTTTTATTTTTTTATTTTATCATTGATTTCTATTTTCATTCCATTTGTGATCAAATAGAATCCAGAATAGTATCTCTACTTTCCTTGTATTAAGAGTTGCATTGTTGCATAATATATGGTCTGTTTTAGAGAAGAATACATGTGCTGCTGAGAAGAAAGTGTATTCACTCATTAAAGGATGAAATATTCTGTATATGTCAGTTAAGTCTAAGTTATTTATTGTATTATTGAGTTCTATAGTTTCTTTGTTCAGCTTTTCTTTGGAAGATTTATCAAGCTGTGAAAGAGGTGTGTTAAAGTCATCCAGAATTATTGTGTTGTGGTCACTTTGACTCTTTAACTTGAGAAGGGTTTGATGAACATAGATATTTCATTGTTTGGGGCATATATATTTAACTTGGTTTCTCCTTTGATTGGCTTTTCTTTTTATGTAATACTTCCCTCTGCTGATTTTCATTGCTGTTTTTTATTTCCTCTTAGAATATTTTGCTAAGGTGTTCTGTAGTACAGGTTTTCTAGCTGTAAATTCTTTTAACTTTTGTTTATCATGGAAAGTTTTTATTTCTTCAACAAATCTAAAGCTTAATTTTGTTGGATACAAGATTCTTGGTTGGCATACATTTTCTTTCAAAGCTTGATATATGTTATTCCAGGATCTTCCAGCTTTCAGGGTCTGGAATGAAAAATATGCACATAATCTAATTGGTTTCCCACTATATGTAATCTGATTCCTTTTTCCCATAACTTTTAATATTCTCTCCTTATTCTGTATGTTATGCATTTTCATTATTCTGTGCCTTGGTGTGGATCTGTTATGATTTTGTACATTTGACATCCTGTAAGCCTCCTGAAAATTTGGTTTTCCAATTTATTCTTCATGTTTTGAAAATTTTCTGATATTATTTCATTGAACAGATTGCTCATTCCTTTGGTTGGAACTATGCCTTCCTCTATCCCAGTAACTCTTGAATTTGTTCTTTTTATGCCATCCCATAGTTCTTGAATGTTCTGTTCATAGTTTCTTACAATTTTCACTGTGTGGTCTACATTCTTTACAGGATTATATATTTTGTCTTCATTGTCTGAGGTCCTGTCTTCCAAGTGTTCTTATATGTTGGTAATGCTTTTAATTGAACTTTTAATTTGGTTTATTGTTTCTTTCATTTCAAGGATTTCTGTTTGGTTTTCCTTTAGAACCTCTATCTCCCTATTGAAGTAATCTTTTGCTTCCTGCATTTGCTTATGTAGCTCTTTGTTGAAACGAGATTTTGCTGTCTGTATTAGCTCTCTTTTATCATCCTTTAATTCACAGAACATTTTAATTATGTACATCCTGAACTCCTTCTCTGTAATTTCTTCTATTGTGCTGGTCATGGATTCTAACAATGTGGTATCTTGGTTTGTTTGGGGGCACTTTATTCCCTTTTTTAAATATATTGCTTGTACATCTTCTCTTCTAGCACTGTGGATCTGAGGTATTACTGTTTTTATCATACAGGCTTATAGTGTCCCTGTAGGGTTCCAATACCTCTCCTGGAGGGAATGTTAACAGATCCAAGTATAAACACTATGCACACTAAAAACAAATAGTTGCTATTAAGAGGTTTACAGTTTGGTCACAATATGCAGAAGTGGTGAATGCAGTTATCACCTACAATATAATCAGTAGGCTTATAAAAGTGTTCACAGTTTCTGATGGTGGACAAAGAACCTGGGGTAAGGTGTAGGATGATACATTGGGGAGGTAGGAGGTGAGGATATAGAGTTATTACTATATCTTGAGAAGTCTGAAAGAGAAATCTAAAGAGGAAGGTTAGTAGCAGGAGAAGCGAGAGGAAATAATTTTGGGTAGACAAGTAAGTGGGAAGACAGTAGAGTACATAAACAATATACACATGTATAGAAAAATAAAATAATGTTAAAATAGTAAAAATTGGAGGGAAAAAAGAATATATAACACAATTGTAATATACTACTCAAACGTCCCAGTCCTCAAAGTCCTAATTCATGCAAAATACTTGGTTTCACATATTTGGAAATGCGAGGTCAGGAGAATAGAGAGGGAGAAGAAAAAAAATCTCAAAGGAAGAAACAGATTGTTTTGGAGATCAGTGTCTTTCCTGCTTTCCTTCTCATCCAATAGGAGGGGTGGTCTGTTGTTAGCTGGTATCTCCACCGTCAGGATGGTGAAGGTTATCAGGGAGGGGGGTTGGTCCTGGTTGGAGGGCACCTGGAAGTGGGGTGTGGCACCCGCCAGTCCCCAAAGGGAGGCTGCACCTCAGGGATGTCTTTCTGGGCCTGCTCCTGTGATTTGAGTGCCTGGTCTTATCTCCTGATCTCGCCTGAAGACCTCCCAGTTCCTGGTCTCTGTTAGTCTCTAAGCTGTATCACTCACCCTTACTGCTTCCTCATAAGGGACCTTTCTCTCCAGGGCTCTTGTGTGTGACACTTTGGGTGCGCTGTACACCTACTGTGCTGAGAGCTGTTTAGTGTTGGGTAGTCACTGTGCCTGGTTAGCGGCTGCTGGGGAGATGGGAGAGTTGGCAACTGGGTACCTGGCCAGCTGGAGTTCCAAACTGGGAGTTGCCCCCACTAAAGATAGTGGTGAAGGTGACCCAAGATGGAGATGTTTGCTTTCAGCGATGGGGTGTCAGGTCAGGTGGGGGAGCCGGTCAATGGCGTTGGTTAATGAGTTCAGAGACTGGGTCTGTCGTGTGCTGTGTGTGACTGTGGCTGTCTTCAGAGCCTGTGTGATAGTTCCCCGGGTGCAGGCAGGTTCATTGGGGATTCTAGTTCCATTGCTACAGAGTCCCAAGATGGAGGCAACTGGGGAATGTTGGATAATGGGGGTCCACACAGGAGTGGCAGCTGGAGATCCTGCATGTAGGTAGGTTCCATGTGTCCTGCGTGGGAGCTGTGTCTGGGATTTCTGCTCACGTGGGTGGCCAAAATTTTTGTGTTGGTGGTGATGCTGATGGTCCTGCTGAAGTATCTGGTAGTCCTCTGTAGGCGAGTAGTTTGGAGACCTAGTCTGACACTGAGGCCTGGAGCCCTGCACAGGCACAGTGGCCGTGATTCCTGTGCAGGAACAGAAATATCACTCATAGAAAAGGAGTATTCTCACTACTTGAGTCCCAGGTCACAGAGCAACACAGAATGCTGCCTCCCTCTGTCCCACCATCTTGGATACTGGGGACAGAGCAGTCTTGTCTGCTTTCTTCCTGTGAAGACAGAGCCATAAGGCACCTTCAGTGAGCATGTGGCCCCCTGGCACCTTTATCTTGGATTCTCAGCTTCTGCAACAATGATAGATAAATTCGTGTGATGTATGACCCACCCAGTTCATAGTATTTTGTTAAAGCAACCTGAACAAACTGAGACGCACACAAAATTGGAAAAAGAGAAGTGTCTGATGAAAATGTTTGAGATTCGATCCTGAGTGATTCTCCTAACTCCTTCCTCTGCTGTTTGGCCCAGTTATCTTTGTAGATATATTTCCTACCAGGAAAGAATCAATAGATGGTCTATTCTGTTCCATTTTCTTCCAATATTAGGTGTATGGTTTATGTTTATATTTTTTAAAGGCTGTTTCAGGGTTTGAAGAGATGTTTTCAAAAGGCTCATTAATTCCCTCTACACTTGGCTTCTCACAGCAGACATGAGCTGTGGTTGTGGAGAGGCTGGGTTTCCCCAAATAGTCCTTCTACTCCAGAATCAGTCTTTCTACTCAGAGGCAGATGTCAGCATTTGGAAACCCCATTAGTGCCACATGTCCTGAATGACAGCGAGGTGGAGATGTCAGTGTGTGACTGGGGACACCACTGCATAGAGTAAAGGGGTTTCCTGTAGGTTCTCAACCATCCATGTCAGGAAGTAAGGCTCAGAGGTTTTGGAGAGGAAACTGAGTGAGTAGAGTCTGGCTGGGGATTTGTATTTTGATGCACTGTATGGCTACTTCTTGACCTGGTGTAGTAACTAAGGAGGAGAAACAGCAGCACATCAGACATGGATCTGGTGGCAGCCAAAATCCATCAGGATGGTCAATCATTATCATATTAGTTTTATACTGGAGTTGTACCTGTGGACTCTATGGAGTCAGAGATTTTTGTCAGAAAGGCAGCAGAAATGGATCTAGGGAAGAACTACAATAGCTCCTGGTAACCAGCTCAGCTAAGTATTAACTAGTACTCAGGTGAGGACAGATGGAAATCTAATAGTGCAGAACATCTATTTGTATTGAGTTTTTTCCTTAACTGAGCAACTGTTAAGCAGGGTACAACCCTCTGCAGTTCTGTTCATATTGGCTCAATTAAATAATGATATATATATTTTTTGCTTTATAAGTGTCTAAGCCATAAGAATTTGTTGTTAATGATGAAATGTAAAAGGAGAAGGCAAGAAAAAGAACTATAACCAGTATGGCTGATGAGGTGCAAGGTTTTGGAAGCCACTGTTCTGAACAGGATCTCAGTTACACTCTACTCCATATACTGTTTCAAAGATATTTAGGGAGAGTGTTTTCTGTTTGTCTTATGTATCAAAATTACATAAGCCTTTAAATGCACAGTGTGTAAATGCCTGTGACAAATTCAGACTGTTTTATCTTAGTCTACTACTAATTATTTATTACAATTCTTTTGTTAGAAGAAGGGAGATAGAAAATAACAGACATGATGTTGAATTATTACAGAAGAACTTATGTCCTAATACTGACTTTATGCATATCTAAGCTATGTGATAAAATCCTTTGATGAATGCAAACATACAAGTTTTCTCAAAAAATTTTGATCTTTTTATACAGACCCTCCATGGTCACCTGTTGAATTAACATTATCATAGCACATGGGAGAATACCGGCATGTCAACATCACTTTAGATAAAGAGGGACTAAGCTGAGCCGTGTGTACACCGGCTGGTGTGTGCGTGTCTCTCCAGCGTGTGTGTCTTCCATTTCCACATTTGACCCATTTTACGCTTTTCTCATAAATCTCACCTCTGGTTTTGAAATTGGTCTCTAGTCACTAACTCAAAGTTCGGATAGAAATATTTCTGCCAGTCATCCTTCTCTACTCTCATGCAAGCTCTTTTCTCTTTCCTCCTCCTTCCCTCCCTTTCTTTCTTTCCTTCTGTCTTCTCTTTCTCCTAATTCAGTCAACACATGTTAGTTATGAATTTCCTCTAGGCCCAGCTGTGTCTGGATGCTAAAGATTCAAGACAAATGGCTCTTCTCAGGGAGCCCACAGTCGTCAGACACTGAACACAGAACAGGATGGCCGCTGTTCCAAGTGGACGTGCCCAGGGAAGCAATCCCTAGAGGGAAGGGAAGGATACAGCAAAGCCAAGATAAAGGCATATAATAGACTCTATTAAAAATCCAACAGAAGGTAAAAATCTAAAACAGTGGGAATGCACAATTCAGGGACCTAAGAACAAAGGTTTAGGATGCTGAGACCCGGAATGGGGACTTGGGTCTGTTCGTGGTAAGCTTAAAACCACCACATCCCATGATGCCTCTGAGCAGGCAGAGGGGCTCCCTGTCTGTTACAGGTGAGGATCTACCACCATGGAACATTGGCAGATACCCCTGTGGCAACTCCTAAAATACTTCTGGGTAGCAGCTTGGAGCCTTTATACAATAATGGTCTGTGGCTATAGAAGTGAGTGGGAAGATGATTGTGGAGTGGGGCGGAGGGCTGTGGGAAGCAGGAATGTGTGATGGTTTATTGGGTTCATTACCTGGGATTAGAAACACCAGTTGACTCTATTTTTTTGGTATTAACCAGAGGAAACTCTCTTCATTAAAGGAGTAAGGGATATCATAGTGAGTGGGTTATCACTCACTTCCAGCTCTGAGAAACTTAGAGGTAGTTGCTCTCTGTAGGTTATGGTTAACCTGAAATGTTGCATGGGACTGGGCTGTGTAGGATCAATGGGCATTGATTTCAGAACTATTCTTTTCAAAAACACTCATGAAAGATGATTAAAAGCCCCAGAAGATTATTAGCACTATGCCTTATTGCTATGCCCCAAAGTCACATTAAATATCCTGCTTTTTTTCCCCCACAGTATTGTTTACTGGACCTTGGCCACCTTGACACTGTGCAGAATATCATGTTGATTTACTACCCTGGTGACATCATTCTGATAGATCTGGAAGTGGCAAATATGTTGTATTTTCAGATTTGAAAAAAATGTGTGACAGAGAGTGGGAGATAAATTATAAAAAATTCAATTTTTACTTAAAATCCCAGTTATTGAGTTGGCAATAAAGAAGTCCTTAACTGAAGCAATAAGGAGGTATGTGAGAAGGTCAACAACGTCCTTGAGAGGATGAGTAATGGCTGTCTCTGAGGGTTTGGGGAGGACAAGAAGGTCTGTTGGAAACCTGGGCTTGCTGACTGCAAAGGAGATAAGATACAGATAATAGAGGCCAAGGGTGGGAGAGCAAGTGGAGGAAATGATAGCAAGGAGCAGCAAGTCTGCAGCAGCAGCAGGGGGTGACTGCAGGGAACAATAGATGGGTTAGTAGACAATAGACTGGTGTTTCTAGAAACAAGTTGCATGGACAACCTGCAAAGATACCAAAAGGAAAGAGCTCAATGAGTCCAGGGCAGAGAATTAGAAGGACCAGCACAGGCATCTCAGTAGAAAGGCAAGGCTGCTTTCCCAGTTTCCCCATCTAGTTCTTAGATTTATTAACATATCATCTGAAGACCAGCTCTGGTGATGGAGTACTCTAGAAGAGTTCACCTTCCCAGTCCTTCTACAAAGTCACCTATGTATTGATGGTCAGGTTTTGAAGAAAGGAAAATACACATACCTTTTGAGGATTGTTGAGCCAAATATAAATTTTTATTAATACACCAAGAGGCAGTATACCACTAATACCCTGTTTGAGTTCAGGGCTGTGGTTATTGGTTAAGACAAGAGTCTTTGTATTGGGAAACTTGGTGTCCACCAGATCCATGGACTTGAATGGTGGGCATTTTCCTATTGTAGGTATATGGGTATCCATCTACTATTTCAACTCTATCATAACAAATGTGTTGAAATCTCACACTGGTTTATTGCACTACAGGATAAGAACTATCTTAGTATAAGAAGTGAAATGGAAGCCTCTACAGTTTTCTATCCTTATATCAAATTAGCAAGTAAATGAGTAATGTAATTGACAAGATAGAGTTGTGAACAGGGTTAATATGCAACAATAAATCCCACTTATATATAATTATGTATAATACATCAATACAATGTTTATGAAAACAATACTGATTCCTTGATGGGAGGCGTATGGCAGAGATTAGCATTTCCTTGAAAGGTACAAATAACAAACAGTGGTTACCATTCTATTTACACTTAATTTACCAATATGGTACTCATAAAAACTGGATGAATTATTGCAGATGACAGTGACTCTAGGAAATATAACATAGTAGAATCCCTAAATGCATATTAACACGGACTACTCATGTAATATGACTATTGATCTAGGAAATATGTTTTGTTCCATTCCTATCAGAAAGAGTAGGAGAATCATTTTACTTCATATGTGGAAATTTGTCTTATCCCAGGGCTAGTTTAACTCTCCTTCCTTGCATTATAACACAGTCTCAAGACACCTGTAGCATCTATTGATCGTAATGAACATCATATTGGTACACTGAAAGAAATCATCTTAATCAGTTTGACTGAGCAAGAGGTAATAATCAAGTTGGGAGATATGGGTAAGAAAAATGATTCCAAAGGGTGGAAGGTAAACTCTTCAAACTTTCAGGCTCTTCCATGTCATTGAGTTTTTAGAGATCTGTTGGTCAGGGTCATGCTACAACTTCCTTTCAAAGTGGAGGGGAAAGTGTATTGGATATGGATGGCATCTGGAGTCCATGGCAGGACCCCGTGAGAGAATCTGGATGCTTGTTGTCCCTAGTTGAGATGGAGTAGCTAGCTAAGGAGCGTCATGCAATCAGTTGGTCTGGGGTTCAGATATACATGGGAAGGGAGAAATGGCTTTTCTCACTAGTTTTGGCCCTATCTGGCACAATCTTGGAATGTTGAAGAGCAGACAGTTTGTATAAAAGACATGTGATAAACTATGGCCATTTAAATGAAGGCCTTTTACAATGAGAGTCTTGGTACTGCTGAATGCCTAGCTTGTTAGCATCGAAGACTAATATTAAGTCTTCTGTATAGTTTTATTCTTTAAAAAAGAATCTTTTCACCCTAGAAAGTGAAATGAGTGATTTATACTGGCAAGTGACACTTCTTTTCCATATAGAGTTGCCTTTCATGTCTGCATTGCTGCCTATCAATGCTACCTGTGGACCATTGTGTAAGTAATGCATATAATGCATACACACACAGCAACTTGAAATACCATTCTAATTGCAGCATAAAAAGTCAATGGCAGGGATGTTAAGTGTAAATAAAAAGAGACCAATAAGTGGGCTCTTTTATACCCCAGAGGAAAGCAGATGGTGGTCTAGGCTAGGATTGTGGCATGGTGATAGGTCAGTGGCAGAGGCGGACCCACAGTATGAATGGATTTGGTACAGAGGGGGTTACTCCAGTTAGTTTCCTGTTTGTATTAGTGACCCTTTTGTTATCTTAGAGCCCACATTTGCTACCTATTGCCTTTTTGGTATTCATCTTCTAACATTTTTGGATAATAACATTTTGTCTCTGAGCATGCATTTGGGATTTGGCTACATATTTCCAGATTCCTCTTGAAACCTATCACCATGTACGCTTGAATAGCCATGTATTGTTACCCATCAGGTTACAATAGGTCCCACTTTTTTTTTTAAGCCACTTTGAGTTGCCTTTCTATGGGCCTATACTCGGTTTTCTTTTTAGTATTTGTTGTTGTTTTTGTTGTTGATGTTGCTTCTTGTTTTGGCTCTATCTAGTCAGGCATCCCATATCTGAATGAACTCCACTATAGATCACCGTCAGTAATGTTCCCATCAGTCTGAACTAATTTTTCCATCAAGTTGTCTCAGTTCAAACTGCTAACATGTGCTGGTCTGTAGGAATATACCATTTCCCTTAGGATTGTATATTTCTTAGGGAAAACAATATTTTTATCTATGGATGAGAATTAGCTTGAATGCTTCAAGAGAATGACAGTGAAGCCTTCCTCGGATCTCAATTCTGTGTTGGAGTAGAGGAGCCTTCTGCCTAGCTGAGAACACAGCTCTCTCCATGCAACTTTTACAACATCATGGCAACTCGTCCCCTCACATCTAGTGACAAAGACATATGGTTCTCATACTTCACCATATCTCAAAATAACTTCATGTAGAAATCCGTGCTAGTACATTCAGTGAGGAATTGAATACAAGCCAGGCTCTGAAAATTTTTCACTTGAGATCTGTGATGTTTCAAAAGAATTGTGTTTAATCAAGGGAGAAATGCATGGGTGAGATGTTAAGTAGTTAAATGATACATACAGTAGTTACTAGAGAATTGTCCCAAGTGCAAGAATAAATCCCTTCTGTTCTTCTTGTGGCGGGGACACCTCTCTGCTTAGAAATGTCCATGTGTCATCTTTCTGGTCACAAAGCTAGGTGAAATGCTAGAGTTTCCTATGGAGCTGGGAATAGCATGGAAATCGGTTGTAACTTACAGACATGTGAGTCAACATGACATCCTCTTCTTAGGTTGTGGCTAGGTCTCCTCCGCTATCTGTCCCCACCAAGGTTACCTTGAGATCTGCAGCTACAGTGGGTATACCTTTTGTCTCCCAGGTTGCTGAATGATCTGCTGTCCTTGGTGACCTGTGTACCTGCTGCCCTCTTTCCTGAATAAGAATTAAACTTGTGCTTCAGCCATTATTCATTGTTATGACTGATAGCTTAATTGATTAGTACAGCCCCAGATTCATCAACAATTTAAATAGTAAGAGTTTATTTCACACTGGGTCTTATGAAGTACTCATTTTAGACAATGTGGAGTTGGTCCTGAATGGTGGGAAGAGATTTTAATAGATCTAGGAGGAGCAGAAGTAGAGACTTAAGATACATAAAAAGATAAGAACAGAGCAGGGAGGAAGAGCAGGAGGAAAAGAATAACATTAAACAGAGACATGAGGTGGGAGGGAAAGGGGGAGAAAAGGGAAATTGCATGGAAATGGAAGGAGACCCTTATTGTTATACAAAATTACATATAAGATGTTGTGAGGGGAAAGGGGAAAAAACCAAGGGAGAGAATTAAATTACAGCAGATGGGATAGAGAGAGAAGATGGGAGGGGAGGGAAGGGGGGATAGTAGAGGATAGGAAAGGTAGCAGAATACAACAGTTATTAATATGGCATTATGTAAAAAATGCGGATGTGTAACTGATGTGATTCTGCAATCTGTATACGGGGTAAAAATGGGAGTTCATACATAACCCACTTGAATCTAAAGTATGAAATATGATATGTCAAGAGCTATGTGATGTTTTGAATAACCAATAAAAATTAAAAAAGACATAAAAAGAAAAGGCAAAATCAAAGGGAACTCTTGTGCAGATAGGTGTGGAATGGTAAGAGGTGAGTCAATCTGAGCAGAGTAGAAAGATCTTAATGTTTGAAAGCAAGGATGGAAAAGATTCATCTAGGTTGTGGAAGACCTTTAATATCTGGATAAACATTTTGACTTTTAGTGTTGGTGATATGTACATTTAAAAATGTGAGTGTTGTGGTGATGGAGTGGTTTTCTAAGTAGATTAATTTCACAAAACTAAGGCCAAAATAAACTCTTTTTGGAAGTCTAAATAAAAGTTTCCTGAACTACTTTTCTATGAATTACCCCCCAAAAAAGTAAGGCAGAAAGTAAGAATACGGAGTGGAACTTTGTCTTTTAGTCAAACCGAAATTTGGAGAATTTTCTTGTTTTATAGATAAAAATTTAAAAGCAAAAATCACCAATATGAACTCCCTCTGAGCATAACCAAAGATTTTCCTGTTGTGATGATGATGGACATTCTTCTGTAGCACTCGGGGGCATGACCAGCATTTGTAGTGTTTCTTTTCCTCCTAGCACTCCCAGCTGGATGGAAGAGGAAGAGATGATGAAACCAATCATATAACTGGGGTGTCTAGTTACACTTACAAGTTGGGACCTGGAGAGTCACAGCAGTGAACAACATGGGCCTTAGTGAGATGGAGAGGGACAGCGGTGACCAGCGTAGGTTTCCTGAGCTGTGGGAATTGAAGTCAATAAGGGGACATTGATTTTCCCCAAGCATCATTAATTATTGTGTAAGACCATGAGGTCAAAAGGGGTTGGAGCTAGACATACATGAAGGGCCAGGTGATGCATTATGAAGGAAGCACGGAACCATAGATAAAGTAGGAGGAAATGAGCAATTCAATAACTAGTTGGCTGATTGAACTTTCCTTAGTGGTAAGGAGAGTCTAATGTAAAGGAGGAATAAAATGGAACAAGAAGCCATCAAGCTCAGTTGCAGGTGAGCATGCTGAAGTCTATTAGGGCTTTTTTTATTGGGAAACTTCTCCAACAGTGGTTAGAAAAATGGGATGAACAGCAGTGGTATCTTTGAGAGTCATTTAAACGTTTCCTGTCAGGCTGCCCCTAAGTTCGCTCATGAACAATGAAAATAAAACAAGCACCAGACCAATGCATCCTAACTTCATTTCCTTTGGAATACCCTCTTCTCTTTTTATCCCAGTCTTGATTTTTCTCAGTGTAATTCTTACACTATTCATTACCTATTCTTAAAAGAGGTCATTTTAGCATCATCATCTGGAAGCAAACAAGATGTTTGTACATAAGCCCCACTGTCTGATTTCCAAGGACTTTCCAAGTGACTAATCTTGGCCAGTTAAATGTTGCATCAGTCAATAACAGAAACAAACACACCAGAAGGGCAAATAAACATCCACCCCTCTGTCTGAGGACAAGGACGGGCGTCTGTGTTACAGCAGCCCTTTTGCAGCAGAATAGCATCTCAGGCAGTACGCCACGTGGTTATGCTTACAACTTCCTTCCAATGGGACTCACTGATGATGTGAGTCTTGTATGGGCTTTATGTATAGAATAGAGCAAGAAAGCCTCAAGATATTTACTATTTATCCATTACCTATTTTTGGATTACCTACTTTGTGTTAGGCATGAGGACTGAGGATGGGTCTTGTGTGAACTGCAGTGGAAGGATTCCTGTATCGATTTTCTCATGGAAGTTATACTATGGTGAGGAAAAAGAAGCTAGGCAATAATTATGGTAAACTAGAAGGAGTGCCATTATGGGAGGTGCAGGGTGAGATTCAGGCACACAGTGGCGAATTGATGCTCATCACTGGGTGAGAGAACTTCTCCCTGGGAAAACAATGCATAAGTTGACAAAGCTGGAAGAACAGTTCAAGAAGTATCCAGAAGAAGGTGTTGGGATGAGGAGGGTTTCTGTCAGAAAGAGTCTTGGTCAAGATCAGGATCACCTTAGTGAGATGGAGAGGGGAAGAGATTTTAGTAGCACTGGAGAATGAAATGTATGTCAAGGTACTCTAAATCAACCTGGAGATGAGTCTGTAGGCACGGGATGCATGGTGACCTCAAAGCCTTAGGTTGTATTTTACCTTAGTGGGGGTCGAACTGTCAGTACTATTATGTCACAGGGTAGAGTGGGCACTTGGTGAGGAAGACGGGAGGGTGAGAGTCCTAGTGGCCATCATTATAGCATGCAAAGAGGGATGGTGCACCCAGGCTCTGAGGTGGAGATGGTTGGAATGGAGACAACTGGAAAAGTTCAAGCACTGTTTAGAAAACAGAGCCATCACATGTCCAAGAGGGTGGGATCGATGTGGCTTCCAAGAATCTGGCTCCAGAATGGATCGATAGGTTTTATTTTCTAAAATAATGGCACCCAAGGGAATGTGAAAGTTCTAGAAGGGAAAATTTTGGCTTCATCTCACATTAGTGTGACATCTAAATAACACTTTTCTGTGTATGGGTGTCTTCCCATCTAGAAATTTAAAGAGGCATTTGAAATAGTGTGTGTGAGTGGGTGTCTTTTATCTATATCTGGGCAATATACATGTATGTAAGATAAGTAAAATCTTAATTGTAAATGAGATTACTGAATTTGATTATGTACCACAGATAGGGTGGACAGGACCTCCAATGATTTAAGTAAAAGGTTAATGAAAAGAGCCAATATTAGAGATGGAAGAGAAGTGCTCAGGAGGAAGGAAATAAACAAGCAATAGTTATAGTGTTGTAAGAGGGGAACAGAGTAAGTCTGCCCCAGTCCCGTGTGGTCCTGTGAATAATATGTGTTGCAACATGTTGCAAAGATGTTGCAAGGATATAGCAATGATACCACAAGAAAGTAGCAATAATATTGCAACAATGTAGCAATGATGTTGCAAGAATGTAGTGGCAGTGTTTGCAAGGATGTTGCCACAATATGATAGTGATGTTGCCAGCTGATGGAAATTTTTAGCTCTGTTATAATCTCACAGGACCACTGCCATATATGTGGCTCATCATGGACTAAAATGCCATTATGTTGTCGTGACTGTATGAAAAGGCAATTCAGAAGTCCATAAGCATCAGGCAAATAATCCATCAAATTAGGAATACTATGAACAGTAAAAAGACATTGATTAATTTGGTAATTTTCAGTGATGTTATCTAAAAGATCGTATATTATAACTACTGTAGATTTTATGTAGAAATTTAATGGTGCACTGATAATTATAATTAAAAATTCAAGTCCTTGCTGTGTTTTTGGGCTCTGCTTTTTCCCCCTGGATAAATTAATAATTGTGTGTCTGTCTGTATTTGTCCTCATGAAGCCCTGTACCTGCCTTTTTGAGCAAAGCGGTCTGCCTTTATTGTCCCCTTTTACCTCCCTTCCATTTGAGACACATCTTGGGGAAGTTCCTTGTGTGTTGGTGGCTGTATAGTCTCTTCAGCAAATGGCATAATGCCTCTAAAGATGCCCTGTGGTTAAGGTTAGAACACTGCTTGGTGGCAAGACTAGCGCCCTGCTCTCTCGACCCTGATCAGTCTCTGTAGCTGATTGATGCTGTATGATCATGTAGCTAGCAGTCTTCGTCATTCTTTAAAGGTTTCAATCATCACAGAAGGCCAGAAAAGACAGTTCCTGCAGAGAGTTTCTCCATCACATGAAGTTCGAAGGCGCTCATTTATGGAGGTGCTGCTTGCCACGACAGGATCACCCTGCAACAACTTTCTTGTCTTTTAACGATGGATGAATGTTTCCATAAAAGTTGAAGTGAAGTAGCAGGTGAGAATGGCAGCACTTCCCATTTTTTATGTAGTTTGGCACATTTTCCCCTGGGGCAGACTGCACTGAAGGAGACTTTTAGAAGTGGAATGGAACATAATATTCTTCAAAAGTGAATTTATTAGTCTCTCTCCAGGAGTCAAAAGACACACAAAAAGCAGCTGTTTTTTTTTTGTTGTGGGATAATTTTTCTACCTATTTTTGGTAAAAGACATGCACATATTTTGTACTTTCCAAAGGGAAGTTACTGACCCAAGAATTCAGAAGATCTATTTTTGGTACTTTTAAAAATCATAAGAAACGGAATGATTTTAACATTCAGATGCTTTATAATTCCATAAAAAGACAACCTTTCCATCTTATTTTTTTCTATCATGAGACATTAAAAACCACCTTTTGGTCCCTTCTAGTTAAAAGCCTTCCATATCACCTGAGCATCACAGTGAGGATGGTTTCGTGGGCTGTAGGCCACCATCATACACAGCAGTGTCAGTCGGAAGAGCTGCTGCTGCTCATTCAACATGCCATAGCAGCCAGGTTTGCATGGATCCCATTCCTGTGAGATCCTGGGAAGGCCAGGGTCCAGATCCCCAGAGCTCTCTGATACTCCTGTATTTAGCTAAAGCTGGGGTGGGCTTCAGCAGAAGCAGGGCCTTGAGGAAGCAAGGCCTGATGAAGTGAAGAGCTGGGAGGAAGGCAGCCATTGTCCTACATTGTCCTATAGGCTGGGGCTTCACTGTGACCCAACACGACCCCAGGCTTAAGGACTCTGCCATTCTGCCTCCGCTCATCCCTTGACATTCTTGGAGAAGTGGGTAAGTAGAAAGGTAGATAGAGACAATGTTGGAGGCTGGTCTCACTTCTGAGATGTTGTGTAATGTACCTCCATCTTTAAAACTCCAGGTTTCTCAGTTTCAAGTTAACCTTTCTAACGTCCAAAGTGATATTTACAAAGAATGAGATGAAACAGGAAAAAAAGAAGGAACTGTTACTGTGAAGGAGGTCCAGGGTTGGGTCTGAAGCAAGTCTAACATTATCACGGACCTAAGCATATGCATTTTGCTTTATAGTCAACATGTGGGTCTATTCTGGGAAGTGAGGATTATAATCTTTTAAAACATTGTGTTTGAATTTCAGGCTCAAAAATTTAAAATAAAAATTAGCTATAGCATTGATGCCACTGTAGATTTTGGCTAAGGTTTCTCTCTGATACGCTTCCTCCGAAACATCCCTCAAGGCCCTGCAGCCACTGGTGACTGCCCTTCAGCTGCAGTCTTCCTTCCCTGGTTCTTCATGGCTCGGCTTCCTGGCCACCTCCTCTAAGAGCTGTCCCTGAGTATTCCATCTCCTAGCTGTAATGCTTCATCTTTGATGTTTCTCTTTCTCCACCTTCACATCATAATAAATACTAAATTCCACTGCTTCTCATCTCCCCTCAGCCCCCTGTTCTCTTAAGCCAGAGTTATCTAATGAAACTGCCTCCTCCTCGGTCTACCTGGGTCTACATCCTCTCAAAAACCACCATCTAATCTTGGTATGGAATAGGAGTATTCCTTTTATGGGCCAACCATGTCACCTTCTACTTGAAACCTAAGAAATTCCCTTCTGTAGCCATTATTTTAAAGTCTATGTCATCTGTACAAGTGAAATATCACCTGCACAGCAGCAGAGGTGACAGTTATCTGGTTGTCATTAGATATGTGATGCTTAGCAGAAAGCCCGGCACAGAGCAGGAACTCAGTAAGCCTTGATGAATGAACGAGTGTGTGAGTGTCGCCATGGGGTCTGTTGGAATATCAGGAGAGCCTCCTGATGAAGACTCTAGACTGTTGATTTTCACTAGGGAAACTTCTAGATGATGAGGCGGGATTCTGATTCACAATGAAACTCAACTAGGGATAACTTTAATGTGAATGGTTTATTCATTAGCAGTATAAATTATCAATTTTTCCCTAGTGAACAATTCTATCTTCTGGATTTCTGGTGAACACTAATTCTGGGAGGGCAGTGAGGGGGTCTCTAGGGGAGGCTGTGTTTCGTGGCTGAAGATGAGGCTGTTCTTCTTGGAGACTTTATAGTGAAGAACAGAGAGATGCTCTTGTTCCTGCCCTTGAGTTGGCCAGGGCACCTATGAAATGCACTGCAGGGGTGAGAAATCAGACAATTCGAATTGGGCTAATCACTTCAATCCCACAGCAAGGGAGGAAGGAGCTGGTAAAATCCCATGGGGTAGCATCTTCATAGCAGAGAGAACATTAGGCCTTTGGTTTTTGGGGATTGGCTTATTTCACTTGCTAGCCTCCAGTTCTATCCATTTACTGGCAAAAAATGGGAAGTTTCACTCTCTATATGTATGATATGTAAAAATACCTCTACTGTCATGTGTAACTAAAAAGAACAAATACAGAAAATGCCGTGGACTAGGGGAAAACCAACACGGGTTCAGACGACAGAGAAAGCTCATTGTACGGTGGAGTTTTGAAAGATCATGAGAACACCATCAGCCTGGGAGGGGGCCTGTAGGGACGTGGGTGCTGACCGTGGGGCGAGGGTGAGCTGTGGAGGGGGCTGAGCTGTGGCTGGCTGAGCCTGGGTGTCAGACAATAGTGAGGCCAAAATGTGTGTTTGAGTTGAGGATTAAACTAGAAAACACATGGAGGCTGGGCTGCAGGTGGGGAGAAGAGAAAAGGAGAAAAGAAACATCCGAAACTTCTCTTCCTGAAGGAGAGATCTAGTTCTCAGGGTTGTGACTTCACCATGTCTAATAATGTTACTAAATAAATGTCAGACCAGATCTCATGCTTGCCTCCAACACTACATCTTTCATAAGACTAACTGCTGTTAAAATTTATAGTCTGCTATAAATAATTCGCTTCATTTCTGTGCCCATGTTGTACTTGCAAAGGTCTAATTTCTCCTTTTTACTAGACTGACCAGATGTTTTATGACAAATAGACACAGTTTTTATAATTACCCACTCAGTAAGGTATTTAAGAACTAGACAGTTGACCCTGATATTCAGGTTATGATACTTGCAGAGAAAAATTTGTGAATAACTGAAGCATCCTCCTAAGATATTTGTTTAAAGTTTGCATTTTTTAATAGTCTTTCCACATTCATTGAAATTGACAGTTACCTTCTAAAATGATAACTCATGAATTAAGTATTTTCAATCCTTAACTCCAAAATTATTGATAAGCTAGACACACTGTTTAATATCTACTTCTAGGCATTGATACATTTTTGAGGAAATTAACTTAGAGTTTTGGTTTATGTGTGCATATATTAATTTTTTAATTATTTTTTTTACTTATACATGACAGAATTCATTTAAACATAATTATACAAGCACTGAGTTAGGATCCCATGCTTGTGGATGTACATGATGATGGGATTCACTGAGTTGTTTTCATATATGTACCTAGGAAAATTATATCAGGTTCATTCCACTGTCTTTCCTTTTCCTATTCCCCCTCCCTTCCTTCCATTCCTCATTGTCTAATCTACTGAACTTCTGTTCTTTCCCTCACCACCACCTCTTATTGTGGGTTAGCTTCCACATATCAGAGACTTTTTAAGACTCGCTTATTTCATTTAACATGATAGTCTCTAGATCCATCCACTTGCTGGCAAATATCATAAAGTCATTCTTCTTTATGGATGAGAAATACTCTATTGTGTGTATATATACCACATTTCCTTTATTCACTCATCTGTTGAAGGGTATCTAGGTTGATTCCATAGCTTAGCTGTTGTGAATTGAGCTGCTATAAACATTGATGTGGCTGCATTACTGTATGCTAGTTTTAAGTCCTCTAGATATACACCAAGGAGTGGGATAACTGCTTCAAATGGTGGTTCCATTGCAAGTTTTCTGAGGCGTCTCCCTACTACTTGCCAGAGTGGTTGCACCAATTAGGAGTTCCACTGAAAATTGTATGAGTGCACCTTTCCCCCCACATTCTCACCAATGTTTATTGTTACTTGTATTCTTGATGTTTGCCATTCTGACTGGAGTAAGATGAAATCTCAGCCTAGTTTTAATTTGCATTTCTCTAATTGCTAGACATGTTGAAAATTTTTTCATATATTTGTTGACCATTCGTATTTCTTCTGTGAAGTGTCTCTCTTCAGTTTCTTTGACCTTTGATTGATTAGGTTATTCAGGATTTTTTGTTAAGTTTTTTGACTTTATTAAATCATAGAAATTAATGCTTTATCTGAGGAGCAGGTGGCAAAGATTTTCTTTTCTGTAGACTCCCCCTTCATGCTCTTGATGGTTTCCTTCCCTGTGAAGAAGATTTTCATTTTGATATCATCCCACTTACTGATTTTTGATTTTACTTTAGGAGTCTGATTGAGGAAATCGGTTCCTATGCCAATATTGGAGTGTTGGGCTACATTTTCTTCTAGTATGTTAGGGTCTCTGGTCTAATGCTTAGGTCCTTGATCCACTTTAAGCTGAGTTCTGTGCAGGGTGAGAAATAGGGATTAAATTTCATGCTGCTACACATGAATTTCTGGTTTTCCCAGCACCATTTGTTGAATAGGCTATCTTTTCTCCAATATATGTGTTTGGCACCTTTGTCTGTATAAAGTAACCATATTTTTGTGAATTTGTCTCTCTGTCTTACATTCCATTTGTCGTCTTGCCTGTTTTGATGCCAATGCCATGATGTTTTTGTTACTATAGCTCTGTAGTATAATTTTAGGTCTGGTATTTTGGTGCCTCCTGCTTTGCTTTTCTCTCTAAGGAATGCTTTGGCTATTCTGAGTTTCTTATTTTTCTAAATGAATCATAACTGCTTCTTCTATTTCCATGAAGAACATCTTTGGAATTTTGATAGGAATTACATTAAATACACATACATATTGGTTTTATGTCCAGTTTGACAATATTAATTTTCCTATCCAAGAACATGGGAGGTCTTTCCATCCTCTAAGGTCTTCCTCAATTTCTTTCTTTAGTGCTCTGTAGTTTGCAGAGGTCTTTCAAATCTTTTGTTAGATTCCCATTTTTAAGGCTATTGTGAATAGGATTGTTTTCCTAATTTTTCTTTTGATTCACCATTTGTGTATAGGAACACGATTGTTTCATGGGTGTTAATTTTGTATCCTTCTACTTTGCTAAACTCATAAGTTTATGAACTCCAGAGTTTCCTGGTGAAGGTTTTGGGTCTTCTAAATATGGAATCATGTCATTGGCCAACAAAGATCATTGGAGCTCTTCTTTTCCTATTTGTATTGTTTCAATTTCCATCTTTTGCCTAATTGCTCTGCCTAGACATTTGAGAACTCTGTTGTGGTGAAAGTGGGCATCCCTGTCTTGTTCCAGTTTTAGAGGGAATGCTTTCAGTTTTCCTCCATTTAGAATAATTTTGGCCTTGGGTTTGTCATATAAAGCTTTTACAATGTTAAGAGACATTCCTACTATCCCTAGTTTTTCTAGTGTTTTGAACATCAATGGAAGCTGTATTTTGTCAAATGCTTTTCCAGCATCTATGGAGATAATCATGAGATTCTTGTCTTCTATTGATGTGATGAATCACTCCTTATGCCCCCTGCCCCACTGATTCACAGCAGCATTGGGAACATTTCAGTGGCCTGCCTTTTGTACACATTCAGAGCACACCCCACACCAGGCTGGAGTTAGGCATGTCTGCTGGGGGATATGTAAAGCGTAATACCAGGTTCCACTTGGCATCTTGTCCCCCCTCATTGCCTGCTTCTCCAGCCATCCTCCTTCACATACTGTGGCAGATAGCCTGGCACCCTAGGTCCTGGGCCAGGGAGGTGGGTCTGTCTGCTGCCAGTGCTGCTGTTCTGCCGGTCGATGGGGCGGTGACGGGGCTGGTAGCTCTTGGAATAGCCTGTGACCTGGACCCCTCACTCACTGTACCCCAGAGGCACCAGGAGAGTAGGCATCTTCTTTTGCCCTCTGGACACAGATATTGAGGGCAAATGCCGAGTCTCAGCCCTCAAGGAGTTGGGAAGCCTGATGGCACATTAGCCCCTGGCCACATCATCATGCCAGCTCCTTGTTGGTCTGTGTCATGTCTGAGTTCCTGACATAGATACTCTGGATGTGAGGTTGAAAGAAGGATAGCACTAAGCTGAGTTGTAATTTTGATGGGTAAAGACAATGCTATTATTTCTTTAGTATTATACTGATTTATCTGTATAATATTGCCCAATTATTTACAAATCCTCAGGGGAGAAAATTACTGTAATCAGGAGAGCTTGGGAAAGAAAAAAACAAAACTCTGAGATACACTCAGGTGGCTATTCATTCAAGTAGTTAAGCCTAGATGGGTAAGTGGACCTGAGGGACCACTGGGCCTGTCCTCTGAAGCCACACACACCCAGTTCCGAATCCTACTTCTGACTCATGATGGCTGAGGGGCAACGCGTATGCTATTGGCACCTCTGAGGATTAGGGTCCTTGTCCACAAAGTAGAGCATCAAGGACCAGGCTTGATGGTTGCAAGGTAGCCAGCAGGCATAGCACTGGACCTTGTTGGTAATGCAGTCACCATCTTAATGCATCCCCCTTTAAGGGACGGTTACATTTCTTTGCTTATAAAAGTATTCATTTCATGTTTGATTGTATATAAATGTTTATCATACATGTTTAGTTAAATCTTGAGAAGAAGTTACAATAAATCAATGACATTGATAGGTTATAAGAATAGGTGCTTTTACAAAGGAGGGGGAAAGTTACTCCACCACATTATTCTTTGTAAGAGGGATTCTGAAGACCAAATATTAGGATTTCTGTTTTTCTTCCATTTTTTTAAAAAAAATTTCTGGTCTCTTCAGGGAATTGAATGAACTATGTAGCCCATCACTGAATGTGTTGAATATGTGTCATGTAGTTTTGTAAGTGCTGTCTTGACCCAGTTTGGGGCCCTGGCTAGAGGTCAGTCATGTTGGCTCCCCAGTGGCTGGTGCTTCCACACCCTAAACACCCCCTTGTTGGGCTTCCACTCTCTGGGTCACTATCTGCCTGCTTTCTTTCCTTCAGGGATTGGTGTCCCCAATCCCAAAGTCATTCCCATACTGAACCCCAATCCTACTTACAGTGCTCACTATTCCTGTCCACAGAAACCACAGAAAAGGCAGTTCCTCCTCCCTCTGCCTGAAGACCAGGGACTGACCCTGGTAACCCCTCTGTCCCTCCTAATGGCAAGATTGTGGTCCTTCTCGGAGACTGTGCGTAGAATAAATGGTCTTTTCAGTGGTGGCTGATTTTCTGGGCTTACCGTAGCTAAATAATAAAAAATCTATTAAACACATGGTCCTGGATAATGGAGACTCAAGACAGTCTTTAATCTTTTCTTGGCATTTGGATGCAAAAATATTTTACCAAGGTACAAATGTTGATGGTTAAAATCTAAAGGTGAATGTGTTGCCTGCATGCATGTTCTGCCCCCTGGAGTAGGGCTAAACTCAACATTTCATCTTATTCTTCATTTTAAAGTGCTGCTACTCGAAACTAGAGTTTACTTTGAAGTAAAAATGACAATTGGAAGAAATATCACAGTCCTGGAGGCTCCCCAGGTTTCTCTCTCTGCCATTTTCTCTTGATAATAACTGTTACATCCCATCAGGTGCCATTCCAACACTACTGGGAACTCGGTGCTCACCTGAAACACCACATGTGTGGGAAGCAGCACAAATTGCTACTTCTAGAGAAACCACAATTCTGAGAATTCTTTCGTTGTCTGAGTTTGAAATTTTAGTTTTAATGTGGTGGTAAAATGAAGGGGATATGTCTGCCTTGGATTAACAGGTGGATTATGGTTGAACTGACACAATGGCTTTATATTTCCATGGCTAAAGAAGCTTTTCCCCTAACCTGAGTTGGTTGAACTTGGACATTTCCATTTTTATCTTAAAAAGTTGGAATGAAGTATTTCCTTGTCTACTTATTAGTGCTCTTTATGATGGTGCACATTTTTGAATCTAGCGTTTTCTCTGATGTAAGCAACTCTTTTCTTAGGGTTCTTTCTTCAAATGAAGCCACAACCTATTTAGGTTACTTTGTGTTCAAATTTATTTTTGTGCTAAATGTCTTCCAAAGGGATTGGAAAATTGAAAGCATTTTCAGAATTTAAGTGCAATTCTTATCAGGAAAGTTGTATGTACAATAGTCTCCCCTAAACCATGGGGGATATGTTCCAATTCTCCCAGTAGATAACTTGAAGCCATAGATAGTAGTGAGCCCTATTTACACATTTTTTTCCCTGTACATACACAGCTATGATATAGTTTAATTTATAATTAGGCCTAGTACAAGATTTGCAAAAATAATAATAGATTTTAGCAAATGTAGCAATGATCTTTTCCCCTTTTTCTTATTGAGGAACTTTTACCTTTTTCACTTATAGGAAGCTCTTTATAGCTTCCAATGATATGCATTGCCAGAATAGCTGCTCTTAGGCAGTCAGGCCATGATTATGTAAGGGATTCCTTGAATACAAATACCATGGCACTGCTGTAGTGGATGTGATAACTGAGATGGCTACTAAGTGACAAATGGGAAGGTAGGGTATACACTATGGATACATGGGCAGAAAGGATGATTTATGTCCCAGAAAGAATGGAATGGGACAGCACAGGATTTCATGAAGATACTCAGGAGGATGTGTATTTTAAAACTTGTGTATTGATTATTTCTGAAATTTCCATTTAATTTTTTGTTCTATGGTTAACTGTAGGTAACTGAAACCCTCAAAAATTAAACAATAAATAAGGGGGAATAACTATTTTTCTGGAGTGATGATTCATCCTACCAAATGTCTGTAGTATTCTCTAGTTTTTATAGACAGTTGGAACAGGTAGATGAATTTGTAGTTAATTTATAATAGGACTTTTTTTTTCAGTAGAGTGGTACTCAAGATTCCGATCAAATAAAGGCAACAGTAAAACTAATGATCAGCAATGAGTATCGAGGATCAAATTGCTTGGGTTGCTCTGATCCCAACTAGTCATTGGCCCTTGGGAAAGAAAGAAAGCTGTGATCCCATTCACTTAACAGATGTTGCGTGTGCAATGTGTTGATGTTGTGTTTATTATTTTTCTGGGATGATACAATGTCTTCAGAAAACTTAACATGTTTTCAGTAGGGGGAAAAATCATACTGACCCCATACTACTATAAACTACTATGTAACTATTTTATTTGTGAAGGTGGAAGCCTATTACAATTTCTGTCACTTGTTTTTGTTGCAATGTTTCAGAATTGGTCTCTACTATATAAGATAAGGCAGAGAGGTTTTTATTTTTAAAGGAAAATGTCACAGCGATATTACAATGAAGTAAATTTATATGACATACTAAAAGCTAAGGATAATTAGATTCTACTTAAAATTAAAGTCAGTATAAATATAAAAATATAACCATTGGAAACACTCATTATAGAGATGATCTTCAATTATCACACCAAGTAGCAAACTGGATGTTTTATAGCAGTGGAAGGTGAGGTGCAGGAAGGGTGGTTCAGTTCCCCAGTCACACACTGAGCCAGGTTTAAAGCCCAGCTGGTCTAACTCAGTTCTAACCCACCTGGGGAATAAACATCAAACATGAATCAATTCTACAGTTTCTGAGGATGTATTTTCTCCAAGGTTGTAGAAATTTTCATTATGCTCTCAGATATATGGGGGAGTAAAAAGGGTTGTAATATATGGACTTATCCTTAAAGTTCTGGAAGCTTTAGAATGAGGTGCACACAAATTAATCTGACCTACTAAATTAATGAACTAATCCACATACTTCCTTCATAAGACACATAAGGCAAATACCCTCTAAGGGTCCAGCTCATCACAGCATGAAAGTATCTTGATTGTTACAGTCAGTAATCCCCCCACACCCACTTCAACTTGAAATACTCAAGGAGAAGAATGTGCTACCTGCATTTGGATTGCCTGTGTGGATTCTGAGTTAAGCTATGAAGAGGAGAAAGATCAAAACTCTTTGAAAGGCTGTAGAAGAAAAGAGGGGTTGTTTTGGGTTGTCCAGGACTGTTTCTACCCTGGGAGATACTGGGCAAGAGGAACACTCAGGACTTGAAAGACGTGAAGGTAAGGGACACAAAGAACGGATCTCCTTAGGTCAGGAAAAAGCCCCTTGATTTTCTCCGAAAGTTTTCTAGGGCAGCGCTTCCAATTTAGATATGACAGAATTGGCTTTATCAAATAGTAGCAGGTTTTCTTTCTCATTTTCTCTTCCATGTGTCTTTGTGAGGATTAATATTGATAAATGTCTTATTTGAACTCATTTAGCAGAAAACAGGGCTGGCATTATATAATACTAAAGTAAAAAACTTTTTGGAAACTAAATCATTATTTTTGTTCTACTCCACATTTCCTGATGGGAATACAATTACTTGAAAATATTCAGTATGTTAAAAGGGATGAAAATTATTACTTTGAGCATTTCATTAGACAGTCAATTTCCTGACACTATTCTTGAGAGTACCATGTGTAAGAAGAACAGCATGATTTCAAAGATTTATCAAGACCTTTGTTCCAAAGATAGCCCAATAATTTTTTTTGTCAAGTAAATACTTTATGGCATTGTTTAAAAAAAAAAAATCAGAAAATACTGACAAATCTAGGGTTAGAATGCAAATTGCACTCAGAGACATCCCCGATGGGGCTTGGTGTTACAGGAGTTCTTTCCTGGGACTTATTTCATCTCCCAGGTGCCATTGCAGTCATTTCTCCATGGCCATGACAGAACACAGTGTCACATTCCACTGATGGTCTTCAGGGCCCCAGGGACCTGTGCGCATCAGGGAAGACACCCGTTGCTGTGTCAGAGGTAATGAGCATCTTTCTTTCCACCTGCAGTTTTTACTGCAGTTCTTTATGTTGATCCCACACAATTCTTTGCACATGACATTCTCTCTCTTTCACGGGGCTCTTTATTTCCTCTCCCAACCTTGCAACCCAGGCTAACTATGGAAACTCAAAATGAACATGAAAATAGGATTTCAACGTGGTGACACAGAAAAATAATGATGAAGGTAAAAGATGAGCCCAGTTTTGATGCATTATTTAGAAACCTCACATTGCTGCCATGAAGCTGTTCCCCTGAGCCCCAACAAGGTGTGACAGTAGGAATGGCAGTGACGAGCAGGCGGGGGAGAACCAAGGCAAAGTGCTTTTTTCTTCTATGCCTTTGTGTACTTGCTCAGGGGTCAAGGAAAAAACAACCTCTCACCACAATGACTTATGATCATTACACTGCTCCAGATAATTGGACCTTGTTGGTAGTCAGCCGTTGATTATTTGTCTATTTGTCAGGAATCACGGCTACATGCTATTGTTCCTTTGCCTTCTCTCTCTGTGAATGGGAGCTATATTTTATTTCATTAATAATGTTCTTCTCTACTGTAAGACAAGAGACGTAGAAACAAGGATGTATGTTTACACAGCAGGCAAGTCTGGCTTTCACAGCCAAGGTAACAAAGGCTGTGAACAGATACTTTAAAAACAAGAAGCCATTTTTGTCCATACTGTATTGAAAGCACAAGAATTCATTTTAGCAGGAGAAATTCCACGTACTTCTACAGGATAATTAGAGTCCCTTCATAAAATGTTCTGTTGTTCCTATACAGTCTTATCATTTTTAGAACGCTTGTGGAAACAGGTATTTTTAATTAAACAATGGAAGCAGGTTATCCAAAAGTCGCTCTGCCTCCAATTTCATTATCAACATCACCTACTTCTCATTACCTTCCTTTTCATTAAAAAAAAAGTCAGTGACCCATAAGAATTTGCTCTGGAAAATTGGGAACTGCTCTAACTTGGGTATTAGCAGTTAAAGGTCAAGGGCACTTAAAGGTCAAGTGCCCTGTCCTGCCAATGCCCACCTGAGGTCAGAGGGCAGGCGTGGGGTCCTCAAGAAGTGACATGTGGCATGCTGATCTACAAGTGAGGTGTGAGGCTGTGGGAGGGGGTGGCAGGACCACTTGGCTTGGAGATACCACGGTGTGGGAAACAATTCTCCCAGGCACAACCGTCCAGGTATTGGCAGGCGGGTTTATGTTTAATGCCAGATAATAAAATTAGGAGGTAAAAGTGGAAATATCAAAGGAGACAGCACTTTGGGAATGATGAAAGAGCAATCCGGATGAGCTAAGGCTCATGATAAAGGTTAACCTGACCAACTGATGAAGAGAAATTAGGGTGAGGATAACCAGAAGATAGTGCAAGGGTACAATTATGCTTCAGTTGAGTGTTTAGGTGAAGACATAAATTGGTAGGAAAAGAAACCCTTAAAAGAGTTGTATTAGGAGGCAAACCCTAGAATATTTTTGAAATACTATAAGGAGGTAACTATTTTATGACACATCAAGCTGGGAACTAAGAACTAATTTGGAATTGCTATTGATGGGTTTATGTACTCATTGATGCTAAGATTTGTGTAACATTAAAATGTAAAAGAGAAACACAAAGCTTGGAGCTCTGAACCCTTTTCCTGGAGATAGTCAATAGAAGGGACAAAGCTCTGTCCCCTGTGTGGTTATGCTCCCGCCCGGCATGAAAGTTGGAAGTGCTCAAGCAGGAAGATGGTGGCAGAGATACAAGAGGCTTACTGCTGCCTTAGGGGTGGGGTGATGTGCCTGTTTCTGTTTCAGAAGTTCTAGGTCAGACGTTTTATTCCTGATGTGTTTTTTTTTTTTTTTCTCTTTGAGGATTGCACTCATGGTACAACTGGAGTTCATGGCTCAGTTTTCTCATTCCTTTTCCTGACTTCAATCCCTGATTTAGGATGGTTCGACTTGCTATTTTTTTTCAACTTTATGATGGTGGGACAGGCCATATGCATTCAATTCAAACTGTATTTCACATTTTGAACCTGACCTTTCCCTGGCTAGTGATGTGCTGATGGTGCCCTTCCCAGTGGCGGCAGCCAGGGACAGCAGCAGCCCTCACAGTAGCCACGGACTCTCCACAGTGCTCAGTGGGTAGGTGTTTTACATGAATTTCACAATTAGCACATTTTGAACTTAGGGTTCTGGCCTGATGAACCCATATCTCAGGGTGAGAAGCATCTGTTTGTTCCTCAAACGCCTACCAAGTGCCATTATTCCAGGTGCTGTGGTGTAGAGATGGAGATTACAGCCTAAACCCTCATGGGGCTCACATTCCAGGAGAAAGAGATAATCGGAGCAAATAAAAACATCATATAATGGTCAGTAGTCATCAGTGCTAGGAGGAAAAGCTGGATGTTGGTGAGGGATGTGGTTGGGAGTGAACCAGCTTTTGATTCTGTATTCTGATCAGGACTCCTATCATGATGTGACATTTAAATAAGAACTGGGGAAGGATGGAGGGGAGAAATGTCTTGCTAAGATGTGAGAAATGGATTTTCTCTGAAGATGACTATTTATATGCTTTACCCTGTAATATCTTACTTGTACCCTGACTCTAATGTCCTTGAATAATTTCTCATGGATCTATTTTTTGTCATATATTAATCACTCTGGGGATTAATATAAATCACTTTTATCATCTTATGTTGATAATAAATTCCTTAGATGATTGCAGTTTGCAGATTTTTCTAGTCTTGACAATGGGGCATTCATTCTTGTTATAACATCTGCAATTTCATTTTCTGGGAGAATGACTCACAATGACAAATACAAGGATTACTGGACATCGTGGTAGGGGTGTGCATGGAAGGTGGACAGATGTTCATATTCTCACACAACAAAGTTTTCAGTTCTACATCTGAACTAATCACAAAGGCAGATATGGGTTAATTATTTGTTTGCATAAGACTGAGGTGTGGTAGAATGTCTAGGACAGACACATCATTGTGCTTAAAGTCTTACATTATAAAAAATTTCAAGTTAATGAGCAATCCTCTGGTAAACACAGCAGTTTTGGAGACATAAGTATTATATTGCAATTGTGTAAATTCTGGTGAAAAAAAGTTCTGTGGAAGCCAACGTAGCCTGGCTCAGTGCTGAATAATTAAAGAAAAACTATCTTGCTTTCAGATATCCATGAGGTAATCTATACCTTCAGAAAGAGACTTGCAGCAGCTGCCACACATGGAGTGTACTCTAGAAGCCTATTGTTGGAACTTGGTAAACCTTTTGAGAATATAGTTCAGTGCTTCCTCAGCTGGTAGTAAAATCCAGAAAGAGCAGTAGGCCACATTACATATGCATAAGGTGTGCATGGTGCCACACAGATTTGGAGGGCCCTGGGAACAAGTTTCATGGCACAAGATCTATTTTTTTCCCCTTTAACCTGAGTAGTGCTTGTTATTATACACATGTGATGATGTTTAAATTTAAAGTCTCATTGATGTCAGAGTTGAGGAACTTTTTCTACTTCCATTATCAGAAAATTAAAATTGTACATCTGTTAGCCACTGTAATTCTGTCCCAATGCATATAATCATGGAAATTAAAAGGAAATGTCTCACGAAAATAGAGTCCCAGCACAGAAGTTGAACTTAGTACCTCTGATATTTAAGGCAGTCACTTAATCAAATGGATTGCTCTCTCTGGTGATAGCCCATGGGAATTCACAGGTGTTCAATTAGCTTCAGAAGGCCTCCCTATTGTTTCTTAATGGAAAGCTGGGACATACGGAGATTTGCACATGGAAAATAAACATAAGTCAAGTATAAGAGCTACCGAGTGCAGTCTAAGCATTATTCTTTAGTTTTCTGGGCATGCACAATTCTGTACCAATTGAGCTGTCTGATGTGATTGCTATTTCATTTCAAAATAATAATGCAACAGTTTCAACATTTTAGCTTCAGCCGTCTCCATAACTAGAGGAACTATTCAAATGCTTTTGATGTGATAGCAGAATGATTCTGCCTTTTGAGAATGACAATCACTGCCTTTGTGATTTCATGGTATAAACCATTTGAAAGATAGAAATGAGGAGGTGAGTGGCCTGTGATGATATTGAATCGCCTGGGTATGTTTCTGAACAGCTAGGAACAGAGAGGAAATACAAAGCCAGACTAGAAAGAGTTCTTTTTACCCCAGGGATTTTGAGAGTTTCTTGGTGCATATGGATTTTAGAAAATTTTTATTTGGACTTGATTTATTCTTTTGACCTTGACAGTATAGAACGAAGTATGGTGTTGCAATGTTCGCATTGCAGAATCAGGGCATTAAGTGTTCATGTTCACACATTGTTCACAGATACCAAGTTTTATGGGTTATTTGTAGACAACTGACTCAATAAAGCCTTTCAAATCTGTTGTTATTCCATAAAGCCAGAATGTCTGACCTGAAATCATAGCGTCGACTTATTTTGTCAATGAAATCAAGGGAAGAAAAACAGGCTTGTTTCAGCCCCATTGTTTCTAAGACTAATTTCAGTGCCTGCTTAGATTGTCCATGAGGAGAGCAGAAAAAGCGATTGCCTTTTCAAGATGCAATGTGGCCATCATTCAAGAACACTTCCTGTCATGACCTGTGTGTCAAAGGACATGATGTACAAATGAATACGCACACCAACTCATTTGTATAAACAGAGCTCCAGGGGTCGTCGGGAGATAATGGTGAGTTAGACAAAAGCTTTTTTTTTTTTTTATTTTTCATGTATTTGTTTAGTGAGCCACAGATTTAAAAAATCTTAAATTTTAGTTACTCACTATAGAATTAAAAACTCTTTGAAATCACTGGGGTATTTCATTCTGATGAGTTCTTCTGCTAATTGGCCTTCTCCTGGCTTGTGTTTTTGTGGTCACCATTCTCATTCTGACCTGTCACTTTATGCCCAACTGCTTTTTTTTTTTAATATCATCGTAGATTTGATTGGGAGATAATAATTGCATGGACTATGGTACAATGTGATGCTTCGATACATGTATATGTTATAGAATGATGAAGTTCAGAGAGTTAATAGATCCATCATCTCAAATGCTTATCATTTCTTTACGGTAAAAACATTTGAATTCTTCTCTTTTAGCTATTTGGACTGCTTTTACAGAGAGAGATACTGCCAGTGGTTTGCCTTAGGAGAAACAAATCAATTCGAGGCAGCCCTGAAACAGATAGGACGCATTTGTATGTGGTCAGCTCGACATCCACCTTCGCCTCTCATTTGTAACAGCCTGAGGTTTCCCCAGGAAGGGGCATCTGTAACAAGGAAGCCATGGGTTGAATTCAGATTTTGGACTTCTGTCTTTCTAAAGTCTTGTTCAGTTTATTAAGTGTCTTGCCTCCTGCTGTATTCGATATAGATGAAGAGATCATGGTTTTCCTGGGGGTTGGAAAGTCAGGTTAAACAGACATCAGAAAGGAATTCTCAAATGAATTTTTAGTAAGTGCATTGACAGTCCCGGAAATTTGAACTTGAGCAAACACAGCGTTCTTTTCGATTAACGTCAACACACCAGCTGGTTTGCTGGTCTGTTATACTAGTATGGTGTCAATATTCTTTGGTTTTCAACATGACCCTGTTGGAGGTGAGGTTTAATTGTAGTCAGTTCTTTGAATACCTGTTGAATAATTTCAGAGAATTTTTTTTAACCTTTTTACTTGCCCTGAGGTTATTCTGGTGGGAGACCCTCTGTTCCTGACTTGTAATATGTTGCAACTGTATTCAAGGTTGATTCAGTAAGTGGGCTCCAAAACTGTTCCTCAGGATCAAGTAGGCTTTCTCTCGTGGGGTGGGGAGCTGGATGGCATAATATACATTTGGATGCTTTGTGAGGACAACAGTTGGAAATGGCCACCTTCTGACTGTCTCTGATGTTTCCTTGTATGGAATATCTTACTTAATTTAGAGAGGATGTGGTCCTGTCTGGGTCTCCTGTGGCTGGGGAAAGACTGAAGTGCAGTCCCCTCTTCAATGAACACAGGGTCTCAGCTCGATGGGCACTTGAGGCTTAGCAGCATCTGCTGCGTAAAGGATAGATGGTGGCATTGCATGAATGAAAATGGGAGGAATGAAGAAATGAATGAAAAGAACTTGAAAGTGTCATAGTTTAATTGAATTGTAAATTCTCCTGGTTCCTGAGTGCAGGCTCTGTGCCGCCTGGATATCTGAGGTGGAAACACATACATCACTAGAGAGTGGGCCCAGAACAAAGTGCGTGGAGGAAACTTTTCTGATATGTCTACATACATGCCAATGGGGCAGGGATTCTGGAAGATGATTTTTAAAGGAGGAATAAATATAATGAAACAAAAATGTACCATCATACATATATTCAAGGCTCATTTTATATTCCTATATGGTACAGGTTTGTTCCAATTTGGATAAATTAATTGCAGTGAATTTTTATATTTCCATATTTATTAGAGTGTATTTGATAACTCACTTAAGAATGAACCTCTTTTCTAGAGTAGAGACATGTGGTGGCCTTGGAATGGCACCACTGAGATCCCCTGCTGTGTGAGTATAATTGACTGATGGGCCCAGCTGACTTGCTCTAGATCCAACATCACATCATGTCAAGGTCATGCTTCCCACTGTCTGCTCCAAGCCAATGACCGAGTCTGGCAGGAATACTAAGTGAGTGGTAATCCTGGTGAATTGAGGGACTTATCCTAAAGGCCCATGTGCCAGGAGGCTCCCTTCACCCTGGCTGAACACTTTCAGAGCTGCTCTGCAGCCTGTCACTACTCAATGCTCCTTCCCTCTCTTTCTTTCTAGAGATCAGAATGGAATTGAAGTCTCTTTTTTGCTGTCTCCTGCTCCTTCTCTCAATAAATCTCCTGCATATCTAAAACCACCTTGATATCTCTTTCCAGCAGCTCAGAGAATGCAAGCTGTAACAGGAGTGGGCAAGAAATCTGGAAGAAATTTGAGGATTTGGGGCTGGCGTGCTCACTGCTGAGCAGGTGAAGAACACACTGTCTGAGGGTAGACGGGGCCAGGGTCATCCCAGCATTCCACTGCAGCACTATTACAGGGATGCCTTACAGGTGCCGCAACCCAGGCACTTGGAAGACACGGGGTGGTGGTAATGCTCACAAAGACGGCAGAGTTGGCTGGTTCAGGGTAATTGTACTGTTCCTGCCAACAGAAGGATATTGAAGAATAGAGGGCTATTGACAAGCAGGTATAAAATAACTGAAAGCTAGAAGACCTCTGCTGTGACTTACAAGGCATCCTTTCCTCCTTCAGTAGAACAGCAGACTCAGTTGAGTAGCTGCCCGTAGAGTTGATTGTCAATGTCTAGACCTTTGATCATATGAAGGCTCAGGCAAAGTAGGTCTGTAATGCAACCATGATGGAGGATATGGGATACTTAAATAGGGTGTGGGGATATCTGCATGGATGTTTCCAAAGCTGATGTAGACATCATCACCTTGGATCTTGCAAAGTGCCCCTATCCTCCCTACTGAGAACTACTGCTGATTGTAGAGGACTCTCCCCTACCAAATAATTGGTGTCTGCCTTGGGTGACACCCCTACCTCTTGGCATGGTATTAACCATGCTTTTGGTTTCTGTATTCATTGAGGCAATGTGACCTTGAGATGACCCAGAGTCTATTGCATTCACCAAAGGCACTAATGATCCAGTGACAATCTAGGGAACTGCACCTGGTTGCTCCGGTGACTCGACTCTTCAGGTGATGGCGAGAAGTAGGTGGCCAGAGACATAGGTCCATATCAGCCAGAGGGGTAAATGCACTCTGTCTAGCATTACAGAAACCAGTTGGTGAATCTGCTCTGATGAGACTTAATTGGGGAATGGGTGCTATTATCAAATGTGATCCTTATGGAATCTTGATGAAACTCTCAGAGCAGAATTTCTGGCGTACAACCTAATATAGGATGATTTGATTTCTACTTTCAAGCCTCTTCTCTGGACACTGCAGGCTTTGAAGGTGTCCTTGATAGCCTTCTGACCAAAGATGGTTCAAACATGGAGTGTACGCAAGAGGTCAAATCCATAAATATCTGAATAAAGCTAGCAGTGTTCTTAATGAAACTGCCCAATACAACCTGGAAAGAAATGGGGGCTATTGAAGGACTAAAGCTCATTAAATCTACACTCCTCCTGAGGAACTGATCATCTCTGCACCAGTCTTTGTAATCCCCATGTTCTGTCCCTTACAACATAAATTGGTATGTCCACCTCTTTGTACAAAGTTTAAGGGCCATTAACAAAGGCTTGCTTTCCTGCTCCCCTGATGTCCCACTTCTAATATATTTTATCCTCAATCCCTGTGACCACTGGTTGCTTTTATGGTGATGGCTACCTGCCAGTATTCTTAAGTATACCCCTCCTCCTAGATTCAGTGTATCTGTGGGAGAATCAACAATGAAGGTGGACAGTTCTGACCTAGGGCTACCGGAGCACTCTCTCTGTGCTTGCCAGGACTCAGCTATCTAAATCCTAGAGACCTACAACTTCCCAAGCATTCTGCTCATGCACTGGATAGGTGATCTTCTGTTTGCTCTTCAGATCAAGAGTCTTGCAGAATTGATTTCTTCCATTTGCTGAGAGTGTTAGTGTACAGAGACACACAGTCTCTAAAGATAACTTCCAATTTTATCAGAACCAAGTGCATTTTCTTGACCATGACATTAAACAAAAATTAAGAATATTTTTTTTCCCCCTCCACTAAAATTGCAAGCTGTTCTTGACTTTCCTGGACAATTACAGAAGAAAACCTGGAGGGTTTCTTGTCCCCAGAGGATATGGTAGACATTGGATTTTTGGCTCTTTTGGACCAAGTCTCCTCTAAAACAAGTTAATGAAAGCTGACACTCCTGAGCTCTTGCATTACCCAGACTCACTGGATAGCATCTTTTAGAACCTAAAGGCCTCTCTGGTGATCATAAATATTTGTTTGTGTACATTAAGACAAGTTTATGAATCCTACCTTAATAAGAAATGGCCGTCAGAGTCTCACTGGTTGTTATATGTCCACATTGATTTCCTGACAAATGCCTGCTCTTATTTGTAAGCGGCAACAGCAGTTCAAGGTCAACTGAGGCCCCTGCTGACTTACTCTTAGGTTTCCACTTAACCCTGTGGTCCTGTGTATCGTTCAGACTTCCCTTTGGACTGAAAAAAGTGGCATTTTTCTGTTACTGGATTGACTTTCTTTGAAGTTCTTTACTCTGAATTGTTATTTGTTGTTTCAATACTAGTGATAGATTCACGGGTATAAATGAATCATGTCTAAACTCAACAAATTATATGCATTTAACATTCGCAGGATTCTTATATATTAATTTACCTTGATAAAATTGTAAAAAAAAATTTACCTATTGCCTGCACATATTTCTATCCACTGCTGGAAAACCCTGAACCTTGCTGGAACCTCTTGACTGTTGTGCCCTTCTTTAGAAGTTTTCCTTGCTTTTACCTGACTCTTTTTTTTTTCAGAAAACTAAATTGTTAATTATTTTTGGATGATTCCTATCTGAGAAGGATGCAATAAGTCTGGTTATGCAATAAGAACCCACTAAAACTTATTCAAAGCCACTCTAAGATGCTAAATCTTCAAAGTTGCCAAAATTGTAGTCCATGCTAAGGTCTGCCAGTTAGCTAGAGATAAGAGAGCAAATATCATGTAGAAAAGCTTTTGTAGTACTGAGAGTTTCTGGTATGCTTTGGAAGAAACACCATGTCTTAATTGCAGCTGGTGTATTCCAATTAAACTAGGCAGCCATATAGAAGCAGTTTCAAGAAGCACAGATTCATGTGTTAGCAGATGAATACACTATACATACCCAAGCTGTCCAGCAAGTCCAAAACTCAAAGCCAAAGCTAATTTCTGACTGTTGGCATCGGGTGTTGAGTCAATTCCACAGTCAAGCACCTGATTCTGAAATAAATACTTGGGAAAAGATGAGATGGTCTGCTTCACCCAGATGGTATCTGGTGGCATCAAGAGGGTTATTGGGTCGTATTGAGATGCTGAAATGTATTCTATCAAGAACAAGCTGTAAACATACCTGGAAGGGGAAATTTTAAAGAGGTACTAAAGATATATTGGCGATTAAAAAACTCAGATTGAGAAGTACATCTTTGGAGCATAATACAACCCCCAGACCTTGTATAAACAGGAAAGGTGGGAAAAGAACTCAAATTAAAATTTTTAGGCAATTTATATTAAGTCTGTTTGTTCCCTTCTGCGAGTGTGTGTGTGTGTGGGGGGGGTGCTAGAGATTAAACCTAGAGGTTCACTTACGCTAATCAGGCTGTTCAGTCCCTGAGCTACAGCCCTGGTCCATTGGTATGTTTTTAATGGAGGAATATTGCCTGTTTTCTGTTTGGCTGGAATCAATTCCTTTACATAAAGCAATGATCTGACAGTAGCAAGTCACGCCTTGGGCTGCGTGTTTCCCATCTGAGCAGTATTCATCTGTTATTTTGCTTTAGGGTGTCCGTGTCACTGGAATTGCAATCAAGGGACTCTCTGAGGCTTTGTCTGTCACCCAGAAGTCAGTGCTCCTCCCAAACCAGTTGTCAGAGAAGTCGGAACCAATGAATGGCCCATTAAGATGAAAACTTACAAAACTCCCTGAGCAACCTCAGTTTCTGTGGCCAAAGATTTTAGGCCCTTTGTAGTAGGAAATAACAGACTGAACCCATATACACTGCTTGCTTGATGCACATGCCTGTGGGGGTCACTAGAGCCAAATACTGGAGAACCCTTGGACCAGGCTTATTTTTTTTTCTTTTTTTCTTTTTTTTTTGACCAGGCTTATTTTCAGCAATCCTGTATGGCTTCCCAGGTAAAGCAGAGGAAGCATTGCATGCCTTCCACCTGGAAACCTAGTCCACCTGTTCAAGGGTGATCTTCAAAGTCTTGTGCACCTTCAGAGCATCCATTGCCAGCACAAGAGCAAGAATTCCAGGCTTCTGCAGAAGCAGATGGCATTACAGAGTTGATGCTTTTCTTAAGGACCCTGAGATCAAAACCTTTACTACTAGGAATAATTAATTGCCACCGTGACCTTGTTTTTCTTTTTTATAACTATTATTTTCCATGTATGTTAACTTAAGGATTTTAATTGTAAAAGCGAGGTTACTTAGTATTCTCCCCTAATTGTGCCATTTGTTTCAGTCACTACTATGTACTACGAGCACGTATTCCTGCCAGATCTTCCTTTCTGCAGATGTGAGATAGGATGGATGTGTCCAGCTGTCTCACTTCTGAGTGGATCTTTCTCTGAAGCCTTGCTCAGGGCTATCTGGTAATTATTATGACAGCACCTGTCCCCATAGTCATTGGCTCAAATGCCTTTATGTCCCTCTTCACTCACAAGGGATTGAAATTCTATGTTGTCATAGGATGTTCCAGGATGCTCTGAGAGTCAACCAGGAGGCGGAGCCTGTTGGTGACCCGTGGTGTATCAGAGCAAGAGTGGGAAACAGCAGCAACAGTGACACATGAGTCAGGTGACCTGCCTCAGAATCTCTGGGACTGTGAGCCAGCCTGGGCCTCCTCAAATGCCTGAAACATTCTACCGTGACGCTGACGTGACTTTGCCCTCCACGACCATTACTTGTTCCTCGGCAGACCTACTATGAACTCAGAGCCCACTTGTATGAGAAACCTCTGTTGCTAATCAAAGGCTCTCAAACCACAAGACTACTTCCTCCCGCTACCAAGATGCATTTTCTACTAACCTTTCCTGAAACTAACAGAAATTCATGGTTTACTCTTCTTAAAGTTTTATAATGTTCCTTCTTTCCTTCCTGGAAATAAAGCAGGTGTGTGTGAGTACGTGTGTGTGTGGGGGAGATCCCTCGTTGGGGTCCTTCTGGAATGCTCCTTTGCTCCATGTTTCCTTGCCTCATGAGCTCCTACTCCTTCTCCAGGCATCCGAATTTGAAAGCTCACATCCTCAGAAAAGCACCCCGGCCCCCTATTCTGTGCCCTTTTCCTTAAAACCCAGTAGCAGTTTGCACACGGCTTTCTGTAAAGCACCTGGTGAGTGTCTTTTCTTCCTGATGAATGGCCCTCATCTCGAGGGCAGGGACTGGATCTGATTTGCTTCTACTTTACCCTCAGAGGGTCACTAACTGCATGTTGGGCATGAAATGGCCTCATGAAAAGCATTTGGGGAAAATGTTAATAGAATAAAATGCACGTGAATTAATTCACTCATCACAGTAGGCAGGGGTGGTGGTATCTAGGCCACCAGGTTCCATTGCCTGAGGGACACTTCTGCTGTCTCCACAGCACGGTACCTGGACACGGGGCTTCCGTGAACAGCTGGTGGAACTCGCCAGGCCTTTCATACCTTCCTGACACAGAAATGTCCTCTTTCCTGGATGTGAAATACCTGGAGTCAGTCAGTCATCAGGTCTTGTGGACCTGAGAATTCAGATTGTTTAGTAAAATAAGGAGAAGGAAGGAGACAAAAGGAAAAAGAGGAGGACGAGGGAAGGAGAAGTCAACTTTCATAGATAGAAATATTTATGAAATAAAAGAGGTATCTCTTGTTTCATTATTTTTGGAGGTAATTTGACTTCATTCATTTATGTATCTAGAGTTACCAGAAGCTACAGTTTGGCCAAAAGAGATCTGATTTTCGCCTGATTAGGCAATGCCTCAATTAGTGTGTGATGTGTTTTTCATGCCCTTTTAGAAGGAAAATTGTGAGCTGTCACAACATGGTTCTAAGTGGAAAGATAATGTCAAAACTTCTTATAAAAAACGATGGGATATTTTCATTCTCTTAGCAAGAAAGAGCACAAATTTAATTATGGATCAAAATGCCTTCTGCATCAAGTGGGGAGAGGTGGATATTGGAAATCCTGGGGTGATACTTATTTTTCAATATGACAGGAAACTAGAAACCTAAATATCCAAGTGATCCAATTTGTGTTTGTTCCCATGGTTTCTAATATGTGGGAATGCTTCACACAGTTCTGTGTGAAAACAGAAAAGGTTAATGAATTTCTTGACAATATGCAAATACATTTAAGCCCATTTGATGGTCTCCAGCAACATTCACAAACACACGTTGGTAACCCGCGGGATGCGGGCAATTTACTACCAATCCCACATTTATTCCCAGTGTGGCACGTTGTCACACATCGCCTGATCACACCATTCCTGGAGGTTCAAAGGTCTGGAAGTGGAGCCTACGTGGTGGCGTGACACACTGCTCCTGGAGGAGGGAAAATGAACATGGGGGAGCACCTCCTCTCTCCTCCTTAATGAGCACGCAGCCTGCCGAGGGCTGCCTCCATGTTTTCCTGTGGGTGACCTTTAATTAATAGGGGCCGCTCTCACTGCATTTAACACGTTCTATCCTAGATCACCAGGGAAAGTGTCAAAGGCTCACGTTCACACTCATCAATATGAAGCCATCTATCACCGAGGCAAGACATGGAGGCCCTGGACAGGGAGAGCGGATGAGCCACTGTCCGCTTCAAAGATGAGGTAATGACATGTTCCCTGCCTCAGGGGACTGAGATCCCTGGTGTGGAAGTAGCTAATGAGGAGTTTTTGTTTAGTGAGTGAAAATTTGATTCCCAAGTAACATTGTTGGCTTTACTTACGGCCTTCTTCTCATGACCCAGAACACTTAGGTCTTGTGTAGCTGCAAAATAATGTATTCTGACAGTGGTTTTGTATCTATTTTTTCTGGTTTGAAAGAAAAAAATCCCTTCCTGACTTGCTCCAGTGGCTGTGTGTGGGAGGTAGAACGGACTTCCAAAGATGCCCAAGCTTCTGTGTCCAGAACCTGTGGCCAGGTTCCATGACAAGGTAAAAGAGTCTGCAAGTGGGACCTTGAAACGGAGAAGTTACTCGGGGCTGTGTGGGTGGCCCAGTCCAATCGCATTAGTACTTCAGGGAGAGCACATTCACCCCGGAGGCCCAAGACCGCTGAGGCCGAAGGAAGATGGGAAGGGGTGGGAAGAGGTGCTGGGACCCACGGCTCCTGCTCTGAGGAGGGCAGGCAGCAGGAGGAGGAGTGCAGGGTCCCGGGCGGTGAAGAGAAATCTGAACCACCCCAGGTGCTGACAACCTAGGTGATCTCGGAAGTGACATCTTCCCTCGAGCCTGCAGGGAGAAATTCAGTTCTGCCCCCAACTTGGTGTCGTCCTTGTGGCTCTCCAAGCAGAGGGCCACACAGAGCCTGGACTTCAGCTTAACAGACGCTGAGATAGAAGCAGGTGTCCTCTCAAGTGGCTGAATTTGTGATTTATGACAACAGCAGTAACAGGTGCCAAGTTACAGTTGAACAGGAGAAATTCTGGTGGGCATGTGCACAGTTAGGGTGACTCTAGGTCACGGCAATAACTGTTTCAAAAAAGCAAGAAGAAAGGAAATGAACGTTTTCCTCACCAGGAAATGATAGATGTTGAGTAGACATGCTGCCTTCACAGGAACATCACCCCATGGGTGGATGCCCGGAAACATCACGGGCATCTGATGTGTGGCACAGATGTGTGCTCATTAAGAAAAAGATGCAATGGGGTAAGTGTCTGACTGACGTTATCTATGTACAAATTATACTATGGAGACCATGTATCTACTTCCCCCTGCCAGGTCCATTTTATACAAAATGTTCCAATTTCTCAACTCTGCTGAGAGTCTTGAAGAAATATGCTTGAGACAGTTTTAAAGTTGGTAAGACGTGTTCTTCCACCCTTGGCCTTTACTTTCTTACCTAACCAGGCAGAAAAACCTTCCTTGGGAAATTGGAAGCCATAGGTACCGCTGCCATGCCTTCCTTCACTTCCCACCTGCTGCAGCGCTCTTCCTTCTCATTATCTCAGCCACAGATTGTGCCCTTGAACATTTTGTTCCGGGGAAGTGCAAAAAGAGGCAGGATGTAGACAAAAAAGAAAAGAAAGAAAAGAATACTGTTTTTTTGAATCGGTACTTGAATTTGAAATGGAGCTGCAGAGATGAGTGGGAGTCTTGGCTGGATTTCCTTTCAACCTCCCGGGGCTGAACAATACCATCTTTAAGATCAGGTGCACATCACCCTGGAATTCCAGCTCTTCCTGTTTGGTGCTCAATCAAGTCTTGTAGCATGAGGACTGGTGACTCAAGCTCTCCTATAAATAAGCATTTGGGCTATGTCACTGAGGGCTGAGGCATGATGGCTGTGCAGAGTCTTTTCTTGAAGGCCTGGTAGCCTTGCCCGGTGCTGGGTTACGTTTCAGGACCTGTCATGACAAGGGTTATAGCTGTCCATCAAAGGAGAGAGGGTCCTATAATTCTCACCTGTTGAAACGCATTCCTGGTTGTCTTCTGCAAACAGTACAAAAATCTTTGGAGCACTGTTTTTCCTAAAGCTGAAGGAAGCAAAACTCCCAGGTGGTCATTATTTCTATAGGTCATGGGGTGTGACAGTGATAACCACCCCTAAGAAATGTGCCCCGACGGGCTTGCAGGACACCCGCTGTGTGTCCCAAAATAAACATGGTTGTGTTCATAAATAAGAATCCTAGCAGCTCAAAAGTCAACACAGCTGGGCACCACCGCACACACCTGTTATCCCAGTGGTTCAGAAGGCTGAAGCAGGAGGATTGCAAGTTCAAAGCCAGCCTCAGCAAAAGCGAGGCACTAAACAATTCAGTGAGACCCCGTCTCTAAATAAAATATAAAATAGGGCTGCGGATATGGCTCAGTGGTCGAGTGGCCCTGAGTTCAATCCCTGGTACCAAAAAGGAAAAGAAAAAAAGTTAACCACAGGCATGAGAAGAATTTTTGGACAGGAATATTGTAATCTTCTGATATATATCATGTTAAAGTTTCCTGGTATTGAGAAAAATCGATATTTCTTTTGAAAAAATGTAAGGGCAGACTTCTAACATTTAAGGAAGAGCTACTGTGAAATATGAGCTTTTAATTTTACCCGAGGCAATTTTCTCAGTATAGGGGAGGCCCCTCCCTTAGGTGGCCCTGATCATTTTTATAGGAGCATCTCTCAATTCATGTATCATCTCACACACATTCTCCTATAGCGTATATTCTTTGTATTCTCTATATTTCTATATTCTTTGTTTTTGTTTCTTCTCATGACTCAGAATGCTTATGAATGTGTATGTGAAAAGAATTATATTATGAATATTTTGGAAAAAAAATCAGATAGCTATTTCTTAAGTGTTGGATCATGTCCCCTCTAAATTCATAGGTTGACATCCTAACACTCCTGTTCCTCAGAACGTGGCCTATGTGGAAGTAGGGTTTTGTAAATGTGACAGGTCGTGACGAGGTCATGTTAGAATAGGGTGGTCCTCCATCCTCTGTGACCAGCACCCTTGTAAGGGAAGGATGCTTGGACACAAGTGGACACGTAAGGGGACACCACAGGACAGGAGGACGGTGTCTGCAGGCCAAGAGGGAGGCCTGGATGGTTCTAGATGAACTGACCACAACACCACCATTTCAGATTTCTCACCTCCACAATGTGAAGCAACACACCTCTGTTGTGTAATCCACCCAGTTTCTGGTACCTTGTTATGGTGGCCCTAGAAAACAAATGCACAATTGTTCAAATAATTTATCAAAGTGCTGCACCACCTTGGGTATGACAGGGAGATGGCTTCCTGAAGGTCTCCAGAGCATCATGCTCAGACCTGTGGATGTGCTAGGGCACTCCACAGATGTCATTAGGGTTAGGCTTCTTGAAATAGAGTGACCACTGGGTTATCTGGGATTTTCAGACACATGTAAAGAAAAGAAAGCCACCAGGCAAGCTCTACCGAGTCGCGCAGAAAAATTGGACTAAATAAATTTAAAAAAAAGTGAATAGTAGCTGGTAGTTATAATCAGATGATTGTATCATCTGAGACTGAAGTTCCGGCAACCAAGGAACTCAATGTGATTTGAAGTAACCGCCCTGTGTCATACAAGGTCCAAATGGGAACTTCATCTGCTGTCACAGCCATTATTTAAATGGATTGAAGAGGAAAACTAATATTTATTTGAAATTTCAAAGAATATTAAGGACAGTACAAGATTTTATGGGTCCAAGTAAATAAGGACCTCCTCTTAGGTTTGGTCCTCGGGACTGGGGTGTCACTAGGTGGCAGAGCACCCGCTTAGCCTGTGTGAGGCTCTGGGTTTGATCTCCAGCACTGTGAAAAATGAGAGCAAGGCTGTGTGAATAGGAAAGCTAGTCGACTTTTTCATTTCTCTGTAGAAAATCAAATTATACAGAGGCAGAGACCTATATATTTTTTTTTACAAAAAGAAATAGCATTTTTGTTATTATTTAGTTATTTAGAGGCTTTTCAAAGTAATTGATTTTTCTTAATACCTGTACCTTGTTTATTTTTTCACATTGATTTTTAAATGCTTCTAACATTTTGCATTTTCCGCCTGATATCCTGAGCCCAGGAATCGCCCGTTGTCCCTCTTTTCTTTCTGTCAAATTGGCTGTTATTTTCAAGCCACTGGCCCCCACACTTAGCATGACCCTTTCACATTTCCTCAATACCTTAATGCACTTCTCGCCCGCCTTAAACCTGGCACAGATCCTTCAGAGCACACAGAACATCTTTTATGGCAGGAGGCTGGTGTAATGTCCGTGTCCTTGGCACTGAGAATGCCAATAAAGAGCCCTCGAGGTGTGTGTGTGTGTGTGTGTGTGTGTGTGAGAGTGAGCTGTGCATATGCGACGTCCTGCGGCCTGACACAGCCCTGTCAGATGCTTACCCTCTACTGACATCTGAATTCCATAGTCTTCAGCCTTTGAGGGGAAGTGATCCTTTTAAGCTTTTTGCTTACTGATTTTTTAAATTCCAAAGTTGTGTCACTGAGGAGCTGCATTAATTTCCTAAAAAGAGTCGATTCCTCTCTAAGTGTTTTGGACTAAATAAATGAAAGACGTGAATAGTAGATGGTCGTTAAATGAGCCATCTTCTTAGTCTGCAAGTTATGAGCCGATTCTTCTTGTCAAGCAGAAGCCTGGTCTTTGAGGGCTCCGGTGACATGCCCTCAATTTCCAGTCCCTGCATGAGGAGTCATTCCTCAATGAGTGCCACCCCTGTCACAGCTCCCTGCCATAATTTATGGTCCCTGAAGGCCAGGTGAGGAGGCTGCTGGATAAAACAGAGGGAGCTCTATTCCCCCAGCCGTGGGTGGTGAATTAATGTTTTTGGAATTATATAAAGGCGATTTTGTGGCTATCCCACTGGCATAAGAATTAATTATTGCTTGTGGATTGTTAATGCATGCTCAACAAATAGTTTTTTTTAAAGATCTATTTAAGAGGAAAACATATTGACTACTTAAACTTTTCATTTACTTTTTTGATTTTAATTTGTAACTTTGAAAATGTATGTTTGTGTTGGCTTTTGGTCCCTGTGAAACATACCCGATGGAAACACCTTAAAAGGAGGAAGCATTGACTTTGGCTTAAGTTTCAGAGGCTTCAGTCCATGGTCAGCTGGTGGCATTGGTATGGGAGGGTGGGGGAACAGGGTATCACCCGAGGGAGAGTGTGGGGGGCAGAGCTGCTCCCCTTGGGTGTGTATATATACAGAAATCAGCCAGAAAGCAGAGAGGGAGGGAGGAGCCCGGGATAAGATATATTCCCCCAGGGCGTGCCCCAAGGATCCACTCCCTACAGCTAGATTATACCTGCTACCATTTCCACTACTCCCTGCATAGAAATGTGGAATCCCTGAGTGGGTCAATCCACTGGTGAGGTGGGAGCACTCCTGATCCCACCTCTTCTCATAAGCTCCCCTTCCAGACACTGCTGCACTGGGGACCACGCCTTCAACACCGAGGCTTTGGGGGACACTTCATATCCAAAGCATAACAGTGCTTTTTTGCTCCATTTCCTTTAAATACAGATTTAAAATTGAATAATTTTCATAAAAAATCAAGTGCCTCATTATTTTGGTGTTGAAGTGACTAAAAAGGTAGATTTCAGTTTCTTAAGGAGGTCTCAACAGGAGGGGCTGTGAGTCCTCAGTTCTGTAAAAGTCTCACTTAAAATCCTAAGGTATCATTTTCAATAAGAAAGAAAAAGGGTTCCTATGGAAAATAAAGAAATGTTGATATAGATTTATTGAATCTGATTCGAGTCTCATTTTACCTTTTAGCCACATCTAGAAATTTGAGGGTTTAACCTCCAACTTTGTCATTTATTCCACTCAGGCTAGCAAGCCCGCAGGGTCATAGCTGGAACTGTAAGGTATCTTTGGATAAATCGGAAAAACCTGCCCCTCTGGGTGGATTCAACTCTGCAGGTCAGAGTGTGGTGTCCGTGTGAAGAAAAGCTCCCCCACCTTGCCCCAGAACACGAGCCCCACAGCCTGCGGACAGCCGCGGCAGGACCCAGGCCTGAGCACCTCTCGGCACGGTCCTCCTGGGCATCAGTGTGCAGGGCCGTGCTCACTGGTGGTCATACCACAGGTTTGCACGCTGGCTACCCCATTTTCAGGACTGCTCTGTGTCACTGCAAACCTCCTTGTCCTTAGGAGAAGCGTGCAGACCTGCTCCCTGACAGCCATCTCTCCCTGCTCCCATGCCAAGGTCCCTCCAGAAAATTCCCTCAGGAGAGAAGCCCAGGTGGAAACAGACCTATCCACAAATCAAGACAAAACCACTGCAGCTCTCGAGGGTCCCCAGAGGTATGAGGAACACTGAGAGCCCGAAAGAGAAAAGTGGAGACAAAGGAGCAGTGAAGCTGATGTGAGGAGACGGACAGAACACGGAGAACCAGAGAGCGCTACAGTCCAACAGACCAGTGTGCAAAAATACCCTGTCGGCCCGTGTCTGCAGAGACTGAAGAGGATGCTGCAATCGATGTCCAGCGAGCAGAGTGCTAGGTAGATGAATACTTTAAGAACAAGAGTTCATATAAATTAAAAAATAAATTTGAATAGGCCCCCAGAATGCAGAGCAATATGATAAAAAACGTGAGTATTTCAGGCCAGGGTTTAGTGCAGATGTGAATGGAATTCATTGTGTGGTTGGGGAGCATTGAGAGGTGGTAGAGAGCGTGCCCTTGCCAAACTCCGCGGGCACACACCTTGCCAGCCCGGCCCGATGATGGCCAATGCGCTGCTGAGAAGGCCGACCCCCAACATCCAGCAGTCTGTGGGAGCCCTGAGGGAGCACCTGCAGGACTGTACGGTGGAGCCTCCTGCTACATAAGTGGTCTTGATGAGGGAGGGGTTCATCCACCAGCTGGTACCATTCCAGTTCTCTCCTGGCCCTGCTCTCTGCTGAGCTATCAGGGCAGAAATCAAGAGGCCTCCAGTCCCGTCTCCTTAGAAACACTGATTTAGGAAAGTATCTTCTGACCACTGAGAACACCAGAATGGGAAGAGGCAGCATGGACAAGAAGATATTTTCAAAGAAATTAAAAAATTCTTGCTAAAGTAAGATCCAGGTCTTTATACTGAAAGAGCCTAAAGAATGAAAAAAAGAAAAGAGAAACCCAGGTGTCTTAGTCCAGTTGTGCAGCCATAGCACAATGCCAGACCGAGAACCAGTTAACAATAGGAGTTTATTTGTCCTCTGGTTCTGGAGTATCCAGGGGGTGCATCTGGTGAGGGGCCACACACGGGCCAGACAGAGGGAAGGGATTGGCACCCTTTTGTCAAGACCCAGCTCTCATGATAGCAAACCCGCTCCCTCCATATTGGCATCAATCCATTCATGGCACAGAGTGCTCATGTCCTAATCAACTCTCAGCATTGGGGCTTTGGGGAGTAAGTTTCCAACACATGAACATTGGGGATCCTGTTCAAATAGACACCAGCCTAAACGTGCTCTCAGGGTTCTAGGATAATGGGGAGAAAGAAGTAGCTAAAGTCTTAGGAAAAAAACAACAAACAAAAGCAAAACTCAGATTGTCTACAAAGAAATGAAAATAAGTCTAGTATCAGATTTTTTTTTTTTTTTGGTCAAAATTTAGTGCTAGAAGATGATAGAAGAATGCCTTCAAAATTCTGAGGAGGAAATATTTGAAATTCAGACTTCCAATGAGGGAGAGGTGGCAATTACAGGCATGTGAGTACTTGAAAGGGTTATTCTTCCCCACGTCTTTGCCTAGACAGTCACTCCAGCAACGTGAGAAGTCTCGATTGATTGTTTTCCAGGATCTAGAAAAGAATGAATGCAGATGAGTCAGTGGGGATTCTCCAGGTTGGGAGCTCACAGCACCACAGAGTCCAGATGGGAGAGTGAGGATGGGTGCTGCACTGAGTGGGAGGAGAGGAAGGCACCCCACAGGGGTCATGGTTGAAAGGTGGAACACCCAGAGCCAAACCAGACTCTAGAAGAGAACGAGCCCTGGCCTGAACATAAAGCATCCTAGAGTGTGCCCCGTGTTCCTGGAGGGCTGACAAAGAGGAGAGTCACTTGACATCTGAACTGGGGATGTTGCCATCCAAGAGTCCCTGGTCATGGCATCGAAATGTAGAAAGTGAAACTTACCTAAATGGCCCCCAAAGTGAGTGTGGGAAGTCAGAGCAATGCAGTTCTGTTTATTAATTTTTCAGTATCGACCTATAAACCAAACATAAACACTTAACTGTATGGTGAAACCGTGTGCCTATTTTTAACTAGAGAATGTGAAAGTCTGTGTAGCAGGTGCTGGGGCAGGAGCACGGAAGGCGACAAGGTGGTAGAGGTGTCCCCGTGCTGGCCTTGCAGAGGGGGCTGGCTGTCATTGGGAATTGATGGTGTGGGACAGGTTTGGATGTGCAATTCAAAGCTTCTCAGGCCATTGACAGAAAATGCTTATTTGATGCTAACTGCACAGCTTTTAAAGAAAGATGGTATGAGCACACCACACAATTGTTCATTAGAGTGAGATAGCAAAGATACGATTAAAGTTATAAAGGTACGGATGTATTTCTTAATGTTTTGTAGCTCACACAAGATCTGAAACAGAGTGTTATGGTTTGGATCTGAAATGACCCCAAAAGCTCATGTGTTGAAAGAGTGGCCCCAATACAATTGGGTTCCGAGGTGAAGCCCTGGGGAGGTAGTGGGGGATGAGGGCCCTGACCTCATCAGTTGGTTGATCCATGGCAGGATTCTGAGCTTCCTGGGCTCTTGAGAAGTGATGGAAATGTTTGGCAGTGAGGCACAGTTGGAGGAAACATGTCACTGGGGGTATGTCCTTGGAGGCTTTATCTTGTCCCTGTGACCTTTCTTTTCTTTTTCCTGGTCACCATGAGGTTAGCGGCTTTGGTCACCACGATGTCCTACCTCACCACAGGCCCAAAAGCCATGGAGCCAGCTGACCCTGAATGGAAACCTCTGAAACCATGAGCCAAAATGAATCTTTCCTTCTTAAAGTTGGTTTTCACTGGGTGTTTGTCACAGCAATGGGAAGCTGACTAACACCGAGTGAAAAGAATCTGTCTCATGCATGGTGTTGGTTTAGGGAACAATGGGAAAGAGGACCATGACTTTTCTTCATAAGCCCTTCTCTAACAATTGATTCATAATTATTTTTATGTATTTCTCTGAGAAAACATAAAAAGGTTGTTTGTAAATATTTAGAGTATCAGTAACTTATAAATATGAAACTAATTCATTATTTAGAATGTATCTTATTTAGTATATTATTATTTAGTCTACTATTGCACATATAGAAAACCACTGAATTATTGTAAAACCTTCAAACAGTGTTGCCCAAGTAAAAGTTTCCCTCTTCCCTCACCAATGTCATCTTCACATTGCTAACATTCTTGGTCCTCTGGTCCTGTTAGACCATTTTCTACACACTCATGTCTATGTGCATAAGAAGCTGGTGGAATTTTGTTTGGTTTGTTTGGATAATTTAAACATAAATGGTCTGTTCTGAATGTGGACATGCAACTCCTTTTTAGACTAGTCCCCATTTGCCTTCTGACATGATCCTTTTTGAGTATTTTTGTTTTTATATCTAGGAACTGAAATACTGGGCCCTGGACACATGCATGTTAATTTATACTTATATCCTTTCATAAAGCGCAAGAAAATGCCCATTTCACCAAATCTTCACCTATGAAGTGTGAAATAACACATTCGAATGCTATATCTGTTTCAATATATTATCATTTTGTTTACCTTTTCAAGTTCCGTGATTCACATTCTGTTGGAAAATTTAACTTCTCATTTTGCTGCAGTAGTTAAGGAACTTTTAAGTAAAGCACGTGGAGATGAATGTTTTGAGTATTAAAATGTTTGAGGCCCACAGCAATGAATTTCTAACTTCTAATGAAATAAAGTTCAAGAAAAATGCAATTTGCCCAAACTGACACAAACAGAAAGTCAGAAAAATTCCATGTATATGTAAGTATGGAATCTGTTGTAAATGAAAAGAGGTGGCTCTTCCCATATTCTGGATAGTAATTATTTTTTTTAATAAAAGTTTGAAATACTTTCCACCCACTTGTGGCTGGAATTTAATTCCAGTTTATGGTTATCTCTGACATAGAGTGAGTTTTAAAAATTTATGTAGCGTGTGTAAGATATCACTATGGTCCATATGGCCTCTGCTTCCCTCTTCTTCGGGGAACACAGAATTGCTCGGCATGGCTGCCTTTTATTTAGGACACATGACTGTTTTTCGCCCAGTGACCTGTAATCAGAAGTGACAGGTGGCTTCCAGGTGAGTCAGATTACAATTCTCCATGTCATCCTTTTTCTGGAGCATTGACAGAAGGGGCCACGTGTTCCAAATGGCACAGCTACAAAGTGGCAGAGAAATGAGAGGAAACAGCCAGTCCTAGGAATGTAGATCTCAACAGTTCTTTATCTGTAAACAAATTACAAAACGATCGCTCTGGCTAAAAATGCAAACCAGACTATTTGCCATCCAGTTATGTCTTAAATATAGGAAAGGAGGAAAGATAAAAATGAAAAGATGGAAAAGAATATTCAGAAAAAAACAAATAAAAGGGATCTGGCATGGATATGCCAACATTATATTGAGTCAATAGTAAGGAAAAGGGTTTTTCTAGAGATGAATTATTTTGATTAAAGATAGATTATTTTGATTAAAGGGTCAGACCCTCAGGATGGCTTAACAATTCTTAAATAAACCTAACTAACTGCACAGCTCAAATAATACAAATGTATAAAGAAAAATATAAAACCCAAATTGACCAAAATAAAAGGAAAACTTACAAACTTATATTGTCTCAGAAATTGATAAGACAAGGAGATGAAATTTTGGTAAGTGCAGAGAGAGCTCAATACCTCAACTAACAAGGTGATCATCAGATATAAAACCCTGTGCCTAGCTACCATAATCACACTTTTTTCAGGTCTTGTGATTATTCAGCCAAATCAATAGTATTTAGGACCAGAAGGAAAGTGAACAGATTTCATACAATTAAAATCTTTCAGGATGTATTTATTGACCACAATTGAAGTAAACTGGACTTAAAAACAAAATGCTAGATAGAAAATACCCAAATGGCTTTAAATGACAGCTTATCCTTAAGTAACTCTAGAAAAATACAATGAAAATCAGGAAGTATTTAGAACCAAGCACCTGAACACATGACACATGAACTCTTGTGATTTTTAACTAAAATTGTACTTAGAGAAGAATTTATTTACTTAATTATATTGAATAGGAAAACCGAAAATTGGTGACTTTCATTTCCATTCTAAGAAGTTAGAAAAAATAGAGAACAAATTAAGTTAGAAGCAGGTATCCAGGAGGAGATAGTAAAAATAAGATAAATTTAATAACATTGAAAATACAAATATAATAGACAAAACCGTGAAAGCCAAAACTGTTTTTAAAAAGACTACTCAAATTTATTAGCCCATAGAAAGGGCAATGAAAAAAAAAAGTCATAAATGACTAACATTGGGAACTTAAAAGAGGCTATCACTTTTAATCCTACACTAATTGCAAATATTATAAATAGAAATTTTCAGCAAATCTATGACAACAAAGTTCTAATTTTAGATGAAATGGAAAACGTTTGAGAATAATGCAACTTACCAAATCTGACACACGAAGAAAGTTTGAGCAATTCTATATCTAAGTAATGGAACCTGTTAAAAACGAGGGGTGTCTGGAAGTCGGTGGACTATAATAATGGAGGGATTTTGAAGGGCAGGAGAACATGTGTTCCGTGCAGGGAGACTGATGCCGCCGACCCGAGAGCTCTGAGGTGTAAGAACATGAGTGACCTTTTCAGAGAGAGCAGCGGAGGCCTGCTGTCAGAGGAGCGTTCTGTTTCAATTAAGGGAAGGAGTTAGAGGCCGACGTCAGAGGAGAAGCTTAGGATTTTTAGAACTGCCTATAACTCAGAAACTTGCCATTGTGAATACCTGTATCATTAGAACAACTTCAGTGAAAGTTGTAAAAGATACAAAGAAATGCTGTGCATAAGTCAAACACAATTCTTTTTTTGATATTGATTTTAGTAATTTTAATTTTTTAGCATGTGCAACAGACATCCCTGACCCTGGCAACCCTCCTTTTACCTCCTAAGACTTATCCCACCAGGAAGTAGAGCCACTGAGGTCTACTGGGTTCAAGGTGGGGTGGCGTGTAGGTGTCTGCTATAGAGGTGACCCCTGAGTTGGGATGGATGGTCAGATTCATAATAATTTTCAATTTTAGGATGGTGCAAAAGCAATCCACATTCAATAGGTATCATAGTTGTCTGAAACTCGATCTTTCTCGTGATGCTGGGCAGAGGCAGCAAACTTGCCAGCCTCCAGATCCTGAGGGCAAGCAACTTCCAGTCCACGTGCACCATGCTGCTAAGCTGTGATGTTCCACAGGTTGCCGGTATTAAGTGCATTGTGACTTAGGACATTTTCTATTTACAATGGGTTTATCAGGAGGTAACTCCATTCCTGTATGCACTGGGGAGGCAGTGAGTTTTAAAAAGCTGAGATATTGTTTTTGTTGTTTTAAATGAATGCATACACTTCCCAATGTAAACAGCTCTGTAAATACAGCCACAGCAAAGTACCTCTGACAAAATTCTAGGTATTCTTATTGGAACATAGGATAGGGACCACGGGGAGAAAAGAGGTAAACCAGCCGACTACCACTTTTGTTTGTTCGTTCACTTATTTATTTTCTATCATGAGGAGGAGTTTTAGGTCTACTTGTGAGGAAAAGAAAGCAGACAGGAAACCTGGGTAACTTTGTCAACACGATGCCTGGAGTTCCTAAAAAGCAGATTAATGATACTGCCTGGAATATCCTTTCTCTGGGACGTTCCTAACAGGGTGTCTCTGTGACGATTGCCTATAGTAAATATATTCCCTGAAACAATGTACCTAAGGGGTATAAATGGGCATGTTTAATCAATTAAACATCTTACTGGGAGGAATGACCCATGGAGACTTGTCTGTGGTCGACAGTAGGAGCCGGGAGTGTCCTTGAAGTCCCAGACCTCGCCTCGCCTCATCTCACTGGATCTGTGTTTTTGAAAGCCATCGTAAAGTCTGCTAATTGGTAAGAACTTTGCTGCATCTGAGTACAAAATGACAATGTGGTGCTTCGGGTTTGCTCCGCTGTCAGTGGTTTCTGAAAAGGGAAGAGTGGAGTGCAGATGGCGGAGCAAAAGTGGTTTCAGTAAAGGCCTTTTGGAAGGAAGAGCTGAGTGCCAAAGTCTGAGCTTGTGAGAGGGGGACTTTGGATTTTTTGGGTAGGAGGCTCAGGGCAGAGAATGGAGTCAAAGCTGAGAACAAGTTTTCTGGTTTGAATGGCAGGTCAGGGGGTGGGGCTGTGGCCTGGGAGTGTGTGGGGGAGAAACAGGCTTGGGAGACAGGTGATGAGGTGTCTGTGGGGTAAGGAGGTGGATGCATGTGGGTGGCACTGCGCCCTGTGGGCCTGGAGAAGCGCAGTACAAGCTCTAGAGCAACCTGCAAGAGTCATCGGCGTGCAATTTACAGTTACAACTCCAGGAGGGGATGAGAGTCCCATGAAGAGAGAATGGAGTAAAAAGGTCAGAGCACTGTCAGCTGAGTTTGCAATTTTTATTGAGCACAAATGCATTTATCACTGGATTATTCAGGACTCTGTATTTAAATAAGGCAAATGCACCAGGAGCCCTCTGTTTAGTCAATACATAGGATTGATCCTCTGGGTTCCTTTGAGAATCAGCCTATTAACATAATGTGATATAATCTAGTTCCTACAAGACATAATCTGAATCATGTACAACGATGGCATAACTCCATTTGATGACATTATTCTAATGAATGAGAAATCCTGCTTATCTATAAATCGTGCTGATCTTGGTGTGTCTATCGCCCTGTGCTCAGCAAGTGTTCAATAACTGTTATACATATGGAGTTGTGCAGAGGTGAGTCCTTCGTGTTTCCCACAAGGGGGCTTTCCACTAAGCAAGTAAAACAGTTTTAATATCATTATCAATAGCATATTCAGAATGAAAGTGCCATAGCTTCCTGAAAGCTTTTATTGTCTATAACAAGTAGCTGAGCAGGATTATGTATAGTTAATTCATCATCCATGTGATTCCTTTGTTGTTAAGTGGAGGTGATGGCTGGCTTTATTAAACTCGAGGCAATATTGGATTCTCATTACAAGTTTTCGTCTTCATAGCGATAATGTTTTCCTCAATACAGCACTGTTCACTTATTCATTTCCAGCTTTTGAGTTTTTGTTTTCATATATATTCTAAAGTGAATCGGCTCTGGCAAAGTCTCTTGTGACAACAGATTTTTCCATCTTCCACCTTCTGAAAACTCACGGAAACATTGCATGTCATCCCATTATGATACTGACATGGGGGATTCAATTCTCATTTTGGAAAATACTTTGTCACAACCATAAAGGGCTCTGTTTTCCCTTTCTTTGCATTTAATTTTTGTTAGTGAGGATGAAAATCCAATACAATAAACTAACTCTCCTAGTATGGAGAAACATGCATGCATGTCAGGGTTTATAAGCTCAGAAGGCTGCAATAAAGATATTAAATATGTCAGAGCATTTTAATTAGAGTGTACTTTGATTATAACTTCTCCTACAGCGAGAATTGCCTTTTCAGTCTTGTATTCCTGATAATCATGATATTTCTTTGGCTGATATTAGGTGTTTGAATTGTCTTCTTGCTTTTTCTGGAGATATTTATGTATAGGTCTCAATATTGCAGAGCAATTGAGGCCTTTCTTTCTGAGAATGAAATTTCTCTTCATTTAAAAATCTAGTCACTTTAATGCAATATTATAATGACTTATCACTGAACAACAGCATTTTGGATAAAATGTTAATTATACCATGAAACTTCAATTATCATAATGATAGTAACACCTAAATTTTTCATTTTTAGTCCCTTCAGTAAGTTAACTCTTTCTATTAAAAAAAAATGCAATGTAGTATGGTTTGCCTGGGGAATCCAAAGCTGCCCTCCCTCTGACATAATTTAGTCTTGCAACTTTAGATTGTCTTAGAAACTCCTTGTGCCTCAGTTTACTAAATGTTATAATTAAAGACTTTGCCTTCCCTTCAGGTCTAAATTGCTGATATTAATTTTTGTGTTTGTTTTCTATTTTGTTTCCTCTTTGCTATTCCTTCCCTGAATTGTCTTCTACGATCAAGTCTGAGAACTCACCCTGAAGCCAGCACATTTTCCGTAAGCATTAAGAATTAACAGCCCTGGTGCAGTTTGACAACAGGGTCTCAATGGACCCCTTGGGAGTTTACACAGACAGCACCATGAGCTGTAAAAGGAAGTGCAAAACTAGTAGCTGTAAAAGTGTGTGCTTAAAGCTGAGAATGAAAATATTGTTCAGAACTTTAAATATTAAAAATGTGCTGGATTTATTGTGCCTTTGAGGCTGAGCAAGTTCTGTGCAGCCTGATTTTTAAATGTGATGGTGCTATTTTTGTTGATCGATGCAACATGATAACATCTTTTGATGAAGGTCCATGAAACTGGGTTGGAAGCCTTTAGGGGGTCACCCGAAGAAATACAGTCCTTTAAATGTCAACGAAATGAAAGGGTGCTGTCATTTTCTATTGGTATTTGTATATCTACCTGCATTTGGGGGATTTTCTTTTCTAAGCCCTCTCATTCATCCTCAAGATATTTCTGTAAAAATAGAAATAAACTAAGGGTATAAGGAACATGCTTCTAAATCTATCTGTACAATAATGATATAAATACCAGAAATAGAGTAAAATACCAGAAAAACAAAAGCATTTAAAATACAGGCAGAAAAAAGCTAACTGTTCACATAAAGAAACACAGAAAGGAAAATCTATACTGATAGGTCACTGCCCGCAGGAGGTAGCTGTCTGGTTATTACTCTGTACAGGAAAGAAAAAAAAAATTGCAGTATGAAAACTCTCTGGAAAATTGCATTTAACATGAAATTTAAGAATAAATTTCTAATCTCATCATCTTGTGAGATCAAAAAATACTGAATGCAGTGTGAAGAGCAGGGTCGGAATATCTTGGTCTGTGAGAATTTCCACACCCTCTGGCTCTATTGATATGCAAGTTAAATCTGGACCTTTGTCTCATTAGCTGTAAAACTCAGGAGGTCTTAACTGTTTTGTACAACTCAAGTATTAAGGCCAGAATCATAATGGATTCATAAATATAAAATACAAAAATATACAGAGAGATCAAGAATATGCAATATAATAATTTCTTAATTAAATAATAAATGCCATTTACTATAAATTAAATTACTAATATATTTATAAATTAGCCAGAAACTCATAACATTAATAGTGTTAATATATAATAATTTAATGTGTTATAGACCAATCACATTTTCAGTTCCAAGTTTTTAAGTTTTTGTAGTTATTTACCTCTATTTACATATCACTTAATACAGTACATAAATTCATGGTAGTTTAGGAGAAAATTACAAAATGTAAATTTGAATAAACTGAAGACTCAGGAAAATGTGAATTGAATAGACAAGAGTTCAGGAGAAAAGGGAGCCCCACTATGCAGGCAGTGTGTGTTTGATTATTGTTTTAATCACATAAATTTGGCTTTAAGTGTAGAAACCTAAAAAGGAGAGATGTTCATCCCTGACTTTGGGCTTCATAGAGGAGACACTAAACAACTTCAGGGTAATATCCTCAAAGCAAAAGCTAAAATGAAAGCAAACACAAAGGCTTCAGTGAGGAAGGGGGCAGGTTTTAGGCTGCTGCTTTCATTGCCCCTCCCAAACATCTAGGGAGATGATAATGAGTTGTCACCCACGGACAGCAGGGAAATGCAATGTAAATGTGCATCTTTCTGATGATCTAAGTGGATATGGTGATTTAACCTACATAATCAAAATCAATTTTAGACTACAGGGAAGCCATGTTTTCATAAAAGGATGCTTCATTTCTTAAATATTTATCAAGAAACCACTAGGCACAGAACCTACAGCAATACTGGCAGACGAGGTGTTACACCCCAATTTTTTTTTTTTTTTTTTTTTTGCTTCTGATCCCTTTTAACAGCTTTTAAAAATATGCCTTCTGTCGACTGAAACCTTCCTCTGCACCATGCTCACTTTACTCCAAGCTGATGACCTTGTTTCTTTCTCCCCAGAGACAGCGGAGCTGTCACCGAGCATTTCCCCAGCCAGCAGCCTGTGGAACCACATGCTCGCTCTGCTGTCTGTGCTGCCTGTGAGTTCTCCCTGGGACCCCCATGGCCACGCACACATTCGGGCATTGTTCCAACAAGTCAGCTCTTCAACCTCTCCACTAGCATTTCCCTCTCAGTTCTGGATCCTTCTTATAAAGCACTGGGGCTTGTCACTTCCCCCTTAAAAATACCTTCTCCTTGATGCTGAATCTTGCTGTCCCCTTCTTGTCCTCATTTTAAAAAATTCTTGGAAGTTTTCTTATATCCATTATTTTTCCATTTTTGCTTCAGCAGACTCTAATCAAATCCCATCCTCATCAGACTACTAAAGCTGCATTTGCCGAGGTTATCAGCGTTCTCTCTTTTGCTACATCTCATAATACTTCTAACAAAAAATAAGGGGTTCTCTTCTACACCAACCGTTTTTTCAATTTTCGGAACATCATTGGGGTGGCCTACGGTTAACTCAGTTGTGACACTAATTACCCAGGGTTAGCACATACCCTAGAGGTTAGCTTCTCAGTCCTGGAAGATGACTCGCAGCTTCCTGTGCCAGTCACAAGCCTGAGCCTCTAGCATACCCACTGATTATCAACTGGGCCTTCCTGCTACTTTGTCCTCATGCTCAGGAATTCGCTGGAAAGGCTCATAAAGCTCAGGGAAACACTTTACTTACATTTACTGATCCAGTGTGAGGATATAAAGGGTTACAAATAGAGACCTGTAGGGAAAAGTGTGGAGGGGTGTGGAACTTCTCTGACCTGCATCTTTCCAGGGTCTCAATGCATCCCACAACCTGGAACCCCAAGACCTGCTGTGCAGGATTCTTACAGGGTTTCCGTTACCATGGCACGGCTGACCAACTTGCTGGACATTGGTGATTAAGTCATTTTCTAGCCCCAGTTCCCTCCTTAGAGGTCTGAGGGGTGGTGGGGGGGTGAAAGTTCCAACTCCCAGGTCACAGGGCTGTTTTCCCTGTCATTGAGCCCGGAGTCTCACCATTGCCACCAACCAGGTGTGGCTAAAAGGGACTTGTTAGTAGAAGGCAGTCCATTCCGTTCATACTACTGCTCTGAAGAAATTTTTTGAACTGGGAACAAAACCCAAATATTATAACAAAGGTTCACCTGTTGCTCTCATCACAAAGGAGGTAGCAAAGGCTTAAGAGGTTCTGAGTAGGAGCCAGGGATGAAGACAAAAATAAACATTTCCTATGATAGCACAGTTGTCACAGGTAACCATTCCCTGCCTGGTGACCGGTTGATTTGGCAACTGGACTCTCTCTCTGGTCCCCGTGCAGTGGTCCTGTGTGGTTCCCAACATGTGGTTTTGAGGGCACACTGAAGCCTACTAAAGATAGTTGTTTAGTTTAAACATCACCTAGATCAATGATTATCAGTCCTCACCTCGTGGTGTTCATAATTCTATGTTCACACTTTAACTCGGGCAGCTTTGATAAAGACATTCTGGTTTAGCTGATTTAGCTGATTTGTGATGGCTCTGGGAAATGGTACAAATGAGAACTTCGTTTGCTAGTTCTAATGCATGTCCAGCCTTGTGAAGAGGCCCACGTCCTGGGACAAACTAGACTCTTCTGCACAGAAACGAGGAAAGCCAGGACCCTTACCAGCAAGTATTATTTATTGATTCTAAATATTTTTATGTGAATTTCTCCCCTTTCATTCATGCCACTATGCTTCCTTTGGCTAAGTGAATGGAAGTCATAAATGGAATGAGAGATTGAATAGAATGATGGGTAAAGCAATTTTGTTATATATATATATATATATATATATATATATATATATATATATATATTTAACCATATCTTGCTTTAAATTTGTTGGCCTTAGGAAAACATATAATTATTTTCCAATTGCTTTCCTACTTCTTGATTACATTATAGAATAATCATAAAAGACTTTTGGAGGAGCAAAGAAGGTCATCATTGTGCATGAGCAATGAGATTCAAAATTAGGTGCTGTGTGGCAGTGAGGGGTACCTCTAGGTGTGAGGTCTCTAGAATTTATTATCTTTATAGTAGTGTGAACTTTTTATTAAATAGTCCCCACAATGAGAAAACACAGTGTCAATCTTGGGCACAATTTATTTAAAAACAAAACCTTACAATCCTGCCATGTATGTATTTGTTTCTTCAAATACTTTACTATTTGATTCCTAGTGATAATAGCACTTCCTTAAATGCTTAGTATGTTAAACAATGACACAACTAAAATATAAAAATTACGTGGATTAAAACTGCAAATGACTAACACAAATTAGAAGATACCAAGCTGTCTGTGTCAGGTCATTTACTTTGCTTTTTTACATAATCAGACCTCCCGTGGCTTAGGCATCAAGCAGCTCTATGCTAGTTTTCATAAGCAGTCATCACATTTATAATAAAAACCATCTTTCCTATACAGATTAAAGTTCAAAGGTCAGGTTTATGTGATTAAACCTGAGGATCCCGACTTTCGGAAATGTAGTCAGGCTGCACTTCTCAATTGCCATCTTGACCTTAAGTTAGTAATACATTCCTCCTGCTAGGCTAAACATTCTACTTGATAGCAAGGTAATTTAAGGATTAATTGCTTCGGAAATAAAGATTAGTTGTTTTGGTGTAATGAAATCAAAGAGCATCTTATTAGTGATTCTGTCAACACAGAAATCATCATTTAATAGAATTATGCGGTTTGGTGATATAGAGTTTGAACAAAAGAAGAGAAAAAAAGAACTTTTGGCCATCTACATTCAAATAATGCACCCTCCCCCAAAATGTCTCAGGTGCCTGTAGAATGACCTAGTTACTGAGTACTGCTTTGACAATGTGCTCCTGTTAGAGGGTGCTGTAGGGTGCTTCTAGTCTCTGCATTTCAAAAGCATGCCAGGACCCAGTTTCCAAGTTATGCACATAGAGCTTTTCATCTCTCTGTCTTGAGACAGCTCGTAGATAGCAAGACATCACCCTAGTTGGACAGTAAATCCACTTCCCCAACCCTCACCAAAATGAAACCTGTACTGTGCAAGGAACACTGAATTGGTATCCAGATGTCCACAGATTAATTCAATGCTTTTGACAATAGCACATGTACACTTATTGATTTAGTTGCACATTACTAATTTTTTTCCTTTTTTCCCTATATTTTTATTGTTGCATTATAAAATTTACTTGTATTTCTTGTGGTGTGTCTTTGTATATGCAATTCAGAGTGCTTGCATATGATTCTCAGACATTTTGACGAATTTCCACAGCCTGGGGGTGGCTTTGCCTGTGGTTTGGAAATTTCGCCTCTAGATGGAGGTAGAGGGTGCCTGCTGGAGAGCTCTGCAGGTTGGCTTTGCCCAAGAGCCTCAGAGACTGCTTGGCTGATGTGGACTGCACTTTTCACTCCCTATGTTACATGAAATGGATGAGTTCATCATACTGCTCAATTTGAGGAGGAGAAATCTGCCTATTAATGACACACCACTCCAGGCGCTAAGCCATGTATGCTGCTGTCTTGTAGTGTTTGACAAATTAAGGAAATGTTTGTGCTTGGACGAGGTTGACTTGGACATAGACCCAAGCAAGACTGGTTCTACTGTTTCCATGGCAACAACTTGAAGCCTTTGGGTTTAATTTTCAGTAATGTCTGTTTTCTGGTAGACTCTGAAGATAATGAAGGTGTTATTCATGAAACAGGGAGCTGTCTGGTAATTTTTTAAAGTACACCTTGTGATATACCCTCAATATGCACAATCAAAGCCCCCTTCCCAGGCAATTCCTTCTGAAAGCAGAAAGACACAAACTTGCCTCTAAAATCCCCTACCTACGCGTTTCCTTTTTCCACTTTTAGGGTGAGAAGGAGGGCTTTTTTCCTTTTGGAATTGCACCCCGTCTGTACTTGATATCTACCCTGCTGGCATCGGACGTTTTGCCACCTCTCCTCTCCCCTACCCTTCCTCCGTCCCTCCCTCCTTTCTTCCTCTGTCCTTTCTCTCCCCATCTCCACCTTTCCCCATCCATGCAGGTGAGTCCCTCTCTCTCTCCAAGGAGATGTGACTGAAATGGCTTAGTTCACCCTCAATGCTGCTTGGAGCTGGTGGCAGGGCATGAGAATGGGGTCCCCATCTTGGGGTGTGGCTCTCCAGGGTGTTGGGGACTGAGCCCACTGGTCCTCTTCTACTTCCCTATCCATTACCCTGTACTCCTCTCCCCGGGGAATTCTGATAAACTGTAGTGTGCAGAGGCCACGTGGGGAAGTGCTGGTCTCAGGATGTTCCAGGCTTCGTTCTGAGTGCACGGTCCCCTTGGAGTGCAGGCAAAGAGAGGGAGATTGAACACCAGCTTGGTGTGCCTCTTGGTGTGCCTTGGTGTGCCTCCTGGACACGGCTCTTTGGCTAAGGTCCTGACTGTACAGCAATGAATTTTAAAAGGTCAAGTAATAATTCTCGTGGAAACTGTCGTGAAGTTGAATCAACGTCGTGTTCCTAAGGAACTCAATAATAAAGGGCAGCTGGAGTTTTAAGAAGGGTCTTGTTCTCTCTTTGTGCACACAGCCCAGTGTCGCTGTGGATCATGGCAGCAGAAGCTCCTTCTGCTGGCTCCAGTCTTAATGGACACACGTGAAAGGGAGACTGAGGAGAGGGGCCGTGTGATGGTCCAGCCTGGAGATGACTGCAGGCAGTTTGGTCGATGGACGCAAGTAGGAGCATTCCACCAAAGAATAGATGAGGCTTTGTTGTAGGAAAAACAGCAAGACTGAAATCCTACCATAAGAATTTCATGATATACCCCCAGGATTCTCACCTCCTGATAAATTCATTGGGGGTGATTGTCTCCCTTGAGTGTAGGTGGAACTTGTGGATGTGAAGGAATGGTACCCTGTGATGGGCTAGGTTACCTGGAAAAAGGGATTTAACAAATGTCTTAAGGTTACAGATGTAATCCGACTCCAACTTAATCAGAAGGGACTATGGAAATAGTCCCTGGATAATAGAGCAAGAAAATGGTTTTGTGGTCTGTTGGTTAGATTTTCATTCCTGTGACCATATACCCTGACAGAGCGACTTAGAGGAGGAAATGATTATTTTGGGCCCACAGTTTCAGAGGTTCAGTTTATGGTGGCCAGACTCCAACACACTCATCATTTCACCTCTGAATCTTCCTGCACTAACAGAAGCTTCGGGCGGGACACCTCATGTCCAATAATAACACACAGTGAGCTGCAAGGAAATGCATTCTGCCTCCAAACAAGGATCACTTTGAAGTTTGTCTTTTTTCCCTAGGATCCAGATTAGAACATAGCTCAGATAATACCCTGATTTCAGTCTTAGGAAACTCTGAGCAGAGAACTCTAAAGGTAAACTGCTTTTGTTCTAGGCAGCTACGTTTGTGGCAATTTGTTAATGTGAAAAATTAGAAAATGCACGTAGTAACAAAGATCACAGCCATTTTAAGCTGGGCACACATTTGTTTTGACTTATTTAAAATTCATAGCTAGCAAATCTAAAAACATAATTTATAGTAATTTTATAAAGTATCTTGAGATTTTTACTTTGACCTGTGGAGAGGGGAGGGATAGCATAAAATTTGCTGGAGGTATATAGTAGCTAAGCCTGGAACAAGTCACATAATTCTACTCAAGCTCTGGAAAGGTTCTGAAATGGGTCTTGCAGCATATCCAGGAAGAGGAAATGGAAATAGCGAGTATATCTGAATAAGTGGGGCTCACTTGGCTCACAAGATCTCATTTCTGATTTATAGTAGACCTATTCTTGCTATTTAAAGCCTCTTCCTGTTTGGCAGTCTCTTTTTGAGACTGCTCATTTTTACGTAGTATCTTCTTTGCACATTTTTTTCCTATTCATTTATTCACGCACCATCCTATAAGTACTTATTGCTCACATCCCATTCCAGATTCTGGGGTTTCAGGAGCACAGAATACCCACCATCCCTTGCAATAGCCCTGGGCTGGCCGTGTGGTGCTTTCATTCATTTTCAGATAGTTAAAGTTCTCTGCTCCTTTTCACTCCCTTCAGTAGCCTCATTGCAGTTATTCAAGTCACTGCCCTCTCTGGGAACTAAGTTGGTCTTCTATGATGCAGTGGACAGGCCTGTGCCCAGGGAGGGAAGAGGAGAGCCCTTTCTTGTCAGGTTTCTTACATTCAGCCTTTATTCTCACCAACCATGCTTTCTGAACCCCCTGGCACCCGAGGGAGAGGGGACGTTTGACAGTGGAGATGAGATGATGGTTAGTCAGGCGTTTTACTGACGTGTGCGGCTTCCTCTGGGATCCAGATCTTTCAACAGAAATTCCCCAGAGTGCCTCTCTGCTGGCTCACCTTTGATTTTCCCCTTGATCCCGAGATCTGCCTTGTACTGAGCTGGTCCTCGTAGACAACCCCAGGCCCGTGTTGGTCCGGTGTTGAGCCTGCATTGGATTGTGCCCTGAGGACTCCTGAAAGATCCCTTGTCTGCTCGCTGACTTCCCCCAAAGGCAGGTAGTGGGCTGAGAAACGCCCAGCTGGTGCTTGACCCTCTCTGGCACAGGACTTGGCTTTCCACGTGCTTATTTCCTCAGGTCTAATTCCTCATTTCGAAATGTAGAAAGCATTATAAATTTTTGTTTTGATCTGAAACTGAGGGTCCCAAGTGAAAATAAAACAATAAACACCCATTTGTATCCAGTGCATCCAGATTTGCAAGGCAACAGCAACTTCGCCATTTGTATGCTCTTGGCACGATTTCGTAGAAGGTAAAAGATGTATATTTAAGGAAGAACCTCAAAAGTCTTTTATTCACTCAGTGTGTTAACCGACCCTATTTCTAATTTATTGTTTGTGTTTTTATTGATTCTTAACCATCCTTACGACTTACAGACTTTGAGATAAGGAGATGAGTCAGATACACTCATTTGAAGAGCTTAGCCTCCCTGACCAGCACCTGAGGCTGAGCATTAGCTGCTTGTCCCTGGGGACTCATGAGCCATGCCCATGACATGCCCATGACATGCCCATGACATGCTGGTCCCATCAGCCATGCCCATGACATGCTCTCATGACATGCCCATGACATGCTGGGCCCATGACATGCCCATGACATGCTGGTCCCATGACATGCCCATGACATGCTGGTCCCATCAGCCATGCCCATGACATGCCCATGACATGCTCTCATGACATGCCCATGACATGCTGGTCCCATCAGCCATGCCCATGACATGCTCTCATGACATGCCCATGACATGCTGGTCCCGTCAGCCATGCCCATGACATGCTCTCTGGCTTACTATTTGCTGTATAATTCCTAAATGGAACTACCTTTAAAAAAAGCCCATGGAGTAAATACAGCAATGACCTGAGTAGATTGAGAAACACAAGTACTTTCAAGGGCAGTAACTGTGATGCCACAGCTCACAGCCACAAAGATCGGGAAATACTGAGAAAGAAAATGAAATAACCTCTGAATTAGTAAATTACAGCAAATCTTGCTCAAAGTTTATGGATCATTTATCCTTTAGATCATAGGTTAGTATCAGATATAAATACCAATATATTTAAAATTCAAACCAAAAGGTTCAAAAACATTCTCAGGAGTGGTCAAGTGACCTTAAAATTGGACAAAACAAATAAATCACATTCCACTGGCCCAGGATTATGCAAGACATATTGTGGAACTTTAAAAGACTAATAAATTATATTGTGCTTAATTGTGGTATCTTTTAATCAACAATGAAGTGGATGCATTACCATGAAGTTTTCTGAACACTATGAATGGAAAATGGCTTTCTCTTGAAATCTCAGTCATATACTGAACATTGCCAGCTGAAAGGAAATGGAGGAGACTTGTGCTGTGGGGCAACACCTTACAACCCAGATTGTGCCTGGGCTGACCAGTGCTTGCAGCTCACACCTGAGTGACCTACCTGGGAATCTATTGAAGCACAGAAGTTGATTCACAAAGAAACACCTCTTTCTAATTTGCAATCATCCTCCCTTTGGCTCTTGAGGCTAGAATGCCTGTTGCTGGTAGACAGGGAAGGATTGTTGGGGACGATGTGGTCTTTTATGATGGGTTCTGGCCTCTACCTTCCCAGCTAATTTTCTGTAAAGCAATTCCCCGTCTCTTTTCAAGAGAATGAGTAGCTGCGTGCTCTGTTGTTGGAGCTTTAATTGTTTGCTAGACATGCACATCTTTTTCAATAGGGCTTACGATGCTTGAGATGATGTCCTTTCTTGAAGATTTTCTGCCTGTCTGACTTTTGGAATAAACTCTCATGACAAGATTGTTGAGAGGACCATTATGAGGATGCCCCCATGGTTCTAGATGTGAGTTAAAGGCAATAGGAGAGCCCTAAGGGTGGGGAGGGAGGAAGAGAGCACCCTCAGCTCTCACCAAAGCTCCCTGTTTCTAACTGTGATGAAATAGAGTTGTTTCTTTTTGTAAGTTGCTCTCGGTAAGAACAGTGAACAAATTGCTGCTCACCCTTCACCTCTGGACCTTCTAGTCTCAGGATGGAGCCAGCAGCGGCACCCACCTCCCCCACCTAGCCAGCTTGAGGGCACTTCTTCAGTAGCACCTCTCTTCTCTCCAATACTTTCCTTGTGCTCACCACACACCTTCCCTCCAGATAGCTGCCTCTCAGAACTCAGTCTTTCCACACATGCAACTCTGCCTGTGTGTCCCCGAGCCCATTCATCAGCCTCTTCTCCATGGCCCACCACCTGTGGGAAGGGAATTCTGGGAAATGTGCCCAACCCAGCAGGCTCCTGACCAGGCAAATAGAACTTGTGAAATCTAGGATGAGACCGTGGTGGCGTTGTTGGCGGTCGCTAAAGTTTCTAAGTGAATGTTTGCTAAGCTTTTCGTGTGGTTATTTCATCATTCCCTGACTACAATCCTGTGAAGTGGGTCCTGTCACCTCCTTTATGATAATGAACTCCAGGCACAGAAAGATCACATAATTTGCCAAAATGGATAGAGCGAGGAAGTGGCACAGCCGTAACTGCAGCCCAGGTGGTTTCCAAACACTTGCTCATGGCCCACTACACCTGCAGCATACGCTTATTTAGACAAGTGGCTGATTTTCTCACCTGTTAAAATGTCACATTGGTGTTAAAAGAGGAGGGTGTGTGTGTGTGTGTGTGTGTGTGTGTGTGTGTGTGTGTGTTTAAACATAAGCTGGAGAGAAAATATCTCATAGTCACTTTCTCTCTCTCTCTCACACACACATACACTCCTAGTGAATTTGGAACACTGGAATTTGAAAAACAGTTACATCATTTATTCTAAGATAACTCCCGAACTTCTGGTAGGGTAAGTTTCAACTTTCAAGGATCAACTGCTCATCTTGTGATATAATTTAAAGTTTGGAAATTTTATATAAAATAACCAGAACTTCTTATATGTTATTCTGGGGGATCTTTTCTAATAAGAGCAGGACTGGAGGACATAGACCTACGAAGAGAATACTATAATATGGTCACTTGCCATCTCTCTATGGATGCCGCACTGATTCTAATATATTGTGAATATACCATTTGTATAAATTGGCCACCTCCATGTGTTACAATGTTCTGGACACTGTGTTGCATTTTCTTGCTAATGAATAAGGCAGAGAAGAAAACCCACAAGCAGACACTGGCTCTAGGGCTCTTATTCCAGCCAAAGCAGCTGTTCTGTGAATGGTGTTTACTCAAGTTTTCCAGAAAACTTTTTGTTGTTGTTTGTTTTATTTTTTTTTACAAGAAACAATTCAGCATTGAGACTTTGTCTTCTCTGGTACTTCTTTCTTCAGTTGTCTCACAAGTAGCTTTTCAGGGAGCTTCATTATTAGAAGAGAATCTGCACTGTGCCCGAATGCTATAAGCTCCGTGCATTTGCGGCATCTGTATTTTCATGCAGCTGTGTAAAAGTTTTCCCACACTGCATATTTTTCTAACATTGTTTTTCAGTTTCCCCACAATGTTTTTCATGTATCGTAGCAGTATTTGCTGACACAGAATGCATTTCATTCTGTCAGTATGTTGTATTTCGTGTATGACTCCAGTCATTTTTACTGTACATGAAAGAACAAATGTTTCCGATTTTGTGGGATTTGTGTCCTTTATTTTTAAGGAAGAAACCTCAGAAGAGGATTCTAAGCATTCACATTATGCTTAGTGGGGTTTTGTAAGGTGCTGTATTTTCATTGGCAAAACCCTGGGAAGAGGGGTTTTCCTGTAACTGGTACTGGGTTTTAAAATTAATTACTGACTATTAGTGTGTATCTCACATCATACATTTAGAGGTTAGCCTTGTGCAAACGATAAGGAACTTTATGGATGCAATTTTTGGTCTAGTATAGATTATATCAAATTATTTCGCCATTGTTTTTAAACTCATAAAAAGAGCTTGTGCTAGAACAATATAATTATCATATCTAAATTTTTTGCTATTAAGGTATGCTCACATCAATATCATTTTGAATTTTTATTTTTTTCAGATGTCTTTTAGGACCAACTGCTCATCTTGTGGTAAAATTTAAAGTTTGGAAATTTTATGTAAAATAACCAGAACTTCTAATATGCCATTCTGGGGAATGTTTCTTAATAAGAGCTGGACTGGAGCACGTAGACCTATACAGAGAATACTAGAATATCAATTTGAAATCATTTTAGGCACAGCTGATAAGTACTATCTCAAGTTTTCCCTTCCTTGTATATACTGTGTTGGTTATTGACACAAAATTGGGGGGACTTACTGATACCTACAGAGTGGAGATCTGGAAGAATAAGAGAATTAGTAGTGATTTTGGAACAGAGAGTGAAAAACAGTCACTTGTTTAACATTAATTTAATTGTTGGCACATAGTACCTTTGCATAACAGTGAGGTTCTTTGTGTTCTCTTCACAGGCACACCAGGATAATTTGGCCATTTCCTTCCCCAGAATCTTCTGAATGCTCTTCAGCTACCCCATTGGTCTTCCTTCTATGTTCTTGAGACCCCCCTTTTCCTTTTTTCTTTCTAGTTTCCACATAGAAGAGAAAACATAGGGCCCTTGATGTTCTGAGTCTGCCTTATTTCACTTGACATGATGTTCTTCAGATCCATTTAATTTCCTGCACATGATGTAAGTTTGTTCTTCTCTATGACTGCATAGAATTCCATTATGTATATATACCGTATTTTCTTTATCCTGTCAGCAAAACGGTCACTTCCAAATGTTTCTGCCAGCTCTGGTCATGCTCTATGGCAGACTGAAGTCCTGAACAATACCTGTTTTGTTACACCTTTGCAATATGTGGTCTGTGAGTTGGAAAAAGACCTGAGGATTCTGACACAGGGTAGCAGACATTGTTTCACGAGCATCGCTGAAATTCTGTGGCATGAAATTTAGGATTAAAGGAGGTGATCAAGTCAATTTTATTTTATTTTTTTGGTACTGAGGATTGAACCCAGAGGTGCGCCACCACAGAACCACATCCCCAGCCTATATATATATATAAATTTTTTTTTTTTTTTTTAGACAGGGTCTTGCTGAGTTGCTAACTGCCTTGCTGAGGCTGGCTTTGAACTCACAATCTTCTGCCTCGGCCTCCCGAGCCCCTGGGATTATGGGCATACACCGTTGTGCCCAGCGAGTCGGTCAATTTTTTAAACTATTATTTCCCAGGGTTTGTCCTGAGTCCTTGAGATTCAACAAACCGTGCATGTATTATACAAGGAAGAAAGGCTAGGGAGAAGGTAGAGGGGTCTCACAGGTCGAGCATGTCCACATTGCAGTGAAGACTACAGGTATCTTTGGGGGCTAAACAGAGGCATTAAAATACATATTATTATAAGAGAATGAACAATGTGACCAGAAGGACAAAGTGATAACATTTATAGTGGGTGCAGAAGAGAAGCAAGGGACGACAGGGCCTTTACTCTCCAAGCATCACCCACATCTCTTCTGTGGCCAAATAAAGAGAATGAGTTAAGATAGTAGTGACTCTATTTGAATATTTTATTTCCCAGACGATAGAACATTATTTTTCAAAATATAATTATGTAACATCTGAGCTGAACTTAACTATATATGCTTTATAGTTTAGATTCTTTCTTGGGTACTCTATAGATTCAATACAATTTTTATGTGCCACTATGATTTTTTTTTCAATTTTTTTTGGAAACCAGAGATTGTAGGTGATATTTATTTATTACACAGTGTACATGCATTTATACACACACTAAAGTTTGAGAACTGGGAGGGCATAAGAAGCAATGGACCAACCTGGCTCTTAAAGCAATCTAACAGATGTTGGTGAAGAAATTTTAAGAAATGTCACCATTTTATCCAAGGGTGCATTATGGTTCAGGAAGGGAAAAATGGAGAATAACCAGGCTGCTCTGTTCTACTTTATAATAGCAGATTTCAAAAGCTTAAGTAAAATATTGGCTCCATTTCAAATCACAAGTCTTTGAAAAAGAAATAGCTTGAAAGGGTTGAGCTTCTCTTGAAATTCAACTCAGTGTGCAATTATTTGACCTCCATGGGATGAACTGGCAAGGTATCTAAGCATGCCAATGTGGTTGTCTATGTGGAGGGCTCTCCGAGCTCTGCTTGCTGAGAGGAAGTGCACAAGATTGAGCAGTAGTTATGGGACTTTCCATTCAGGGGTGCATAGAAGATGTGGCACAGAATCATTGTGTATAAGGAGCGCTTTTTCTGAAACAAACTCAGGCTGTTAAACATGGAACACAGGACAGGATATGTACTTAACTCACTTATTCCTTTAGCCTCTTCATTTCATAAGATCTAGGAAAAGAAGGCCTTACTTTTAGGATTCAAGGTGAAATGATAAGAGCTGATTTCATTAACTGCTATTCAATTTCCAGGTTTGGACTTATTTTCCTATAAAATGTACATATAAAAATAAAAATGCCACTGAAAGAGAACTGTTTTTCCCAAACAGAACAAAGTTGAATTTGAAACTATGGCACTGCTCTGTGACTTTTTAAAAAAAACTTCATTGAGTGTCACTCTTCTTATCTTTAAAAAGGAGGGATAATAAATATCTGATTTGTTATAATGAAGAAATAATAAATAAAAAATGTACAACTCTTGTGCAGGTGCATAAAATATTGCCTTTTAAGTCCAATTTCTGTTGACAATTTCTTAGCTATTAAAGGTTTTTGCAAAGAAAATAGGAAATTGCTGAACATATGTGGAACCCGCATGTTACATATTTCCATACTGATTGGAAAATGGAAGCTGTATCAAAACAATGCTGTTCTGATTTTTACAGTGGGGACTCCAGATTCAGAAAATTGATGGTTAGTTTGTTTAATACTGATTTTGTGCATATCATCCTCCTAATGAAACCTTTACATGTATGCAAGACATAAGTTGATGCTGACTAGGTCCAGATAGGAGTTCACTAAAGGAAAGATGCAATGAATAAATTGAATTTCTTTTTTATTAACTCTTAAAAATTTGTTCTAATTAGTTCTAATGACAGTAGAATGCATTTTAACATGTCATACATAACTGGAATATAACTTCTCATTCTTCTGGTTGTACATGACGTAGAGCTGCACCAGTCATGTAATCATATATGCACAAAGGAAATAATGTTTAATTCATTCTACTATCCTTCCTACACCTATACCCTCTCCTCTTCCTTCTCTCTCTCTGCCAAATTCAAATACTCTATTCTTCCCTAGCTGGCCCCCACCTTTATTGTGAATTAGCATCTGCATATGAGAAAAAAACATTCAGCCTTTGGTTTGGGGGATTGGCTTATTTGGTTTAGCATGATATTCTCCAGCTCCATCCATTTGCTAGCAAATGCCATAATTTCATTCTTTCTTTAAGGCTGAGTAATATTCCATTGTGAATATATTGACAAGCTATTAGAAGTATAGACCAGGGAATTGGGCTCAACAAAAGCACATGAATTTTACCAAGGCAATTGATAAAAATCTAGATCTTATAGTTTCTTTATGTTAAAGAAATTAAAAGCTACAGCTATGAGTGTTTGATTAGGAACTGATTGAATGATTATACTCTTCCATGCTACTAAGTTTTTTTTTTCAGAAACCCAGTTATCGCCCCTTAAAACTTGTGAATATAAAAAAGAAAGCCAAACTAGAGGGGAGATGTAAAAGAAGACCAAAGGGAAGAAGGAACAAAACAAACATTGCCACGTTGGGGATTGTAGGGCGAAGGTGAGGCTTCATTTCGACTTTGAGGGTATGGCATCCCTGAGATGACTTGTCCCTGGAGTGACCAGTCTTTTCCCAAGGTCCTTCGCTGCTGTGGAGAACTGCACAGGATTACTGGGAAGGCAGGTTCTCAACCTCCAGAGGGTGGAAAAGGCATCTCTGATACAGTGAAGAAAGGCTGCGTAGAAAATCTTGAACAAAAACAGTATTATTTAAAAGTTAGCATGAGAAGCCGGCTGCTAATTGGGTGATAAGTGCAGGTGGCTGGGATGGGTTTCCTTTGCAGCTTTGTGGATCTGTTTTTCTCCTTCCTTGACTCCTCCTTTCAGTGGAAGAAGAATCGGCTCCGTTTAAAGTGGGCACAGGTGTGGCCCTGGAGCACCGAGAGAATCAGGCTGTGGATCCCCAAATAAAGCTGGTTGCCACCTGGGGAAGAGCTCTGGTTTGCCTTTGACTCCTGGGCTAAGCTGCCTGTGCTGTTTGTATTATTTTTCAGGGTCCAGTGTAAAGTCCAGGATTTCCGGGGCTTTCCTCTTTCTCTCTTGAAATTGAAACATGTGCTAGTTGCTACCTAGACAAGCCTTTTTTTTTTTTTTTTTTTTAAGTGATTGTTAGGTGTTATTCAAAATAGTCCAGTCTTCTCTTAGTCATGGGGAAGGGCTCACCCACCCGAGCAGCTGTTCTGGGTGGAGTCCTCACCCTGTGCAGGCCAGGGTCCGGGGTGTAGTTCCTGAGCCTGAAGGCAGGGGGAGTCCCTGGGAGGAAGCATGGTGCTGCAGGCCAGCCTTCCTCCTGTTTTCTTTGCTGCTTGTTTGTCTGGTCTGCAGTGTGTCCATTTCAAGGTTTCCAGCCTTGTTAGGATTTGTGTGTTTTCCTTTATGTTTTATTTTTGCCCTTTTGGTGGTAACTGAAAGGAGATGGTGGGTGAACACACACAGCAGCTGACTTCCTTGGGTTGAAATGTTTCTGTGATAGTTTCTTTTTTCCTTTTTTTTTTTAGCACCAGGGATTGAGCCCAGGGGCGCTTAACCACTGAACCACATCCCAGCCATTTTCATTTGGAGACAGAGTCTCGCTAATTTAAGAAAGAAACAAGAACAAAGCAAGACAGAAATCTCTTCAGTCACGCTGATATAATTTCAGGAAATGCTGATACAGCATTTTAGCCTTTAGAGAAATAATAAAAAAACATGTAGCTACTGGAACATTGTGATATAATTGTCATTATTCCAGGTTTACAGATGAAGAAACTAAAGCTTAAGACAATTTATTTCCATGGTCCCAATTAATGAGTACAAGAGCTGGGATCTGGCCCAAGTCTTATGACTCCTAAGGCTGAGGTGCACAATAATCACTGTAGCAAAAGCAAGACATTGGGGCATTTAAAAGGCTTTTTAAAATCACACTGAAATACAAACTAATGTAATTCAAATATTGATTTGTTGTCATTGGTTTTCTGTCACAAATCAAATGTCCTTTTGCATAGTTAGAGATGACCCATTTTTTTTGAAAACATTATTGTTTAGGTTTTATTTTTATTAAAAAGATGATATTAAAAATTTTGCTGGGAATTTAGCTCAGTATTAGAGCACTTGCCTGGCATGTACAAAACCCTGGGGTCAATCTCTAGTACAAAAAAAAAAAAAAAACCCATGGATGTGTAACCAATGTGATTGTACAATCTGTATATGGGGTAAAAATGGGGAGTTCATAACACACTTGAATCAAATGTATGAAATATATGTCAAGAGCTTTGTAATGTTTTGAACAACCAATAATAAAAAAAGAAAATTGCTATTATATACATCTTTTTGCATTTGTTTTCAGTATTTTCTTGGGACAATTTCCACAAAATAGAAATGTCAATTCAAGAAGGATAAAACTTATGTTTCCTATTATATATCGACAAGTTGATTTTCAAAAATTTTTTTCCAATTAACCTCAACCTCATAGTGAACACTGTTTCTTTGTAACTCTCCCATGGGTATTCGCCTTCGCAAAGGGTTTTAGTGAGCTCACTTTTACTTCTAAAGTCAAAGTGGTGGTTCCTCTTAAAGATATGGGCAATAAGGCTTGGTGATTATTACCAGTAAAAAAGACAAAGAGTCTTTATTATTGAGTCCAACTCTAATGTAAGAGAAGTGCAAAAGGCTTTCAGATAAGATGTTGTTTGGCTTCTAATAAAAATAAAATGTGATTCTGATAATCGGGCATGTGAACTCACATGGAGAGCACCAAGCCCTCTATTGCCTAATAGCTGATATTTATGAGGTAAGAAAGTCAGCCCTGCTCTCCCAATGGCATTGTTTGAAAATATGAATTCTTCTTTGATGAAGGGTGTGGGCTTGAAAGACTGCAGACTTTGGCACATTAAGAAGAGTTAAAAAGAAGAGCTCTTTACTTGCAGAGATGAAGATAAGAGAACGTGATACCCTTAAGAGCATAAAAGACATTACTCAGCCCCATGTAGCAAAACCGGAAACCACATGGCAGAGGTTTATGGAACATGAGGTTGATATGAGGAGGGACTTGAGAACATATTAGATAAAATATAGAAGGATTAGCAAGAACTAATGAATGGTTGCTCACTTTTTTGAAATTCTACCAAGTTCCTGATGAGAAGTTGGATTTGGCAAACTTAACTTTTACCCCTGGGCTGCTCCTGTACATTATGGCTTTTCTTAAGTGTGTATTTGATCTATCTGAAATGTCAGTCAGACTCCTGGGTCTGCGTACAACACAGAGGAGAACTGAGTCAATACATTTATGAAAAATTACATTTCAATTATGTAGTTAATCAATTTTATTTGTGTAAATCACTAAAATGGAAGGACATAAAAAAACTTGTTTTGTGATGTTTGAAACAGTCATTTAAAAGATATCGGCATTAGTTTTTAATTTTCTATAACCAGAAAACAATGGAGAGCAGTGTCTTAGGAGAGATGTATTTTGTTTTTTTAAGGCATATGCACTCACTGTCCACAGATTCGGCAAATTTCAAACTGAAAATATTTTTTAAAAAATGCATCTATACTGAATATGTACACACTTTTTGCTCTTTATTTCCTAAAAAATACAGTATAACAACTCTTTACATAGAATTATATTGTAATTGTACTAGGTATAGTCATTAAGATAGACATGACTTCAAGTTTATGAGAAAATGTTTGCAGGCTACAGTATTTCCACATAATTGGCTAATTGTCTTAATCACTATGATTTAAATTTATTTTTACACATTGCTTTTCTGAAACATCCAAATAATAGACTTTTTATTCAAAATTTTCAAGGAAATATTTTAAAGTCCAAATTTTCTCTAGATTATATACTTTCTTTGTCATATATCAAGTCAAGCATTTTGTGGTAAATTAAAAGTAGTAGTTACTATTATAGATCAATCACATCAGTTCTTTGGAGTATTTTGATGTTCTCCAGGGAAGTTAATTATTAAGGTAGGGAACCAGTAAGGTGTGCCTATAGCTTCTTGGAACCCCTGAATAGGAAATGGGAAAATGGGATTGATGTGCCTTTAGTAGGTAGGCCAAAGGCAAGGGGGGCAGATACCATTCATATATGCTTTCAAGATTGCTGCACCTTGAATAGATGATTTTGAAAAATGACTCTCGGGGATGTGGAGTGTGCTGTGTGCAGGACACAGGCTGCCATGCAGGCACAGGTACGAAGTTCAGGGTATTTATCAGTAAGAAAGCAAACTCAGTTCCGGGGGCCTATAAATCATGTAATACAAAGCGAGGCATCTATTTTTATTATGGATCACTTTATAGTGAGTGAATGCTTCTGTTTCCCATAATCTTTAGGAATATAAATGAGAAAATTCTGAACAAATGGAATGGTCCATATAAGGAAGGAACCTACCTACTTTTAAAGTCATCTCCCAGGATCTCCAGTAGGTTCCTAACCTGACTAGCAAGAGCAGACAGATAGGAGTTAATTTTTTATGGTGATTACATTAGTTTCCTCAAAATTTGCTCACATCCTTTCTCTGGCAGGGTCTGATTGCCTGTCATGTGCTGTACTAACTACAGGGTGGTACCAGTCCCAGACCCAGTATGTTCTGTATTGATTCTATCACAAATCGACTTCTCAATAAGTAATTGTTCTCACACCTATTTTGTTAGCTGCTTTTTGTTGGTTTTGTGTTGCAAATTAATTATTGAAAGCTCTAAATTCCTAAATCTTCACCCAGCTGGAGAAAACAAGAGCCCTTCTCTCCAAGGGGTAGGGAGAAAAGGGACCCAGTCAGGTCCTCAGGGATTTCAGAGACAGGATTTGTGCAGAGCAGATGCAGTCCCAGCCCTCCAGGTTTAAAATGGAGACTTCGAAGAGAAAACCCAAATGAGAGTCCATGAAGCAGCCGCCTCTTTCCTGATTCTCAAGGCGTTGTTTCCTAGTTTCATAGCCAGGTATGTTCTCCTGGTTCAGATCAGAGCATTTCTTTAAAATGAAATGAAGTGTGTGTCTGAGGTGGGAATGCTGTTAGGTTCCCCGAGTTTCTCCCTTCATTTTGGTAACTAATAGCCTGACAGAAAGCTTTTTAATATGTTAGACATGTTAGACTCTCAGCATCTTTTGAGAATACAGTGTATCATCATTAACTACTATCACCAAGGCGTTAAATATTCTCAACACAGTCATGATAACTCTGTGAAATAATGCCTATTTTAATTAGCTGGGTTTGACCTTCCCACGATGTGTGTGTGTGTGTGTGTGTGTGTGTGTATGTGTATACACACACAAAACACCATAGTGTACACAAGAAATACACAAAATTTTACCTGCTGATGTAAAATAAATTTTAACCCATAAATTAGTGTTGTAAATAATCAGTGACTCCTGTTATCTTTTACATTTTCAAAGCATCTTAGAATGACCTTGAAGCTCCACTTTATCTCAGTAAGGATTTTACTTGCTCTCCTATTACGTCTTTGCCCTTGATTACATCCTTCCGTGGCCTTCCATCCCCTGACAACTGATATGCGAACACTCGGGCCTGGCTTAGAGCAGTGGTTCCCGTAACAGCCTGGGCCGAGTCCTCTTCTGGGGCTGCTACAGGACAGCTTGGCTTCTATCCTCAGTGGCTCAGGTCCGTGCGTTTGCAATGGGGCCTGAGGAGGTTCCCAGGTGGTTCTGGTGCTGCTGGATCAGGGGCTCCAGGTACGGAATTGCTGGCACAAATGCTCTCCTTCTGCGGCCAAGGTGAACCCCATCTAGACACTTCTTATTCTTCATGTGTTCATTAAACTGTGTGCAAATGTGAGTGTTCTTTCATTCCTCCCAGCTCCTGCTCCCCAGAGGCTTGGAGCTGGACTCCTCTCTGTGAGGTCTTCTGTGACCGCCCAAGATCTCCTCCTAGTCTCTCTTGCTGTCCTTCCCCACCCTTCAGCATGGGTCTTATTCTCAGTTGATGGCAAGTTCCTTGAGAACCTTCACTTTATTCTGTTCATTCTTGTTTCCTTGTTCCCTGTAACTGAGTTTGGACTTTCTTGGAAGACCTAAAATCACTCATTAAAGTCACTGCCATTATGCAGTGGTTACAAATACTTTGGAACACAATGTCCTGAATTCAAATCCCAGTTTTGCAGCTTCTGTCTGCATAACTGTGGGCAATTAATTAATCTGAGCCAGAGTTTCTGCATCTGTGTAAGCAGATGGCATTCACCCACTGCTCCTGGTGTTGCTGTGTTCTGTGACTAAACGCATATTTGGCAGGCATGCCAGGAGCACCTGAGTGCATTTACCTGTTGGAAATTATCTTAGGTTCTTATATTTTTGACAACCATGAATAAAGGTGCTGTAAACCTTCAGTGCAGGCTTTTGTGTGAGCAAGTTTTTTTTTTTTTTTAAAGAGAGAATTTTTTTAAATGTTTATTTTAGTTTTCGGCGGACACAACATCTTTGTTTGTAATGTGGTGCTGAGGATCAAACCCGGGCTGCACGCATGCCAGGCGAGCGTGCTACCACTTGAGCCACATCCCCAGCCCAAACAAAAGTTTTTAACTCATTTGGATGCATACCTGGGAGCAGCATGGCTGGAAGCACTTGGTGAGGGAATATTTAGCTTTCTGTGGACCTGCTAAACTGTCAACGTGCCTGTACTATTTGCATTCCCACTAGCAATGAATGAGAGTTCTTATTTCCTTACATCCTCACCAGCATTTGGTGTTATCAGTATTTTATATTTTATCTATTTTAGTAGGAGCATATGTTTACATTTTTAAATACCTCCTTGCCATGAAACTTCCTCTATTCATTACCGGCCATGTGCTGGAGGATGGTGCGTTAATCATGACCCACTGAAATGTCCAGTGCTGGAGGGTCTTACGTTCCTGAATGGAAGCCAACTTCAAGAGAAACATGCCACTCTAACTTTATCAAGAGAGCTACCTGGTGACCAGGCACAGTGGCACACACCTGAAATTCCAACTGTTCTGGAGGCTAACAAAGGACAATCACAAATTCAAGGTCAGACTGGGAAATTTAGCAAAATCCTGTCTCAAAAATAAAAAAGGTCTGGGGTGTCACTTGGTAGGCAAGTGTTTGACTAGGGTGTGAGGCCCTGGGTTTGATCCCCAGCATGGGCATGGGGGTGGGGACTGCTACACAGCATGACTAGCACCCAGGTTACCTGAGGAACACTCTTATCAATCTTGGGAAGAGGGCAGTGCAGGCAAGGACTGACCTTTGACCTAATCTCTTTTAAACCATGTGGGATTTCATAAGACTGATCTTAATAAAGCATGGTGTAGGAAGAGTGAGGGCCTGGAACTGAGCCCTGGTTAATGTATCTGATTTGCCACTACTTAATCTGGTGACCTCCAGCAAGTCACTTAACCTCTGGACCCCAGAGAGAGTCGTACTGTATGTTTTATAAGATCCCTTTAAGCTCCGAAACCCTATGATTCTAAAACCAACCCTGCGTCTGCTCTATCAGCACAGAACAAGGGAGACGGCCCACGCAGCCCTCACTTTGAGACAGACAGCGTGTTTCATCAAGCGGAACACCCTCTTGAGTAGTCGTGAGCCTTTGAAGCTGCTGAGATTTGTGACGGGGTGGCCTCAGGTAACGTTCTTTGGGGGAGAACGTGGAACATTTCAAAAAAAGGAGCCGTGCATTTCGACGACCCAAGCTTGGGGATCATAGACAATAGCATCTTTGACTGGGTTACAGGATTTGTGATCAGTGGCAGCAGGGAGTTTGGAAATGGAGTGAAATGGACCCATTTTCAGAGCCCTGGTTTACAGCCATGCTCCGTCACACTGAGAGTCTTTAATTTTTTTTTTTTTTTTTATCATTTTAGGTGAAGTTAGGAGGGTTGTATGACAGGCAAATCAAAAATCGAGTGTGGTAACCAGGAACGCAGAGGGAATGACAGAAAAGGGCATCGTCAGCAGGGTGATGAGGCACACGGCACCTGTGGCTAAGGCATTTTTTAGGGGCCAATGGAATCGCCTCTTTCCCTTTGAGACGGATGGCTGGCATGATATTGCCAGGAATAAAAAGCCATCGTTAGCTTTAAGAAAATGAAAGGTGCCTCTCACCTGTCTCTGCCAGGCTTACCTCTGTATCTGCAGCCCCAGCTCCCACAGAGCTAATTGGTCATTTGCAAAAGACTCTGGGGAGCGGGAAGCCAGCTAGTTATGAGAGAAGGCCTGATGAGCTTTACCAGCTCCCCTGGGTCGGAGAGTTGTCTTTAATGATAATTGTTGGTTCTAATAACTGTTCTTTATGGGAGTGCAGGAAGAGAATACCTGCTCATCTGTGAGGCTATTTTAATCTTTCTGAAATGACCCCCCTGAGCCTTTCTCCATTTCCTCATCACATTATCATCTCTAAGTACCTGTGCCCATGGCTGAGCAGGTGAAGCCAGCCGCGATGGGAACAGCTGTCTTCCCACTCCCGTTCATGGCAGGGCCCTCTGCGTGCACTAGAAGGTCCCATGGGTATTTCTGTGAGTCGGGGGCCTAGATCCAGCCTCCTGGTGATGAACTGCTCCAACACAATAAGAGTTATTTTCTGAACACTTCAATGTCAGGAAGTCACCTGGGTCACCAAGGTAGCCCTTCTACCCAGTTTCTGGCACCGGTGTGTGGAGGCTTAGCCATCTTCCACAGAGGCTTCTCAGGCTGCCCTGGGAAGATCTGTTCAACCACAGAAAACAGCGTGGCCCTAGTGTACAGACCAGAGGAGTCTCACATCACTTCTGCTCATATCTGTTGGGGAAAGCTTAGTCACATGTCACCTGGGGGCAAAAATCTACTGTCTGGCTGAGAAGCTGTTCTCCAGGACAAGTCCCACTATGAAAGACAGAACACAAACTCTTTGTGGACATCAAGTGACTATACAGTGTGGTATGAATTTGAGAAGTTATAGGTTGACTGCAGCTGAGACATTCTCTAAGAACTTTGTTTAGAAAAGAAAGTGGGATGTAGAAATACGTAACACAGGATTGCAAAAAATTTCCTTACGTGATATGAGAAAAAGATGCTTCAGTGAACATCTCCTCCCGTGGCCTATGGTGTGATGTGCAGGGACCCCAGCCCTGGCCTCCCCTGACCCTCTGCTCCCCACCCAGGACTGCACTTGACAGCAAAGTCCCGACCCACCTCCCTGAGGGATGAGAAAGGCCAAGGGAGCTGTGTCCACTCCCCTGTCCTCAAGGGGCCTGCGGTCCATGGGGTCTGCCCTGGCCATTCACTAGTTCCACAGCAGACAGAGGAGCAGCCTGCGGGCCCAGACCCAGCTGAAAGGCGTTTCCTCTGCCACACATTTTCCTTTACCTTTCAGCCAAATTTTGATTTGGAAACCTGTCTCGGCTCCAGCCTCTCTCGTTTGTATTTCCACACTTTCCTGAGACACTGATGTCCACCTGGCTGGTAGAAGCTGCTGGCATACCGTTAGTGTTCCCACCCCATCACAAATGCTCGGTCCTCCAAAATGAAGCTTTCTTCACCTTCTTCTTCCAAAACCCCGTAGCCTCTGTCACTTTTTTTTTTTTTTAACTAAAACATTCGCTAACACTAAAACGTTAGGGACTAGTTATACTTCAGTGCATCACACTGCCCCATTTTTTAAGTCCATAGTCTGACTAAAAGGATCCACATTTCTCACTTGTAACCAAATGGTCATCTCTGGGACTCTCTTTCTAAATGTGGCCTCTGTGCTGTGACCAATTAATCATGTCCATTTCCGTGCGCTCCTGGAAGTTTGTGCAGTGGTCCAGGGCTGTGGAGGAAGCGGGGGTCAGTTCCATTAGACAGCAACCGAATCATCGTCACAAGCCTCAGTTCCCCTTCCTGGGGCTGCATTTGTGGGTAAAACCCTAGCAGCTCTGTGTTTGCATTTCTTGCTTTTTCAGAAACTTGAGAACAAATGTTGGGCCGTTCTCTGCTTTCCCCAGGGAGGGATTTCCACCTCTTCCCGTCTTCCTCCTTCCTTATTATTCTTATCAGTTTTCCTTCTAAGTGCCTATTCACTCTGCCCTCCTCTGAGAACCTGCCTCTGCAGTCCCTTCTCATCCAAACAGTCATGTGTGATGAATTTTAATCAGCTAACATAAGAGCTTTATTACTTGGGAATTTCAAAAATTTCATAAGTAATTTGAGAGATGTGTTTTGTAGCCATGCCTATAATTATTGTTCAGATGTCAGCATCCAAAATCTTTTTTTTTTTTTTTTGAGGGTGTCAAGCACTGTGGCATCCTGTGTCCTTTATCTCAAGAACACAAGATAAGTACTTTGGTTTTTATATAAAATTTACTTGTTTTACTGATGACAATAAAATTTCAGTTTTTTTTCCCAATGAAAAGAGATTTCATTGGTGCCATCCAAGTTTTGCTATTGACTAATTCATATTTAAATTCCAAGATGGCATTTAAAAAACTTTTGATGAATATATTTATATACATATCAAAACATATTTTGAGTTGTGGAGTTGGAAAATTTTTACTCAATGACTTTTCAACTATTACTAGTTGTGTGAATTGGGGAAAGTTTATTTCACCTCTCTGTTGTTTTGTTTGCTAATCTATATTTGGTGATAAAATACTTATAGAGATGTTATGAACAATAAATGAAATTAATACATGTAAGATATCTGCAATGGTTTCTAGTATATAGTATGTATACTTAAAATATTATTTATTGTTAATATTATTGCTATATAATATCTCCTCTAAATTCCTAAGAAAATAATTCTTAAATTATGTAAAAATATTTTAAGTCTATATAATGGCAAATAATAGTCTCTAAGAATAGTCTTAAACTCTTAGGAAGATTAACAAAATTTACAAATAAAATAACTATCTTCAAGAACCAAAGTAAAAAAAAAATTGTTGAGAGAATTAAAATGCTCCAAGTTATCTGTTGCTTTCCAAGAGCTATTGGTGTTGAAACATTCAATAGTAAAATACATTGCTTAAAAATTGGAAACAAACAAAAATATGAAAAGATAAGTTCAAAGGGTCATGAGTATATGCTGAAGATAAAACCTAGAAAATGAGGTGAAAGTCATGCAGAGGATCAGGAGGGGCAGAGGTTACACAGAAAGACAAAAACATGTATGAGCACAGGAGATGTGTTTTGTACTATGCCATCACCAAGGTATACAGAAGCATAAGTCAATTTTTTTAAAAGATAGATAAAATCCAGTTGAGAAGAGTAATGGTTCTGAAATCACAAGCTTGATACATTGCGATTCATCTTGGGGACTGTTCTTCATATCCTTTTGGACATTTTCAGTCTCTCCCATCCTTAAACTCTCTGCTGGGACTGGCTCAATTCACCTCTCCTTCCCTCTTCAAATTCTGCACCATCTGCTCCTGGTTCTCCTCATCATGTCTACTTTCTAGCTTACTGATTCTCTGTGCTGTACTCTAAAAGAAACTAATGCCTGAGTCCAGTTCCAGTTAAAATCTTTAGGGGGACTGGTCTTTCCTGTATGAACCAACTACCTCTCTCAAATCATGGATTCTGGTGATTGCCACCACTGCCTGGGTACCCTCCATTCCCTTTGTGACATAGGTCAGCTGGCTCCACTTCTCTGCTTGAACTCCAGGGCTTCCTCTCACATTGGAAGCCACAGTACAGGGTAGTGACCTGTGAGCCTCTCTACCCAGAGCATGATCACTCTTAGGCTGAAATAAACTCTATGGAGAAAATTGAAACATGGTTATAAATGGGGACTTTGTGGGATAGTTTGGGTGCTGATTCAGTAGAACGGCTTCATGTAGAGATTCAGGGAGTACTTGAGAGCACCGTGGAGCTCCACCTCTCTTTGGCTTCTCTTTTAAACATTTTAAACCATTTCACTATCACTGCATGGGAATGTTGGGACAGATTTTCTTTTCTATTGATTCAGATATCCACAGAGAAAGAAGTTATTTTTTTTGTTAAGTCTAGCAGTCATATGCATATTTCCAATGATTATCTAAATTTATTTATGCAACGAACAATTCTATTTGAAGAGAATTCATGTGTGGCTAGTCAGAACCACACACCATTCATTTTTAGGCAATAGTAACAAATGTGGGTTTTAAGTAGGGATGGAACACAGTTACATTTTCCTCATGGCTCACCTGGGCATTATCCATAGACACTTTGTATCTTTAAACACACACCCTAATTCCAAAATAATTGGTAACAATTATCTTCCCACTCTCAATATGCCTGCTCATAATGAGGTCTATAAAGAAGAATAACCATGTACATAAATTCTTATTTTCAATGCATATAGTGGCTATTCAATAAATATTTGTTACCTAAGTAATATTTATTTTCTCAGTTTTATTTTTCTCTGTCTTATCCTCTAAAATAGTTACTAATATTGAGGTAAATCTTCAGGAGCAGATGATTTAAAATAGACAAAATACAAACAAATAAAAGAAATACCATTACATTGCACTTACTTTAAGAATTCATAGCCACTTTAATATTTTTTTTCATAGATTTTAATATGAATAATTCACTTCTTCAATCCTCCTGAGTGACTTAAGCAAGAAAAGAAATTAATAAAGAGTACAAAGTAATATATTAATAATAAAACATTTATAAGGTAGAATTGGCAAATATTTCTAATAACTTGTTTTTGAATCTTATTTAAAACATAAATTTTAGAGATGGTTTATCAAGAAAATTGGCCATAAACATTCAAATTAGGTTATAAAAAAGGAAGTAAAGCTATATTTGAAAAAAAAACTGCTGTATCTAATACCAATATACAATTCTATGCAAAATTTAAAGCATTTTGAAATAAAATACATAATTGAATCAAGATAAACAAGATAAGCATATTATATAGCATTTCACACATATAGTAAGAAGAGCATACATAATTTAAAGCTATGATATAAAATTCAACAAAAAGTGATTACATCAGAGTGTTTGGGTTGAATCTTTTGTAATTTTCAAAGTAAATCCACTTTCTTACATGATATTTTATGTAAAGCAAATTCTCCACTTAACCAAACACATTGACCAGGATGAAAACAGTATCATACGCTCAAACATTCAGCATGTCTTATTAGGAGATGCCCTTGTGAAAATCCCAGATAGCTCTGGGTAAGAGGATGTGATAGCATAATAAAAGACTAACGTATTCTTCTTCTTCTTTTTTTAAAAGTAGGTTTTGTTCCGAAATGAATAGATAGGTCACTATTAAAAATATTACTATCATGAAATCAGTCAGTCAGAAATGTGAAATGGCCTCAATAAAATTAAGCCAAAAAGGTCAATAATGTTTTGCTGAGTGTTGTGGTACACACCTGTAATCCCAGGTGCTCAGGAGGCTGAGACAGAAGGATTGTGAGTTCAAAGCCAGCCACAGAAATGGAGGTGCTAAGTAACTCAGTGAGACCCTGACTCTAAATAAAATTCAAAAATAGGGTTAGGGATGGGGCTCAATGGTCGAGTGCCCCTGAATTCAATCCCTGGTAATAATAATCATAATCATATTTTTTGGTAAGATAAATTCTAGAATTCCAGTTTTCACTTGAAAATATAGAGCTAGGAAAAGAATCATTTCATCTTCACTATAATATAAACAAAACAAAACAAAACAAATCCTGAAAATCTATGATGTGCATCGAGCCCAAGAGAGAACTGAGGTCACAGAACAGACAATTCATCTAAACTTTGGAAAGACAAGTGCCTCAACTTCTACCTTAAGAAACCAGGAAAGAGCAAGTTAAACCCAGAGAAGACAAAAATAAAAATAAATGAGTATTAGGGAAGGTATCAATGAAACCAAAATCAGAGAAAAGTAGACAAATTTATTAAAACCCAAAATTGTTTCTTTGGATAGATAAAATCGATAAACCAGTTGCCAGACTTCTAAAGGAAAAAAAAATATAAAGAGAATACATAAAAATATAAGGAATGAAAGAAGGGACATGTCCACTGACCCAACAGATATTAAAAGGATAACAGAGGAATACAATGAGCAACTCTGAAATGAATAAATTTGAAAAACTTAGGTGATGGACCAATAAACTAAAAGATAAACTCTAACATGCTGAAAAAAGGTTGGGTAACTTGAATGATCTGATACCTACAAAATAAATCATCATGTATATGTCACGTACACGCACAAACACACCTAGAGCCCTTCTAGAAATATGGACTCTAGGCCCAGGCGATTGCATTGTGAATTCTACCAAACTTTTTTTTTTTTTAACAGTACTATTTACATTTTCCAGAAAACACAAGTTCACTAAAATCAGATAAACAGTACAAGAAAAGAAGACCTCATATCAAAATACCTACAAACATGGACCCAAATATCCTCAACATGTTAGAAAATCAACTATCAAAGGGATTTTATATCATGACCTTGTGAAGTTCAACCAAGGAGAATGCAGGCTGACTCAGCGTTGTAAAATAAATCAATGCCCCATGTTGTGTGAACCTCTATAAAGGATTGTTCCAACAGCTGGAGAAAAAAGAACCGGAAAAAGTCAACATCCAGTGATTTTTTTAAAAAAAAAGCTTCAATGCTAACGAAACATAGAAAGAGACTTCCTTAACCTAAAAACAGTAAACATCTACACTCACGTCACAGTAAATGGCGAGAGACTGAACGCTCGCCCTCTAGGTCAGCAACAACGGAGGATGGGCCCTCCCCACTGCTGATGAACATGCTCCTGGAGGGATCTGTCCTGCAGGACGTTCTACAGCTGGCTGTCACCCTAAGCCACACACCGACTTGGCTTCTGTGCCTTCCCTGACCTGCTGTCCCTACTCATGAACTGTCCCACCTGGAAGAGCACCCGTGGCCCATGCTCTGACACAGCCCTCCTGTCTGGGGATCTGCTTCTGTTTACAGGACCTGGGACACTTCTCCTGCAGGCCTTGACCTGTGTTCTGTGCTTCTTTCAGTTGGGTGTGGACTTCACATTGAGGCTGTAACGACTGCTCCTGGTGCTCTGCATGTGGCCCATCTTCCCTCTCTTTCCCTACCAGGAGGGTGTGAACCATCCATAAAGGATGGTTGCAACAGTTGTCTGTCATTGTCTTATGTCCGTCTGTCTCTTCCTTCCGGGATCCTCCCCCGTGTGTTACTTACTGGCCTTTGATTTGACTTGACGGCACTTGGAGAATCACCCAGATAGATCTCCTTTGTGGGCCTGTGCAAAGTGCTCTTTGTCTTATGTGATCTAGGAATAGAATGACTTGTGTAATTGATTTGACTATGTGACTATAGATCCAGAATGGTTACACTAGATTACTTCCTGGTGTCATGCGTGGCATGAAGATTCCTCCGGCCCCTTTCCACATATACCCCTGTTATTCTTTATGTAATTTTCTAATTTTCATCAGGTTCACAGCTAATCTGCAATGCGACAGTCAGGCAAGTTGTCATTCACATTGCATAAGAAACTAGGAACATGTATTGAATATGACATTTTACCTCCTATCTATGCACTTTGCCCCCACACAAAGCAGAATCAAAAAACCTTGAGAATGGAACCAACTGTATATGGAGAGAAAATAAAGAATATCAGGAAAGAGTGACTGGTAAAGAAAATGGTGCTCCGAAATTCACAGTCTTTACATAGACCAAGGAATTGTCGAGACTTTGTGGCTGTGTATTCTGGTGCAGTTATTAAAAAGGATGTCTCAAACAGCATAATTGAAAAACATTCTGAAATAAAAACTCCAGGTGATCTCAATAAAACCTTTATAGTTCTAGGTATAAGTATGTGGGTTTTTTTTTTGATCTGTTTGTTATGGATATTGATTAATTTAAACATCAGTATGTTAAGATAAATTTAAAAGTTTTATTATGTAAAGAACAGTGGAAAAGTTGAAATCTGCTATTTAATTTTGGTATTAGTAGAAAGTTATGTGTTGATATGTTTGTTTTTTGAAAAATTTTTTTCAAAATACCTTTATTCTATTTATTTATTTTTTAATGTGGTGCTGAGGTTTGAACCAGGGCCTCACATGTGCTAGGAAAGCATTCTACCACTGAGCTACAGTCCCAGCCCAAGATATAAGTTTTAATATATTAAGGACAATGGAAAAATAGAAATCTGATATTTAATTACTAAAATCCTGAGAAAAATAAAAAGAAAATTCTTGAAAACATTGTATATGCCATGGGAAAAGGAAAAGGAAAGAAAAGGAAAGATTAGCCATAAATAATAAATGCAAAAGTTGAAAAAAAATGAAAAGTCCAAAATTTCAGCTATAAAAATACTTGTGATTTCTCACTGAAATACAAAGATGCTCAGAGTTTTTTAAAATAACAATTAAGAACAAAAGCAGATAACCCACATATGCTATATAAATACCTCCACATCAAACAAAACTGTACCATGGTGCTAACTGCCTGCACAGACCAAATGAAAATGCCCATTGGATGTGAAGGACAGCAGGACGGGGAGAAGTGTGCAGAGAGAAACAGGATCAATAACTGAACAACAGTGCAGATCACCTCTCATAGCAGTGAGCCAAGCAACCTTAAAACAACAGAAACAAATATGCTTGTCTTTAAAAGGAGGATTGCACCAGCAGCAACCAAGATTTATCCTAAGAGCAGAGAAAACTTCAGTTTCAGATAGTTATTAATGCAATTCATTAAACTAACAGATTAAAGTTGAAGGCACATGTTACCATTTCAAAGAAGCAGATAAACTGTATTATTGTCAAGAGCCGAGAGGTGGCTGAGCAACAGCTGAGCTGCAGGATGTTGGGCAGCTGCTGGTCCTCCAGCGTCCATTTCCCATGTAACACCATCAGTGTGTGTCACAAGTGTCCCGAAGGCTGGGGTCCTCTCATTTCTGAGAGCTCTAAACAAGGCCCCTGCCCTGTCGTGGACCCAGGGCTGGAAGGAGGAGAGAAAGGACTTGGAGAGAAAGATGACTGAGTGCTAAGTCGTGGTGAGAGGGGCCCCTTCAGGCCCCCTGAAAGCTGGTCTCAGCAGAAGCATCTGAGAAAGATGTGGCCAAATGCCATGATGGGTGGGATGGGCTGAATCCTCAAGTGCCACTCCCTGCAGGCAGCAGTCCACTGGCTGGCACCAGGACTCCTCTGCAGAGGGCAGCTTTCCCCAGGCACATCTGAAATGGCCCATGGTGAGGTCTGAAGGGTCACACAGATTTTGGCCTCCAGATGGATTCCTCTGTTACCTATTGTGAAGTTTAAATAAAAATTCAAAAGATATCTAATAAGAGCCACAGATAACAAAATTGTTTTGTATGCTGGGAACAAGAAAACTTCCTTACCTTGAAAATAATTAAGTGTCAAAATATTATAGCACAATATTACTTTTAAAGTGTAGAATTTTTATAAGTAGAAATTGAAAAAGGATGATGAGATGATGAGTACTCTTATTACCTCTGGAACTCTGAGTCCCATTAGGAAATGTCCAATAAATAGTATATTGGAAAAGTGGCTAAAGATAAGCTCAATTAGCAAATATACTAATAAGTAGCAACCAATTAATAAATGTCAGGAAGGAAAATAAAAAGCAATGTTTGCACAAGTTACCAAAGCCTGGGAATAAACTTTAAAAACTAACAAGCAAGTTGTCCAATGCTTCAGAAAGGCTTTCATTAAGAAACCTACACAGCTTCACCAAGGAAGTCCTGGATGGAAAGAACTGGAATTGTGAAGATGTCAAACAGAATAGAGTTACTCTGATCAACAAGGATCCCTGTCCCTGTCTTGAAAATAAAATTGGGCAGGTTGAATTTAACATTGTTCTGCATATGTACATGGTAAAATGTAGTTCAAGGATTTAAGGATGAAGAAAAGAATCTTTTAGTAGCAGTTTATACTACAAAATCACAGTCAGTGATAAAATTGCTTTATTGATGTATGCATGAGCAAGCTCCATGGAGAAGAGAGTTTAGAATTAAAAATGGCATAGATGAGCATGCATGCTATGAGTAATCACTAAGGAATCAGCATTGTGTGGACCATTAACCATCAGTTTAAAGAGAAAAAGCTGAACCTGATATTGCTCATAATAAGTTCTAGGTAACTAAAAGGTAAATTTAATTATATACACATGTTACTATGAGACACTTCATAATCTTATGCAAAAAAATAGTGGACAATAAATACAAAAGACTATTGAGGTTTGGAAAGAGAAATATTGAATATATCATCATTGTAGAGATATTATTTAGCAAAGATAAAAATCATTGCAAAACCTGGGATAAAATATCTGCCATTGATTGTCTCACAGTGAGGAGGCTAACAGTGTCTCCTAAGTTGCTAAGGCTGGCTTTGAACTTGTAGTCCTCCCAAGCTGCTGGGGTTGTAGGCATGCACCATGTCTGGCCAACGAACTCATCTGAACATGATTACATGTGCAAAGACTCTATTTTCAAATAAATTCACATTCACATTTATGGACCATGAGGTCTTCCTTCTTGGGAGATACAAATCAATCCATTGCAATCCCCAATAAACCTCCTTTACACATATAAGTCTTATTAATTATTGTCTTCCTCTGTGATGCAGAGACATATTAAAGAGAAGACTGTTCTCTCTCCTAACAATTTGCAGTGTATTCCTTTAGAGAAAGTAATATGTTTGAATATAGTAGAAGTTCAAATATGTAACAATGTCCACATTATTTCTGAGTCAATTCAAAAATTCCTTCTCATTTCGACTGTGAAGAGTGGTTATTTGGAGAAAAATCATAATGATACATTTATAATTATTGTTACTAACTGAAAAATCACAATTAAAAAAAGTTGCATTTGCTCATTTAGCAATGAGCTTTCAGTCATTTCAAATGCTTAGGAAGTTAATCTGTGGGTGCAGTTTTTACTTTACTTCTGGCACATGCCTGCTTTGGGAGAGTTCCAGGAATAGAAACACAAATGACCTAAAGAATTATGAACTACCAGCTGTAATTTTGAGTCAAATCAAGTAACGTGAATGTACTATTATTTTTTTGTGACTCTCTTGCCAGGTTCCTTAATTCTGCTTATATGTCCTTGCAAAAAATGCAACCACAGGTCTTGATGACTTGTGACGGCTTTCTGAGGTGTGTGAACTTCCCAACATGCTCACATGTTCTGATACATGTTAGTTCTCAGGGATTTCCTAAAAACCAACGTGAGGAATGTTAGAGGAAGATTGCCATTAAAAATGAAAGGGGCTGGACAAGGCAAACCTACACAATTATGTCCTGGAACATTCCATCGGACAGGTGGACAATTAAGACGTCATGTCGGTTGGCCATGTTTATCACTCTCTACCCCACCTTGTAGATCTCAGCTTTGAGAGAGGCCTAAGTGTCGTGACACCAAAGTTGCAGAAAGTGGGTTTAAAATCCATTTACAAATCCCACAGAAGCTGTGCAGAAATGGCATAAAATGTAAAGAAAGGTGAGCATTTATCTTGCGAAATTAACAACTTCTTTTGTGAGGAGAGGTTGGTTGAACTTTTTTTTTTTTCTGTTCATGGAACAAATTTTTTGCTGAGACTGTTGAAACTGTTACAGTAAATTTTACTCCCTCTGTGCTCAACACCTGATTTCATATATTGCCCTGCAAGAGATGCCATCTCCCAGGATGCCCTGCAAGAGTTGCTGGGCTCAGCTAAAAGAAAATCTTGGTGCTTTGACACAGAACATCTGGTGGAGTGTTCACTTGTCCTGTGGCTTCGTTAAATGAATGCACAATGTCAGCTGTTCCAGTAAAATTAGTTTCCTAACCATGAGGGCCTGGGATAATTTGATAACCAATTCAGCATCTTCTTAGTATCACATGAAGTAGTTTAAAATCTTCTTAACTAATTTTTCATGGTCAGTAATGGCAATTTATATTATTTTAACCCAATATCAATCATAGTGATGATTTAAATAATTTGACCTTATGCATCTTCTTTTATGACAACCTGAAAGTATACTATGTTATTTTTACTCATTTTAAAAAAAAGACTACGTGGGAGAAAAAAATAATAGTGTTTATGTCTACAACTTTAATTGTGAGTTTATATTCATCGGGTTGGTCTTTTATGTAGCCAAGTACATAATCTAATCATTATCCCCTTTCTATGAAAGTAATTTTAATTTTCATATTGATTTTATTGTGATTGATTCTGCCACGAATCAATAGACACTTAAAACATGGTTTCAAAACAAAGACGTTAGCCCCTTTCTTTTAACAGTTTGCTCTGCTCTGGTCTAATTTGAAACCAAGTTTAGAATTTCTACATTAAGTTTATGAATCTACTTGTGGTATTCAGTCAAACAAATATGAGGCCAGAAACAAATTCTTTCTTAGCTATTCTTTCTTCTTATATCCCATGTAATTTAAATGATTTTGGACAGGTTTTTGACTACTTTGCTCCAGACACTACGCAACAAAACCTTCTTTGCTGGTTCCACTTCTGGGTGCTGAGACTTCACTCTCAATTATGCCTCCAACCTAAGCCAGGCTCTCAGCTCTTGTTCATGAATCTGTCAATCTCACTTGGTTCTAATCATTCTTTTTTCTCCATAACCTTCTCTTAATTATACAAACCTGTGACTCAGGGCGAACGTTGCTCTCATGGGGCTGGTACTCTACTAGAAGGGGCGGGCATCAAGCAATTTCACCATCAATTGTTTCAGAAGTTGTAATAAGTCCTATTAAACAACGAGGCCAGTTCTTGCTGAAACTGGCGTTTGAGTGAGCACTGAAATGTTGGAGAGAGCGAACTGATCAGGCTTAAAGGTTGTGCCACCAAAGTTGCAGAAAGTGGGTTTAAAATCCCATTTACAAATCCCACAGAAGGTTTCAGGAAGGACGAGCCACGGAAGGCAGAAACTCAAAGGCCAGATACCTGGATCTGGTGGGAGAGCCTGGAGTCTGTATTATAGACTGGTGAGGAAACCAGGAACCAGATCTCGCAGACGGCTACTCAGGATGAGTGACGCACAGGAAGGTATCTTACGCTAAGAGAAGCAGGAAGCTCTTAAAGGATATTTCCTCACCTTGATTTGACTTTCAAATCTTCTCATTACTTGTGGAGAAACGGGAGCAGGTGGTGAACCAAGAGCCTGGATGTGGGTGAGAGTTGGGGTGGTCATGGATTAGCTGGTGGCCCTGATGGAGAAGAAGTGGAAGGACTGGAGAAGACGGAGCAAGCCAAGTTGACAGGCACTTGGAGAGAGTGAGGGGGAGCAAGGGGGATGGGGCCCAGGAGTGCATGGCAGGCCTGTGCGGGCAGCCTGGGGTCTCTAGGATGCCATTCCTGGGAGAAGAGCCCAGGAGGGGGGTGGCCTGTTGCTTCTGTCTGCAGTGTCGATCGGAAGGAATCGTGAAGGCTAGTGAGATGGTCGGCCCCACAGAGGCCTGGTCCCCACAGAGGCTGGACCGCACAGAGGCCAGTCTTCAGAATCAGACTTGGGGCTGCACCGCTGTGGCTGCATGGACCACGACAAGTGGACCTGTGCTCCCGAGCACCCATGTACTTCGCAACAGGCAGACCCCGAATCATCCCCGACCCTGTAGAAGGCCCCACTCAGTCCCACCCACGGCGGAGACCCTGTCCGGGGTGACGGAGTGAGGGAACCTGCCACACAACCGTCCCTCGGCAGCTTGTTACAATGAGAAGCCCATAAAAGCACTGTTCACCGACTTATTTCACAGTATACATTAAAGATAAAAGAATATGTATCTTTGTGATGGGCAAACAATATCTGTCTTCCATCGTTAAATTTCATTAGAAATCAAAAAACAAAATCTGAAGAAAAAAATAAAACCTTTCCCCCTTGATTTGTGATTTCCAGTGGCTTGTAGACAATCCGAATTGCTTTAATCATGCCATCTGAGTTGCTCTTGTCAAAACTTATTTTTGATTTGTTTTGTTTATACATCCAAGACTACTTTTTCAAAAAGGGAAGAGATCTTATGGTGAAGGCAGAATGAACCGATTGCCTTTTTGTTTGTATCCAGGAGCGTGATTTGGGGAAGGTTTGGACTTGGGCGAGGAGCAGGAGCTGGACCATGAGTTCCTGCCCCGAGGTGGCCAGGCTGGCAGGCCCTGGAGTCCAGGGCCATCACAGGGGGCTCTCTGTGGAGCCAGTGGCACTTGAGCCGCGAGATCTGCAGTTGCCAGCTCTGCGTCCCTCCTGCTCCTGCTCTGCTCTGGCCGGCAAGGACTTCAGGGCCCTCTGAGGCCCACATTGTGCAAGGATGAGGGGGAGCAGTGCCAGGTGTCTACTTCCTGCTGGAGCTCAAGTCTCTCCCCGGTCACCTTGCCCTCACCGGGCTCTTCCATGCCAGCCCTGGGAGCTTCCTGAGTTTTCCTTGCTTCCCAGTATGGGAGCCTTTTCCTCCCGTGTGACCCATGTGGCTTCGCCTCGATCAGCACAGTGACTCTGAGCTTCTAACTGTGGGTGTGGGTGGATTCTCACTTGTACTTCCCCCTGATTCTGAGGGCTGTCTGGGCCTCCTGCAACTCCTGACTGGCTCTGACCCAGCCCTCCTGGAGGGCTGCTTCCCACCGCCCTGCCCGCCACATTCTCTGCCTCCACTGCCATCTTTGGGGTCCCCACCTCCTAGCCTCTGTCACTTTACACTCTGACTTGGCTTCTCACCCTGGGTCTTCATTGGGCAAATGCCTTGACAGGATGCACTCAGAGAAGATCTTTCTGGAAGTAGAAGTTGAAAAGTGCAGGATGAAGGTTGAATTAGTACTACCTCTTATCAATATTTTTATTTCTTTTATGACATATTTATCTATATCTTTTATTTACATTGTTTATGGAAAATAAACCTTTATTTATTTATGGAAAATAAATACTGATCATGATCTATTTTTCCTTTGCACATTATTAAATATTTGTGTTTCGGAATCACTTTGGAGAGGTTATGGGGACTGAATTACTGTAATTTGTACATGATTGGCTGCCTGTCAGAGAGCAAAACATAGAGGTTATTTTGTAATAACATTCCTAAATTATCCAGCACACTTAACAGATAGTAGAACAATTTATTTCTGAGGACTTTTGAAAGCATTACTCTCTTTTAAAATTTATTGTAAGATTGAACACAAGAAATCTTGAATTAATAAACTGTTCACATACAAGACATACCTATTTTCATTTCGTTTTATGTACTGTGATTATTAGCTTGAGACAACCAGGACATAAAGTTAAATGGAATTATTTTAATGATATCATCAAGAAAGAAAATTGAAATTGTTGAATAAAAGATGGCAAATTTTATATATGAAGATATTTTTTAAGCAAGAGAAAACAATAAATAAGGGATGTTTTGTTCCTAAGCAATATAATTACATTTTTTCCCCTGAAGGATGGTTTTGCCTCTTGACATTTTTTTTACTTACCAGGTGTTTCCTTTTCTATATTGAATAATCTACATTTACACATTTTAACACAAGCGTGACTACTGTAATGTGAAAATTAAATTAATTACAAATGAATAGCTATTTGGAACCACAACTTAATAACTTGGGTGCAGAAAACAAAAGGAAATATACAAATTGTGAGTGGCAAGCTGCATTTGATGATTACGAAGAAGAGAGAAGAAGCCTTCACTTTTAGAGGAACTAGTCATTTATTCAATACGTGACTGATAAACACTTTCATGCTAATATTTTCTCAAGTTAAACATGGAAAATAAATATTGATCATGATATATTTAAATAACAATTTTTATAAAAACTTGGTACCACTTCCTATTAAAATGTTGATTCATACTTATAGTTCAGATTTGAAAATCTCCACTTTCCCACTTGGGAATGAATCATTTTGCACCCCAGCCAAAGCCAGAACTCCAGAGCAACACCTATTAATTAAATCTCCAAGCCAGCTGAGTCCACTGCCCACATCACTGGCAACCAATATGGCCCATACTGAGATGCTAAACCTCTTCTCTCGGCATAAAGCACCAAGAGCAAAGCAGGGCCCCCCTGGGGAAAGCACTGCCCTTCTCCTGTGAGCTTTGTTGAATGTTTTGAACTGACCACTAAATTTACTTATTTTTAGTAGACTTGTTTTGAGCAGCTTTAGATTTATAGAATGATTGAAAGTAGAGGAAGGAAAGTCCGTACTTTTCCATGTACAATCGTCTCCATGATTAGCATCTTATACTATTATTCTGGTGAATATATTACATTTAAGGAACTGGTATTGATGTGTCATTACCTAGGGTCCATGCTTTGTTCAGATCCCTGATTCCTTGGTTTGAGCTGGTGTGTGTTCTTTTCCAGGATCCCGCCTTCGGTATTCCATTATATTTACTGTTCATGTCTGCTTAGGCACATCTTGGTTGGGACAGTTTCTCAGGTTTTGATGATGCTGATGGTTTGGAGGAGCACTTACTGATCAAGTGTTCTTCTGTAAGTTGCTACGCTGCTGGAATTGGTCTGGCTCTTTTCCTAGTGATTAGGTTGGGATGATGAGTTTTCAGAAAGCACATCCAGGGTAAAGTGGTCAACATGGTTTGTCACAGTGGATGGTCCCCTTTTTCACCTGACTGAGGTAAGGTCTGTCATATTTCCACAGTGTGAGTCACTTTCCTTTTCTCCCCCCATGCTGTGATCTTTGAAAAGAAGTCACCATGCCCAATCCATATTTAGGGGACATTTAGAATAGGGATTTATGCTTTTCCTCCATGAAAGTGGAGTATCCACATAAATTATTTGATTTTTTTATACAAGAGAAGTTTGTCCTTTCTCCACATTTATTTACTCATGCAATAAGTTATTTATATCAATATGGACTCATGAATATTTATATTTTGTGTTACAGTCCAGTACTGCTTTATTCACTCTCTTTCTCAAATTCTCCCAGCTTTGACCACTGGGAGCTCTTTCTGTTGGCTCCTCTATGCTTTTGACATAAAAACCCATAAATGTGGATTTGGGATGTTTCTTTGTTTTTTAGCACTTTCTTGCTTTCTGGGGCTGTGAGATGTCCCATGCTTATCTTGTATATTTTCTGCTCCAGCTAGAATCAGCTACTGTTCATAAAACTGAATCTTTTGTTGGATAATAGTTTAAAAACAAAAGTCTAGATATACTGTGCTCCTTACTACAAGTTTGTCCTTCTTTTATGGCCTTTTAGATGAAGGGGTACAGAATAGGCATACAGTAAACTATGTATGCATGCTATCTGTAGATATAGTTTCTGTTCCAGTCCAGGAGCTATTTCTCTCTGGAGCTTGGTTTCATTTCTTGGAGAATGGTGTTAGAAACCAAGTGCTAGGTGCTGGTTGTGCTCACTGCAGCTGGGATGCTATTGCTTCTAGGTTGTCTCAGTGACAGAGGAAGAAAATATATGTGCATATACTAACTAGTGGTTTTGTATAATTTTATGTATGTAACAATCTGTATTTATAGTAAAGTCTCCATGAGTACATATTGTTGCCTACAACTCTGATACTGTGTAGATTACTGCAGCCTCTTTCCCTTGCACATCTGTAAATTCCCAGCTCAGCATTAAGAAGCCTAGCTCCCATCATTTACTCTCTATTTACTTAATTGTCCAGTTCCAGTATACAGGTTACACCAGCACCCCCATGGGAAATCACTGAACAACTCAGAAGAGTACTTATGTGCAGTTCTGTCTGCCTTTAGTCATTTCCAAAGTTACTTAAGCCTGAACCTTCCCCCACTCCTCCTTCAATGAAGTTATTTCATACACTTATAGTAGTTAAATTCTCTTATTATTCTGCATTTCTTTCTGGGAATCCTCTACCCCACAAATGATCTGTTTTAAAATTTGCATATGGTAAGTTACTGTCTTTGTGCTGTAAAGTTTTATAGCTTTTGACAGATGCATAAGCTTTGAATCTATCATTACAATATTACACACAATAGTTTTATGATCCTAAAAAAGTCCCCCGTGTTTTACCTATACTTTCTCCTTTGTTTCTGCAAACTCTTGGCATCACTGATATTTTTCTCTTTTCATTGTCTCATAGTTGTAACTTTCCAGAATGCTGTATGATGGGAACTACAGGGTTTGTAATGTTTCAAAACTCAGTATTTTACTTAGAAATATTAGTTTGATGTTCACTCATGTCTTCTTGTAGTTTTGCGGTGCACTTGCTTTTATTGCTGGAAGATTGTCCATTGTTCCACAGCTTTTTCATTCATTTATCTATAGAAAATCATCCTGTTTGCTTCCAGTTTGGGGCTTGTAGGGAGTTTTGTAAATAAAAGTTTTTAAATTGGTAAGTAAGTAGGAGTATAATTGCTAGGTCATATGGTAAAATTATGTTTAGTTTTCTAAGAAACTGTAGAAATGCATTATTATAAATGTGGAAAATGTAAAATTTCACTCTAATTTTGTTCTTCCTGTGATTTACTTGGATCTTTCTTTACGGCATAATATTCTACTTTTCATTAAGAGGTGAGGAATAATAATAGACTGACAAATGGGCTTGGTGGCCTGATGACAGGTACTAGAGAAAGCCTTACTTTTACTGGTTTGTCTAAAGGCTTTAAATTATTTCTTTTCAAGGGTACTGACCAGCTGTGACTTCAGAAAATTATCTTCTAACTTTCTCACTTAGAAAAATGGTGATGATAAAAGCCACCTTGCCAATTTGTTATGAAGATTAGGGATAAAGAAGATAGCATAAAATAAGTGGCATTATGATATAAAACTATATTTATTAATATTGCTAAAGCTTACTGAGCACGTATCATACCGCACACTGTAGAGGCTACGGCTTATGAGAAGATGAGCAAACTGTCAAACAGCTCGTGGGGTAGTGAAGGAGGAAGCAAGCAGAGATGCATCATGAAAATATGGCAATTTGATAAGAGAAAAAGTCCAAGGAAGACTTAAGTCAGTGGAGCATTGAGGGCTGTGCATGAGTTCCCCAGGTAGACAAGGTGACATTGAGAATAAAAGCAAAAGGAGCATGAAAGGAGCGTTACAACACAGGTTTGGTGTGCTTAGGCACAGAGGAAATAATGAAAAATAATCAATGTGAAGAAAGATTCTAAAAGGTCCACTTTCCAACCAAATAAATTTCCTATATTGTTTTTCCTATATAAAAATGTACCTTCATCCCTTGTTATTAATGTAAATTGGTTCCAGAAATCCTCCCCCACTCCCACCCTGGGTACCCAAATCTCCAGGAGCTCAAGTCCCTTCTAGAAACGGTATCATATTTGCATAAAACCTAGCACATTCTCTTGTAAACTTTGAAAAATCTCTGGATTACTTATAACACTTAATGTTATGTGAATGCCATGTAAATAGCTGTTATACTGTATCATTCAGTGGATAATGACAAGAAAAAAGTCTGTACACATTCAGTATAGATACAATTATTTTCCTAAAAATTTTATATTTGTGATTCATTGAGTCTATATGTGAAGGCCCCACAGACCCAGAGAGCTCATTGTATTTGTATTTGTGAATTAAGATATAGAGTACAGAAAAGAATTGCAAAATACTAGGGACTGAGGGCTAGGGCTGTGGCTCAGGTAGGGTTCAATCCCAAGCACCAAATACAAATAAACAAAAACAAAAATATTGTGTCCATCTAGAACTAAAAAGATTTTTAAAAATACTAGAGACTGAGAATATTTTTAGGAATATAATAAATAGTAAGAAAAGATAAGTCTAGACAAAATCAAACTAATGTGGATGTAAATGAAATGGAAAAGTGCAGTGGAAATCACACATAATTGAAAGCAATACATAGAACTTCATGATGAATGTAAACAAGAAGGGATGGGGAAGCAAAGAAATATCTAATTTGTCCTTTGGACAAAAGGAAAACAGGTTTCGTATAATTTCTAAAATTTTGAGATATCCATTCATTTGCAGTCATAAGAAAAGGATTCTATTTGCCATTTATTCAGTTTTTTTCCCAATGGTAATACTTCCAAAATTGTAGTAAAATAGCATTAATTAGGACTTGAAATGGATGTAGTCCAGGCACAGATTACTTCCATAACCACTAGGACCCCGAGTATTTTGCATGAGTTCACACTTACCCTTTGCTACATTCTGCCCTCAATCTCTGATGACCCCCCCGGATTCTTCTTAATTTTTATAACTGTGTCAGTCAAATATTATGTAAGAATAAAATTATAGATTATCATTCATTATGCCCTTTATATTTTCTATTCGGCTGATTAACATTCCATAGTATGGATGTACCATTGCCTAACCACTCAAGGAAGAACATGTGGGCTTCTTCCACTATTTTGCTTTTGCCTACTTAAAAGAAAGTTGCTAAGAACTTTCATGTATACAAGTTTTGGTGTGAAATTAAGTCTTCATTTTGGGAGATTAATGCCCAGAAGTGTGTTGCCTGAATTGAATTGTAGTTGCCAATGCAGTTTTTAAAGAAATTGCTCAATTATCTTCCAAAGGAGCTGTACTAGATGATATTCCTACCCCAATAGAGGAGAGAGCCAAACTCTATGTATCTTCATAGGTGTTTTGTGTCAATATTTTTATTTTAGTCATTTTGATTGTGTGTGGTGATATCACAGGGTGTTTTCAATTCTCATTTTTCTAATGAATAATGATGTTGAAGATATTTTCTTTTGATTGTGTTCTGCATATCTTTTTTGTTGAAATATGTACTGAGATATGAGAGATCTTTTATTATAAATACTAGACCTCTATCAAATATGTGGCAAGATATTTTTCCCAATGTGAGGTTGACTTTTTTTCATTCTCTTAACAGGATCTTTTATTAAGCAAAAAAGTTTTAAATGCAGGAAATTCAGTTGATCAATTTTTCTTTTTATGGATCATACTTTTGGTGTTAGGTCCAAGAAAATTGACAACACTAAACATTGAATATTTTCTCTTATTTTTTTTCTAAAAGCCTTATGGTTTAGCATTTTATATTTGAATCCACAGTCCATTTTCAGTTAATGCATGAAATGTGAGATTCGCATCGTAATATATTTATTTATTTTATTTGCCTATGGATCTTTCAGTCACTGCTACACCATTTGTTGAAGTAGATATCTTTTTTCAAATGAATTGCTTTTACATATTTCTTTAAAATCAAAGGGGTATATTTGTGAAGCTCTATTTCTGTTTCATTGATCTACATATCTAATCCTCCATCAATACCACACAGTCCTTTGACTGTAGCTTATAGGTCTTGAAGTTAGGTGGACTGAATTTTCTTAATTTATTCTTATTTCACAAAATTGCATTTCAATATATTTTAAAAAATAATATTGTATTTATTAACAAAAATTAGATTTTTTATAGAAATTGTGTTCATCATATATATTAATTCAGGGAGAGTTGACTTCAATGTGTTGATTTCCATTCTATAAAAATGGTATATCCCTCAGTTTATTTAGAGCTTTGAATTCTTTCACAAGTATAATGTCATTTTAAGCATACATATATTCTACTGCAATAGGCAGATTTATCCTTAATATTTCATCGTTTTGAATGAATGTAAATGTATTTTTAACTTTGGTGTCCACATGTGTATTGCCAGTTTATAGAAACACAAGTGGTTTTTATAGGTATTTTCCATGCTAAAATTTTGCTGAACTTTATAAAGTTCCCTTTATGTTTTTCTTAGAGTTTTTTTATGTAGACGATTATGAAAACTGGAAATAAGCTCAGTTTTATTTCCTTTTTCTACTCTTTATTTTCCTTTTCATACTTTATTGCATTGGTTAGAATTTCTAGCAATTTGTTGAACAAGAATGGTGAGAATGGATAGCCTTGCCTTGATCCTATCCTTAGGAGAGACTATCCCATTATTCACCATTGACTGTAATAGTAGTTTTTGTATAGATGACTTCTATTAGATTGAAAAAGTTAGTCTCTATTCTTAGTTTTTGAGTGTTTTTATTATAAATGGGCATTGACTTATTCTAAATGATTTTCCACATTTATAGATAGGGTCACTATTTTCATTTTTTGTTAGCAAATATGGTGGATTGTAGATTAATTTTGAAAGATTCATTTATTTTTAAGGGAAAACTGAAGATATATATTCACGTAATACAATCTTTAAAATTTGTCCTTTATAAGTATTTTTTAATTTAACAAACCATATTATTATGAGGTACAAATGGTCAAGTATTTCACATTCATAATTATCTTAAACCCATAGAAAGTAATTCACAAATAATTGAAATCTGGTTATGATTGGTATAAATCTCACAATATTTCCCCTAAAAATATTGTAGGTTCCCCCAAACTGTAATGTATTTCTAAATAAAATTGTAATATTGCAGTAATATATTTTAAAGAATTTGAATGTTTCCCCAGCTAAAGTATTTTTCATATTATTATCTAGAAAATATAAATTTCTCAAAATAAAAACAATAATGGCATATTTCTTTTTTTCTGTTTTTTTTTGGGGGGTGGTACCAGAGATTGAACTAAGGGGCTCTCAACCACTGAGCCACATTCCTATCCCTATTTTGTATTTTATTTAGAGACAGGATCTTCCTGAGTGGCTTAGCACTTCGTGTTTATTGGCGCTCGCTTTGAACTTGGTGATCCTCCTGCCTCAGCCTACAGAGCTGCTAGGATTAGAGGCCTGCACCACCTCACCCACTGGCATATTTCCTTTAGTGGATTTAATTAATCTTCCTCCCTTTTAGATGATGATTGGATCATCACATATGTTATAAAACCCTAATTTGAAATCATAACTTTTTTGATATGAGAATAATAAATACTAACATTAAAGCTTTGTTATTTTCTTTGACCTACTCACATTTGAAGATAATTGGCACTATAATGCTCTAACTACTTATTTTTTTACATCTACTTTTAAAAGAGTAGTTGATTTAGTTTTTCAGGATACCAGACCACCCCCTGGCAGCAGCTTTGTCTAAATAGGCCTAGAACATGTTGTGGTACTGCATTTCTAGGGATATAAGTTTACCTTCTAACTTCTCTTCTCTTGCCTATGTCCAAGAATGAGATGAGCTCATCTGTGCATACCTGCTTAGTCCTTATGTTGTTTTCTGGTGTTAAGTGAATCAGTAGATGTCAAGGGGTTCTTGGGGGCTTGATAGAGCATGAGGAACTTGGAACTAAGCCTGGGTGCTCTCCTACCTGAGGGAGGTGAACGGTGGCTGGTCAGTGCACAGGTCAGGAGGAAGGACGCCCAGAGGGGACAAAGGTACAGTGTGCACAGCCACCTGACCCACCCTCCAAAGGAAAAGAGGAGCAATGATAAGAAATGGTCTTGGTTCAACTTCACAATCTAAGATCTTGCTTTTTTAAATGTCAATATATGAAGCTGTGGTGTCCTCTTGTTATTGATTATATTGTAAGCTTCCAAAGAAAAATGGGTTGGAGTGTTCAAACCAAGTACTTCACAACGTCACCTGTCACCTTCTTTGGAAAAAGTGTCATTGCAGATGTCATCAGTTTAAGAGGAGGCTGTTCTGAAGTAGGGTGGGCCTTTCATCCCATGACCAGAGTCCTTCTAGAAAGACATCCATGTGAGGACAGGGAGACACAGTATGTGCTGATGAAAGAGAAACTGGCGTGAACTCTGAGGACTCCTAGCAAACAAAGAAGAGCTGGGAGTTAGCACAGAAAGATCCCCCAGGGGACAGAGAGACCCTCATCCTGCGACAGTTTGGCATTGGATTCCCAGCGTCCAGAAGTATCTGACAATAAATTTGTGTTGCTTTAGGCCCCTCAGTTTGTGGTATTTTCTTGTGGCAGACTGAGCAAACTGATGCAAAGGTGCATTGTCAATTAAAGGTGAGACATTGGAGCCTTAAGGGAAGGCATAATCTGGCTCTGATTCCTTATTTGTAAATTAAAGGCAACAGCATGCTCCAGTTGCTGTTTCTTCTCATAAGTTTTGGCAGAATTGGTGAGGCAATGTAGGTGCCAGAAAAAATAAAACACACTGTAAAAACTCACATCTGTTGAATGCAGTGTTTCAGGGGTACAGATCTCATAATAAGTTACTCAATGAATGAAAATGAGTACTTTTACATTTAAAAATAAAGAAATCAAAATTTTATTAATCTTCTTATTTGAAATTGTTCCAATATAAAAGAAGAAAATTACCTATCACCTGAGAATGCAAAGAAAATAAAGTTGTTGAATGCAAGCATACATATTTGATTTTAAATTACCTTGAAATTCATTTTTCCTCAGGTGAATTTATAGATTAATTTTGCAGGACAATAGAATTGATAGAACCCTGGGAACTTTGCAATGTGTATCTTCCAGGCAAAATATGTTTGAAAATGTCACTGACCTTGTGACTGTATTCATGAAGAGCAACAGAAGAACATATGAAGGTGCAATATATATGCTGCGTGCGGGTGGTGTGTGCGTGTGCACCATGTTGGTTCTCTTTTGTGACCAAGATGAATCATAAGCACTTGGTGAATACATTTAAGACACAATCGTTATATTTGCATTTCTGTGGGTCAGAACTATGGGCTAGTTGCTCTGCTTCCAGTCTCATAGGATTAAAATCAAGGTGTTGGAGGTCTATACTGGCTTTTCATGGGTTTGAGACAAAACTTTCTTGCAAGAACCTTTTCCACATTGTGGAGTACATTCAGTTCCTTGAAGTTGAAAGGCCAAGGTTACCACTTCCTTGCTTTCTGTCTGTCTGAGGCTGGAGTTTGCTCTCTTTTTTTTTTTCTGGATACCGGGGATTGAATTTAGAGGCACTCAACCACTGAGCCATATCCCAGCTTTATTTTGTATTTTATTTAGAGACAAAGTCTCACTGAATTTGCTTAGTGCCTCACTTTTGCTGAGGTTGGCTTCGAACTCTTGATCCTCCTGCCTCGGCCTCGGCCTCCCAAGCTGTGGGGATTACAGGTGTGCACCCCTGAGCTCAGCTTGCCTAAGCTTTCCTATGCATGTGGCCCCTCGACAAAGAATTGAAACCCTCCTATGCTTTGAATCTCTCTCATGTCCCCTATACTTGAACTATCCTAGTTGTGTTAAGCAGCTTTCCTGCCACTGAACAAAAGACCTGACAAGAAAAATTTTAGAGGAAGAAAAATTTGGAACTTACAGTTTAGAGGTCTCAGCCCATAGATGGCCAACTGCATTGCAGTGTGCCTGAGGTGAGGGAGACCATCATGGTAGAAGGGTGTAGAGGAGGAAAACAGCTCAGGACATGGCAATCAGGCAAGAGAGAGACAGAGACAGACAGACACACTGAGATGGGGTCACCAGGGACAAACTATATGCCCCAAAGCCACATCCCTTTGAGATGGAATGAGGAATGTCCTCCAACCACACCCTACCAGCCTGTAGTTACCACCCCTTAATCCCCATCAGTGGATTAACACAGTGATTAGGTTAAAGCTCTCCTAACCCAATCATTTCGCCTCTGAACTTTCCTGCATTATCTTACACATGAGCCTTTGAGGGGTACCTCATACCTAAACCATAACAATTTTTCTCCTACCAGAAGTTCTTTGTTTTAAAAGGTTTATATTTTTAGGTTGGATCTTCTTAGATTGTCCAGGTTAATCTCCCTGCCTGAAAGTCCATAATCTGAATTATATCTTCAAAGCCTCTTTATCTTATAGTGTGACATGTTCATAGGTTCCTTGGATTGAGATGTGGACACCATTATGAATGGATTTTCCATTCATACTAAATGTGGAATGATTCTAGTTCCATATTTTTTCTCCTTTTTCATGAAAAAAGAAAACAAAGCAAAAAAAAGTAATCAGTGACTTTTCTTTCATGAATTACTCTATTTTTTAAATTTATAAAGCAGGATAACAATAAAGATAAAACTAATTACAAATAGAATACTATTCATAAAAAAATCAAAATACTAAGATGACCTGCAAAGTATTGCGATCAAATAGCCCTGGTAGGAAATTTTGAAGTCCCAGGACTTATAATCTATTTGAACTGATTTCCAAAAGATGTTGTTGCCCCAAGCCAGCAAAGGCTCTCAGCCACACTTCCTGAGGTTTTATTGGCTAAGAAATTACATGTAAGAGTAAGTTTGAAAAGCCACCATAAACTTAAGTGGTTTTTCATGACTTTGGAAACTCAAGTTCTATCATTATTTAGAAATACCATTCCCATTGCAAATTGCATGTAGTGAAGTCGAAACTAGCAAATAACAAGGTACCCGAGGAAAGCATGCTTCAGACAGAATGACAGACTTTTAAATGAAGATGATATTTAATTGTAAAGGCAATGCTTGAGTCAGGTGAATCAAGTAGTTAATATTTGACACCAAAAAATAAACTTCAGACATCACCCATAATAAGGTTATGAGACTAAAAACGTGGTCTTACCATCTTTTGTGCACTAAGTTGATTATGTAGGTATTTTAAGTGTACATCATTTGACTGGGTGAGTAGTGAAATATTTAGAGGTTTATTTTCTTATCTCTCCAACATAGCGTCTCCTAAGTCACTTGGTCCAACTCAAGTTTTATCAGTAGAGAAGGACACGGTAGCCTGAAGCAGCATGCCATTTTCCCCATGGTGACCCTGGTGACAGGTCTGGCCTTAACTTTCCCGTCTTCCCATCTTTCCCATCTCTTTGACTGAACTTTAGATTCTTCCTGACCACAGATCTTGTTCTTCCTTTCTTGGAGCATTTATTTTAGAACACTTGAAGTTGTGTATATTCTCTCGGTGCCTCTTTGAAATGTCTTTCTGAAAGCTTATTATTGGTTTTCCAACTTAGGCCTGTCTTTCTCAAGGACCTGGGAGTCATTTTGTGGGAGTGTAACCATCAAGGAAGACAGAGCCTGTCATAGTTTGGATGTTAAGTGTCTCTGCAAAGACCCGTGTGTCAAAGGCTTGCTCCTCAGCTTGGTGCTGTTGGGGATTGAGCGAATCTTTAAGAGGTGAACCTGTAGGAGGTCTTCAAATTGATGGAAGCATTTCTTCAAAGCAGCCTGTGGGACCCCATCTCCTCTTCTTTCTTTCACTTGCCAGCCGTGGGGCAGGCAGTTGGCTCCACCAGGACTTCCCACCATGATAAGCTGCTCTGCCACAGGCCCCAAAACCATGGAGCCCACCTACCATGGGCTGAAACGTCAAAAGCTGGGAACCAGAGAAAACCTTTTGTCCTCTAATGGTTGATTATCTTGGGCTATTTATTATAGAGATGGAAGCTAACTCACTCAGGGCCCATCTTCCTTTCCCAAATGGACAGCAGAAGCCTAACTCTGACAGGAGGTAACTAGCAAACACAGATGGCCCAACCGCAGGCCCAGCCTTCTCCCTAATGTCTTCAAGCTGCCTTCTTACCAGCTTACTCAGCACTTAAAACTTTCCCCTGTTCTTCCAGTGGAGTCCAGTTCAGTCTGTATCCCTCAAGGCAGTAGTCCTGAAGTCTCCCTCACCTGTTGCCACAATTTTTCTTTAACAATTGGAAAGAAAATCCTTAGGTTGGAGTTCCACTGGAACAAGAAATATGAAGTCGAAGGGGTATACTACATCCCAAAGAATCCATGGTATTAGAGGTCAAGCTTAGGTGCTGGCGAGAAACAGAGGTGCAAGTCCTTATGTGAACCAGTGAAAATCTCTGTCTTCAGAAGCTTTTGAAAGAACAGAGTAAAAAGATGAGCCGTTTTGTGGTTAAACCAATTAGTGCTTAAGCAGTGTAATAAACAAAGATTCTTGTTGAAAGGCAGCCTTCTTAAGGCTCAAGAAAATTTAAAACTATTTCTTTTGCTAATGGACTTTTTTTTCCCTTAATTTTTCCAATTCCTCAGATAGCCCTGGGCCCTCGTGTTACTAGGATACAGTTACAGAAGGAGGAGAAAAAAACCTGACTTTTGAAAAAGGTTAGCTCAACACTACAGGGAGTCTAATTCCTGGTTTCATTATAGAATTAAATGAGATTGCAATTGTTATCTCTCTCTTTTCCTCCACGTAGAAAGAGCGAGCTGAGCTAAGGTGGAATTGCTGTTCTTTCCTGAGTATTTGCTGCCTTTCCTCTGCCCGCAGGGCAAAGGTCTGGGCATTGGTATTCTGATGGGAATCTGCATGACATTGCTGGAAATGGACAAATGCTCCACAAGTCCCCACACATCCCCTACCACTCTGATTAAAGCTTGGCATTTGTTTTCCTGCTCTTTGGAGCAGACAGCATGCTGCCTGGAATTAGAAATATGAAAGACAGAGGAACTTCACACTGTGCAGAGAATGTTCTTTGCTCTCTTATTTTCATAAGGCAGATGAGTTGCCTAAGGATCTTTCTTTATAAAATCTTGGACCTCTCCAATATGAGTGGAGATCTGTTCAGTATAATCTGTTCATCACTCCCTCTCCACGCTCCTGAAGCCTTTGTGTGGCTATCCTTTATTAGCTAAATTTTAATAGAGGAAAATTTCAATTGTCTAAAGTATTGATGAAGGGATTTGGTTAGTTTCATACAGGTGAAGTGTCACTCATCTGTGAGGTCTGTGGCTGCTCTGTGTTTTGAGATGATTTGCTATTGATTAAAGACAATATAAAAAAAGTCATTTTTCCAAAGATGGAAGAGGGAGGGTGACTGTGTGGCATGATGGATGTGTTGCTATGTTCCCCTCTAACAATCTCTTTACCAACGTATGTGTGCATCTTGTGACATCACGTTGTTAAACAAGAACTCCGAAGACCACAGGATCTCCAAACACTTAGAGATAGTAACGAGAAAAAGACAGACCAGTTCCTGAAGCAGTTCCCACAACTACCAGCAGCAGAGCGAGGTCGCAGTCAGAAGGTATCCCTCACATCAAAGCTAAGAGCACGCACGCGCGCGCACACACACACACACACACACACACACACACACACACGAACACTGTGTGTATATACATATACACACATACATATCTATTTTTTAGTTTTTTACTTTTTGCAGTGCTGGAAATCCCCCTCCTGCATGCTATGCAAGGGCTTTACCACTGAGCTACACTGCAGCCCTTTTAAAAATCAACTTTAACCAGGGGCAGTGGTGCACCCCTGTGATCCCAGCGGCTCTGGAGGCTGAGACAGGAGGATCCTAAGTTCAAAGCCAGACTCAGAATTTAGTGAAGTGCTAAGGAACTCAGTGAGACCCCGTCTCTAAATAAAATGCAAATAGGGCTGGGGATGTGGCTCAGTGGTCGAGTGTCCTTGAGTTAAATCCCTGGTACCAAAAAAAACAAAACAAAAAAACAAGAAACAAAAAACTTTGCGCAGGCTTCAGGTGAGAGAGGTGGGGTAACATGGAGGGGAGCTTTGCCACAGGGGCAGTCCTTAAGGAGAAACGGCTTTGGTTCTGCTGGGTTCACAGGCCCAAGGGAAAGCTCATATTCCTGGTGTTCGGCTGTGAGGAGACTGGAGCCCGGTTCGACCCTGGCTGGCTTTGTGTGTGGCTGTTCACTGACCAACTCCATTGGTCTCTTTCCCTCTCCATCCGCTGGCCTGTGTTACATTTCCAGCATTTCCAAGTATTACGTTTTTCCTTTGATCACCTTTAGTACAATTTATTTGAAAGATCTTTTTATGTAATGTGTGTGTGTACAAGTCGTCAGCCCTTTATTGCAAGGGTCTCTGGAGTGGGCTACCGACACTGATTGTGCTTTGTGTTGGTTTGGTTTTTACCTGTAATATCTGAAGAACTTTCTATTTGCAGAGTGTTACTTGAAAATTCCCCCAATTCATCGTGCTTGCACTCATGATGCATTTTTCACATGAACAGTATCATTGACCTGGTAAGGTAATTTGATCATTAGTTGATGCTCAAAATAAAATAACGTTGCTTACCTTGTGACAAATACATCTGCTGCCGGTGGGGGAGACAGAGGTGACTGTTGGCTTCCCAGCTCAGCTGCCCATGCTGCTGACCAGCAGGCTCCCGTAGCCGCCTTCGGGGTTGTGTTCTGAAATGCCAACTTAAACAGGCTTATTGGAATGCATGTGAGTAAGGTAGCCTGTTTTAGAGAGAGTCTGATTTACTGTAATCTACATAAGTGACGCAGCACTCAGCTATGCTTTCCTGAGTACAGATTCCTTCCAACACCCCCTGATGGGCAAATCTGCAAGGGACGCCTGGGGCTCCTTCATGGCCATTGTCTCCATGTCGGGGTGACTGTGACGCTGTTTCCTAGGGACCCTTCTGGGTGCTCTCACATCGCTCTGGCACCCACTCTACTTTTTCTTTCCTGATTTGGCTGCTCTGATACTGGAGCCTCCTGGCCACACACAACTGAGCTCTGTCTCAGACATTTCTGGTACTTTCTGTGTTATGTTTATTTCCTGCCGTCTCTATTATCAAAGCCCTGGGAGGAGAAATGCCTTTCAGCCTCCCGATGGCAGCACCGTGGTTGTGGCCTACTGGAAGGCTATCCACCAGGAAATCAAGTGAACCATCCTAGTCATTGGTTTTCCCCTCCCTCACTCACCTCTCAACTCAGCCCTGAAGTGCCAAGATCACAGCTCTGCACCCCAGGGTTAAAATCTGGTCTGGCACATGAGTGACTTGATTCTTATTTGCCTTACATAGGAAGGATAAGATTGCTCTTTATTGAATTCATTACCATACATAGAAAAGCCAATCTAATCATCTCGTTTCCTATGTACAGAATCTAAATTGTTGCTGAATTCTGTTTTGACTTTTATTTTTAAAAGGCACTGATCTAGTTTATTACGTTCTTCTGCAGACGGACCCAGCATAAGTTCATCACTTGTGATGATTTTATAAAGTTACTAGTTGTACCATCCAGGATTCCACAACCTGGAACCTTTAAATCGTCCATAGCTGGGCTTCAGGTGGACCACAACCTTTGGAAATCACATGCAAAGCATTGATCACCTACGCAGATGCACCTCTTCCTAGAGATGAGTCCACACACTTCTGACCAATCAGTGACTACAAAAGTAGGAGCCGCTGTGATGCCTGAGGCATACAGAGAGAAACGGGCTGGACTAGGAAGAGCTCTCCACGCAGACCAGAGCGGCCCACCGTAGATGAACTGAGCGGAGGGGGTGACCCTTCCACCTCCAGCACCCACTTGGACCACCGCGGGGGTCTGCGGAGGCTCCCGTTACAGCGCAGCTCCTTCTCCAATCACCACAAAGACGCTCTGCAGAGCGTGCCAAGCCCGTGAACGGGTCAAGGGAGTCTCCAGAGGGAGAGGGAGAAGGAACAATGACAAAAGTAGCAGCAATGCTGAAGTCGAGGTGGTCCTTGAGGCATGGTCCGTTTAGCAGTGGGGTTAAAGCAGGACGCTTCAGGCCACAGCGACGTTGGGTTGGTGCCCTGGACGGCACAGTGTCCCCCCATCGTGGGTTGAGGCCCTACCTCCAGTGCGACTGTATTTGGAGATATGGCCTGTAGGAGGTAATTAAAAAGAAACGACTGGCAAGGGTGAGGCCCTAGTCCCATAGGGTTAGTGTACTTTTTGAAAAAGGTAATGGAGAGTGCTTGTGAGTCTCTTCCTCTAAACCCACCCTGCCGGACCATGGTTTTTAGGCTTCCCAGCTATCAGACTCTGAGAAAGTGGATTTTTCCTGTTTGGACCTCCCAGTCTGTGAGCATTTGTACATCCGCTTGAGCAGACCCCTGCAGCGGGTTTCTCAAGGACACTCCCATTCATGCAAGGTCATGACAAAGGGGGTCACCCACCAGGTACCACCCAGAGGCAGGCAGATGTTTTCCAAGCAGCAAAGAACCCTGATTTTGTTCCAGGGATTTCTAAGGTTTATTTCAATCAATATGTGTTAGCAGTCAAAAAATGACTGTAACCATGAGTAATCCAGTACCATAAGTCTCCAGGAAAACTAGATTCAGAGTCCCAAAGGCTACAGATATTAAAGGAGAGGAAATACATCATCTGCATATGAAATATTAAAATAATTACAGCATAGAACTAGCAAAAAAGGGTCACCCAAAATGACCAGGTAGATTGGAAAACAATCAAAAGGAAGCATAAAATATAAAAAGTGATAATTTTCAGAAAAATAATGAAAGTAAAGGATAGATTCAGAGTCTTAGCCAACATTTCTGAAGGAATCAGGGTAAATGGCAGGGTGGCAATGAGGTGACATCTGGAAGAGTAGCTGGGAGGGAAGATGAAGTCCTGAGAGTACCTCGCTTACCTTTAATGAGCTTTCCTGAGAGAAGAGAAGTAGAGGGAAGGGGGTTCAGGGCATGGAGTGAGAATCATTGCACTAGAGACACTCCAGAGTCCACAGGTGTGACAAGCAGGAGATAAAACACACAAGAAGAAGAGAAAAGGAGGAATACCTGGAAATATTGTCATGAGACTGCAGACTGTCAAACATGAAGACCTTAATAGCATTGATAAAGAAAGGATGAATCTCATACAAAGAAACAAAATGTTCCTCCAGTGATTCTCTACAATAGTAATGACGGACCAAAACCCAACAGCTGAGAGACATAAGCCAATTTTACAAATATTTATATGCTACTCTACTTGAAAGCCTGCTCGAGATGGACAAATCCAAAACAATGTGAAAGTACACATGGTCCCATAACCTTTGAATAGGCTGAATCATTAGATTAAAATGTTCTTACAAAAGAGGCCCGCATCTCAGAAGGTTTTTCAAGAAATTACTACTCAACATTCAAAAATCAGATTATTCCAGGTTTAGAAAAATTCTGTTGGAAATAATGAGATCTCCAATTCATTCTCTGATACTAATGTTATGTCCTCAATTACAAACCCCGAAAAGAACATATGAGAATAATTACTAGCAGTCAATCTGACCTATGAGCCTGGGAAAAAACTCCTTAACTCAAATGACAGCAAGTCCAATATAGCAGTACATAAAAAATAATGAATTAGTATCAAGTATCAAGTTGCGTTCTTCCCTATGGTTGACTATTGGATACCATTGAAACATTTTACTTAACAGATGAAAGGCAAGCCTGGGGAGGTAATGAGGGAGAGAACGCACTATTTCAAGATGAAAACCCTCAATGTGACTGGACGAGATGGAGGAATAACCAAAAAGGGTGATTATCAAAAAACTATCAGCAAAGACAACTCTTGATGATAACATATTAGAGACATGGTTTAAAGTTGTAAGAAAATGATGACCATTTTCAGAGTTTATAGTCAACACTTTGGTCACTGAAGAAGATCAGAAGGGAAAGATAAAGTGGGGAATTGTTGTAATAGAGGAAAATTGTCATTTATTTGCATATGTTATGATTGTCAACCTAAAAAAATGCAAGAAAATCTCAATATGAATTACTGAAATTAATAAGAAACTAAAGCAGTATTTTCCCCACTTCATGATGCTTTTAATCATCGTTAGTGATTCTGACTTTCAATTTGTTGGATATTTAGGATGGTCACTCTTGCTTTCATTTCTGTTCACTTCCAGATGTCTATTTGCTCACCCACTATTCAATCTTTCTTTTTGGAATTTCTTTTTACATGTATTTCTGCAAAAAGCTGTTTGATTTTTCTTTAAGCTGGTCTTTGAGTGGAATTCATCCTGTGCTCACGGAATGTATAATGTCCAACACACTTGATTTTATTCTTTCCTTCTTGCTTTATGCTTATTGCTATGCTACATTAAGCACCACAGTTTCTCTTTCCTTTTTAAAAGATTTTTTTCTGTTTAAATCACATTGCTCTTTTGACTCATTTTGCTTTGCCCTTCTGCTGTTTTGGTGGCTAAATGCACGTTCAGATTGCTCCAAACACTCCCTTTGGTCTGAGGTGGTCATTAATACCCTGCCCTTCACCCTCAGGGAGTCTTGCTTGGAGGAGATGCTGTCAGCAGTGGCTCTCCGTCTCCCTGGTCCCTAAGTGGCAGCGGTCTCCACACTTGTCGCCCAGCTTAGAGGGAGATTCCTTTTTAGTAAGATAATTTCCTCACTCCTCTCCCCACCCTGTGAAAGCACTGAAATGCTTTCACTTCTTCCCTTTCCTTCAGTAGATTAAATGTTCTTACAAAGGAAGCCCACATCTCAGAAGGTTTTCAAGAAATGACTACTCAACATTCAAAAATCAGATTATTCCAGGTTTAGAAAAATTTAGCAAAAACCCAAGTGCTTTGATGTTTTAGTTCATTTAATTCCAAAATATTGTAAGAATGTGAAAACAGTGTGCGCATGCACATAAATGTGTGATGTGTGTGTGTGTGTGTGTGTGTGTGTGTGTGCATGTATTCATTTCAGGAACCCTTATTTAGCATTTATATTAACTCCCTGGCAGAGCATCATCCTCCCTTTTGATATAACCCAGGATGGACAGCTCACTGTTTTCTCTAGGTGATGTCAGTTTTCCATTCGGATCTTTTGATATTTGAATAGAGCCTTTCTCAGTTTTTTTTTTTTTTCTGGGTGGAAGTTTTGTGGGTAACAGAGGCTCCCATCCTTCCTACTCCAACAGAGACTTCACCCTGTGGGAAGCAGGTTATCATAAAGCAAGGAACATGGGTACGGTCCGTGGTGGTCTCTGCATGTTCATCTGCTCTCTTCCAGCAGGAACTCTTCCCTCCAGATCTGCTCATTCTTCCATTTGCCTTTCCCTCTCTGTGATAGCAGAGCACCCTGGGGTAGGTGATTTCTCTCTTCAACCCTCTGAGGTCCAGCTGCTGGGTTACTAAACAGTGAAAGTGCATGGGCAGAGTGCAGCAGTTGCTGGTGTGGGGGTCCCTGCTGGGGCACCAGAAGTCTACCTCTCCGCAGCCCTGGGGAGAAAGCATCCTCGCCCTCCACACACTCCCTCCTCCACCCAGCAAGGGCCAGGAGCAGAACCCACCAGTTCACTCTCCTCATCTTTTTTAGGCATAAATGAATACCTGTTGTGAGTTCTGCTCAGAGAACTATCACCTCCTTGGAGACAAATTTCTAGATGTGTCCCCTCTCCACTAAGATAGAATTTAGGAGGAGGGAAGGATTTTTGCCTGTTTTGTTCCTGGCATTATTGCTCGTGTTTAGATGAGTGCCGGGCATGAGTGACTGCGTGAATGGCTGTACTTTGGAAGTGACATTAAATAGTAAGTTAGCATGAGTTTGGAAAGTGATTGCAAATAGCAACTTTCCAAGTATTACATGCTCTTTATTGCAATAAGAAAATGTTTTATGCTTTAAAAAGGCATGTAAAAAACTGATTTGACTGACTGAGAATAGTAGTTAGGAGTACCAGTTTGTCCAGTGGGTCACCTTTATTTTTTTCCATTGAAAGAGGACATATAAAACATGAAGCAAATACTGAACTTTGTAAGAGGGCTTAAACTTGTAAAGACGGATTTTACTGAGGGGCATGGTGATGCCCTCTGATGGGCAGCACACCTGTAGAGAAGAGGGTCTGAGGTATGAACTTAGCAGGGAGGGTGGCTCTTTCCTGTGAGGGGTCAGCTTGCAGGAGGTCAGCCGTCCAGACCTGAGGAGGCAGGACAGAGGGTAGCCATCATCTGTATGTGAGGCTGGGAGAAGGACTAGGTGAGAAGAGAACGTGCTGGGCAAGTGATGTCACATGCAGTGACATTAGACAGCGTGGTGCGGACTTGGAGCGCTGCCTGTGCTCAAAGGCTTTCTCCCTCTTATTATCTAATTTAGAACAGGAAATGAAAGACAGTCCTTACCCTCTACTACCCTAGGCTTCTCATTTACGATAAAGCCACCCCTTGTGTCCTGAAAAAAAAATACTCTAAAATCAGACCCATAAAGGGAGGAAGGAAGAATAGTCTCCAACTATGTGGGACAAGACATCCCTGAAATGTAAGAAACGAAGTGTGGGAAATTAACTTGGCCCGACGTGATGGTGCAATTCATGTCTCTCTTGGGCTTCACCTTCTCCTTGGTCTTATTTTCAGGGCAACTGGATATACTACAGATGCATCCCAAAGGGAAAAGAGCATTTTCCCTCCCATACGGGAGGTTTGGGTGGGAGACGATAATAACCTTGAAGCCACAGGACCCCACGAGATTGACATTTTTGGTATTTGAATAGAGCCTTTTTCAGTTTTTTTTCTAGGTGGAAGTTTTGTGGGTAACAGAGGCTCCTATCCTTCCTACTCCAACAGAGACTTCACCCTGTCCATCCATCAAGTAACGTAGCCATGTCCATCCATCAGGCAAGGGAGCCCTTCCTAGTTCATCCCTTGTCTGTAACCTGAATTCTGTTACCATTGAGCTCTTAGTCAAGTCACGGAGAACATTAGAACCCAAGCTCAGCTGTGCTCTGCAGTTAGTAAGGAATGTGGGGAGAAATCCCGTTCTCCTCCTTCTCCTCATTCTCCTCTAGACTCCTCCTCTCAGTGTTGCTTACTGGGTTCTTCTCATGTCCCTGACTGTAAACACGGGGTGATCCCGTGCTCTAGACCAGGGACCTCTACTGCGCACTCTCCCTTTCTTGGCAGTCTCACACTTTCCATAAAGGGTAGGTCCTGCCTGTAGATCACAGCACAGTATCAGAATCCAGCTCCAGTTCTTGCTTGCTTGCAAGTTAATTATCCCCTCTATTGGTAGATTCCACGGTTCCACCCTCCAACCTCAATCCCTGTCCTCTCCACCTTCACTGTTACCGCCTCGGCTTCATGTCACCCTCTTTGCTTGTTTGATGAGCCAAGCAGTTTCTCCATGTTGCCTTTGTTCCCTTTATATTCTCAACACAGAAGCCCAAGGACCCCCTGAAGGTAGAACCTGTAAAATCCACTGCTCTGACGAAAGCCCTCCAATGGCTCTCCCTTTCCTCTAGACCACAGCCCAGCCCTCCACGCTGACAGCCCTGTGCCATCTGGCTGTCTCTGGCTTCACCTTTCTCTCCGCATCCCCAGCTCATTAGTAATTTGAGTACCAGGTACACTTACCTTCCCCTTGGTCTTATTTTCAGGGCATCTGGATACACTACAGGTGTATCCCAATGGGAAAAGAGATACACCTGTAGTGTATCTCTTGAATTAATTACCTGTTTGCTTCAAACTCCGGGCCTTGGACATGTTTCCTATTTAGATACCAAAATATTCATATTTTTTCTCTAACTTCCTCAGGGCTGCTTTACTCAGATCTCCTGTCTCTGGTCCCCTGTTCAGCTTCTCTGAAGTTGCAGTTTACCTTAATCCCAGCTCTTCCTATCACACCTCCTTCCTCTGATTTTTTCTCTGTATGACTTGTCTGTCAGCCCCCCACCCCGCCCCTGTACCCCTTCCCACAGGATGAGATGATGGGTGCCTTTCCATTTTCTTCTCTGCTGTAGCCCCGGTGCTTGTCAAGGTGGATGCAACATAGTAAGAGTCTTACTCACCGTGACCCATTGAGTGAACAAATGAATGAATCTCCTCTGAAACTATGGTGTTGGCGGTGGTAGATGTGCAGTGGGAAATGCATTCTGAAGTGGAAGATCACTATTCAGAAGTATGGTTAATAATCTAAGTCAAATGACGAGAAAATAGCAAGAGCAGAGTCATGAAATGTATGTCATGTGACAAATCCCTAGGGACCGCAAAGATGCCAGAGTTAGAAGAATCTTCAAAAGAGGACTCAAGGTCCTGCAAGCACAGCTGGTACTCATAGTGAGATTTAGTTTTGCATATTCATGTGACATTCATTGAACATGTAAAATGATGAAAATGGTGGTCACTTAGTGCTTATGTTTATAGTTGGGTGTGTGTTTGAGTATATTTGCACATACCAAAATATGTAAGTGTGTGTGTGTGTGTGTGTGTGTATGTCGGTACGTACTTGTTGACGGCCAAATTGTCCAAATTTCAGCAGTGATCCATGTTATACAATGGGGGAGTTATAATCACCAGTATATTTTAGTATTTTCGTTTTAAATTCTTTGCATTGAAATTTTTTTCTATGACTCACATCGGTTACTTTTAGAACAACAAAGTCACTGTTAGGGCAGTTGTGGTTTTGACACTCAGGTACACAGTGTGGAAGTGGGTTTGCTGTCCAGGTTCTGATCAGGAAGGTGTGGTGCTGGGGTTTGTGCTGATTCTAACTAGAATGTGATGTGTTAAAGGTGGCCACGCAGAGCAGTTTTATTCCATGAATCCAATTGCTCTACTAATTACGATTTGAATATCGAACCTGGGCTTCTGTTGTTGGAATTGATGACCTATTACTTACGGTGATGCATTTCAAAACTGGGCCTTTCTTAGTGATATGAAGGAAATTTTAAATATATGGACGGGTTACACATTCTAGAAGCGTTCCCTCTGTGCATGGGCGGAGACCAAGACCTCCTGTGGACCTGAGGCAAGGTGCCTGAGGCGAACTGCTTGAAGGGGCATCCGATCAGCCTTGGGGACTCTCACTGCTTGACTTAGCATTTGAGCTGAGAGATTGTTGCTGCTGAATCTGGGTAAGAGGCCTAAATGAATAATGGATGAAGATGGGCTCTTCCAGCAGTTTAACGGATGGAAACCTGGAGCTGTGTCCAGTTTTAAGGCCTCATGTTATGCCTGATTGCTGGTAAGTATTCAACCAACATCCGCCGGGCAGCTCCTGCCAGTCCTCATAGCTTTGTAGGTAGCGGGTGGCTAATGTTCATCCGTCGGCCTTCTCAGCATCTACCCAGCCAAAACAGATCAGTCTGGCGTAGGTCAGACTCTAGCACACATGTTTAGGACCCTGTGGTACCTAAAGTCCTCGTGTCGTCACTCTCCCTGTAGTTACTGAACCTACAAGTCTACTGTTTGCAGCCCTTCGGTGGCTTCTACTCACTGTCCCTCCCGCAGGTGGGGAGCAGGACTCGGAACTGCGTTTCCTCGCCTCTACTCAAAGTCACATTTTAGTACATTGATTCCTTCGTGTGATCTGGATATCTCAAGCACATGAAAAATGCACAGAATGCTTTTGGATAAAGATATGAAAAAAAAAATCACGTGATGTCTGAGATCCACTGTGCCAGAGAACGTTCTAGTATTTGTCCTTAATTTCAAGTGAAAATGTGATGCAAACCTTGACCCACGATTGTCCTTGACCCGTTTTCAAAGGCAGGCGAGTCGGTGTTTCCTCTCCCAGGCCTCCCCTGTCCCTTTGGTTCCCTCTTGAACCCATCAGGAAGCTGAGCATCTCTCCCAAGGCAGGCTCCAGCCGTCGCTCAGTGAGTGCAAGGGAACGCTGCATCTGCCCCATCCACCCTGACTTCTCAAGAATTCAGCATTAGCTTGAAGGATTCATTTTGCCTTCAGCAAATATTTTACTTATTTGTCTACTTTATATATTGATCATTGCTTTTTTATGTAGATGAGCGTTTCTGTATCTTCATCTTTTATAACCTCTATTTTGAGTAATGGGATGGGATAGATCCTTCATCAGAATTCCCTTTCTACTTACATTACCTACATCTCAACATCAATAAACGCATCTTATGTGGCAGAGGGAAATTCTTTTCTTTGAAAACGAGCTTATGTAAAATGAATACTACTGTATCTTTTGAAAGAAAGTACCGTGCATTATCCGAGTAGAATTAAATTAACAGCATATTCTAATTTTATTAATTTATTGAGTTATAATTGGTAAGTAGAAGCTGTATGAAGGTGAAGCACGCAGCATTATGATTTCCTACAAGTATTCACGTGAAACGATCACACGTTACCTGACGTAGCTTTCACCATTAACAGCTGTCCTTTCGGTGTGTGTGGTGAGAAGCCCTAGGAGCCGTCCCTTGCCCATTTCAAGTATGCAGTGGAGCGTGACTAACTGAAGTCACCATGCTGTACCTCGCTGCCCAGAGCTTTGCCTGATTGTGTCTATAACTAGGCTGGAGAGTCATCGTCATACTTTCCAAATGTGTAATGTGACAGTGCTGATCTTCGTAGCGTCCTTTATATATAAAGCATTTAAAAAGTAATGAAGTCTGTGCTGGCCGCGGTGACTGAAGGGACAGTCACTTCACAGGTCGTGCTTGCTCCTCTAAGTTTCAGATTTTGTCAAGCTCCCCTTATTGTTTAAAATTTTCAGCCTCTTCTAAATGTCAGGTGGCTGGACTTCACCAAGGACATTGCCACAGTTAAGGGAACCTGGATCATGATTTCTACCTTCTGAGATCCTGTCTTCTGATCAAGCTTTTATACATTTTTATATTATTTACTTTTTTTGCTCCGACAGTTCTTATAAATAATTCTGTGGCTTCAGTTTTCTCATTTCTGAAGTGTGAGGTGTTTGATAATGCATGGGCTCCATTTAAACACTAGCATCTATTAATTCCTTGGTTATGAAGCATTTATTGAACGTAGGTCATGGGCGTGCTTGGCACCATGATAAAGGCCAAAAATTCATAAAGATAACCAAGACATTTTGTGACCATTAAAGGTTCCCAAAGTAGTTGGGAAGATAGGACATATGTGAAAGAATCGTTGATGATTTACAATATGATGCAATGTCATTGAAGTAAGTGGGAAAATTATGTCTGCTGTAGAATTTTGTTTATCTTCAAACATTGCAGTGATGAACAATTTCAGAAAGGAATGGAGAGTCTTTAGGACCTAGGGAGGTGCGTCATTAGGCAGATAACTAGGAATGAAGGAGGTCGTGGAGGTCTTGAAGGGTAAGGAATTGACCAGCTGGGCATACCCGTCACGGGTAGGTTTCAGTGACTATTCTGGGTATTACAGAGTACACGTGTGTTGGGACACATTCACAACTTCTGTCTAGATGTTACTACTTTGAATAAAGCAAACTTTCCCTTTCTATCCACACTTTTAAACATCTGCAGATGTGTTGTGATTTTTGTCTCAAACACAGCAGCACATTTGGAGAGCTTAGGAGGAGTCTGTGTGGACTGAGATTTCTGCCTTTTCTCTTCTTCTTGCTCCCTAAACCTCACATGTCTTTCTCTCCTCCTGTCCTTGGAAGAACTTCCTATAGCTATTCTAAAGGTCATGTCTTTGGTCCATTAGTAACATTCCTCCTGCCCTTCAAATTTTTCTTTATCTGAAAACGTATTATTTTCCTTTATTCCTACAGAATAATTTCTATTCAGATAGAGTGATGGTTGACAGATTTCTGAGTACTGGAAAATTGTTGTGCCACTCCTTCTGGCCCATGGTCTCGGGCATTTCTGCTCTCATTCACTTCTGTGATCCCCTGTAGTTAATGTTTACCTCTCTCTGGCTGCTTTCCATGAGTTATCTTTATCTTTAGGTTTTAGAGGTTTGATTATGATAAGTCTTGGCCTGGATTTCTTTGGGCTCCTTTTATAGAGAGTTGGATTAGCTTTTTGAACTTGAGGGCTTGTGGTTTTTGTTAAACTTGGGGGATTTCCAGGTGTTAGGTCTTTGAATACTCTTTAAGCCCACTCTCTCTCCCACCTCATTCTGAGAATCCAATGATGAGTGCTGGACCTTTCACACCCTCCCACAGTCTACCAAGGCTATCATTTTTTTCCACTCTATTTGATCCATTGTCTGGATTGGGTGAATGCTTTCGATGTGTCCTCAAGTTTGCCGATGATGTTCTCTGTTATCTCCACTCTGCTTTAGGAAACATCTAGTGAATTTTATTTTTTTGCTTCTATTACTGTATTTTCCTGTTTTACAATTTCGATTTAGTTCTATTTTATAACTTTGGTATGTTTCCAACGTTCTTTCTTTTTAAAATTTATTTCAAAAGAGTTTGTCATCGATGTTAAATTATATTTTGGATTGTTGCTTTCTAAAGCTTATTAGATAATTCTGACATCTGTTTTAAATTGGTGTTCCCATTAATGTCTCGTCATTTCTCATCAATTTGTGATTTTCTTAACTCTTAGTGTAATGGGTGATTTTCAGTTTTATCCTGAATATTTTAGCTCTCCTGATAGAAATTCTGGATTCATTCATTCATTCATTCATTCAATAATTTGTTTAAAAAACATTAGTAGGCATTTACATGTTGAGGTGTAGTATACACCTGCCTTTGCTGGCTGCAGTTTTAATAATAATTGATTTTCAGAGTCCTTGTCATGTTATTTTGATCTGCTGACTTTATAGTGTGCCATAGAGGCTCTTATTGGTCCCTGTTTGTGATACTTAAGTGGTGAACAAAGGAGATTTTCCCAGTCCTCTATTCCTGTTTCCTCTAAGTGGGAGTCCCTGGCACAAACAAAAACATTTCCCCACCAGGTGTCTCTCTGCTGGAGAGTTTCATCTGAGTTTGGGGGAGGGGTGGGCTTCCTGGCAGGCAGTTGTCATTGCAGGATCTCCCTTGCTGACATACCTGGCCTCCAGTGTCTCCTGGCATGGGAGGAGTCCACAGTGAGTGGAAAATGGAGACGCAGCAGATTGTGCTGAGCAAGACAGATTTAGCCAGGCACCTGGCACTTCTACATCCTTTCCTTCTTTGGAGACTCCTCTCCTCCTCCTTCTCCCCTCTCTTTTTCTCTTAGATTCAACACCTAATACAAGGCTTTGCACAGCCTATCATGATACATTTTTAAAATTTCCATTTCTGCCCTTTGTTATCCTTGCATTTTAAATTATTTCATTTCTATGGTCATTGTCATTTCTGAAAGTTATATGATGTTTCCCCATGGACTGGCCAGAATTCAGAATCTAGAAATAGAATGATAAATTGCTGATAATATAGCCCCTAACATTTTTTAATATTGTCACTCAGAAATTTTGATCCTAGATCTGAGAATCTCAACATATTTGCGTCTATTTTCAAATGTACTAATTATTATTCTTTGAAAATAGTGTATGTAATAATATGAAAAATGGTAAGATAATATGTAGAAACTTCATTTTAGAAATTGGTCATTTGAATTATCAGAAACAGGAATTGAAAGTAAAAGAACTGGTTTTATCATATTTTATTATAATTTAATTCTAAAATAACAATAATTAGGCTTGTTTTTTCAAATTCCTATATTTCCAGGATTCAATAAACTTTATAGACTCTTTTTCCAGGATTAAGGATGAGTTAGGTTAATTTCACATGTCTCCTAGAGCACTGTGATTATTGGTAGTCCCTTAGGCTCTGGGAATTGAAAGTATGGCAGTATAACAGAATTTATGTATTGTCATTTCTTGTGAGTAACATGGTTGAACATTTCTTTAGATTTCCTTCTGTGTTCTTCTTTATTTAGCATCCTAATAAACACAACATGTTAAATGGATGTTTACACTGAATTGGTCATGGTTAAAATGGATTTTGTTTTATTTCCATTTGAGGGACTCAAGAGATTTTAATGTTGTCCATGGTTTTACTTGGACACTTGCAAAAAAAAAAAAAATCTCAGCAAGCTTTAACTTGAGCAAATTATCTTCTTATATGTGTTATATGTTAAATTTAGAGTTTTAAGAATATAATGACATAGACAAAAAGTAGAACTGTGATCCTACAATCCAGGACCCATGAATATACTCTAGTAAGCAGATTACATTTTTATATATTCCACATTAAAATTAATATTATATTTGGAGCATGTGCTCTTTGGGATCTTTAATGCAATCCTCTTGCTATCCACTTAAAGTGGTGTAAGTTGGAAGCATTACAGGATTCTATACTGTAGGACAGACGTTCTAATTTTTGACCAGACATCAGGAGGCACATTTATTTTTCCTGGAGAAAGGATGGTAATTTCTTTAATGTTTGTACAATATTTATGTGAGATTTCTTAATTAGTTAATACCAACTCTAGAGCAAAGATCATTTCTAGCTAGCGCTCTCAGTGGGAAATCAGGGATATTTTCCCCAATTCTCAGGCTAGAGAAAAATGTTGAAAGGGTTTTCTAACACTAGAGAAGAGTTATGTTGAAGCGTCAGTTGATAATTAAAATTCTCATCTGTTGTAAAGACTTTCACAAAGAAAACATTTCACCTTGAAAATTGTCTACTAGGACAGAAACGCCTTCCACCAGTTGTGCTGGATTGTCTATCCACAGTGACTTTCACCATCACATTTCTTTATTAATGCATGGGACCAGAATGTGTATGATCATGACTGAGAAATGGCCTTCTCCTTCCTTTTGCCATCATCGTCCACCTCCTCTACATCTCCCATTAACATCATCCTTGTCATTGTGGTCATCATTGTCTTCATCCAAATGCCATTTGCTGATAAATATCATAATATATGATAGGACCTTATTGGTGTAAAATGTTTTTATGCAATATTAATATGTTCCATAAAAGTATATCTTGGGAATTTTTTAGGAATATGTTAAAGCATCAACTATAATCATTTTGATTGAAAATAAAGCAGAGACCTACCAGAGAGCATATTATGTTTTTCTGTCTCTATAATTCTCATTAACTGACATCATTATAATTTAAAGATTTAAATACAATAATAAACAGTAAATTAACTCCATTTATTGCATAGCTACGAAGGTCAGACTCTGTTAAACATCATGAATTACTTTGATTAAAATTTGAAAAGAAATTAAAAAGTAGCAAATATTATTACCATGATCCCTTTTATTTAAGGGCAGAAATATGAAACTTAGAAAATTTAAGTAATTTTCTTGTGGTTACATAGAATTTGGTGAAGCTAAAATTAAAATCTCTTTCTATTTGCATCTGAAAGGAAAGGAGAATTTGGTGGTGGACATATAATCTAGTTTATATTAGTTAATTTTGAATACCTGCTATAAAAATATTTTGGATTCTTGGTCTACACATTCCTTTAAGTGAAGGAAAGCATATATTTTTTTTAGACTTATTTGAGTATTTTTACACCCAAGGGGAGTGTGGGTTAGTTATTTAGTCCAGCAGCTGGATTTCACTGCCCTGTGCTTCACATTTGAAGTGTGCTGTTGTGTGAACTTCTGCCCACTGCTGGCCCCCAGCTCTGGATCTCATTAACGTCCTGAAGCCACCTGTGAGGGTGAGGGGTTTCCTCAGTGAAGTTGTCTGCACCACACTCCTGGGAGCTGTTCAGGACATCTCAATGCAGCCGTGCCTCCTCTGAGGTTTCTGAATGTGGTAGCAAAAATCTCACCTCCACATAGCTTCCAGGGCATCTAGACTCAGGAAGGGCAGAGTGTAACTCATCTGTCCCCTGGCATCCAGTGACCATGTTCTTATCCACCTTTACTTCCACAAGAGCCCACATCCAGGCACATCCTTTACACCATCTCATTAGTTGGAATTTTATTCATTCTTTCTCTTTGTTCCAGGGGCCTTATTTTCATACTTCAGCTCTTGAGAAAAAAAAAGAAAGAAAGAAAGAAAGAAAGAAGACTACCTTGGCATGATGCCTTTGTGATGGGAACCCAGCCCCTGTTGGCAGATATGCTTACCCTCCAAATCCCGATACCACCCCCACCCCCAGCCTGCTTCTCCTGCTTGTTCCCAGCTCTCTGGGGTCCTCATGTGTCAAAAGTCATCTCTGTTTACTGCTGAGGAACTTCAAGAAAACCCCTTTCCCACAGCTCTTCTGCATGCCTTATATATTATATATATAAAAGAAGCTAATACAAATAGCTATGTGTCAAATGCAAAAGGCAAATACAATTTTAATGAACTCACGTTGCTTTGTAGATTTTATTTCTTGGTGAAGACAAATGTCTTAGAAGGCTAATAGACATTCCTGTCATTGCTGAAGCAGGAAGCGTCTTACGCCCTTCTAAATATCTTTCTAAAATTTTAAACCTATTTCAGATTTACATGATTATTGTGAATAGAGTAGAGAAAGTTCCCACATGCCCCACACCCAGGTTCCCGGGATAGGCACATCTCACAGTGGTGTAGTAGGCTTGTCTGGAACAATAAGCCAGTATCGAGGCGTCATTTTGAACAGAAGTGCAGGCATCACTCAGATTTCTTTGGTTTTTCTCCTAATGTCCTCTTCTGCTTCAGGAGCCAACAAGGATGCTGTATTAGATTTGGGGGTCTTGTTTTCCCAGGTACCTCATGGTTTTTCACAATTGTGTGATGTTTTCCTATGAACAATTTCATATTGTAATTTCTTTTGGTGGTAATGGGGATTGAACCTAAGGACTTGAACATGCTAGGCAAGTGCTCTAGCACTGAGCTATACCCCCAGCCCTTTTTGAATTTTTATTTTGAGATAGGGTCTTGCTAAACTGTGCCGGCTGGCCTTGAACTTGCCTTCTTCTTGCCTCAGCCTACCAAGCAGCTAGATTATAGGTGTGACCACCAGGTTTGGCCACATCATACATTTTTTGACAAGAATATCACACAGCAATGCTGTCTTTTCAGAACATTCTAGAAGAGAAATGATTTTGATCTATTCAAGTAAATGTGATGCTTGTTTTGATCACTCAGTTAAGGTGTTGTCTGCCAGGTTTCTCTAATGTCATTTACGTTTTGTCTTGTAATTAGTGTCCTGGGTGAAGATTGTTTGGGACCACACAAATATTCTGTTTCTTATCACAATTTAGTCTACTCCTTTTAGAATCCAGTGATGATTTTTTCTAAAACAAATATTTCTTTGGCTATTGTCAGAGGTGATTTTCCTTTTTTCGTCATTTCTCTATATTTGTTAGCAGTACTATTTTGAAAGCAGCCTTTCTTTCTGAGCAGTAGGTTGCAACAGGGCACTGGAAATACCTGCTAAGCCATGTTGTCACAGATGTGCTGCCCTCCAGGTTTTGTGGTTCCCTTAACAGGGCACAGACATGGTCGATGATTAGTATAATTCTTGTTCATCACAGGATCTTAGGAATGGCACACCAGCATTGGCTTCAACTGAAGGTCACCAGATGTATTAGCCCTTAACGAGAGGGTCTGCCTGCCCTTGGAAGGTTTGGCTTGGCATTGACTTCCCTAGCTATGGAAGTCCTAGATGATGTCTTCCCACATATGACTGTTTTGACTACATCAAAGTCTTTTGGAATAGATGCCTTCACCAATTGCCTCAACTAGACCTTCTGGACAGCTTCCTGCACCATCTACCTTAGCCCTGGCCACTTGACCTGGCCCTTATGTTCTAGACGTGACTTCCTTCCTTAAGCCTCATGAGCCAACCTCTGCTAGCTCCAGACTTTTCTTCTGCAGTTTCGTCACCTCTCTCAGTCCTCAGAGAATTGAAGACAGTTGCGGATTTGCCCTACAGGAGACTTTGGCTTGAGAGAATAGGGCAACTGGTTTGATCCTCAGATCACTAAAACTTTCTTGGTATCAGCAAATATGCTGGTTTCGTTCCTTATAATGTGTGTGTTCACAGGAGTAGCACTTGTAATTTACTTCAAGAACTTATCTTGTGTCTGCAGCTTTGCTCACTCTTTGCACAGGAGACCTAGCATTTGGCCCAACTTGGCTGCCCACGTGCCTTTTCTTGCTTGGCTTAATCATGTCTAGCTTTGGATTTGAGGGGAGGGATGTGCAACTCTTCATTTCACCCAAAACCTCAGAGGCCATCGTAGGATTATTAACTGGCCTAATTTCAAAATTGTGAGTCTCAGGGACTTGGGAGGCCACAAGAGTGGGAGAGAGATGGGAAAAAGTCTGGTCCACAGAGCATTCCGAGCATGCATTACATTTATTAAATTTGCTCTTCTGTGGGTGTGGTTTGTGATGCCCCCAAACAATTATACAGGTAGCTTCAAAGATCACTGATCACAGATCACCATAATAATGAAACATTAATAAAAAAGTATCAGGTACTATGAGAATCGCCAAATGTGACTCAGAGGCAGGAAATGAACACCTTTTATTGGAAAAACAGCTGAGAGGCTATGCAGGGTGGACACAAGCCTTCATGTTGTTGCCTGTGAAGCTCGATTCAGCCAGGATGCCTGACCTTGATATGGGCTTCTAACAAGAACAGAAGTGGCAGCTGAGCAATGGTTGAGAACAGCCATTGGCTGGTAGGAGTCACTCCATCTTGGCCATTCATCAGCCTCTGCACCACTCCTGAAGTGAAGGAAGAGAGAGGCAGCTACCGCACCTCTTTCAACTATGATAATCTAGATAAGCTTTTAAAAAACCCTAAGTTCTTAATGATGCTTACAACATTTGAATGCTGTTTAAAGAGGTCAGTTTAAGTATTAAATTTGACGAGAACTTGGCAGTTAGTGCCTTGTTGAAGCACATAGGTGCAATAGCACTCTGTGCCCCTAGACAGCAGGACAAGTGCATGAAACTAGGCCCGACAAAGGAAATGTCCAAGAGTTGATCACAGGAAAGTCATTCTTTTGAATTTCATGTACTTTTTTTAAAAAAAAGTCTTAGTTGGGATCTCGAATCCTTGCCTTCATTTTAAAATCACAGATATTCTAGAAGTTTTTTAATTTTTCTCTCTTAGAAGCTCGGAGTGTTCAGATAACACAGTCCCTTCACTGTGGTATATCCTGTAACTCTTCCAGTCTTTCCTGATAATACAGTACCAGCAACCTAATAAAGCTAATTAACTGCAATTTTGTGTTTGTCTCCATGGGATTTTACAGCAATCTTTTTTAAATATTACAAATAAGGCTTTTAATATCAATGCTATTTATTTTGACAGTAGCCCAGGATAAGAATTTTTTCTTTGACATATAGAATAGTTCTTCATACCATTTTATATATTTTTTTTAGATTTCCACATGCCAAGTATGTAGTACAGCACATTGTGCTTAAGACATTTCCTAGAGGCAACCCCAGAATTTCTGCAGCTGCTGGGCGCACTCTCCCTAACACGTGTCTTAGGGACTGTTCACTTACTCAACACTCGTACTGTGGCTTCTCCCTGTTCATTAGGTGCTGAGAGGAAGCCAGGTAAAAAGGACCATGTCCAATGTCCTTGATAAACTGTGTGGAGAAATGCTTGTTTGCTAACTCACTGCTCAAATAAATGGGACCAGTGCATGGGGAGGGGGCGTGTGGTTTTTCTCTGACCCAGGACAGGATGCGATGTGGTTAAAGGTGAAAGGCAGCATCGGGAGGTGGTGCTCTGGAGTCGAGAGGGGAGGAAACATACTGGAGAGGGAGCCTTGGCTGTCTCACGAGCTGCAGGTGCTGCTCAAGCGGAGGGTCTTGGTCCAGGAATGATAAGGAGACCTGGGAGAACTGGAGGCAGAGGCTCTGCCATGTGCTCGTATTCACACTGTGAACAGAGCACTCCAGTTACAGGGAGGGAGGCAGCACGCAGTGGGAGAGTTCTGAGGGGAGAAGGCAGGCTGCCCACGCCTGTGCTCCTGACCACTGTGCCTGAAGACCCCGTCCTACTCCAGCTTCTCTTGGGAAGATGATGCACGTTCACTGCTTAGCCAATGGGCAGTCAGAATGCCTGGTATTCCCCGGGAAGAGCAACCACTAAGGGTCGAGAGTGGAATGTTCCATGGTTTTCAGGCTGTTGCATGAAATCTTCCAGCCCAAGGATTCTCCACTTGACTCCACATTACACCTGCCAGGGAGCTTTGCAGGTTCTCACCCGAAGATCCTGGCCTGAACAGTCCAGGGGATCCCTGTCCCACAGATTCTGTCAGACCTTCACAGTGGGCAACCCCTGCTGCAGCTCCCCAGGTTTCTTCTAGGAGATGTAGCCCACGGGATGGACTCGTGTTGTTTTACGATGAGCATGGAATGTTCCTGGGGCCAAGCTTGTATTTCAAAGGTGAGATGTCTTTTACGCCATGCAGATTTTCATAGGAAAACAAAATATAGGGAGATTATCCCATGGCCCCATGTATCAGGGTAACCGATGTCTGCACACACACCCTGGGCCGTGTGACATCTCTGGGTGGTCACAAAGACATCCTATCAGAGCACCATGAGGTGCAGTCAGAGCTGAGGTTTCTGCGTGACACGGAGCTGCTCCAGTGGCTTCCCCTCTTCCGACATCAGAGTCCTCAGGAGATGCCTCTTGAAGCAGAATCAACACAAGTATTCACAGTCCGTCTCCTTCAGAGAAATAATTATGCATCACTGTGAGTCCCACAGCCATCTCTCCCTCATTTTAGTGCACTGAATTACTGGTTCAAATGTCCTTTCCTCAGCGAGATGGAAAAGAACATGCTACCCGGTTTCCTTTCTGTTGAAGAGCTAATAATGAGAAAATATTACGTCTGTCTTTGGCAAGTACAGACCCCAGGAGAAATCTATGGAGTGCTTCAACTAGCATCTCATTACAAGTGGAAACCTTTATCATTTCAACTCATCAGAAATATTTTGGGTTATTTTTGTGGTGGTTGTATGATTTTTGCCTTTGGAAGTGGAAAACTTTTTGTACGATCTTTGGTTTCAAGGATAAACCCTCAGAGTTTAACAACCATCAATGTCTTCTTTGAATAAAATATATTTTATACTTTGATCCATGGGGGAGATAAAGTTGCTATCATTCCTCATGTATATAAAATAAAATTATTCTTTGAGAGACCATGGGTGCTTTAGTTTCTTAAAAACATTACCATTTAGTGTCTTTAAAAGGGTCTTTTTACCAAGGTTTATTAGAATCTATAGAACACTGTCCTCCAAATCATTTTGTGATGTCAAAATTAAGTGATAAAATAATTTCATTTACTGTTTCAGACCAATAGGGCCACATTTGTCTCTCTGAAATATGAGCTAGGGAATATGTAGTCATTACCCCTGCTGCAATTGTCCTCTGGTGCATTCTGCCCAAACTCTTCCTCCTTGCTCAGCTCTTTTTTATAATGCAAGTTCTTTCTCTGCCATGAAGACCACTGCAGTGCACCCATTTCACAAGGCTACAGTCTCCAGCTGATCAATGGAATGTGGTCTAGTGTTGTTGTGCAGGTATTTTGAAGATGCGATTCAAGTCCCAAATCATCGATTTTAAGGAAACAAGTTTATCCTAGTAATACAGATGAGGCTGATACAATAGTGGAGAAGACTTAAGAGTAGAAACGAGGATTCCCAGAGATAAGGGTTCTCCACCTTCCATAGGTGTTTCCCCCAGGCCTCGCAGTGCCAGTGCCCCTACCTGACCCCTGCCCTGTATTATGCTGGACTTGGCCTTCAGCTCCCACCACCTTGGGAGCCAATGCCCAACAATGCATTCCTTCCAGCCTTGGTTTCTCTGCTTGTAGTCTGTCTCGTCATAAGCTTCTGACTCTTGGAGTCCCCTCACTGCTCCTGCTAACTTCACCTGCTCTGGAGCAAAGCTTTTCAAATTTAATTTGCATGAGAGTTGTGAGGATCCTGAAAATAGGGATTCTGTTCAGTACGTCTGGGTGGGGCCCGAACATCTGCATTTCCACCCGACTCTAGATTGTGGGTTAGTGAACTTGCTTACAAAGTGCCAGATAGTAAATCTTTTATGCTTTGTGGGCCGAGGAGCGTCTGCTCATCTCTGCTATCACTGTGAGAGCTCAGTCCTAGGCAATGCACAAGGGGATGGACTTGGTTTATTCAGTAAATCTTCCTCTACAACAAAAAGACGAGGAGCGGGGACAGCTGCCAGTCCCGGTCCAGGGTCCTGCCACTGAGGCTGGTCCACAGAGTCCACCTTGCAGAAGGCCAGCGCCGTCACATGCAAATTGCTGTGAGGCCCTGTGGAAAGCCAGTGCTGTGCTGGGCCTTCTACCACCAGCTCACGAGGGCCAGACGCTAAGCACTCAGGAATCTCAAGAGCTGGTTATTAAACAGATGTCATATGAAACTGGCACTGGTGGAAATGTGCACATGGTAGCCACAGCAAGGGCCCCGGTCAGTACAGTGTGTCTTCCTGTCGGGGTGGGGTTGTAGCAGTACACCACTGGTGTCAGCTCCTTAAGGGTTAATTACAATGCAACCTTTAGCCAGGCTTAAAAACTTAAGGACATATGTGTGTATAAAAATGGCAAATTAGCCAGTCCTAGTCTTCAAATTAACTATTTTAGCTGATATCCACTAAATATGTCATTGAAATTTGACTTTGAGTTCAATTGGGCGTGTAGCTCAGAGGTTTCCCATGTGCTTAGCATGCACGAAGCCCTGGGTTCATTGGCAGCGTAAAATAATAAGGATGATAAGAACAAAGAGGAGGAGGAAAAGGAAGACAAGGAGAATTTGGGTTACAGTGTTATTATTTATTTATTTTTTGGGAAGCAGAAGAGGTAAGTTTCACTTAATTGTTTTTTTATTTTCCCCCACTGACTGTGGAAAAATGAAAGCTGCTCCAAAAATACTCAGCTTGGTAATCACCTGTAGGTGACAAAATGTTGGTTAGCTAACGGCTAAGGAATAAAAGGTGGTCTCATCCTTTCCCTCACACGCCGTCACTCCCCTGTGTGTGCCATCTGTGTCGAGTGTGTGCTGCAGGACCATGAAGTCACGCACCGTCGAGCATGACATGATCTGTTTCCCATGTCAGGTGACAATTTCATTTGCTTACTGGGATCTGCAAGAGGTATTTTTAGCAGATATTCCTGTTATCCCTGGTAGGAGAATTGGCTGAGGGAGCAAGCATTTCATATTAAAAGGATTCTTTAAGTGTGCACTTGTCTTTTCATTTTATAAATAAATCTCTGGAGTCTGAGGTAGAGTCAGTGCTGTAGACTGTGCGATACATTGCAGTCCCAAACCCACTGTGCAGAGTTGGCAGCTGGACCTCTGGGAGGTGGTTAGGTCTTGAGGATGGAGCACCCTTCAGTGAGATCATCAACTTCCCAAGGGGCTGCAGAGCCAGCATCCCCTTGGTACCATGTGAGGCACAGGAGAAGGCAGTAGCTACCCACCAGGAAGTAGGTCCTCACCCAACACCACATCGGCTGGCACCTTGATCTTGGACTGATGGCTTCCACACTGCGGAAATTATTATTTGTGATCAGCCATCCAGTCTATGGTATTCTTCTGTAGCACTCTGGGTGATCTAAGACAGCAAGTGCAAATTCCTTTGTTCGCTAGCCTTGTTCAGGGACTTTTAGCACCTATCCTGCACCAGCCTATAGGCTAGACTTTGCATATGTACAGTTGAGTAGCAGACGTCTCTACTCTCGGGTGGCTTCCAGTCCCCTCTGCACACAGTTCCAGTGTGCTTCAAGTTTTTAACGTAGGCAAAGCCACGGGCGGGCGGGTCAGGCCCAGCAACCAGCCAAGTGACAGCAGCTACACGCGCCTGCGGGGAACGCGGACTGGACCCACTAGGACAGGTCCGGCGGACAGCTGAGGGCTAGGCCCGTCCCCTCCCCCAGTGTCTGCAAGGTAGGCGGGACTGTGAACACCAGCAGAGCGGGCCCAAAGCCTGCTGAGGGGCGGAACCGGCCCCTCCCCCAGTGCCTGCAAGCTAGGCGAACCTGCAACCCATCGGGAGGTTAGGCCCAGCAACCTACGGAGTGACACAGGTGCCCCTGGCGCCTGCTGGGTAGGTGGACCTTTGACCGACCAGCAGAGCAGACCTAGCGCCTGCCAGCATGGTAGACGGATCACACTAATTGGAGGAGAATCACAGCCACTACCTGCCCTGCAAGGGTGATTTTTCAACTATACAAGAGCAATATAAATAAATAGAGGGAAAATATCAAAGACACAACAATTTCACCAAGCAGAAAGAAACGCCAGCAGTATGAAACGACAAGGAAAGAAAGGACCACAGGCAATGCAGGTCAACTCAACTTTAGAAGAGGTAATAGCTGCAACAGATGGAATGTCAGATAGAGAGCTCAGGACATACATGCTTCAGATGATCTGGAGTCTCAAGGAAGACATGAGACAGCAAAATCAGACAATGAAAGATCACATTGACAAACAAATCCAGGAAGTAAAAGATCAATTTCACAGGGAGATAGAGGTAATAAAAAACAAACAAATAGAAATGCTAGAAATGCAGGAAACAATAAACCAACTTAAAAACTCAATTGAGAATACTACCAGCAGAGTGGATCACTTAGAAGATAGAACATCAGACAATGAAGACAGAGTATTTCAACTTGAAAAGAACATAGATAGCTCAGCAAGTCTACTAAGAAACCATGAGCAGAACATTCAAGAGCTATGGGATAATATCAAAAGACCAAACTTAAGAGTCACTGGGATACAGGAAGGCACAGAGCTCCAAACCAAAGGATTAAGCAATCTATTCAGTGAAATAATACAAGAAAACTTCCCAGACTTGAAGAATGAGACAGAATCCCAAATCCTAGAAGCCTACAGGACGCCGATTGTGCAAAATCATAAGAGATCCACACCTAGACACATTATAATGAAGATGTCCAACATACAGAATAAGGAGAGAATTTTAAAAGCTACAAGGGAAAGGAAGCAGATTACATTTAGGGGTAAACCAATCAGGATAACAGCTGATCTCTCAACACAGACTCTAAAAGCTAGAAGATCCTGGAATAACATATTTCAAACGCTAAAAGAAAATGGATTCCAACCAAGAATCGGGTATCCTGCGAAATTAAGCTTCAGGATGGAAGATGAAATTAAAACATTCCACGACAAACAAAAGTTAAAAGAATTTGCAGCTAGAAAACCATCTCTTCAAAAAATCCTTGGCAAAACACTACAGGAAGAGGAAATGGAAAACAACAATGAAAACCAACAGTGGGAGGTAGGACAGTAAAGGGGGGAAAATAATCAAAGAGGAAAACAGATCAGGTTTAATAGCATTAATAAACAAACTATGGCTGGAAGAACAAACCATATCTCAATAATAACCCTAAATGTTAATGGCTTAAACTCACCAAGTAAGAGACACAGGCTAGTTGAATGGATCAAAAAACAAGACCCAACAATATGCTGCCTGCAGGAGACGCATTTGATAGGAAAAGATATACATAGACTGAAGGTGAATGGTTGGGAAAAATCATATCACTCATATGGACTGCGGAAACAAGCAGGAGTGTCCATACTCATATCAAATAAAATAGATTTCAAGCCAAAGTTAATCAAAAGGGATAAAGAGGGACACTACATACTGCTCAAGGGAACCATACACCAACAAGACATAACAATCATAAATATATATGCCCCAAACAACGGGGCTGCTATGTTCATCAAGCAAACTCTTCTCAAGTTCAAGAATCTAATAGACCACCATACAATAATCATGGGAGACTTTAACACACCTCTCTCACCACTGGACAGATCTTCCAAACAAAAGCTGAATAAGGAAACCATAGAACTCAATAATACAATTAACAACCTAGACTTAATTGACACATATAGAATATACCACCCAACATAAAGCAGCTACACTTTTTTCTCAGCAGCACATGGATCCTTCTCAAAAATAGATCATATATTATGTCACAGGGAAACTCTTAGTCAATATAAAGGTGTAGAGATAATACCATGCATCTTATCTGATCACAATGGAATGAAACTGAAAATCAACGATAAAAGAAGGAAGGAAAAATCATGCATCACTTGGAGAATGAACAATAGGTTACTGAATGATCAATGGGTTTTAGAAGACATCAAGGAGGAAATTAAAAAATTCTTAGAGTTAAATGAAAACACAGACACAATATATCGGAATCTATGGGACACATTGAAAGCAGTTCTAAGAGGAAAATTCATTGCTTGGAGTGCATTCCTTAAAAAAAGAAAAAACCAACAAATAAATGATCTCATACTTTATCTCAAAATCCTAGAAAAAGAAGAGCAAAACAATAGCAAAAGAAGTAGAAGGCAAGAAATAGTTAAAATCAGAGCTGAAATTAATGAAATCGAAACAAAAGAAACAATTGAAAAAATTGACAAAACTAAAAGTTGGTTCTTTGAAAAAATAAATAAAATTGACAGACCCTTAGCCATGCTAACGAAGAGAAGAAGAGAGAGAACTCAAATTACCAGCATACGGGATGAAAGAGGCAATATCACAACAGACACTTCAGAAATACAGAAGATAATCAGAAATTATTTTGAATCCTTATACTCCAATAAAATAGAGGATAGTGAAGGCATCGATAAATTTCTTAAGTCATATAATCTGCCCAGATTGAGTCAGGAGGATATAGACAACCTAAACAGACCAATATCAATTGAGGAAATAGAAGAAACCATCAAAAGATTACCATCTAAGAAAAGCCCAGGACCGGACGGGTATACAGCAGAGTTTTACAAAACCTTTAAAGAGGAACTAATACCAATACTTTTCTAGGTATTTCAGGAAATAGAAAAAGAGGGAGAACTACCAAATTCATTCTACGAGGCTAACATCACCCTGATTCCGAAACCAGACAAAGACACTTCAAAGAAAGAAAACTACAGACCAATATCTCTAATGAACCTAGATGCAAAAATCCTCAATAAAATTCTGGCGAATCGGATACAAAAACATATAAAAAAAATTGTGCACTATGATCAAGTAGGATTCATCCCTGGTATGCAAGGTTGGTTCAATATACGGAAATCAATAAATGTTATTCACCACATCAATAGACTTAAAAATAAGAACCATATGATCATCTCGATAGATGCGGAAAAAGCATTCGACAAAGTACAGCATCCCTTTATGTTCAAAACTCTTGAAAAACTAGGGATAACAGGAACATACCTCAACATTGTAAAAGCAATTTATGCTAAGCCTCAGGCTAGCATCATTCTGAATGGAGAAAAATTGAAGGCATTCCCTCTAATATCTGGAACAAGACAGGGATGCCCTCTTTCACCACTTCTGTTCAACATAGTTCTCGAAACACTGGCCAGAGCAATTAGACAGACGAAAGAAATTAAAGGCATAAAAATAGGAAAAGAAGAACTTAAATTATCACTATTTGCAGATGACATGATTCTATACCTAGCAGACCCAAAAGGGTCTACAAAGAAACTATTAGAGATAATAAATGAATTCAGCAAAGTGGCAGGTTATAAAATCAACACGCATAAATCAAAGGCATTCCTGTATATCAGTGACAAATCCTCTGAAATGGAAACGAGGACAACCACGCCGTTCACAATATCCTCAAAAAGAATAAAATACTTGGGAATCAACCTAACAAAAGAGGTGAAAGACTTATACAATGAAAACTACAGAACCCTAAAAAGAGAAATTGAAGAAGACCTTAGAAGATGGAAAAACATACCCTGTTCATGGATAGGCAGAACTAACATCATCAAAATGGCGATATTACCAAAAGTTCTCTATAGGTTTAATGCAATGCCAATCAAAATCCCAACGGCATTTCTTGTAGAAATGGAGAAAGCAATCATGAAATTCATATGGAAGAATAAAAGACCCAGAATAGCGAAAACAATACTAAGCAGGAAGTGTGAATCAGGTGGTATATCGATTCCAGATCTCAAACTATACTACAGAGCAATAGTAACAAAAACAGCATGGTACTGGTACCAAAACAGGCGGGTGGACCAATGGTACAGAATAGAGGACACAGAAACCAACCCACAAAACTACAACTTCCTTATATTTGATAAAGGGGCTAAAAGCATGCAATGGAGGAAGGATAGCATCTTCAACAAATGGTGCTGGGAAAACTGGAAATCCATATGCAACAAAATGAATCTGAATCCCTTTCTCTCGCCAAGCACAAAAGTTAACTCATAATGGATCAAGGAGCTTGATATCAAATCAGAGACAAGGCATCTGATAGAAGAAAAAGTTGGCTACGACCTACATGCTGTGGGGTCGGGCTCCAAATTCCTCAATAGGACACCCATAGCACAAGAGTTAACATTTAGAATCAACAAATGGGACTTACTTAAACTAAAAAGTTTTTTCTCAGCAAAAGAAACAATAAGAGAGGTAAATAGGGAGCCTACATCATGGGAACAAATCTTTACTCCTCACACTTCAGATAGAGCCCTAATATCCAGAATATATAAAGAACTCAGAAAATTAGACAATAAGATAACAAATAACCCAATCAACAAATGGGCCAAGGACTTGAATAGACACTTCTCAGAGGAGGACATACAATCAATCAATAAGTACATGAAAAAATGCTCACCATCTCTAGCAGTCAGAGAAATGCAAATCAAAACCACCCTAAGATACCATCTCACTCCAGTAAGATTGGCAGCCATTAGGAAGTCCAACAACAATAAGTGCTGGCGAGGTTGTGGGGAAAAGGGTACACTTGTACATTGTTGGTGGGACTGCAAATTGGTGCAGCCAATTTGGAAAGCGGTATGGAGATTTCTTGGAAAGCTGGGAATGGAACCACCATTTGACCCAGCCATTCCCCTTCTCGGTCTATTCCCTAAAGACCTAAAAAGAGCATGCTACAGGGACACTGCTACATTGATGTTCATAGCAGCACAATTCACAATAGCAAGACTGTGGAATCAACCTAGATGCCCTTCAATAGACGAATGGATAAAAAAAATGTGGCATTTATACACAATGGGGTATTACTCTGCAGTAAAAAATGACAAAATCATAGAATTTGGTGGGAAATGGATGGCATTAGAGCAGATTATGCTAAGCGAAGCTAGCCAAGCCCTAAAAAACAAATGCCAAATGTCTCCTTTGATATAAGGAGAGTAACTAAGAACAGACTAGGGAAGAAGAGCACGAGAAGAAGACCAACATTAAACAAGGATGAGAGGTGGGAGGGAAAGGGAGAGAGAAGGGAAATTGCATGGAAATGGAAGGAGACCCTCAGGGTTATACAAAATTACATACAAGAGGAAGTGAGGGGAAAGGGAAAAACAGTACAAGGGGGAGGAATGAATTACAGTAGTGGGGGTAGAGAGAGAAGAGGGGAAGGGAGGGGAGGGGAGGGGGGATAGTAGAGGATAGGAAAGGCAGCAGAATACAACAGACATGAGTATATCAATATGTAAAGCAATGAAGTGTAACTGATGAGATTCTGCAAGCTGTATACGGGGTAAAATGGGAGTTCATAACCCGCTTGAATCAAAATGTGAAATATGATATATCAAGAACTATGTAATGTTTTGAACAACCAACATTAAAAAAAAAATAAAAAAAAAATAAAAAAAAAGTTTTTAACGTAGGCAGAAAACGGTTCTAAGAGGCTGTGGAAGATGAGGTGAAGAAGTCTGCAAGGTACATTGAGGAAAGCTTCCAAGCGAAGGAGAACATATTCTGCTTCTTGAAGCAGGCATTTGTCAATCCGTGTAAGGCACGCACGAAGGAGGCATGAATGAGTGGACGGTGTGCTCAGCTGGCCTCTGGCAACAACAGTGTGCACACTGGCCAGCTCCCTGCAGAGGAAGGAGATTCTGGAGAGATGCCCAGGGAGGAGCCTGAGAAGGGCGCTGCTCAGTCTGAGAATGTCTCTCCAATAAAGCGGCTCACGTCAGGCCCACCAAACACAGCACTTGAAGGAGTGGATGCCAAGACCCTTTGGGAGCTCCAAGTGCAGCACCTGGGGGCTGGGTGGGGTCCGCACTTCAGTGTGAATTGTGAAGCTCCCTCTATGGGCTTCCTGCTAGTCTGCAGGCGCCCTGCAGCTGGCTCGCCTGGCTCCCAGAGACAGCAGGGCACATGTTGGGCACAAGTCTTCCCAACTCCTGTTGGAGCTGCTGTGGTCTGTCAGGGGGGAAGCTTTCAGGTCCACAGCCTGCCATTAGCCACAGAGGAGCATTTAGACCACGGGAATCAGTCAGTGGCCAAGACCAGAAACTCCCCTTAAGAGAGCTTGTTTGCAGTACCTTATTGAATACTTACAACTTCTGGTGACAGCATGGAAGAGTGGCTGGGCTCAAGGCCAGGCCAGGAAGAAGTAGCAGAGGCAGGTGGAAGCAACTGGCTGCAGGTGGTCACTGTGGGCTGTGGGTGTACTGGGCCGACACCCAGCTGACTCCCTAAGCAACAGAGACACGGGCACAGTGATGACCAGATGTGACTGTGCCATTCCTGAAATCTGGCACTGGTGTGAGCATGCCCACACCTGAGTGTGGAGAGAAACCCACTTACACATGTCCTCGGAGCACCCGTATCATCCTGAAGTCCCCTGGCCCAACACTGCAGAAGCCCTTGGGATGCAGAGAAACCCTAGAGGTCACCTTATAGTTAGTTGTCTCTGGGCTGTGCTTCTCAACGTCTGCAGTGATTTTTAACTCTGTTGCTATTTTTATGAGTGACTGCATATTCAAAGTGATAAAAGTTCAGGTGACTTTGTTCCACAGAAATGTTTTATTGATTTTTCACAGTTCCTTACTGGATTCCTTCTCCATTTACCTGGCTATTCCCAGATCCTTCCTTCCCATCTTGGGCAGGCTTTTTTTTTTTTCCTCTCTCTCTTTTGAAAATTATTCTCTTGGTTATTTCATTACAGCAAAGAACATTTTGCCTCCAGGTGAAATCAATAATGTTGCCCAGAGAGGTCCTTCCCTGGCTGGACCGATCTTGTGCTTTCATATTTCCGCATGGCTCTTTTCCTAACTTAATTCTTGTTTTCTGTTTTGCTTAAGGGACTACAACAATGTCGTCGAGAAGATATCAGGGTCCAACCGGACAAGCTTCTGTTTTCTTTTCTTTCATGCTGACAGACACTGCGGGCAGTGACTGTGTAGCAGGAATAGGAGCACCAAGCTCTGACAGTTCCTCCATCTTCGTCCCTCTCCCCAGGGTGGCAGGGGCTCAAAGAGAGAAACTCGCCCTCTCCACCATCACTAGGCTGCAGCCTGCATTTCCTTAACGTACTTCAAAAACGACTTTAGAACTGATTGTAGGCAGATTTGATGTTCAGTAGAATAGTTTCATACAAATTACCATGAGGAGATTTGGGGCCTTGGTCACTTAATTAAACCTCTCGTGCGCTCACTTCATCTTTGCTTAGCTGAAGGCAGAAGTGCCCAGAACTCATTTTCTCAGCCAGGGATGATGCCGTGGCTGTGCATTCTCAATTCTGGATAATTATTTTCCTTACTAGCTTTTGGCCTCATAACACAGATAATTTGAAACGAAGCCCTTTGAAAACCAACTTCCAAATATAGATCTTTGCTGAGTGTGATGTTGGGGGCTATTTTCATTAAACTGGTCGGAGATCTAATAATTAAAATATTTCCAAACATAGTATCAAGGATTTATAACTCCAAGGTAACCTATAGAAATAGATTTAGTGAAGTCAGAAAGGTATCCCCATAAATTCCACTTTGAATGTTAAATTCTCTAAGATAAATAAACACACAAACTGAAATAGAAAAATGTTTATATTATATCACTAGAAGTTAGAACAATAAATGTAGTCGTTACATTGTTTCCTAAGTTTTCCATCATAACTGGAAATATCTTAAGCATGGATCATACAGTTTCCTAACATAGACAAAAGAAATGGGAATTGTGTATCACTAGGAAATTAATAATTCAAATTTTATCTCTTGGGGAGTTCTACTAAAATATTTTTTACTATTAGTCCCTTTTGTATTTTACATCTTATACATAGAAACACATTTACATCATGTCAATGTAATAGAAGCTCAATATTAACCTGTCATCATTTTATTTATTTCAAATATACAACTGTATGTTAATAAGACTATAGTAAAGTTATTTTCTTTCAAGTGCCATATTAGAGGAAAAAAAAGCCCAAATATTGATGCATAGAGAATCAGAGTAAATTAATCTGATAATATAAGTGAATTGAACAAGCTGTGCAATATAAATATTTTAATCAGTTCTTGATCCTGAAGTGCCACATCTACAAAATGAGCAATTATGGTGTTCCTCTTGGGAGTGAACTCTAATTACAAAGCAGTAGGACATTGCTGAATGTTAATACATGTAAATATCAAACATCGGTCTCTTGAATTTCCATGAGGTCTTTAAAAATATACTTTATTCTTGTTTCTTATAAATATTTCTGGTGTAGATTGCATAGATCCAGGAGTCGAGGAGCATTAATTGTATTGAAATGCTTTTGGAATATTGTAAAATATTATTGACTGCTTCTAAGAACAGACATTTTTAAACTAGAGCCAATGAAAATATATAAAAGTTTAGAAAACTTGCGAATTAGGTTCTTCAACATTGCTGTGCTGGAGTGTGTTTACCTTGGGATGAAGAAGACTCAAATATGTCACCTGGGGCATCTGGGGACCATGTTCACTAAAAAGTTACAATGACCCGGGCATTTGCTTTGCCAGTCTCTATTGGCTTTCAGATCTAGGACCAGGGAGGCTCAGCTTTAGAACCTGACTCTCTGTTCCAATGTATTCAACCCTGTGATTGATTTCCCATACCTCACAGGGCTCCTCTGTTAATAGGATCATAGGGAAACAGGGTGATCTCTGAGGATGGGAACTTCTAAGCATATGCGGAACATATCTGGATGGAGTGTAGAGGTATATGCTGGGTTAAGACTTGAAGGCAGCCCTGCATTCCGGGCAATAGTGTGAACACGTCTGCTTCCAGTTGTTTGATGCAATACTGATATAGATTTTCCTGTGAAAAGGTTTTGCAGCTGTAATTAAAGCACCATATTGTATGACCTTAAAATAGGAAGAATTTAGGTCAGAGCTGAACCTGACCAAATCCCATGAATCTTTTAAAGGCAAAGCTTCCTATGTCTGGTCACAGAGGGGACATGAGGAAGGATCTGACAGACTGTTGACAGCTTGTGGAGGGAGGGACTACTTGGGAGGGAGTGAGGGTGGTCTTGGGGAGCTCCGCATATCTCCATCTAGCAGCCAGCAAGGAAGCAGGGACGTGGCCCCTAACTGCAGAGGACTGAACTCTGCACCTGGACTAAAACAGTCGGCTCAGAGCAGATTTAACTTCAAGTCTCCAGATGAGGCCTCAACCCCTTTATTTCAGTTTTGTAAAACTATGGGCGGAGAATCCAGGCATGCTGAGCTGGACTTCTGACATACGGAGCTCATAAACTGGTATGTTAATCTGCTAAATTTGGGGGAACCTGCTATATAGTAGTAGAAAACTAATAAATAGGTCAAAGTCCTCCTTAATTTTCCCACCTGAAGCAAAACTTCATCAATGTTTAAAACAAAATCAGGAAGAATACCAACAGGTATATGAAGATATCAGAAAGCTTATGATATTCCTCAAATTTTATAATATATCTGAACTTACAAAAGAAGTGAGTGCAAGGCCTTTTCTTGGTGTCAGAATCCCACCTATACTTATGCCCTACACTAAGCCCTGTGTTCCTACAAAAACCTTAGCTGTTAAGCACATCTTGAAGGCACAAGCATAAATGGGTGTGTAACTGGTAAGAGGCGAGTGTATTTTGTGCAAAACTGATAGGTAAGCGTGCAGATCTTTTGGCCACATTTCACTTTCCTACTAGAAAAAGATATTTTAGTAAAAGCTTAATTTACTATTAGCACAAACTTCACACTTGATTCTCACATCTCTGACCCTCCATGTAGGTAAAGCCTAAGCCTGAGATGTTACCTGAGCATTGTCGACTATGAAATAACAATGCTTATTCCTCAGAGTAAAATGCCCATGCAAGGTTTTAACATTGCCAAAAAATGTCACCAATGCCATGCCTTTGGAATAGAGCTAGGAGAAGGACTTCCTGCTGTGTTTCCACTGCTCTGTCATTTAGGTTTGTCAAGAACTCCACACGCTCATGTCATCTGTGAGCACTATGGAGTCAGTCTAATTTCCTGTCTATGGTGGAAATTGCCAAGGATATCATTTCAGCCTTCTACTGCAGGCAGAGAGAATGGAGCACTCATTCATGCTGTGCATAATACCCAGCCTCAGTTTGGGGTCTGACTTCTTTTTTTTTTTTTTTGACATTTTAGTTATTCTGTGTGTTTTACATAGTGCAAACTTCTTCTTTTATTATGTACAATCTTTCCAGCATTCCAGTGTACAAGCCCCATCTTAAGAAAACAGAATATGTTCAAGGATCTGGTAAAAAGTCAAAAGGGTGGCCACTGAGTCCAACCCAGATTTCCTCTCCGGTGTGAGATGGTGACTTAATATAATAATTAAAATATATTTCATAATGTCTGAGAAATATCATTGCATAAATTTGATAAATGTTATTTTGAGAGTAATTTTAGCATGTGGCTTTTGTCAAGGGAGTTCTTCTTGGGGCAGTGAAAGACCATGGATTCAGTTGCTTACCAAGATTAGCATTTTCTGCTTCCTTCAATAAGCATCCAATATATTACCAGGTTATAGACTCTAAATTCATGGATGCTTAGCTGCACCATGCGTAATTCTTAAAGTATATTACCAGAGAAATCAATTTTCTCATAAAATAACAAATGGTTTCACCACCCCGAGTTGCATTGCTAAGTGCTTCATTTCAAAAGAAGGAAATCTCCAGCAACCCTAAAATGACATCATAAATGATGTTCTCTTCACCTTCAAGGTTATAAACCCAGCCACATGCAACCAAAGATTTAAAGCTATTTTCTGCCTACTGTTTCTTTTTAAATAAAAAGTGCATTGTAAATGAAAATGATGTTAATGTGGGGGTCAAATAATATCATCCAACAGAAGCTCATTCCTAAACTTATCCCCAAAGAAGAACCAATAATATAAAATAAATATATAAATTATCCCAAATTCATGAAGTTCACCTCACTGTTTGAAAAGTAATTTTATCATTGGCAATTTTTGTGACCATGACTTTGAAGCTTACTCAAAGAAGGAAGGATGTAGGGTAAGCAGAACTAAATCAACTGCAGGATGTGTTCCTAAGAGAGGTAGCCAGCCTGCTTCCTTAGGATATTACGAAACTGTAAAGAAACTGGGAAGATTGTTCACTATTAGGATAGAAACCCTACTGATTTGTGTATCTTGATGTAGTATTCTGCAACTCTCTTGAGTTCATTCCTTAGCACTAGTAGATTTGGGGTGGAATGTTTCGGGATTTCCGCAGGTAAGATCATGTTGACTACAGAGAAAATTTACTCTTCCTTCCCAGTTTGAATGGTTTTTATTAATTGTTTAATTGCTCTGGTTAGGAATTCCAGATCTATACTGAATAGAAGTGGTAAGAGGGGGTACCCTTGTCCTGTGTTCAATGTTAAAGAGTCTTTCAACATTTTCCTTTAAGTGTGGTGCTACTTATGGGCTGGTCACGTGGGGCCTTTTTGTGTTGAGGTACATTCCTTCTATTTCAAAGAAATTTTAAAAATTCAATTTGCAATAATTGCAAAAAAAATTAGAACAAATTTATCCAAGAAAGTGAAGCTCTGTATGTGAAAAACCATAAAACACTGATTAAAGAAATGGAGAGAATGTAAGTAAAGGGAAAGGTAGCTGCATTCAGAGTATCTTACATTGTTAAAATATCCATAGTACTTAAAGTGATCTACTAACTATCCCTATCAAAATTCCAATGACATTCCAAAGACAAAGGAAAAAACTATCCTAAAATTTGTATGGAGCCATAAAAGACCCTGTGTAGAGAAAACACTTCTGAAGAGAATGATCAAAGCTGGAGGTCTCACACTATCTGATCTTAATACCTACTACAAGGCAGGTGCAGGGGTGCATACCTATAACCCCAGCAGCTCAGGAGGCTGAGGCAGGAGGATAGCAAGTTTAAAGCCAGCCTCAGCAAAAGCAAGGTGCTATATAACTCGGTGAGACCCTGTTTCTAAATAAAATACAAAATAGGGCTGGGGATGTGGCTCAGTAGTTGAGTTCCCCTGTATTCAATCCCTGGAACCCCCGTCCTAAAAAATTCCCTACTACAAAGCTATAGTAATCAAAGCAGCATGGTACTGTCATAAAAAGAGGCCTGCAGACTAAAGACCAAAATGATCCCAGAAATAAATCCTTATGTTTATGGTCAATTGATTTTTAACAATGAAGGCAAGTGTGCAATGGGGGAGGCCTATCTCTTCAATAAATAGTTCTGAATATTCACAAAGAGAATAATGAAACTGAACTCTCATTTAGGACTCTACCACAAAGTTAACTCAAACTAGATTAAAGACTTAAACATAGAAAGACCTGAAGTTCTGAAATGACTAGAAGAAAACATAGGGGGGAAACTCCACTGCATGGGTGTAGATAATGATTCCAAGGCAATAAAAGCAAAAAGAGAAATAGAATTGCATCAAAATGGAAAGCTTCTGTACAGCAAAGCAAACAATAGAGTGAAGAAACCGTCTACGGAATGGGTGAAAATATTTGCAAATCATGCAGATATGAGATTAATGTTCAAAATACATAAGAAAATTCAAACACACACACGAAAACATGATTAAAACATGGCAAATGACTTATTTGTGTGTATTTCTCAAATAACATAAAATGGCCAACAGGTATATGAAAATGAAACTCCACATCATTAATCATCACAGAAATGCAAATTAAGACTACACTGAGATATCACCTCACACCTGTTATAATAGTTCTCATCAGGAAGATGAAAGAAAAGTGTTGGCAAGGATGCAGAGAAAAAGGAGGCTTTGCACACTGTTGGTGGGAATGTAAATTAGCACAGCCATTAAGAGAACAGTATGGAAGTCCTCACACATTAAAAACAGAGCGACTGACGCACATCAAGATGGCAGCTGAGTCAGATTTTCCAGTGCCTGCCTCCCCACAGACACACAAGCTTGAACAGCTGTTTGCACACCACACTACCTCCTCAAGAGCTAAGGCAGCTAAGTGAGAGACCATAGTGTTGGTTTTCATATAATCAAAAAGAAAGATGCATTGAAAAAGGAAGGAAAGAAAGAGTTGCTGGCTTTATCCCTCTTCCAACTCCAAGCAGTATGGAAAGAGAGTCCTCCCCACCTTGGGAAGGGAGAAGAAATAAAGTCTGGGCCATCGACTTGAAAACCTGAAACTTGGTTAGGCCTGCCACAGTGAAATCAGGTGCTCACAGAGCCCCATGACTTCCACCCCAGGACAAAGTCCAAGGAATCTGTGTTACTACCAGGGGGCTGCCTGCCTCCACTCCTCCTCCTCCAACCTGAGAGAGCAGAGCAGGGAAAGTGTCTTCTTCTTAAACACGTATGAAGGATGTACAATGTTTTGGCCTGTATAATGCCAGTCTTGTTGTAGGCCTGGGCATGCCTTCCCTCTCTGAGGCTGTGCAGGTCACTACAGGTGTGTGACTCAGGTGTTACCCTGTTTCGCATCACCCTTGGTGGCCAAAGGGTTTTCTCCACTACCCATTCCCCATGCAGACAGCACAGCTTCACTAGCCCCCTGCTCAAGACGCACTGAACTGTGCTCTGGTGGGTCTGACTCTTGTTCTGTCCTGTATCACCACCAGCTGTGGCATGCACTTCAGTGAACTCTCAAGACTGTACAGGTCCTCATAACTGTGAGATTCAGGTGCAACCCAGGTTTGCATTGACCTAGGGTGTGATGTAACTTTGGGTGTGATGTAACTTTGCAGTGACCAAGGAACTGCTTTCACCACACAATCCTAACCTCAGCAGCATAGCATTCAGCAAGATTCCATTTGCTTGGGATAGGAAGGGGTGGGAACTTCAGCATTTTGTCCTAGATTTTGTTCTAGAACTTAGTGGTTAATGAAAGCTACCTCTGGGTAGACTCTAACAGAAAACCTCTAGAATATCCCCAATGCCGGGGGAAGATGCAGGCCCCAGTGTATCAAACCACTTTCCAGCCAGTCTCATCTGTGGCTGAGTGAAGCTGTCTTGGTCACATGTCTATCTCAGCAATAGGCATCCCATAGCAGTGTGAACCCTCATCCTACTCCACTTGTGATCTTGGTGGTTCTAGGCTCAGGGTATGATGTAACTTTGCAGTGTTGGTAGCCACAGGTGTGGCATAGAAGCCTGGAGCTAGTCCTTCTACAGTGATATCATGATTTTCTCCAACAGAATTCTGTAACATCCAATCACAGTTCAGAAACCTTGGATGAGGCATATGGGATTATCTTAACTTCAAGGAGAGGTTTAGGAAGATGGAAAATTCTTTTTAGATACTTCCCTAGTTTATGCTGAACAACATACCAAATACAGATTTGGAACAAGTCTGGACTTGGATTGCCCTCTAGGATTGAAGGAGTTTCAACACACCAACAGTGAACTCCTGACAAACTTAGACTTAGTGCTCCATCTAGTGATAAAATAGTGTGAATAACAACAAGCACTGAGAAAATAAGCAGGCTGATTAGAATTTCTGGAAAGACAGGTTTAAATAAAGTCAGGTTATAAAGACTGAGATAAACATTTAATCTTCGAGGTTCAGATAATGTCACACACCAGTAAGCATCAAGAGCATTCTTGAAACCATGATCTTGCTGTCAAGAAAAGATTCTAGAAAATGGACAGATAGTAACCAGTGTGGTGGGTGAATGCTTAATTGGGGAATTTGACAGCTATTTTAAAGAAAACTCAATGAGCTTTGAAAAACAAAGGGCAATGATTTACTTTAACAAAGAAACTTATCACAGACATAGAAATGATTTAAATCATCAAATGGAAATCCTTGAGCTGAAAAATACACTAGACAAAATGAAAAATGTGATAAAAAGCACCAACAGCAGGAGATCTCAACACAAGAAAGAATTAGTGAGTTCAAAGACAGGTTATTTAAAATACACAATTGAAGCCCAGAAAAGGAAAAAAAAAACATCAAAGAGGACTGAAGAAGGCATATGGGAACTTTAGGATAATATTAAAAGAGTAAATATTTGGGTTATTGGGGTTCAAGAGGGATTTGAGAATGCTAAAGAAATAGAAAGATTATTCAAAAAGATAATAAGAGAAAGCTTCCCTCAAATAGAAAATGTTATAGGTATTCAGGTATAGGACGGTTGATATTTAGCAGTCAGATTTAATTCCACTAAATCTACCCCAAGACTTGTTACAGTCAAATTCTCAAAGGTAACAGATAAGAAATTCTTCAGGATGCAAGAGAAAATAAACAAATCACACATAAGGGTGTTCCAATTTGCCTGTTGCGACTTCTCTTCAGAAATCTGACAGGCCCAGAGAGAATGGCATAAAATTTTCCAGCTACTGAAGGAAACAAAACAAAACTGTCAACCAGCAACACTGTGCTCAGAAAAGTCATCCTTTAGAAATGGAAAAAAGAGAAAGATGTTTCCAGGCTAAGAAAAGCTGAGAGAATCTACCCCCACCAGTCCTGTCCTGCAAGTTCTTCAAACTGAAAGAGATATTCATGAAATAGAAGAAAACATCAGAAGGTATCAAGCTCATTGGGAAGCCAGACAGATTCAGATTGTTCTAATGTTGAAAAGATCGTGCAGAAGCCAGGAAGGTATACATCCCGCTAATAACTGCAGTATAATAACATTTCATGACCAATCTATTATTTAGAGTTGTACCTCTGAGAATTGAAAAAAAAAAACAAAGCTTGGAGACACTCAGGGATAGGTTTTTGAAAACAGTGACTGTTTTTGTAGTGTTTTAAGTTTCTTTAACATAATGTGAAAATGGTTTCTCAAGGCATCTTAAAAGGATAAACTTCATTAACTAGATTTTAAAGACTCATTTGCTATTCATTATGATTTGAACAGATGACCTACTATGCTGGTGGATTTTCATTGCATAATTTATGCAGACATAGCTAATATAGACAGTCTAGAAACTGATATTTTCATAAACCTTTTGCTATCAACACAGTTAGTGTGTGGAAGATTCATCCCAACATCTCAACGTCAGGAATTTGCTTGGATCTGTCTTTGGCCGCAGCTACAGATATTGTCTATTATTTTTGTCAGGGCTCAGGAATTGATGGGCATTTGCTAGCTGTTCAAATACCTGATCCTTTTAAAATACCTGCTACCATTTTTGTGGTCCTTTCCCAGCTTAGGAAACTCCATGAGGAAATGTAGAAGACTGGAGAGTCAAGGTGACTCCTGTCTCCTCCAGCCCAACAAGACCCAGGCATGGCACAGATGGTCTTTCTCCTTTACTTTGGAAGCTACTCTTCCAGGTTTTCTAGGCTCCAGCTGCAGTCCTTCCTAAAGGAGCCCTTCAGTCCTATTCTGTCCTATAGATGGAATTGTGGAAGATGGGAAGGGCTGGGATCACGTCTTCCCACTTCTGAACATCACTGTGAATCCATCTTCATGGCCAGGAAGGCTGGGTGTTGTGTTTGCAATGCCTGCTTGAGTTAGTCCTTTCCGTAAGGTGGGAACAACGGAAACAGGAGATGTGGCCGCACCACCTGGTTCCCCGAAGGGACTCATACTGTTTAAACCTCCTATGAAAATTATTTTTTTCCACAACTTGAATCACATATTTTGCATTATATGTCTGACTCAAGAAGATTAAATGTAATAGGAGAATTGGTATGAAACAAAGTTCTATATAAATACATATAAAACTATACCTGCTAGAACTGGTATGAATGAGACAAGCATGGTGAACTGCCTATTTCAGAGCTCCAGTTAAATATCCCATAGTAAATTTTAGTTTAATTTGGAAAAATGTGTATTTGTTTTTAACTTTTTATTTTACTTTTATTTTTGTACTGTAGATTGAACCCAGGTGTGCCTTAACACTGAGCTATATTTCCAGGTCTTTTTTATTTTGAGATAGGGTCCTACTAAGTTGCTGAGGTTCTCACTAAGATACTGAGGCCAGCCTTGAACTTGTGATCCTCCTGCCTCAACCTCCCAAGTTGCTGGTAATGTAGGCATGTGCCATCACACCCAGCTATTTGTTTTTAGCAAAGCCCATTTCTTTCCCTGCTGATGCTGCCATCATATAGTTATGTAATCCAGAACCCAAGAAACACACACTCTTCCATCTTTCTAACTCCCACAGCTAACAATTCACTGAGTCCTTTTTCCTGAGGGTGTCTCAAATCTATTTCCATATTCCCATTTTTTACTGCCTGACTTCAAAAATTTCTCATTTCTCTTAATATTTTAATCATTTTCTTAACTTTCTTTCAATTTTATATTTTCCTTTTTAGAGTGACCTTTCTGGAATATGAAATGATGAGAATGATCCCTAAAATAATCCCACTTATTGTAGTAATTCATAAAGTGTGTCCCGTGAAGCTGCAAATGAGGTTTTAAACACATGTGTGAACTCATAGATCCATTTTACAGTGAAATAACTTCATGAAATTCCGATTTACCCAGAGCTAAGCTTCTCTCTGCAGGACTAATCAGTACCTTTCATGGACATTATGACTATTCAGGCAGACGTACAATGTAGCACTTTTTGAATTATCAGGTTTTTGAAGTGTGCTTTGATGCTATTTAAATAAACAGTTTGGAAAATATTGGCCAATTGTACAAAGTTCAAACTTTTGGGAATGATTTAAAAACTCAGGGTTTGACCTTTGCCTGTACCATTCATATCTTTCTGCTACTTTCGTCTTCATTGCCTGTGTGCTCAGACATTTACAGGTTGGGATGACTTATGTATAGGGCTAAGCACATGGTGACGCTCCAGATCCCTTTCCATATGTGCACTGAAGTCCTTCTCTTGAGGATGCTGGTTCAAGTCAAGGTTTAACTATTTTCTTTTGTCTTATTTCTTCTCTGAATCATCAGTCACTGCTTTCTCAAGTAGGTATTCTTTTTGACATAATCCTTGCTTACATAAACATTGAAAAATCATGTTATGATTAGTTACCTCTTTTTCTCTCCAACAAGATTCTCTTAATGACCGAGGTTCTGTCTTCTGCATTCAAAGCCTTGACAGAAGACCTAACATATAGTGAGTTATTCCAAAATGTTTTCAACATCATGTATATTCTTCCACAATGTCTTTAGCTTGAGGAGATTTAAGAAAAAACTCTACCTAACTAGCCAGTTGAGGATGTCCAGTCAACATGCCATTGAATTGCTGTTATTCTCAGCAAGGCACTGGAGATAGAGGGATAATTTCACAACACTGCCACTGCACTTAGAGCATTTAATCTAGAATTAAAAAAAAACAGAATGGGGGGAAAAAAGAATTAAGATTATGGCAATGGCTGCAACAGAGATGCCAATCATGTGGGATCATGGCAGGCAGAACTAATTTTGGTCACATGAGCAGAGATGGTGGATGGGTCCAGTGGCCCTGGTATTAATGTTGCGTCTTTACTATGATTGGACATGGCACCCAGTGAGCACATAACAGCATGTCTCTTCAGCTGTGATTGGACATGGCACCCATGAGCACATAACAGCCTGTCTCCTCAGCTGTGACTGGGACACTGATGGAAACAAGCCACATGTACCTGGCCACACAGTCACACCTTCTGCCATGCACAACGGGGCACAACCAGCAGCACCATCTTCAGAATTAAGAATCTGGTGTACTATCACTGAAGATACATGCCTTCTGTATTCTCCAACTAGTTCAGCATCAGGGCTATAAAACTGATCAGTCAGGGACTTAAGAGACAACCAGAAAGATGACACATTTACTCCTTAATGTGTAAAACCCCACTGAAGGTGATTATGCTATTTAAATGCTCCTGTTTCCAAGTCCTTAGCTTAATTTCAGCCTTGCAATCGAGGGAGGACACTTAATACATTCTTAGGTAGCAACTGCTTGTGGTGTTCCTCCAGGGCAAAGTCTCAGCTGCTGTTGTTGAATGTGGGTGTTCAGACTTCACCATGGCTGCCCTTTGCTTGGACCAAGCCTCACAGTGCATTTTTCTCTTTTGCTATTTTAAACCCTTCTTGGAAGTCACTGCTTAAATTTCATTCTAGAATATATGCTATATGCAGAAACACTTTACCAGCATAAATAATTTTTGTGACCCAGGTATCTTCTCCTAGACTGATCTACTGGCTCCTGGTGAGGGCCAGTTAGGGGGTGAGGAAGAAGGCAGAGAGCAGAGATGGAGCCCATCTGAGGACAGCCCATACAAAGAGATGGACTGGGCGAGTCTCTGTACCCTCCCAAGACAAGCTGAGATCCCCGCTTGGTCATCCTGTGTGCGCCTTTGCTAGTCTGAACAGTGACAGAAGCCGTGAGGTGAGACCCCATCTGAGTCGTCCTGGTTTTGCCCCATCAAGTCTTGGGCTTGGGCCTGTGGTGCACCTGGTTGATGTGCTATTTCTTCTATAAAATGGGGATAGTATGGAGCCTCCCTCATACTAGTGCATGAATGATGACTTACATTTATAAGTATCATTTAGCAAAACGTCAGCACGTATGACAAGGTCTTAATAAACATCAGGTGATTTATTAATATACTCTTCTTCTTATAGTTCCGATAATTAAAAACATTGAATATATCTTCTTTCCGACTGGATAAAGAAAGAATAAAACATGAAAACAAAATAATTTCTTTATAGCCTTACTACATGAGTTCAGTTCTTCATCTGGTGCCTGTTTTAGGATTTGTTTTAGTTGGGAGGGGGAGCAATCTCCCACAAAGCAGTTTTACCTGAAAGATCTAAGTTAACAAGTGTGAAATTCCATCTATGTCTGGCCCCTTACCTACAGTCAAATCCTTAGACAAGGTATACCTGGAAGGATGGGGTTCATACTGCAGGAGTGGTTTCCTTAGGGTTCTTGGAGGAACACCACGGTGCCTATCTCTGTGTTGTTGGCAGAGGGGTCTCTGCAGTGTCGGTGGAAGAGCCTTGGGTTTGGATGTGCTGCATTTCCCCACCCCCATCTTCAGCTTAAGTGGCCTCCAAATCAACTGATCTTGATTATCAGAGCCTTAACTTCTCTGCTCGGACTCCACCATAAGACTGGGCTGGCTCGATACTAATGTGAAAAAGCATAATAAATCAAGTTTTACCTCACCACCTCTGGAAATTTTGATAAATTTAATACTCAGATTTTAATTCTTACTCATATAAGTATAAATCCAAACCCATTTTACATGTTCATTTACAAAATTGGAACGCTTTTACATGATGTAACTCAATTCTGTTTTATCGTGTAAATTTCACCACTTATTTCATGTGAAACTATAATCTAGATTTGTGTTCTCATTCTTACAGCCATTAGTCACATGTGGCTTTTTGTGTTTGAATGTAAACCAATGAATTATAATAAGATGCAGCAAAAATCCCAGTTCTTTAGTCACAGTAACCATACTTCAAGTGCCCAGTGGCCCGGTGTGGCTGATGTCTGCCATACTGGACACAAGAGGTCACACTGCACAAAGTTTCATCGGCCAGTAATGAGATCAAGGCACATGGAGCTGGACCCAGTGTATCTCATGCTTCTTTTAAATGTTCTGATGTCCTGCCACAAGAACAATTATAGGATATGTGCTAGGACGTTTGTTGGTTGAATGAGGTCTTTAATTTTTTTCCCTTCTAACTGGAGCATGTGTGGCTTACACAGACCCCTGTCTCAGTCACACCTGCTCCCTGAAGTCTTGCTCATTCTTAGTCCTGCAAGAACTCTCTCTCCATTCCCGCTCTCTAGATCACTACCTTTCTCCCTAGACACCACAGACTCTGGTTTTCCTCTTTGTGATCTTTTGTTTTATTTTCTTTTTGCCCCTCCTCCCCTGGCTTCACCTGCCATTCCATATGCTCTTCATTAATACACTCAGCAATAACACATGAGGTTCATTATTCCTTCATGCCTGTACCCTGTCTAGTTTTATTGTTGTTTGTTTGTTTATTCTCCCTGGGTTTCCTATTCTTGAAGGGATTCTTGTTATTCTCCTCGGGAGACTTCTGCATTTCCTCCCGTAGTGGCAGTTTCACGGTTTTGGGGTGTCTTGGAATATATAGCCCCTCACTTCTGAGTCTTTGGACCATTCTGACATGAGTTTTGACTTGATGTGGCCACCTCTCTCCTAGCCAAGATATACACCACCCCAGCCAGACCAATGGCATTCTTTCTTCCTGGGACTTCCGTCTGGAGCCCCGTCATACAAAACATTGAAAATGACTGGTGCTCACTCCACATTCTTTCCCTGACAAAGTGGAGATGGGTTCTTGGTAACCCTCATTCAGAATTCTCTTGGTGCATACCTTGTTTTTAAGGCTCGTTCTTCAGGCTTCCAAAAAAAAAAGAGAAGAAGTGGTTGATATATACTTCCTTTAAATTTTTTCCTGTTTGCTTGAGGGATACAGTTTTGATTTCTCTTGCTTGTAACTAATATCATCCCAAATCAAATTGAAACCTTGGTAGGATTTTGAAGGTGACAGGCTGCAAAACATGAAGTTGGATGAATCAAGGCTGGGATTAGGGAAGTTGGTGATATAGTCGTCACACTACTGGCTAAAGGACCCCACATCCTATCTTTAGGCTCATACTGCTTCTGAGGATGAAGGGCTTTGTAGTGACTATGGCTTGAGCACTTTCTTCTTCATCATTCTTTCACCTTAGTTATTTCAACAGTGGGGTTTCTGTGTGGTGGTCTTGTTCTTCCCCAGTCTCAGTCCTTCTGGTTTGAGTAAGCTCCATCTTTTCTCCAGGAACAGAGCACGTGGCCCATGTCTGGGCAACTTGTGCCTCACCCCTCTGGATGAGGGTGTTCGGAGTAGAGTTAGTGAGCTCCAGGCTTCTGTGTGAGGTACTTTCCCTGCAGGATATGCACATGACATGACATAAAGTCCAAGATGCTGCAGACTGTCTCTCCGTGGAAGTCGATCAAGAGTCAACATGCAAAGTACAGCAAAGGAGCACCCAGGGATACAGAAGTGTGTGACCTTTATGTCATGTGAGCCTATTCATGGAGCCAGCGATATTGGAAACCTCCCAGATGCTTGAGCCAATATTATGTGGGTGTCATCGATCTTTCCATGACTTGTATATTGTAAATGAAAATGCGTGATCTCCCAGCATTCAGGCCTCCACATGAAAGGCCTCTCACCCTTAGGACTGCCACAATGTTCATCCTTCCCTGCTGTTTGGTTCAGCCATGTACATTTATGATCCTATTTCTCCTGTATTCGTAACTGTAAATATTTATAAATTGGCTTGGAGTCTACTTTTCCCGGGGGAGGGTTCAGTGAATCCACGGCTCTGGTGCAACAATTCACCTTCCCCACTGCGGTTCTTCGGCCCACGGGAGACTGACTTCTGTTCAGTGGACACATCTCTCCCTTCAGATGGGACTTGGTTTGCGTGGGCTCTCAGTGAGCCCTCAGTGAGCTCCACTTCCTGTCTGAGGAACAACTATCCAAGATTTCCAACTTGCTCTTTAAGACCCTGATTCAATCCCTGCTCCCTTCATCTGTGGAAGCTGACTCTTTCATAATTCAGGGAGAATATCGGAGTCTTCCGTAATGATCTTTCTATTTAATTTTACTTTTTTAATCAGACCACATCTTACCTCCATTGTGCCAAGACTGGCACCCCAGTCACCGTCCTGGCCCACTCTGACCTTCCGAGTTGCTCTGAGGCGTGTCCTCTCTGACGCATCTTTAACTTCCTCTTCCACTCCGCGCCTGGCCACCCCCAGCTGTCACACCTGCTCTGCTCTTTCTTTTCCCAAAGAGGAAAGCCCACAGTGAGTAACGAGGGATGCAGCTGAAGGAGTCTGGGACTCCGACCACGAGGGCTCACCTGTGATATTTAGGAGCTGACACCATCTGAAGGGATGGAAAGCCACTGAAAGTCCTCCAGGAGCTGACATGGGCATGTGAGGATTTTATGGGTGACTCTGGAGCATGTGGTGATAGGTTGTAAAGGTGTAAATAGCAAAACTAGATGCATTTTGCAAAAGACTAGAAGCTAAGAATTAAGTAGGTTTTTCTAAATAAAAATCTTTCTAGACAAGTAGGACCACATCGGCGTCCATAGTCACATCTCCTTTTTTCAAAGCCTCCAAGTTTTAACCTCTCATTGGTCAACACAGTCTCTTTAAGGAGGATGCTCCTGATTTCCAAGCCCCTTGCTGCCTTCCCATCCAGCAGGTGGCAGGTGAGCGCTCAAGTTCTGTTGTAGCCACAGCTTGGAAAGGAGGGTCTTGCACGGGAAATGACTTACTGCCCAGGGACCCGGCACCGTGGACAATCAGGTGCTACACACTTACGGCGTGCTGCGAGTCTCTGAGGAGTCCTCGCTTATAGTCTTTACCCAAAGCTGTTTCACCTGCCTCCTGCTTTCACATTGGCGGGGGGCTTTCCTGCCTTTGTGTCAGGGGACAAACATGTGACATGCAACACTATACAGCAAGACCAGCAGCAGTTTGGTGGCACATATACTCATAGTCTAAAGGGACACCCCATGCCTCATAGGGCCACCCTGGGTCACACGGGGAGTCCAGTGACCATTCAGGGGCCATGGGGGCAGGCTTGGTAGTGCATGGAAGGCAGTAGACCCTGGTTCCCCCAGGAGGACATAACTGGCTACTTTGATAATTCTGGACACAGGCAGGGAAACAGAAGCCAGCTACTGAGGGGTCCTTACTTGTTGTTGCAATTTTAACAAGGACATCCTCAGCACATACCAAGCAGACGTTCCATCTGCTACTGAAAACAAGGGAACGCATTGACTTAACAATTTCTGATTCACTTATAATAAGTATTAGAATTAAATGATTCGAGTACCTCTGTGCAGGGACACATGGAACTGTGTTTATGTAAATATAAGTCTCCAGAGTGGAGGCTCTGTTGCCTTATCAGGAGCTGCAGAACACTCCCTACAATCACAGCAGCCAGACTTCACAGGATTTATACTCTTGTTAACGAAAGTCAATTGTTTCCTCAGACACTGATGGGTGAGGCAGATTTTGAATTTCCGGCAGTAATACCTGATATGGGATCTTTCTTATTTTTATGTTTCAATTTCAATATATTTTCCGCAAGAAGCAATATTTTTGAGAGGCACATTTTTCTTATAAAATACAGAGGAATGACAGATAATATTCTTTGAGATGTTCTTTGTGACTATGAGATGTTTCAGGTTTCTTAGTTCTGATTGTGTCTATTTTGGCTTCTCAGCATATTAGGCTCACTAAATGATTCTTACAAACTTGGAATCTGAGCTCCTGGTTCAAAGGCATATGTAGAGTGGGGGGCCCCTTGTTGTGTGGGTTCTGCACTGCAAATATGTTGACTTATTTGGCTGTAATTAAGATGTAGGTTAATATGTCACTATGCTAGTGTCTGGTGGCCCTCCAGCCTGTGTGTCTGGCACCTTTATCAGAAGAGCCAAATACACACTGTCCACACTCAGAAAATTCCATGTTATTCTAGCAGCAGAGCAGACTGCTGTGTCTACCAGCCACGGACCACTAACAGTGTCCAGCGCAGGAGCTGAGAAAGGCTGGGAGCAGGTTCTCCTGCGGACTTCAGGGAGACCAGGGCCTGCTGGCATGTTGACTTGGAATTATCAGCTCCAGAACTGTTTATGGTGGGGTATATTTCTGTGGTTTTGAGTCATCTCGTTTATAGTTTTACTTGTTCAGGCATTTTATGAATTTATTTTCAAATGAACTGTGAGGCATTTAAAATGTCTCCTTAAAATTTTTAATAAAATATATGCCATTTTTAAAAGTTGTCATTAAAGAAAAGATATTCACAATTAAATTGAGGTCAGATAGTTATCTGTATGATGCCTGTTCTTGAAATTGTATTCAGGTATTTTAATGGATTTAGATCGGTTATTAAAATGTTCAATGTTTGCTTGACAAAAATACTTAGCCTGTGGTTTTTTAGTTAAAGGTTTTTAAAATTTATGTTAATAGGGCTTGTATTTTTCAAATTTTCAGTACCATTCCTAAAATCTGTTCTGTACTATCACAGGTGTTTTGAAACTTACTCAGATGAAGAGGATTTGGTTATTTCTTTTTTTACTTCTCTCATTTTTTACTTTATGTTGATTTTACTTCTATTGATTTTAAGGCTGTGCTATAAAGTGCTTAGATATTTCGAGTTGTTTTATTAGCTTGGAGAGTTTGAGTGTGTCCTGAAATAATGTCTCATTGTATTGACAATGAGGTTTGCCATTTTCTTGGTTTTTTTTTTTTTGTTTGTTTTTATTTATTTATTTTTCATTACAATCCTTATTACACAGACAGAGCACTTTTTTTCGTATCTCTGTACATACAGTATGTTCACGCCAACTTATGCCATTATACATGTACTCTTTTAAGAATTGTAATGCAAAAAAAAGAGTACATTGGCTTTGTTTTTAATACTAATATAGCTCTGCCAGTTACGTTTTGTTTTGTAATTGCTTATTATGTCCTTCCATCCCTTACCTTCAACTCTTCTATTGATTTTTTATTATGTTTTTAAAAGTTTTAAAAATAACATGTATGTATGTGTCTATACACACATACATATGGAAATATGTCATGCACACAGATACACACATACATACATAGACTTTTTTCAGCAGTGCTGTGGATCAGACCCAGGGCCTCAAATACACTATATAGGTGCTCTACCACTGAGCGTCATCCCCTGCCCAACAATGTGGCATTTTAATTTTAACATTACTTAAACATCCTATATAGCAGCAAGTTTATTGTATTAGTATATGTTTTGTTCATTTCTGTATTTGCATTTCTTTATATCATTTTCATTTGTAATTTTTACTTTTCGCCCTATTTCACTTTACTTTTTACCATTTCTCTTTAATTTGGATAGAAAATATTTTTATTCACTATAACTATTAAAATACATTTGTGTCAGGCATGGTGATGCATGCCTGTAATCCAGCCACTGGGGAGGCTGAGGCAGGAGGATTGTGAGTTCAAAGCCAGCCGCAGCAAAAAGTGAGGCGCTAAGCCAGTCACTGAGACCCTGTCTCAACAAAAAATACAGAAAAGGGCTGGGGGTATTGTCAGTGGTGGAGTGCCCCTGAGTTCAATCCCCAGTACCCCCCACCTTAAAAAAAATACATTTGCTATGATTTAAACTGTAAGTACTTAATTGTAACTATACATGAGATGTAGCTTCACCACGATTTGATTCTACTAACTTGGGCCTTCTGTTTTCATTTCTGTAAATTTCACCTTCATTAGTGCGTTCCCTGAAAATCATCTCCGTCTTCCCTGTGGGCTCCTGGGATGTTCCTGTCTTGGGTGTTTGCCATTTGGTAATCGGGCAATTCTGTCATCGCACTTGTTGGCACTCTGCTTCCTCACATCAGAGTTGTGTTTTTCTTTACTCCTGGATGACCCTCGTCCACTGTCCTTCCTCGAGATTTCGCCCCCACATCCTTCCTGGAGAGCTCTGGTTAGACACCTGCTAGGCATTCTTCTTTCCTTCAGTTCTTGGACACGATCACAGTTTTGTTCCTAGTTTCTGTGTGCCCAGCTGCGGAGCCTTACAACTCTGTGGCCATTCAGTGATGATCCTTACAGCTGTGGCTCAACCGGTGATCACACATCTGTTAGACTTTCACATCAATAATGTATGTACAGCATAGGGGTGTGTGTGTGTGTGTGTGTGTGTGTGTGTGCGCGCGCAGTAATACGCATTTTATGTACAATTGATTTTTCTTTAAACATCTTTTTTTTTTGGGGGGGGGGTGGTTACTGGGGATTGAACTAAGGCTGCTTTGGGGCACTTTACTGCTGAGCCACACCCACAGCCATTTTTGTTTTTATTTTGAGGCAGGGTCTTTCTAAGTAACTGAGGGTCTCACTAGGTTGCTGAGGCTGGCCTCCATCTTGCGCTCTTCCTGCCTCTGCGTCCTGAGTCACTGGGACTGCAGGCGTACACCACCATGCCCAGCTGTTTGGCCATTTTTGAAATTGCCTTTGGCTTGATGAGTTTCAGTGTTTGCCTTTCTCCGTCTCATTCTTGGTACTGCTTTACTCTGTTTGGCTGTTCTAAGGTCTGAGCTGTTGGCAGCCTCGCTCAGCTCTTGGTGTGCTGTCCTAGCTCCTGCTCTCAATGTCCTGCTTTTCCTGCTCATGGATGTTGCCTGTGCTGTGAGTTCATGCTCAGATGGATTTCCTGAGGAACCCCAGAACGTGTTGACGGAGTCAGAGTTCACCCACCGAGAACTGGCCTTTGCTTTACCCTGGATGAGGTGATGCCACTGGCTGAATTGGCTTCAGATCAGTTTCTTTATCCTTGGAATTTATTGCTACAGGATGGTGTTCTTAAAATTTGAAGCCCAGACCCATATGATATCAGGACCATGATTATAATTTTAAAAGATGCTCTGATTATCTATCTTATCAGTGCTATTATATTGCTGCATATCATTGTTATGATTAATGTTATTGCGTATTTCCCCAGAGCTGAGGAGGAGAGAGCCTCAAGTGTAAATTCCCTCCTGTGGTGGAGACAAGGGGCTCTCCAGTCCCCTTTCCCTGAGTGCTTTGTGGCTTCTTTTCAGGTCCCACCTGGGCTCTTGTCAGCTTCCCCCACTTAGTGGAAATGCTGCCTTCTCTCACCTCCACTAGGGAGGAACACCTTCATTCCAAGTTCAAGTTCATACCTTTGTATTGTAGAGTCCTCTGCAGCTTTTCTTTTGTTTTTGAGGTGAAAAATGTACGTAAGTCTGTATCTCAAAGTGATGGTTTTTAATTTCTGAAATACAAAAGTTTGACTCCATTTTATCGATACATTTTAATTTAATTTTATTATGGTAAAAGAATGTGGTCTGGGCCATATTGATTTTCTGGGATTTAAATAGAATTCTGCTTTAATCTAAGAGGTATATTCCCATTAGTCAGTGAGACTTCCTTTGTGGCCAAATACGTGGTGAATTTTTGTATTTCATTGCTGCTTAAAACTAATGTACAGTTTTTCTATGTGTGGTTATAAGAATCGTTCTATTCATATATTTATGTGCAAAACAAAATGCACTTTGTATTTGCAACTCATATCTTAATCTCTTGTCCATTTACCTGTTTAATTTTAAAAGTGGGATATTAAAATACATTCTGATTTTCACAATTTACCCTTACTATGCTATCTGCCATTAGCATATCACTGTAGTCTTTCCAGCCTCCAAATCCTTCCAGCTTTCCTTTTGGATGCAATCTTATAACAGACACTATTTACCTCAGTATCCCTTTTAGTCTTACTCTTCAAAATCTGAAAACTAAATTTCGCATAATGCTATCCAAAGGAAGGCCATCATTTTCTACTATTAACTATGTTATACTATGGATGTGTGAATAATTTAACCAATTAGTTATATGCAGAACCATTAAGTGAGTTGTCTGGAATATCACCTAAGGAAAGGAGGTCTGCTGTTCTTTATCACCATCCAGTTATTTGGAATAAACATGTAATGACTGGAGCTCTAGCAGTTATCTTGTAGCTAAATACCATTGGATGAGAACATAAAAATAGACCATAAGTTCTGGGTTTTTTATCACAAAGCATACCTGGTATTTAACATAGAAATTAATTTCTTTAATTTTCAATATAAATCAGTTTTGAAGTTTCCTATTCAATAACATCTCGTTTATCCTAACTGATAATAGCCACAGTCCACCAACCTCAAAACTGTCACTTTCCTTTTAATCCATTGATCAAATTAAAAGTTTAATGGAGGAAAAATTTCTGTCTTTGGAACTGTTTATTCTATTTCTTAATTTATGGATTGCATAAAGATGGTGTTCTAGGTTGGAATTCATTTTGTCTCATAACTTGAAAGAATTGATTTTTCTTTCCAGTTTATAGAAATTTTATTTGAAACACTGATAATTCTTTCTTTACCTTCTCTATAGTTGTTTCAGATCCTCTTCCCCCACCCTGATATTCTGGAAATTGCTGAGGACCCACCTACCAATGACAGAAGTGCAGAGGGGAGTTAGACAGGCAGGGAACACTTTATTGCAGGTGGAGAGAGGGAACTCAGTTCCCTGTCACGGAGGGCGTGATGGTGTATAAGCACTGTGTAGGGCCAATGGAGATTGCTGGAGGACAGGTGAGGCAGTGGCCGTCACTATGATTAACCCACGCGTGTTGGCCGATTGGTGCTCCTCATTAGGTTTCTGTCCTTCCCAGAGACTGAGAGGTAAATGTACTGTCTACTTTGGTGCTTACGTTTGAGATAGATGGCTTCCAGGTCCTGTGAAAATCCTGGGTAGCAACACTGGAAAGAAGGTGGGAGGCTGACATCTCAAAGGAGCAGAGAAAGAACTTGCCATTGCTAGTTTTCTGTAAGGTCTATAAGGAGGTCGGGACCCTATGGTCAAGGGAAACGCGGTCTGAATGTTGGTCTCGCTGAGGGCAAGATTAAGACAAACTTGATCAACCTTTTGTATTTGCTTGTTGGTTGTTTTTGTTCATGAATTTGGAGCTTTGATGTGATTGTTTTAATCTCAAGGTTCCTGTACACGAGCTCTGTAACATTCTTATAGTATGATTTCTTTTATACCCATCTGTCCTATCACCTTCTTATTTTTTCCCCTAGAACTTTATTAATTAAATATTGAATTTCCTGGTTTGATTATTCATTTAGTATAGCTTAGTTCCATATTTCCCATCTCTAACTGTTTGTTTTTAATTGTAACATTTTATTTTCCAACAAGAATCATCCTCTGGTTATACACTGTTTTTAGCATTCATCTTGTATTTTGGCTGTGATGTAATCGTATGTGTCTCTGAGAAATTTGAGGCTCTTGTCTCATTGCTGAAGACTTGTATCTCTATATTCAGAGGTTATTACTGTAGATCCTTTATCCTGTGTCTCCATAACAAACACTGAGGCCCAGAGGAGGTCACCGGGAGCTAGATGCTTGTGACAGGGAGGGCTGGTGACTCCTTGGATTTTAGGATGATCAGGTGCATCACTCTGGTCGACCTCAACAAGGTCTGGAGCATATTTTTCTCTAACATCTTTCAATCCTCTAAAGAACACTTCACTTTTTTTTTTTCTTAATCTCAAAATTAGAACCTTGTCTTGTTTCTTCTGCTTCATGGTATTAGAGGTCATTAAACCTTCATGTGTAGGACTCTCAATTCACCCCTGGGTACCAGCCTCAGTTACTGTCCTGTTGTCTTCCATTTTCCAGGGAAAGGCGCTGTCATCACACACTCCCTGGTTTCCCCTTCATAGCGTACTCCCTGTGAGCACCTTTGCTCACCTTACCTGTTCTTTTCCAAGTTTTCATCAGTTCTTTATTCAAGATTCTTTCCTACCTAGGACCCTTTACACTATGCCTCAACGTTGCTTTAAATTTTATTTTTAAAATGTATTTCTTACTGGGGTTTTAGGAAAAGAAAATCAACTGTGGTTAACCCCATGTGTTCCAATGTTGAGAAAGAAAAAATAAGCCTTTCAAAGAATGATATAGAGGGACAGTTCTGGACATAAATTCTAACTGCTAGAGTTGAGATTAGAAAGTTATTTCCCACATTGCTCTCCCACACATTGCTGGCCCATTGGGAGCTGGCTGTGTCTAGGCCGAAGAGTGGTCCTGGACCACAATGACATGGACTCAGGGGATACTCCTGCTGGAGGACTCAGAGAGGGCTGTCCTGGGACTGCATGGAAGACCAGCATCTTCTCTCTGTTAGGTTTGGATGAAAAACTCTACACTTATAAGATATCAGATATTGTTTTCTTTAAGTTGAAAAGACTGCCCATACAATTGAAACCCAAATTTTGATTTGAAATTAAATTGACCAGAACCTACCCACAATTATATGTTTAAAAAACAAAGAAATCTAGTGTAATACTTAATAATAGATGTATGCTCTTTATCAACAATATAATGGTTTTAGTAAAAATACAGTTTAGTGATATTTGAAAAATCTTATTTTTAATACCTTTCTACCATCCTGCTTCAGGAAAGCCAAGTTTGATTTTCAATTATATTTGTGATTCTCTGCATTTAGTAATAAAACTGGCCTTTCTCTCTCCCTAATATATGCTGATGCTTTAACTCACGTAGATGCATGATTTGTTTCCAATCAGAAAACTTCCCTGTGGCTTATCAAGGGCAGGGTTATTTTCGCAAAAACATAGCATACGGTGCATAAATAGCACTCATATATAAACATAGCATGCACAAGAGATTAATACGATTTCCCTTTTTCGAGTGATTAATATTTACCCTGGCAGCTGTAGCATTTTACTCTTCTATTAGCTGACAGATGTGAATAAGGGCTGCATCTTGCCTCCACCAAGCTGCTATATCTTAATACGTGTTCATAGCTTAGGGACTATGAAATATGCTCCACGAATATTTAGAACTCTCATAGGAATTTCTTGTGGCTTCCATGCATTTTTTCCACAAATATATTAAATTGAATATTTTATTTCTTCAGGGCAAAAAGTTAACTGGCTTAAAACTCACAGGTGCAAAACAATAAAATTCCAACTTAAATCTGTTCGTCAAATGTTGAGTCATTCGCTTGTTATAAGTCTCATAGCACAGAGCATCACAAGAGGCTTAAAAGAAAATAATGCTTTTTCGCTTTGAGTGTGGGATAAATGTGGAAAAGAACACGTTTGCTTTTGAAAGATGATTATAAATGTATTAGCTTTTATGTGGGGGAATCAGATGAGTCATAAGGAATTTTCATTATCAATGGCTAATATCACATATTCATGCTTTTGAGTAAAAAGCAAATTATGTCTGCCATTTTATTTTATGCATGCTAAGTTTACTTTCACATAAGTTTGGTGTTCAAATATGGCTTGTGAAATTCTGAAAGATGCCTTGATTTTTTTTCAAATGCTTATTTGAATGAATATTTTTGTGTATTATTTATATAATGATAAAAATATAAAATATATGCTGTTTCATAATTAAAATACATACAAATATATAATACATATATGTATAATGCATAATACGTATATATATAAGGTCTCAAATTTGTGTGCATATGTTCACATATATATTTATATGTCCACAAACAAATAAAATGTAGATTTTAGTGTTAGAGATTACTATCTGTGTTTTACAGTGTATACTTACAATGTGCACCTATGAGAAACCATATGAACATGCATCTATATCTTTCTGTGTGTGTACATTTGGATGTGTATGCAGTAGGAATTTAATTAATGTAAGCATATCTTTTTAAAATCCTCAATTATTTTTATGAATTTATTAAATAATATTTGCTTAGAAGGTTGGATGTGTTGCCATGGGGACATTATAAACAAAGAAACAAGGTATAATTTCTGCCCATAGCATTCAAAGCTTGGTTAGAAAATAAAGCACAACATCTTCATAGTTGGAGAATGGTATCAAAGGAAATTAAACTTTTATAGATAATGATGAAAGTATTATGATGTCAACTGTTAACTTTCAAACATCACCAGAAAGAGTCAATACTGTTGGATTAATACAGCCCGGGACCTCCACCTGCCAGTGTTAGGTGTGTCTTGTGAGGGGAAGTCATGGAGCAGATTGACAGAGCTTAAGAGCCCAAATGGAGTAATTCGCAGGCCAGCCTTTCATGGCAGAGGTAAGGTCATGACCGGACAGGGTCGCACAGCACAACTTTAGCCTGGTGGACACAGGGAGGTAAGGTGTTAAAGCAAAACAATTGAGCCAACTGCTAATGCTGACAAACCAGCCCTCTGAGCTGCTGAGGAACATCATTTTTCAGGAGTAAGTATTGTTGGAACTAGTAGCCAAATTATCTTGCTCAGTCTCAGTACTGCTTTATTTAGAGAAGAAAAGATCATGTGATCTAGCAGTATTTAACGAAGAGGCAGTAAAGTTTGTTGACTTCTATTTTAGATCCCCATTTCTGCATTCTTCAACTAAGATGAGGCTGAACATTATCAGTCGAGGGGGAGAGCCATGCAGACCCCTACCACACTCCTCTAATATTGGTTCATATAGAGTTTTGACCATAGTTGTTGGACTCTTTACAAACATCAGATTGCCTCCCTCCCTCCCTCCCTCCCTTTTTCCCACTCCCCTTCTCGTGCACTCTCTTAGTGAAATACATTCATTAGATGATTTGATGATGGCTGCAAGGTAATGTCTAAGTCTTCCATGATCACACATTTCAGCCCTGCAACATGAATACTAAGGGAAGGATTTGACTGTAAATTTAATTCTGTATCTACATCAGCTGTCAAATCTGCCCAGGTTAAACCCATTGAGTAGATCCCATGGAAGAAGCCCGAGCTTAATGGCACAGATACAAGCCTCGTTTCACGATTGCTTGACTTCCACGATATTTTAGTAAAATTCAAAACTCCTGCAAGCTGGCTGATTCCAGGTATGCCACTTCCAATTTGAGGTTAGGATTTCTATGGTCCTAAGGATGTCATTTTCCACGTCATTGTCCTATCTAACCACGGTATGTGACACTTTCCCCACTTCCCACATTTCTTTTAAAGTCTGAAAGGAAGAAGCTCAGTCATAGAAGGAAATAGTCAAGATGGTCCTTTGAGTACTTAAGTACGCGCTTTGTATTAAATTAAATCTCAACATTTCCACTTCTTGGATTCTACTACAAAAAAAATTTTTTTTTTTTCCCCCTCAAATGTGAAATTGATGGACCGGATGGATCCTAAGTAATGATTTCTTTGAAAATGAAAACAGCAAAAATGTTTCCAAGGGATAAATATTCCTGTTTACTTTGAAAAGAGTAAACAAAAGAATACTGTTCTACAAATCTACTGTCAGTTTTTCAGAGCCGTCTAATGATTGATTTTTGGACAAACTAAAGTAGTTTGTCCAAACAGTAGTTTTTTCAATAAAGAGTGATTTTTTTTTTTTTTTGCTGCTGCTAATCAAAAATAATCCTCAAATCAATTAATGAAAGTTCTGAATCACTGATCACTAGATAAGCCTTTATCTGGAAAGTGTGGTTTTGTGGTTTCCTCAGAGGAGCAGTAGAATGGTCAGGTAGTGGTCACTCCATGATTTACAAAGGGGAGCTACAGTTCCCTCCTGTATCCTTTTTAAAGCTCTTTTTCTGTGTGGGTTTAGATGTAAAAGTCTAGTTCCTACCAAAGTTTCCAGGTGTTGTTCCTATGGAAACATGTTGTGGAAACCGCCTGGTTATTTGGTGTCATCTTAAACCCATCCTATCAGCGGAGTCCTTTTCCTCTTAAAAAAAAATCCCAATCTCCATGGCCTCTAACAAGCATCATGCAGAACCAGCTCGGAGGAAAGGGCTCTTTTCACAGGCATCTGTTAAAGCTCCAGCCTTGAAAGCCTGGCCCAGGGGCGATCACATTTCAAGAGGGAGTAGTCAGACTCCCAGGGCAGTTATTTACAATCCAAAAAGTGGTGTTCTGGGGTGGATATGTGGTGGCCCCAAAGCTCACGTGGGAGAGGATGCACGAAGGTTCAGAGGAGAAATGATTGGACTGTGGGTCTTCCCCCAATCAGTGAATTAATCCCTCCTGGGATTAACTGGGTGCTAAGTAACTAGAGGCAGGTGGGTCTGGCTGGACCAAGGGGTTAATTGTGGTTAGCTGGGGGTGGCTAAGGGGTGTATAGTGTGTGTCTGGGGCTGGCCTCTTCCTCTGTCTCCTGGGTGTGAGCTGCTCTCCTGCGCCAGCCTCTCCTGCCACATTCAGTCTCACCTCTCATCTTGAGCCCCTGGGAATGGAGCCGGCCTCCTGTGGACTGAGACCTCTGAAACTGTGAGCACTCAAGTAAACTTTTCCTCCTTATGGTGGTTCCAGTCAGATCCTTTAGTCACAGCAGCGAAAAAGCTGACTAAAACAGGTAGGGACCATGGTGAACGGGGCTTCCAGAAAAATGGCTGAGGGAGGGGAGGGGAACGGAGCCTTTCCCCAGGCATGGGTTTCTCACCATAACGTTTTTACAATCTCATTTTACAACCAGGTCTGGTTTTGCCATCGCAAACAGAGGTGTGTGGTCTTCAGGTGGGGGTGGATATACTTTGTGTTGTTGGCTATGGAAACAATTCTCCATGGTTTAGTCTAGTTATGCACGAAACCAGCCCCACAAAAAAATCAGTATTAAAGGAAGCTGAATGAACTTGGAGGACAGTGATACCAATCTAGGAGTTGTTGCGTTTTAGCTGAGTGTTCTCCAGCAAATATATAAATTCTTACCAAACAGACACTAAAACAAACAAAAAGCAACATATAAAAGAAAAATACATAAAAAGTAAGTAGTTATCTTACTTTTACATGTTTAATATGCAGAATATTAAACCAGAAAGGGTAAGTGAAAATAGTTGAATAGATGAAAACCTTTATGTGATGGCTGTGTATTCATTCAATGAGAGGGTCGAGTTTTCTGACTTTTCTTCTGTGGGGTTTAGATGAAGATATCTATTTCATGTTGGCATTGATCTGAAGGAAATCAAGTCTTGCTAAGACACTCTCTCCTCCTCTAGGTCATTCAGTTCTGTTTATTTCTGGAAGATTCCTTAGAGTCCTGACTTTCAGGATTCTGGACAGTTTTGCAGTAATTCAAGTATGATGTGTGTCTCTTTAATTGAAATATGCATGTCTCCAGGTTAAAGAGATTAATGTTAAATGAGATGTTAATAGGTCCTTTGGTTTAGGGCCTTTTCATTAAGGCTGATGATCAGTGTGCATAGTGAACAGAAAGTTTGGAAACAAATAGCAGAGAACAAGTTGCTAATCCTAATACATGAACTATTCTAGTTGGCTGACATTCTTTTTTCCGGGAGCTGGTATTTCTTGGAATAAATAACCTAGCTGTTTCTGCTTGTTCTGCATCATTACCATTGATAAGGAGGGGATCCATATTCTGAAGTTCGTATATGTGCATCCGAAGGAACAAATTATTTATAAGAGAAATGCCTTTAAGAGAAGACTCCCAAAGAATGTCACTGGGTCAACTCAGTCAAAATTATTTAGCATTAATTAAATTTGGGAGTTGGTGTCTGCAAGTCATTTGGTTCTTAATATGTGTTTAAGCTTACTTTATGTGAACGCATTAAGCCTGCAGCTTTAAAATATATATTGGATGATATATGCCCATTCATTATTCACGTGTAGCTTAAATGTTAAATTGTGCAGAATAGCCTACAGTAAATAAGTCAAACACACTTATTTACTGTAGGCTATTCTGTATGATTAGGGCTTAACATAGATCAATTGTCTCTCAACTAAATTATAGTTATCACTGAGCATATGACATTATGACATGCTTCCAGGGCATTGGCATTTATAGGAAATCAATTTCAAGAGCCTAAAACTCAATATATTCTTTTTTTTCCCCTACCAGACTTATCATTTTATTTTTTATTCTTTTTTAATTATACATGATGATAGAGCATATTTTGACATGTTTCTACAAATATGGAGTACATCTTGTTCTAATTAGGATCCAGTCTGGACATGATGTGGAAACATGTATTCTTATTCTCTAAGAAGGTCTTCCTAAAACTCCTCCCCTCAGTTAGTGCCACCTCAGTTACAGTTTGCACTGCATCTTGCCATTTCTGTTCCCCCAGTGCATGCAGGAAAGTCTTGCTTCTACCCTGCCTGCAGTTCTCTGTTGGGCCTTTCCCTTGTACCGGAGGAAAACATAATGGAAACTATCATTCTGGAAATTGAAAACAGGTTTAATGACTAGTTACTAAATAATCGTGTGGAATTGGTGTTCAGAGGTTCTTTATGTTCAACCAAACTTTACAAGCACTCAATAGATGTGCCCAGTACTACATCGTAATAGAAAAGCTTTTGATGACCATTGTCATGTAACCTTCAAATTTAACTTGGAATCAAACATAATGCACATTGTTCTTGTGATAAAAACTTTAGCTTTTATTTAAGTTCTATAAAAATGTCCTTTCATTCTTAATGTTTGCATCTGTAAACATGGGAATTAGAAATCACTGATAATGTGCTGGACATTCACTCATGGAATCCTGAACTGTTTGCTGAAAAACAAACAGAATTTTTTTTTTTAAAGCCTTGGCTATCTAGTAATTTCTTCCAAACAGCTAATTTTCATTGTACTTATTTTGTTTTGAAAAATTGTATTTGTGATTTCAATGAAAAATATTTTTAATGCAAAACAATTAAAATCTCATAGAAAAATCCCAAAATCTTCCCACGCAGATCTTAGCTGCTATGACTAAGCAGAATATACTATATACCTTAAAATTCTATACTTACATTTTATAAATTCTGTATATGTGGAATTCTCAGAAGTAGTAGAGAATTAAGAATTCAAGGAGAAATATAAATGATACAAAATTTCAAGTTATTAAGAGTCTGCACAGTTATGATTGTATGTGGATAATGGTGACTATATAGATCTCCATTGGGATACATTCAGAAAAAGGATTTGTAATTTTATTTTTAAAAGCAATAGTTGAGATTAAGCTGAAATTCTAATTATTTCAACTGTTAAATCTAGAATGAAAATTTTAAGAGACCACAAAAATCTGTAAAGATGACTGTTGCAATAGAAATTGTTTTCAATGCTGCATAAACCAGAAGTTGGTAAACAACTAATAAAGATAATTCAGGACAATTTTAGGCTTTCACTTATGAATTCATATTCATTAAATGCATGTAAATACTCAGTAGAAAGAAGCTGTATGAATAATCTTATTGTGCAAATAAACTGATTATTCTTTTGCACTTGCACTGAATCAACAGTTTAGTATGCTTATTATGTTTGTAAAGTACTACTTTGACCTGGTAAATGTCTTTTATAACTTATAAAAATTAAATAACTGAGTACTTAACCTTCTCTCCCCCCCAAAAAAGAGTTCTTTTTTAAAAACTTTTGATCATTTACTGTCAGAGGAAACTATATTTCAAAGTAAAGAGCCAAGTGAATGGATTGCAGTTGGTGATGGTGTACAGGAGGAGGTGAATCTTCACTCCCCAAGCTAGAGTTCAGTCTGATAAAATGCTCAAAAGATCCATGTCAGCACTTTTGAAAGCAACTAAGGGTGAGCAGTGTATTGAGAATGTTTATTCGTAAGAAGTGACAGAGAATGCAGTCTTTCCTGCCTGGGGCTCCCATTATGCCCACCACTACCTATTGGTCACACAGAAGTCTCACTGCACCGTGGCTGTGAAAACCATCAACCTGTAATGTAAGCATTGGGAAAACTTGGTGCAGAGGAAGAAAACTAGAGCATGGCTCAGCCGAGGAGACCATCTTGGTAGGGGGTCAGGGATGTACCACCATAAGTAAACCGGTAAGATTTAATAGAAGTATAGAATGGATATGATATTATATTTAATATGTGTGGATTAAATTAAGTTATGCCTTACAAAGTGCTCCTATAAATATTTTTATGATAGGCACTGGTGGTGTTTTCTTAACTCTCAATGGAATACAAGCAAATCTTGTTTCATTTTCTTGCAGTATTCTCTCCTTGTCCAGGTAGATGTTTATGCCCCCAACTGTTCACAATTTCTAGGTATTGATGGTTAGTCAAGACAGATTTTTTTTTTTTTTGTTGACGACATTGTTCCTTCTTTGCTTATGGCTACAATGTAGCCTGCAGTATTAGTCTAGAAATAAAGTAACCGGTTTGCTTAAGCAGAAAGAGCAATGCTTAAGTGAGGTCTGTAATGTCCTGTCAATTTTGAGAAGATTTCTGAGGACCTTGAAAGGAAAAGTCATCTGCTTCCAGAAAGGGGGCCAGAATGGGGCAGGGGCAGGGTGCGGGTGGTAACAGGTTCCCTGGAAGCACAGCCTTCCCACTGTCTGGCATGTAGAGAGCTTTGAGTTTTCTTTTTTTCTTTTGAGTCTGACATATGGACATATGACACGTGTTCCCTCAAAACAAAAATATTTGTAATGTCTGCACTTTTTTTTTTCTTCACAAATTATAAATTAGATTCTCTGACCTTATTCAAACCACCATACATTTCAAGGCTACTAATGATATACACAAATATCCTCAATCAAAACAAATTAGGCAGAATCTCAGTCCTCCAGAGCCCAGCCTTTGAACTTTCAATCTGTTTTAGACATTTTAATATCATTTCTGATAATGATAATAATCCCAGTCAACTCCATAGCCACATTTAATTATGCAAAAAAAAATGTATTAAAAGTGAGATGTATTGCCCAGGATACATATTCTACAGATAAATTCCATTTTCTTTTCCAGTTTTTCTACCTCAATTTTATCTCCATTATTGTCAAGTGATTCATGTTCCAAACTTTTTCATGAAATAAAGCTTTACCACATGAGCTGTACTTGGTGATATATTTTTTCCTTAGTTGTATGTTTCTATTTGAGGGGAACATACAAAAAAAAATTGAAATAGGCCATCTTGAGACACACTGCTCAAGAAGGTACTGAAGGTATTGTTTAAATATTGCTAACTTTCTATCATGTCATCAGGCCACACAAGTCTAGGGCCATGTGAGTGGACTGGCTTTCAGTTCGGACTTCTCCAACAGAGAATAGGTCATAATGAAGTAAGGAAGCGGGCAGCAGAGGCAGGTGTGAAGCCTCACCTGCATAGGAAGGTGTTGTTTTATTTTTGAACAAGGTAGCTCTCAATATGTAAGTGAAAATCATCTCACGTGATCTTAACAATCTCAGTTTCTGGAAACCTTCTGCTTTTATAAAACTGGGAAGAAAATTCTGATGATATAATATTTTGCATTTTAGAAATGTGAAACAACCAGTCATTATAGTTGATGGGAAGGAATAAAAGAGAAAAGACTATGTTCAGAATTCTTTAGGCTTTACGTAAGACTGTTTGAAAAGGTAAAATTGCCTCTGGCTGCATTCCCCAGGAGGAAGGTGAAATATCTGAAAAGTGCTTTAGAGTCATGAATTAATCGGCAGTAACTTTTCTTAATTCTGTGTGATATTATTCTCATTCTGTAGATAAAAGAGAGAGAGAGAGAGAGAGAGAGAGAGAGAGAGAGAGAGAGAGAGAGCTGTCTTTGCCCAAGAGTAGGTCAGTGGGCAGAACACAGGAGGCTTACAGGGTTCCAAAGGGCAGAATCTCAAACCAGGAATGAAGCCGAGGATTTGCACACACACAATGCCTTGTGCTGGAGAGTAGCTAACAGTTCAGTGGTTAAAAGTCATTTCTAGAATATAAAAAAGTTACAGCATTTTATCCACCTGTTTCAATGGTTTCAAAAGTTACCAAAGATTGTCATAGTTGTTTTAACATCAAATAATTTAATAGGCTTTTGTAAAACAAGTAGTTCCTTTATGTAACTTGATAATATTCTTAACAAGTTCTTTGGGATTCAAAATGCAGACTGAAATAACTTTTAATCATTCTGTACTTTTTTCTATAATAGTTCCAATATAATATTAGAGTTTTTAAGTGTTACTCAGTGAATTTGAATTGCTAGTAATAGTTTACAAGTATTCTTTGTGTAGATTCAGACAAATAGGTTTGTGTTGAATATAAGTGGATTAAATATATTGAATACATGTTACCACATTTGCTTTTAGTCAAACAAGATGTGAATACAAATTCATTCTTAGAACTCTTTTCTATTTTAAGTTGTGGTATTACTGGAACCAGCTGTAAAATGGACATCTTGGTACTTTGACCAGATCTGGTTTTGAAGAAAAAATTGTACCTAGAAAGAGCAGAAAAAATAATTTGGGATTGAATAATGCATAACCTGAAGTATTATTCATTAACATTACTTTAGGGTTAGCAGGTTTGTTAGCAACTTTATTACAAGTAATAAACTGCCATTTTAAGTTATTAGGATACATTTACATTTTGACATTTTGTTAAAGAATAATATATCTGATTTTATTTTATTTACATTGTCATTAATAATTCAATGAAATAAAGCCTTTTAGTATTATTTAGGTCATATGTATTTGTGTTTTATGTTCATCTAAGTAGATATTAATGTCTACTAAAGTGATACTGAGAAAGGCATTTTTTAAAACATGAATATACATAGACTTATCTGATTTTATTCTTTAGAACTTAACATTTGAGCAAATGAACTAATTCAATTCTTCTAAATATTTATATTTGGATTATAGTATGATATGGAAAGTTGCTTATATTGCTCATCCTGAGATGTATAAGTTTAGAGCAAGAGTTTGCCTCTTATTTTTATGAGTGATGTTTACATATGAAGTAATTCATACTTTCTTCCAGTGTTCTTCTGCTCTAAGCTATGGCACATGCTCTGGTGCAGGTTCTGTGATATTTCTGTTGACTGAGAGCTATAATGAAATGTACTGAAGGGGTCAGGGGGGCACTTTGGCTGTCTTAGATGTTGGAGGATTGTGGGCCCTTCCTAAAGAACTTGCTCACACCTTTTTCCTAGAGGACATATGTTATAATGCAAAAATAGTGTTCTTGTTTCATTAGGTGATTTTAGTATAGAAGTTTGGTCACGTGTACTATATAATTCCCATGAGAATCCAGGAAATTAATGGAGGTATGTTATTAACTGGACGAATGTGATGGAGCGGGCTCTGCTGCTCACCATTCCATGAGTTCCAGTGCAGTGAAGGATCACTGGTGTCTGTCCCCCTCCTCTCAATTTGTCCTTATATGCAGTAAGACTCTGTATAACTAACTGTATTGTGATGTCATGCAAGAAAATATTGTAGAAGTGGAGGAAGACTTTTTTTTCCTGTATGACAGGTCTTATAGAAGTCTGTTTTGTTGTCTTCGTGTTTAAATTTAATAAAATCTGCTTTTGTATTTCCAGGAAATTTGAGTAGTCCTATTCCTGGTGGATTTATTATCTGGAAAGATAATATAATTAATGAAAACTAAATAGCTGAAAATCAGAACATGATTTTTGGAAACTTTATAATTATAGAACCAATCGGGTAAATAAATTCGTTCATTGAGTTTGACAGCATTCACCGAGTATTGTAGACACAGGAGAAACTTCAGGTACAATAGAGACCCCCCCACCCCCACCCCTTACCATTGCTCCTGTGGACTCTCTCAGAAGGCTACATAGCTGGATGGCACAGTCAGCCTGCAGGACATCCAGCTCCCGATATGCCTTCCCCTTTCCTCATACTGGGGTTTGCATAATGAAATTTTATTTTGAGCTGAAACCATGATTTTTTTTTTTACTTCCAATAATATACTACAGCAAAAGGTCAGACGACTTCTCCATTTGATATGAGGACTATGTGATAAAACTAAAATTTAATATTATGTGTATCTTCTCTACTTAAAAATGCAATAAAGTGGATATTGCATGTACCTCGAACTGAACTACTTTTGGAATAGAAGGCAGAATCAAATTTTGAGGTCATCCTAAATAGCTCCTATAATACAGCTGACATTTGAATATGGCAGGTAGGAAATTAAACAGTCCTCTCTGTGGTGGCACTGGGATCATTTAAACAAGTGACACCACCTAAATTACTATCCTGGAGACTCTGGCATTTCAGGTCCATTGTCATTTACATTCCCCGAGGAGTACAGAAGGGTGGTGCTTGTTTATTCGTAAACATTACAGTGAAAGGCTGTGCAGCACTTCATTTAGTTCTGTCAGCTGTGAACTTGAAAAACACAAATGTGAAGAGCCTCTTTGAAATTTTCTGATGTTTAACGTCAACACTGAGTGAACTATTCAGAAATATCTCATTCATTAGTCCAAAGTAGATTAACCTGTTTATGGAATTCTCATCTTTTTTTTTTTTTTTCCATACTGAAAGTTCAATATATTCTGTCAGCATATAGTAGAACCTGCCCCGGTGGGTGATAAAGCTAAATAAGACAAGGACATAACCCATAGGGAGCAAATGGGTGCACTTCTGTTTTTAGGATTGAAATCCTGCAATTTTCCCTGTTCTGCATGTTGATTGAAACTACTTCGCTTCTAGCCAGCACGTGTTTTCTTGGGACCACTAGGTGTCGTCCTATCTGTTGTAAAGGTATTCAGTATGCCAGTGACTGTCTCAACTCATATTTTTGAAGACCTGACCGGGAGAGCTCAGATTAGAAGTCAACTACAGAGGAGACGGGAGCTGTGACATAAGGAGAAAGAGTAAATGAGATCCTGAGAAAGTGATCAATAGGTACATCGGCTGCTAGGGTGAAGAATATTTTGGCATTTTACATCTCTTTTCTTTTACTAAGTTGTCATTGCCCTTTTCAATATCAGGGTATGATGTGAGAAAAAATCATTATGTAGACAAGTTAAATTATTTTCAAACTCCTAGTTAAAAGAAAACATATCACCCGTGCTATGAACTTGGCTTAAGGGTAAGAATGTCCGTTGTATCATTGGTATTTGTAATTTTAGCATCCTCCTAAAAGGGGAATTCTGCACTGAAATTTATATAAAGTGGATAGAAAAAAAATTACAGCCACTTTGTTCCATGGGGTTTACAATTCCTTGGAAGAATAATAGTTAAAGGAGAAATGTACATAATGCATGCCACAAGTACAATAATCCATCTTAATATAAAAAACCATACATAACATGGGTCTTGGCAAATTGGGGCAAGTGTCACAGACCCCCACTTACTCACTCACTGATGCTAAAGAGGCAGAGACCATCTCATGGTTGAAACGGACAGTATGTGTGGGAAATCACATCACAGTTTACACACCCACCACGGTGCCCATTGCAAAGGGTGAAAATGCTGGAGATGTTGGGGCAGCACCTGTCAATCAACCCCCCGAGTCCAGGGTGCCCTGGGCATTGAGGAAGCCATGCCATGCGCTGTGGGGAGGGCATGAGAAGGGGCAGCTTCTGAGCAGGCAGGACCCTGCATTCCCAGCTTTCCCACCTGTTGGGACCTTTGCAAATTATATTAACTTAGAGTTTAGTTCTCTTTACCTGTGAGATATGTGAAATGATATTCAACTTGTGTTCTAAGTATAAAAGTGGTTGTCAGTAAGTACTTTGACAAAATGAAAGCCTGTTCACTCATTCTTCTAGAGAATTACAGCAGTTTTGTTGGGGAAGCATTTAAACGGCTACAGGCAACCTGCAAGGAAGCTACCATGGCCTGCTGTGTCCCCCTAGAAGGAGCCACCAACAGGTGTGCTAGCTAGGGTGAGGGACGCAGCCTCCCTGACGGAGGAGCACAGGCAGTAACCTTCGATTGCTCCCTCTCTCCTTCTGTGGGGCTTCTTATTGGTGGAGCCCAGCAGGCGGTAGGTCCCAGGGAATTCTGCTATAGTTTTTTACAAATCTGACTTTCAGGGTACTTCAGTCTGGAGAAGTTTAGAGCAGACCTGATAGTCTCATGCCACAGCCCCCATCCTGGTGCCGGAGATAACTTTCTGATGTACACTCAGGACCAAGAAAGTACCCTGCTTTCTGTCTTCCTCAAGGTAGCTCAGAGTAAGACTTACTATTCTTCATTTTGAGACTATTTATTCTCCAGCTGTTTCCTTGTTGAAGGTCCCTTCCTTCCACCTCTGTAGGGCTGTCCAGGATTACTCGGGGACCATGTGTGCATGCTGTTTCATCAGCCCTGCTTCCTGGAATGCCTTTTCCTGTTCCCTTCCTTACCCAGCTCCTGCTTGTCCTTCAAAACTCAATTTGCAAGAAGATTGAAAGTTAAATTCAGATGCTCTTTCTGTACTCCCATAGTTCGCCCTATTTATATCTCACAACATTAATTACATAGGGCTGCAATCATAGGTCTGAATTTGTTCCCCAAAAAGAATATTTTCCTCTATATCCTTTGCAACTTGTGCACAATTTTTCACATATATATTCAATAAACATTTGTTGAACAAAGAACATGAAGATACCTAGTTTGGTGCCCAGGACCAAAGACATTCGCTTGTTTTCTAGTAGAAGATGCTCATGTGTCATGGGCTGGTGTCCCATGGGGGACAGTAAAAAAAGAAAATGCCTCTAGGATCAAAGAATCATTCATTCAAAGCAAGATGCCTGCTAACAGGGAGGCAGGGCATTGCATCTTGCTTTCCATTCTCTCTCCCCAATCTACCTTAGACTCGCCCAAAACCGACATTTAATTGAAAATTATTTTGGAACATCTGCCTCAAGATGGGAAAGATGCCACAAAACTCCCAAAGTTTATAAGCTGATGCAGGCAGATAGCAATAATGGTTTATGAAGAAATCCGAGAAATCCATCAATTGGAGCTCTACAGTATTTCATTAATTTATGCTATCAAGAGAATTACAATGCTCAACCTCAATAATAAAGGAATTATATAAATTTCAAGCCATGGCAAATTCATAACCCTGGATCTTATCAATCTAGTAATTATGAGTTCCTGCTAACTGCTAAAACACTAAATATTCCAGTCAAGCACAAATACATTTATTGCTGTTTCACCACTAGTTATCTTTGATATAAAGGATATATAAATGTATGTGTGCACATACATGTACATATTTTTTCCAGAATTGGTAATATAGTTCAATAATCTGTTATTGCAGTTGAATGCCAGAATGAGTATAACATTGGTGAAATTCAAAGAGCTAATGTAGATCATTTAGCCCCAAATCATTATCATTATGAATAGTATAGTCCATTATATACCTTATATTTGGTTTCTTTTTATAGAAATCTTGCATTTATATAATATTGGCAAATTTCTACAGATTACATAAAATGCACAGGACTGGCATATAGAAAATGTCTTGGTAAAAAAATTTCTGAAAATTCTCCCCAAATATAGGTATGCACCTATTTCTAAAATATGTTGAATTTAATCCGTGGTATTTAGCCAAAAGAATTAAAGTGACTCACGTGCTACATAAATTTTGATATATGCAGGAAATTATCCATAGTATCTTTGCTAGGTTGAATAAGGCACCCCCCCTCCCCCAACATGTCTGTACCCTGAAATCGAAGGATTTGTTATTTCACAAGGAAAGGGGATTTTCCGATGCAGTTAATGTTCTCAAAGTAAGAGGCTTATCTTGGATATCTGGGTGGATCCAATGTAAACCCAAGTTCTTAGGGAGGTCAAAAGAAGGATTTAAGAGTGGACCAGTGCCGGAGAACAGAGAAGTGACTTGTGTTGAAGGTGTAGCAGGGACCATGACCACAGATGATAGGTGGCCTCTAGAAGCTGGAAAAGACATTGAAGTAGATTCCCCAGTCTATTTGAAGTACCAGCTTTGGATGTCTGTGTTCCAGAAGGTAAGAAAATGAATTCGTGTTGATGCCAGCTGCTAAACTTGTGGTGACCTGTTACAGCAGCAATAGGAATACCATCCTCATAGAGGATAAGTCACAACCAGAGAACATCCTAGTATTTGCTATACTTTGCTTCAAAGAGATTATAACGGTCTTGAGGCCAGGAACTCTCATTCCTGTCACAGTAGTGCTCCAGACCCACTGAACAAATCTTGCACTCCTAATGAGCTTTGCATTTGGGTTGCTGCTATGTGAACTTCCTAGGGACACCGAAGCAATGTCTTGTGAGGCCTCTACTTAGCTGTACCCCAAATTAATGACTAAGGAGACTCAGAGGAAGCCTATTCAATAAAAATTTAAAAAATAAAAAATACTATTATATACAATATAATATATATTTTATTTACAAATATTAAAAGTAAATATTGAATAGCAATAGGAGCTGATAGCTTCTCTCCTGCTTTATGCTTTTGTATTGGTGTTATTGATTTTAGAGAGTGGTGGGTTTCATGGTGGCCTACTTAGGCATACCTAAAACATAATTTGAGTTTCACGCCCCCAATCTCCTGACCTTTTCTCCCCTCCGTTGCTCCTCTTCCTCTCTCCTCATGGTTTCCTTCTGATTCATGCTGCCTTTCCTTTTTTGTTGCATTTTTAAATTCCCTCTAGCTTCCACCTGAGAGAACATGTTCTCTCTCTGAATCTGCTTTATTTTGCTTAAGTTATGTTTCAGCCGTTCTATCCATTTCCCTGAAAATGGCATCACTTCATTCTTCTTTAGAGTTGAGTAAAACTCGGCTGTAGGTATATGGATGTGATATCTGTATAATACGTATATTCTTTATCCTTTTCATAGACACCTGGGCTGATTCCATACGTGGCTACTGTGAATTGGGTTGCCAAAAATATGGGTATGCACCTATTTCTAAAATATGCTGAATTTAATTCTTTCTGGCTAAATACCAAGGAGTGATGGAAGTGACTCATGTGCTACATCTATTTCTAGCTTTTTGAGGAACCTTCACACTATTTCCATGGTGGCTGTACCAATTTACATTTCCACCAATGTGTTCCCTTTGCCCTGTCTCCTTGCTGGCATTTTGTTGTTATTTCTGTTCTTGAGGATCACCATTTTGATCAAAGTGATATGGAACTCCAGTGTTATTTGCATTTCTCTGATGGCTAAAGATGATCAAATTTTATAGAATTGTTGCCCATTTGTACTGCTTTGGAGAAGTATCTGTTCAGTTCATTTGTCTGTTTATTGATTTTCTTTTTAATGTTGAGCTTTTTAAGTTCTTTATATATTCTGGATATTGGTCCTCCATCAGAGGAGTAGTTGGCAAGGATTTTCCCCCTTCTGTGGGTTGTCTCTTCACTCTCTTAATTGCTTCCTTTGCTGTGCAGAATAGTTTTAATCTGATGCCATTCTATTTATTGATTGTTCCTCTTATTTCCTGAGATGTAAGGGTGTTATTTAGGAAGACTTTGCCTGAGCATATATGCTGAAATATTTTTCCTATTTTTTCTTCTAACAGTTGCAAAGTTTCTGGTTTTATAGCTAGTTGATCCCTTCTGAGTTGACTTTTATGCAGGGTGGAGATAGGGATCTTGTCTCCTTCTTCTACATGGGGATATCCAGTCTTCCCAGAACCACTCGTTAAAGAGGCTGTCTTTTCTTCCATGTATGTTTTTGGCATCTTTGTCAAGAATTAGGGGACTTTAGCTGTGCATATTTGTCTATGTGTCTTCTATTTTGCTCCACTGGTGTATATGTCTCATTTAATGCCAGTACCATGCTGTTTTAGTTACTATGACTCTGTAATGTAGTATATTTGAAATTGGGCATGCCTTTTTAGGAAAAACAAATATTTGAAATTCAATTATTGAAAATATTTTGAAAGTGCAGATTACTCTTTAAGAATTAAATTAGTTTTCCATCTATAATTAATACAACCTAGGAATTCTGTATTTGGAATTGACACTAGGTGTTAGCTCAGCTCCAATTGCATATAATAATCTCTTTAGCATCATATTTAGCAGGCAAAGTGATTTAGCCACCAAGATGTGTGGAAATCCAGATATCTGGACTGTGCTAAGGTTGCCTCAAACAAAGTCATTCAACACCTAATCTCAATCCTTATTATCCCATTGTATACAATTATGGCAAATGATAGCCTCTGTAAATTTATTTCTCAAATTCCTACTTGTAAACAGTGATAAAATAATCTTTCAGTTAAAATATTAAAGTTAGAAAAGTTATGTGGTATTGTCTTGTTCCCATGAGTTATCTCTAGTTTGCATTAGAATCTGAGGTAGGTTTTCAGTAACAATAATATAATAGTGCCAGTAGTGATGACGATTTCTGTAATTGCAAGTTTTTATGGCACTGTTCTAATGCAGGCTCTTGCTGTCATGTGTTGTTTTTATTGTTACTATTTTTTTCCTTTCCATTTAAATTAATTTTATTTTTAATAAAAATAAAACGTAATGTTTTAAATCATGCATACATAGTTAAATGGTTAAACAAGGACAAATATGTCTATCACCTTGAGCATTCATCATTTCTTTATAGTGAATACATTAAAAAATCTTTCTTATACTTTTTTGAAATATACAGTGTTATCCTGTAGTGTCACCCTTTTATGTGGATAGCACATCAAAAATTCTTAACATATCTCACTCTAAACTAGTACCCAGTGATCAACCTCTACCAATCTGTCCCTCATCCTCCTGCTCTCCTCAAACAGTGGTAACTAACATTCTACTCACAAATTCCATAGTTAATTTATTTTTTATCTTTTTTATTTTTAATTTGTTATATATGACAACAGAATGCATTACAATTCATATTACACATATAGAGCACAATTTTTCATATCTCTGGTTGTACTAAAAGTAGAGCCACACCATTTGTGTCATCATACATGTACTTAGGGTAATGATGACCATCACATTCCACTATCTTTCCTAGCCCTATGCCGCCTCCCTTCTCCTCCTTCCCCCTTTTCCCTTTGCCCTATCTAGAGTTCAGTTAATCTCCTATCCCCTTCCTTCCTCCCTCCCGGAGCATATGATGGATAGCATCCTTAAATCGGAGAAATCATTTGGCATTTGGTTTTGGGGGATTGGCTAATTTCACTTAGCATTATCTTCTCCAATTCCATTCATTTACCTGAAAATGCCATGATTTTATTCCCTTATTGCTGAGTAATATTCCATTGTGCATAAATGCCACATCTTTATCCATTCATCTACTGAAGGGCATTTAGATTGGCTCCACAGTTTAGCTATTGTGAATTGTGCTGTAATGAACATTGATGTGATTGTGTCCCTGTAATATGATGTTTTTAAGTCCTTTGGGTATAGTCCGAGGACAGGGATAGCTGGGTCAAATGGTGGTTCCATTCCCAATTTTCCAAGGAATCTTCGTACTGCTTTCCAGATGGGCTGCACCAATTTGCACTCTCACCAGCAATGTACAAGTGTGCCTTTTCCCCCACATCCTCGCCAACACTTGTTGTTTGTATGCATAATAGTTGCCATTCTGGCTGGAGTGAGATGATATCTTAGAGAAGTTTTAATTTGCATTTCTCTAATTATTACAGATGTTGAACTTTTTCATATATTTGTTGATTGATTGTATATCCTTTTCTGAGAAGTGTCTGTTGAGGTCCTTGGTCCATTTATTGATTAGGTAATTTTTTTTTTTTGGTACTTAGCTTTTTGAGTTCTTTATATATCCTAGAGATTAGTGCTCTATAGGATGTGTGAGGGGTAAAAATTTGCTCCCAATATATAGGCTCTCTATTTACCTCAGATTGTTTGTTTTGCTGAGAAGAAACTTTTTAGTTTGAGTCCATCCCATTTGTTGATTCTTGGTTTTAATTCTTGTGCTATAGGAGTTTTATTAAAGAAGTTGGGGCCTAATCCTACATGATGAAGATTAGGGCCTAGTTTTTCTTCTATTAGACACAGAGTCTCTGTTTTAATTCCTAGGGCCTGGTTCCACTTTGAGTTTTCTACATGGTGAGAGATAGGGGTTTAATTTTATTTTGTTGCATATGGATTTCCAGTTTTCCCAGCACCATTTGTTGAAGATGGTATCTTTTCTCCAATGCATGTTTTCAGTAGCAGAATATAAAATCAACATCCATAAATCAAAGGCATTTCTGTATATCAGTGACAAATCCTCTGAGAGGGAAATGAGGAAAACTACCCCATTTACAATAGCCTCAAAAAAATAATACACTTGGGAATCAACAAAAGAGGTGAAAGATCTATACAATGAAAACAGAACCCTAAAGAAAGAAACCAAAGACCTGAGAAGATGGAAAGACCTATCTTGCTCTTGGATAGGCAGAATTAATACTATCAAAATGACCATACTACAAAAGCACTATACAGATTTAATGCAATTCCAATCAAAATCCCAATAGCACTCCTCATAGAAATAGAAAAAGCAGTCATGAAATTCATCTGTAAAAAATAAGAGACCCAGAATAGCTAAAGCAATCCTTAGCAGGAAGAGTGAAGCAGGTGGCATCACTATACCAGACCTTAACCTATACTACAGAGCAGTAGTAACAAAAACAGCATGGTATTGGCACCAAAACAGAGCAGTAGACCAATGGTACAGAATAGAAGACACAGCAACTAACCCACAAAATTATAATTATCTGGTATTAGTTCCTCTTTAAAGGTCTCATAGGTCTCCGCTCTGTATCCATCAGGTCCTGGGCTTTTCCTAGTTGGGAGGCTTCTGATGGCATCTTCTATTTCATCATTTGAAAATTACCTGTTTAAATTGTGTATATCATCCTGATTCAGTTTGGACAAATCATATGACTCTAGAAATTTGTGGATGTCTTTGATATTTTCTATTTTATTGGAGCACAGGTTTTCAAAATAATTTCTAATTATCCTCTGTATTTCTGTAGTGTCTGTTGTAATATTTCCTTTTTTATCACTTATTCAGTAATTTGAGTTTTTTTTTCTCTCCTTCACTTGGTTAGCATGGATAAAGATCTGTTTTATTTATTTTTTTCAAAAAAAAGTCTTTTTGTTTTCTCAATTTTTTTCAGTTTATTTTGTTCCAATTTCATTGATTTCAGTTCTGATTTTAATTATTTCCTCTTTTCCTGCTTTTGATTGTAGATTTGTTCTTGTTTTTCTAAGGCTTTGAAATATGTAGTGTGAGGTCATTTATTTGTTGACTTTTTCTTTTAAGGAATGAACTCCATGCAATGAACTTTCCTCTTAGAATTGCCTTCATTAGTGACACACAGATTTTAATATGTTGTATCTGTGATCTCATTTACATCTACATTTTTTTTCATCTCCTCCTTGATGTCATTTACAACCCATTGTTCATTCTGTAGCATATTATTTTGTCTCCAGGTGTTTGAGTAGCTTTTATTATTTTATCAATGATTTCTAATTTCATTCCATTATGATCTGATAGAAAGCAGAGTAGTATCTCTACTTTTTAATATTTGCTAAGAGTTGATTTGTGGCATAATATATGGTCTATTTTAGAGAAGGATTCATGTGCTGCTGAGAAATTGTATTCACTAATTTAAGGATAAAATATTCTATATATGTCAAGTCTAAGTTATTGATTGTATTATTGAGTTCTATAGTTTCTTTTTTCAGTTTTTTTTTTTTTGGAAGATCTATCCAGTGTTAAAGTCACCCAAAATTATTGTGTTGTTGTCTGTGTGACTCTTGAACTTGAGAAGAGTTTGTTTGATAAACATAGCCACTCCATTGTTTGGGGCATTTATATTTATAATTGTTAAGTCTTACTGGTGTAGAGTTCTCTTGAGCAGAAAGTAGTGTCCTTCTTTATCCCTTTTAATTGACTTTAGCTTGGATTCTACTTTATTTGATATGAGGATGAAAACCCCTGCTCATTTCTGCAGTCCATGTGAGTGGTATGATTTTTCCCAACCCTTCACCTTCAGTCTGTGGATGTCTTTTCCTACAAGATGAATCTCTTGGAGGCAGCATATTGTTGGGTCTTTTTTTGTTTTGATCCAATTTGCTAGTCAGTCTTTTGATTGGTGAGTTTAGGCCATTAACATTCAGGGTTATTATTGAGACATGATTTGTAGTCCCAGCCATTTTTGTTTATTTTTGTTATTGAACTTGACTTGGTTCCTCCTCTGATTAATTGTTCCTTTAGTGCGATACCTCCCTCTGCTGATTTTCATCATTGTTTTTCATTTCCTCTTCTTGGAATATTTTCTCTGAGCATGTTCTGTAGTGCAGGCTTCTAGTTGTAAAATCTTTTGTTTATCATGGAAGGTCTTTATTTCATCAAATCTAAAGCTTAATTTTGCTGAATATAAGATTCTTGGTTGGCATCCATTTTCTTTCAGAGCTTGGTATATGTTGTTCCACGATCTCCTGGCTTTAAGGGTCTTGGTTGAAAAATCTGAGGTACTAATTGGTCTCCACCTGTATGTGATCCAACTCCTCTCTCTTGCAGCTTTTAAGATTCTATCCTTATTTTGTATGCTAAGGGTTTTTATTATAATGTGCCTTGGTATAGATCTATTGTAATTTTGTACATTTGGTGTCCTGTAAGGCTCTTGTATTTGGTTCCCAAATTTATTCTTCATGCTTGGGACATTTTCTGATATTATCTCATTGACGAGATAATCACTGGGGTAGGGTTTCGGTAACAATACTATACTGGTACCAGTAGTGATGATGATTTCTATAATTGAGGTTTTTATGGCAGTGTTCTAATTCAGGCTCTGTCATGTGTTATTTTTATTGTTGTTGCTATTTTTAAATGTAGTAACTTTTGTACACAAGTTGTGAAAGATTCAGAAGGTGACATTTCACTAATGACTCTTCTAAGACAACGACAAAGATGGATGTAGTGCCGGTATTGATGGCCCCTGAGAAACATGGTACTTTCCAAATGACATTATAGTTATGGATAAAAAAAAAAACCCACAAAACTGTTTGGTTTTGTTTACAGAGAAGACTGTTACATATTTTACTTACATACTGCACATTTTATCTTAGTTTATAAATTCTCACTTGTCTCCTATTTAAACATCATTAAATGCTCTATTTGCCAAGATCCAATCACTTCCATGCAATGACTTAATATTATGCAGCACCTTACCTGAGAGAAGCTCAGCAGAACTTACACATGCTGTGCTAATGCAGTTTCTCCCTCTCTTGGGGAAGCGGTTCACATGCAAGGCTTGCTTTGTGTTTAAAGAATATGTAATGAGGGACTGGGGTTGTGGCTCAGTGGTAGAGTGCTGGCCTAGCATGCGTGAGGCACTGGATCCGATTCTCAGCACCACATTACAAATAAATGAAAATAAAGGTCCATCAACAACTAAAAAATATTTTTTAAAAAAATAATATGTAATGATATGTCACTAAGATATGTGTAGCCAGTAGTAATCCCAAGTGTCAAGCCAAGAAATCTCAAATTTCAAGTAGAATTCAATGGCTGTTGCTGATCTATTACCATTTTCTTAACTGTTGTTCTCCCAGGAAGCAGTTTCCATCTCAGAGCTTTCCTTTCCCCATAGAGAACGGACCATGAAAGAACCAAACCTCAGCTGGTTGTGCTTGCTTTGGGCAGATTCTGTTGGCCATCTGTCTCCAAATTTGTCATCTCACTTTATCTTGCCCAACGTTCATTCTGAAAAGAAAAGTGGCTTCGGGGCTCTCATGTCTCCTCAGAGCTTCCCCAGAAAAGAAGTAAAATCAGTTCCTTTCTACTTCGTCTCCTGGCGGCTAGGGGACCCAAGTCCCTGGGAACTGGTTTCCAAGGTCTGCCCTAACCTGGTTCCAGGGAGGTCCCTGGCTCACAGTTTTGAACACAGCCGAGTCCAACCCCTGGTAAGGCAGGAGTGGCAGATGGCACAGAGCTGATTACCCTACTGGTCCAGAAAATATTATGAGACTTATTTATTTTCTTCAGAAATTACTTTAAATCATTTTAAGACAGAAGTAGGAAATAATCCCTGTATTTTTCAATTCAAAATTATAGACTGTATTATATCCATATATATGCATATCAAATGACTTTGATTTGCTTTTCTTTTAGAATTAAAAGAGCACATTGAAACATGCCTCTATTCATGAGGTCTTCTTGCCACCATGCCCCCCGCCTTTGATCTTTAATTTTTAGAGTAGTACCTATTTATGCTGCTAAATTTCTTCTTAAAAATAAATTATAAAAATACAAATACATGTAAAATAGGTGATTGCTAAATTTTTCTACACCAAATAAGTGGCAAAATAACAACAAAAAGATGTCATTAGTTTAAAAATAGCATTCAGTACTGAACTTTTCTTTGTCATTCGCTAAGAGCATATTAGAAAGTCTCTCCTCAGTTAGTTGGATCCAGGCTTTGCTGATTGTTTTGGCATTGCTTTGTGGTGGGTGGAAATCAATTCCCATATCAATGCTATTTCACTTTCTCTCTAGAAAACTATTTTTTATATTAGGTTTTGATACCATTTGCCTGGGAAATGTGAACCTCTACACTTAATGCAAATTGTATCAAGTAGGATCTGAAGTCTGATGGCTGGTAGATGGCAGATTTTGTATTCTGCAGCATGAAAGAATTAAACCTAACGTCTCCATCATTACTTCAGGAAAAAAAAATTCTTTTCAGGTGCAATTCAAAGAAAGAGGAGGCATTCTGTCCTTACCTGACTTAAAAAATGGCTTTTATGACCATTTACCGAGTCTGTCTAGGCTCTGTTTCAATTTTTTTTTCCTCTAAAGAAACTGAATCAACTTATTGAAACAGATATCTGTAACTTGATGATAAACTTCTATATTCTTCACATGGATCACGAAGAAATTGAAGCCTAAAATGGCTACCTGTCGAAGCCAGTTCAGCCTTTGTGTATGTGTGGTTAGATTAGTTAGACTGTATATAAATCTCATTTTATTTTTTATGCAAATCTGAAAAAGTGACAATACTATAGCAGGAGGGCAGACGGTTAATCACGGGTGCTGCCAACCACCTTCTACCTTTTAGTCCCCTCAGATGGGGTTCAGACAAAAATCAACCCAAACAACACAGCCACCTCCTCTCTGGAGTGTCAGTGCATTAATCTCCTCTGGATGAGAACCACGGGGCGGATCAATAAGACATTTTCCAACATTTCCCTCCTGGCCACAAAGCCTCCAATTTCCACATTTGCTATTAATTGATTTAAATGATAGGAGATTGTGCTGTATGGTCAGGATACCACCATGCCTCTTCTGCTAGTCCTTTTAACTCTCAACTGCTCTGGGTTATTTCTAGTTTTTTTTTTTTTTTAAAGTCATGTTTTTAGGATTATGTTCCTGTTTTCCTTCTCTTTTGTCTCACATTTCATGGCACCTACCTCTTCCAGGATCACTCATACTATTTACTTTTGAGTCTTCTGTATGTTAGAAAATGAATTATCTTTGAGTCTGGCGGTAGGGGTTCTATCTGAGACAGGACATGAATTGCCTCTGTAGATGCACCATGTTTCCCTCTGTTTAGCAGAGTAGTTCCTATTCCTGGCAGAGTAGTTCTCTAGAACCAAATGTTTAGTTGAAGTGATTATTTTTTATTCTTTATCCACAGCCTGTGGCTGTTGCTTCTCTTGCCTCTGTGAAAGATGCTTAGGAGAACTGACCTTGCAGGTGTACCATTAAAGTAGAAAACAAATGCTAAAGCTTGTGTTCTGAATGTTTCCCTTCGCTGGTGGTATTGTGGAGACTAGAGCATTGCTTATCTCTGTCCCCAGAGCCTCACCTATTCTGTTGGTAATGCAATATTATAAGGTTCTTTAAGCAATTTGAAATAGCTGTATATGGGGGGGGGAGGGATTGTCTTTCCATCTACACCTAAAGATAAAATGATGAAACCACACTCTTACTGGACATTTTGAGGTCTGTATTTTGAAATGCAAGCTAGAAGACGGTTAATGGTAATTGATCACTATGCACTTCCAAATTACGCAGGGAATTTAGAAGCAGAATCACCCTGCCACACACCCACCATGAATAGTACTTATTTAGAATATTTACTACTCAAGGAGACTCTAGGTCTTAGAAAAACAGGAGACAAAGAGTTGTGTGTCTGTTTCATGTGTTGGATGGACTTGAGAGAAGTGTTCCCTGTACTTTCCCTGCCTGAATCTGGATTATTCAGACTTCCTGGGGTCTGGTGTTCAAGGCGGGACTATAAGGTCTGGGAAGGTCACCGATGTCTGTCCTGAAGGTAACTGATGTCCTCATGGCTCTGTGATGGCTTGGCTGTCTATCACTTTATATTTATCATTCATGTCCCCGTGTCACTTCAATTTTATGATAACATCCCCACAATCTCTCGTTGCCACACCTCATTGATTTTACTTGGGTGGCTTCTGGGTTTTCTCCTTGAGCGTAGTTTTAGAATTCATGCTGTAAGACATCTCTGACCCCTAAACTGTATCAACATGTGTATTTTTGACAAGGGGCAAAATTACTTAAAGCAAATTATCTTTTATTATTATTATTACTATTACTATTACTACTACAAGAGTTGATATATTTTATTTTGGATAAATACAATTTTTTTAAAGTTTGTGAATATACCTTTAGGAGGTCACACAATTTTAACTAGAATTTTCTAAGTTTCTAAGTTTCATGAAATAATAGTTGAAAAAGAGAACAAAAAAATCCTACTGTATTTTGAATCAACAGGATAATACTAAAAGAATAAATGAATACATTTTTGGGATGCTATAACACTTTTTTATTTGATGTCTTGGAATTTTTATCAATTTTCACAAGGCCTGGTATAGTAAATGGTGTTAACATGGACACCATGAACTGTTGTATTTTTCTACATTTCTTTCTCTAATGAGGTGATATCCTTTGACTTCACAAAAAAAAGTTATTTTAGATTGTTGCTCTTTGGGGCTGTTTTGTACCATACAAATTAATAAATGTGTGAAACCATATGGCTTCCAAGGAATGTTTTTATTTTATAAGGAAATAATGACTGTTCACACAGCAAATTGAAGCCAGGAGGAGATTTCAAGGGGGAAATTATGACTGTTAGAGAAGGTATTTCTGGAAACATGGTGGTACTTTAAACTCTTCTGAGTTATTTAGAAATATTTTCTTAAGACAATAGAATAATGTAGTGATATTATTAGTTTAATGAATAAAAATATCATTAGACTCCATTTTTACTCATTCTTTTAAGAAAGAAAATGGGGGCGGGGTGTGGAGTTCACTGCCAGTATCTTATTGAGCAAACACTTGCTTACCAGAAGTGTAGCCAGTTAGTATTTTACCATGTATTTTCAGCATTGTATGTATGAGGATTCTCTCTGAAGAAAGTGCATTAGGATATTAAGGTCTGTAAACAGTAAACCCATGAAATGTGATTTATTTGAAACCAGAAGTTTTCATTTTTTAATCTAATCATATCTTCCAAGGATCTATGGGTAACATGCCTGATTATTTTAACCAAATATTAGTGAAATTTTTTTCTTTAATTTAGTATCTACAATTACGCTAGCAATGAAGGGAAAATATGTGGGGTGAATGAAACTACTAAAAACTATTTATGCTAAGTAGAGAAGATGAGACTCATAAACCCTGTTAGGCTTATGTGCTGAATGTTTAAAAGCCAATGGAACATGTAAGACATCAGATAAATAAGAGTCTATATGCTGAACACAGACAGAAGGAGGTGGAAGAGCCCAAGGCAATTGATATTCCAGATACAGAACAATGAGTGATACACCTGTAACCTTAAACCAGATCTTAAACCAATCACCAGTAGCACCCTTTCCTTCTTCCACCTGTCTTTTATCCAAGAAATTTATATACAATCCACAGCTCCTTTTCCAGGTACAGAGGAGAGATTCACACTAGTTCTGCAAATGAATTGTTTCCATTAAGTCGAATAATTTTATGACACTGAGAATGTTAGAAACTTTTGTTCATACATTATTATGATCTTTACTAGGCCTTTCTAAAATTCTACATATTCAGGATATATGCTTTTCTGTACATTTCAACCTTTTCTACTCTCTTCCTCAGGGAATGTCACTTATTCGGTGCATGAATCTCAAATCTTTATCCCCAGGCCCAGTCTTACCTTTAAGATCCAGAATCATGTGCTCAAGTGCCTCATGCATCTGTCTTCATGCTCCAGAGGAATCTCCATCAGGTGCCCAAACTCAATGTATTATTTGCTTGTTTTCTGACCTCTGATACTTCCTCATCCCCATCCTATAAGTTATTTCTTATTACCTTTGTCTGAGGAGGGAGCTGAAGTAAGGAACCAGTGAGGCATCCTAACGTTCTCGTTTCCTTTATCCGATATACCAAACTAAATATCACATCCTGTAAATTGTATTTTATAAAGGTTTCTCAACCCCCCACCCCTTCCAGGGCTACATGCCTATTTCCTTTAAATCTGTTTTTAAAAATCCTTTATCAGGAATAATTAAAAAATGTTCCAATTGATACTGTTCTCTGTCATAGCCTTACATTCCCCAGGCCATAATTCATCCTCTTACCACTTTGGCTTTTCTCAAATAAACATTAGATCTTACAATTCTCTACATCACATGAGCCTATATCTCTCCACTCAGTAAATTCCCAAAGTATTTCTGCTACTAACAGTGGAAAATCCAACTTTCAAAGCATGAGTTACAAGGTCCCTCATTACCTTGTCCTACTTTTTGCTGCAAACTTCTCTTCTCGTCTCCCTCTTGCACTGCCAAGTCTAGCGGTGCAGGAGGACTCACGGTTTCCAGCACACTGCATGTTTTGTTCCTCATTGGTGCTTTAGGATCCCCATCCCCTGCCCTCCCTCCCGTCTCCCTGGTAAGTTCTATTGGCTTTGTGTCCTCTCCAACGCTTCCTTGTGTACTCTGACGGTTAGAAACCTCCTGATCAGGTCACCTGTGCACTTTTTCACTGAACTTCTCACCTAGACTGTATTCACTTGCTCTGCATTTATGGATTTATAATTATCTGCTCACTTAGTGGATGGTAAGGACTGATGATCTCCATATTGTGCACTGAGCACTAGGAACAATGAAGGCTCTCAGCAAGTCTGTGGTAGATGTTTGAACTGATGATGGCTCGGAGAGAAAAGAATAACCCTCAGTAAACGTGACCAGAGAGTCACATCCTTCCAGTCCGGTAGGAACTATGTTCCTGTTGTGCACAAAGTCTTTCCTAGAATTCTCATAGAGGTAACTTTTAATCTGCTTTCATTTTCTGTGGTAAAAGCATAAAATACACAAGTTGTCATCTTAACTGCTCTAAGTGTGCTGTTCAGCAGTGTAAGTACATTGGTATTGTTGTGAAACGAAACTGGTTCTGTTTCACAGAAACTTTTAATCTCCGCCCTGACCGTCACTGGTAATCATCCCTAGACATTCTGTTTATCTGAATTTGACTACTTCAGACCTCCTGGGAGTGGAATCATGTGGCGTTTGTCTTTGTGGATGTCACTTGGCACAACATCTTCATGTTTTTTCCGTGGTGCAGCACATGGCAAGAGGCCCTTCTTTTGCAAGACTGACCCATAGTCCATTGATGGCATGTGCCACATGGTTGTTGACAGCTTCATCTGTCCAGGGAGGTACTGGCTGCTGTCACCTTGCAGAGACGGTGAGTAGTGCTTCTATGGACACCAGTGGGCAGATGCTCCCTTGAGATCCTACTTTTCATTCTTTTGGATCATGCCCAGAAGTGTGGTTGCTGTAGACTGGGAAGTGCAATCTGACTTCTTGAGGAACTTCCGTATTATTCTCTATGGTGGTCTCGCCGTGTTACAGTCCCCCAAGAGTGCACGAGTCCCAGGGTCTCCACGTCCTCACCAGTACTTGGTTTTCCTTTTTTCATAGTAGTATTTCCAGTGGGGAGAAGGTGACATCTCAGTATAATCTTGATTTTTCAGTACTCTGATTAGTGATGCTGAGCATCTTCTCATCTCATCTTTGTGGGCTAGTTGTATGTCCTCCCCTTAGGGAGAAAATGTCTATTCAAGTATTTTCCTTGTTTTCAAATTGGGTTGTTTGATTTTGTTGTTCTTGTGTTGTGGTCAAGCTGTGGATGTTCTCCACATAGTTTCTATGCTGATGCCTTATCAGATACAATTTGAAAATGCTTTCTCCCATATCAGGTTGTCTTTTCACTTAAGGTTGATTTGATGCTGTTCCGGGGATCCTCGGGTTCATAAACCTGGACATCCTGCGTGTGCTTGGCAGGCCAGGCGTGGCAGGGAAGAGTGCAGTGCGTCTGGAGGAGGCTGTGTTTACTAAGATACCTGTGATGACATGAGTTCATCCCTTCCCTCTGCGCTGAGGGTGTTTAAAATCCAGCTCACTGCAACGTTGGGATAAATCCCATGACATTACAGCTCGGGCTTTGATATTTTCAAAAAATTAGGTAAGGAAGACAATAGGAAAGGAACAAGGGCACTTCAGTGGAAGCTGAGAGCTGACCCTGGAGGTGAAGCTCATCAGCACAGGGAGCCCCACCCGCCACACGGCTGTTTAAAACCCTGCCAGGTGGTTGGTACTCTGCTACCTGAGACTCTATCTACTCTGGTTTCTGCGAAGTAAACTTGTTTCTTTAGCTAAATGGATTGCCCTTACCCCCTTATTTTAATTTTAATTAACTTTATTTTATTATTTTCTGCCTTCTTCCTAGATTTGTGCAGATCCTCTGTGACCTTCCAGGGGTGTTTTCTCTGGTTTCTCTTTTTCCTCTCAGGCAATTTCCCTTGCCTCTGCCAAATCAGTGCTTCTGTCTACCACTCCAGTTGAGTTCTGGTTGGAGTCCTGGAAAGGGCAACCTTTGCATTTTACTCTCATGCCTTTGCCTTAGTTGTCTGTCTGTTGTGACCAAAATACCTGAGAACAGCAGCTTGATGAAAGGACAGAGAGTGTTACTGGGTTCAGTGGGGTTTCAGCCCACAATCAGGGGGCTCCCTTGTTTCAGGTCTGAGGCTGGGCATCATGGTGGAAGGGCAGGGCGGAGCAAAGGAGCTCGATTCATGGCAGAAGGGAGTGGGAGGGAGGGGGAACAGAGGCAGAGAGGAGGCCTGGGGACAGGAAATACCCTTTGGGGCACGCCCCCCACCATGGCCTACTTCCTCTAGCCACACCCACCTCCTGGAGTTTCATCACCTCCTAGTAGTCGCCTGCTATGCTGAGCTAATCCACTGAGGTCCAGCCTGCTTCATCCCATTGCTCCCCAGGAGCTCCACCTCTGAACACTGCTGCCTTGCACAAGCCTATAAAAAAGGTGTCTTTGGGGGACACGAAGTATCCAAACCATAATATCCCGTTAGGTGAAGTCTCACGTTTGAAACTGGATTTCTCTCTCCCTGCTAAAGCCCTGCATTGTTCAGTTTTTCTGCAGTGAAGGGGAACCTGGCAGCAAGCCCTTTCCTTTCATATCCTCTCCCTTACCTGAGGATTCCCACCTGTGGCATCAGTGTTCCGCAGGTGTCTGCATCCCAGGGATAGCAGACCTAGGAAAGGAATGAGGCTCACACCGCGGAGGCAGGAACGGGGAGACCTGAGGTCAAGAGGGAAGTTCAGGAATGCTCAGAGACCTTGGCCAGCAGCTGGGAAGCAGGTGGTTCTCAGTACTTGCTGAGAAACGGTGACCATTTGACCAAAACTCTGGGAATCCACCAGTACCTCAGTCTGCAACAGTGAAGCTGGCACTTGCCATGGTCTCCTGGACCACACTGGATATTCCATGAGCATCTATACTTCTGCCTGTAACTTCCTCCAGAGAATAGTGGCTCCCTACCTTTTCTGTGTTCCAAATCTCATACGAGTGCTTTTTATTGTCAAACTCCAGGTAAGTCCAAGATAAGCAAATTCTGAAAAGTCTTTATGCAATTCCTTGTGATGAGAAACACTTCTGAAGGAGTGGCAGCAACGCAGAACTATCACAAGAAGCCCTGGACCACTAGTCCCCCTTTAGGCTATCACACTTTGGATTTCCTGATAAAATTTTACATGAGTTATGACTGCACATGTGATTGTGTATATATCAAAACTGTATTAGGGTTCACATCTGCTTGGGTCAGAAAAAATCAAACTATGGAAGGAAAAGATGAAACAATTCAAAGCAAAAGACTTCGTTACTCTTAATTCTTGCATATGAAAATCCATAACATGAGGACCACAGTAACCAAGAGTATATTTAAGGAATTGGGTGCAGGTATGTGGAACAGAGCCAGAGATAACTGGAACAGAATCAGAACAGAGTGAAGAGGATACTGGGGTGTATCGACAGAGCAGAGAGCGTATTTCAATGTTTATCAATTTTACCTTACATTTCCACACAACCTTTCATCTGAACTTGGTGGCAATTATCATGTACTTTCTAGAAATACTGTCAGTGTGTGTGTACAGGTGGGCACACTCGTTCTGGTCCGTTTCTTTCACTACCAGGACCGTGCTTTACTTCCTCTCTATCATTCTCACCTATAGAAGTGACTTGCTCCTTGTAGGTACTCAGTGTTGCATGATTGATAGTCTGTATTTCTTTAGTGTTTAGGCTTCCCCACTGAATGTGTGTGTGTGTGTGTGTGTGTGTGTCTGTGTACCCACTGGAGTGTCAGACTGAGAAAAATGGCACTTATAAAACAGTCCAAAATAGCAATGTAGCTGGATTGACAGTGAATGCCTTGAAAAATGTACCATAAATTCACACTCAAAGAACATACATCATCCAGTGTGGTGCATGCTTTTGTGAGATATAAAAAGTCAAAAGCAGTCTCCCTACCATGAGCCTGCATTTCTGCATTTCCTGGAAGATACATGCACAGTGTTTAGAAAAGGTGCAGCACAGAGACAATCAGATTAGAGTTAAAAAGCTCCTTCTCTAACTACACCAACAGCCATGGCACATCATGACCTAACAGGAAAAACAGGTGAAGGAAGTCCAGAGTTCAGGTACTTGATACTTCAGGAAGAGTGACGCCTATGCTGGTATAGCAGAGCAACACTAAATGCAGCTAGGTAGGGAACAGCCTGGCTGTGGGTGGTCCCAACCGACACAAGTGCCCTGCCTCGGGCCACAGTCCTCCCATCCTGTAGCTCCGCCATCCCCAGGGTGCAAGGTTGAGTTGATGTTTTGCTGTGGTGGATACTGGCCTGAACTGGCTAGCAGGGAGAGCAGCTGCTTCTTTGGATGATGCGGAAGCTGCTCATCTCATGTCCAGTTATATTCTATAGTTGAACACTGTGGGGTTTTTATTGTGTATGAAAAAACCTGGAGATAATGTGAAGTTCTGGAAAGTTTCCTTCCATCCTTTGTCTGCTAACCCCTTGACTATGGTAAGTGTATGTTGGAGTTCAGTGTTGGCTGCGTCCATTGTCTGTATTCCACAGGTTGTATGTCAGCCCTACAGTTTCCAGATTTCCTGCACGTATCAACGAAAGCCTCAGACATCCCTTCCACACGCCTTATTCTTCCCTTGGAAAAAACACTTGAGAATTTTCAGCTTATTCTTTGATGTCTTTCACTTAAGAAATATCTTGGTTTCAATGATGAATTTAAAATAAAGAAGAAAAATCATATTGATCTAAAATACAGATAAGGATATTAGGGTATGGTAGGTCCTTGGTGAGATATGCTGACTGTTTTCATTCATTGATGATTAATGTACTTATATTATTTATATGCCGAAGGGAATGGCAATATTTACAAATGTTCATTTATATATCTATAAACATGTCTTATTCTGTTATCCAAAATATTTAAATAATTGTTTATGGACATTTCCTGTTCAAAAAATCTGAATTTACAACTACAAGTGAATTGTAAGTATAAAGTATATAGACTGAATTTCCATTGTATACTAAAAGGTATTTGATGAGGTAAGCTACACAGAATTATCAAGAGTTTTAATATTTCTAAATATTTGGAAATGCAGAGAACTTGTAGTGGATCCTGGGGAGGCTGGTGAGGAGCAGGGGGAAGTCTAGCCTAAATGCCCCCTGACAGATGACTTCAGGAACAGCAGAACAGGAAACCAGGGAGAGGCTTGTCTTCCAGGATTAATGGGTTGGGATTGTGCTTGCTTTTCATTGCTTCAGATTAAAGTGTAATATTGAAAATTAAAGTTTGACTCACAGTAGGAAAGCAAGCCTCCCCTGAGCGTACCTCCTTATGTGGAGGTAGCAGAGCACAGAGCTGGAGGACGCCAGGCCAGGAGCGCCACAGAGAGCCCACTTCTTGGGAAGTAAAGTCAGTTACCCTGGGGTGTCCCTTCTAACCACCAGACTGAGACAATTAGGAACAACTGGGCTTCTTAGCTTCTGTTGTCTTAGGAGAGGCTAAGTGGCCAAGAAGCAAAATCAAGACATTTGTGAATGGTTCTCCTCCTCCTCCTACTGCTACTACTACCAATAATAGTAATAATAATAATAACAACAACAACAACAACAACTTTGGTTGACGGGATTCCAGTCCAGCTGAAGACTTGTCCTGTTGCTTCAGACAGGGCAGCTAATGGGCAGGAATCGGGGTTCAGCAACATTTCCATAGCCTCTGAAAGAAGAATCGGAAAACTCAGTGCAGCCAACAATTTCATTGGTATTTAAACTGAAGATGGCTCCTTAATGCATAAAGCTCCTGATCCATTTGGCAAAATCTTCCCAGAAATACTCTTTAAGTGCCAGGGAGAATAAGGACAATTTTAAGCAATTTCATATGTCAAAATGAGAGCTGGTTTTGACCTCCACAGAAGCATCAGGGTCCAATCTGTGGCAAGGCACACATTGGGAATATGATTCCTTTGTTTGGAATAGATAACTCTATTCAAAATATTATTTCTGTCAAGTGTTTTACTTCAGACTTTCTAATTTACAGAATGAATGATGATAACAAGAGGTAAAAGGCTTTAGTGTTAGATATGATATTTGCAAATGAATCAGGCATTATCTGCAGCATGCCTCATTGAGTTCAGAATTGCATGTAGACGATAAGATTGAATAACTTTAAAGTACGAGCTTGTTTCCACTAGCGTTTGCAAAATGACCTATAATCTCATGAGTGGCAGTTCAGTTTTTTCTGTGGTCCAGAAGTGAAATAGCAAAATTAAATATTTCAGTTATTTCTAATTCCATACCAAATTTCGTATGGCCTTTATTACCAAACTCTCTTCAAAGGTCAAATTTGTATTTTCTTCTCTATCTTTGCATTTTGGTATCTTCTCTCACAAGATGTGCTTTAAAATTTCATTTCTCGTCAGCATCAAGAAAAATAATGGTTGAATGTCAATGATATACTTGGTGTTAATGAGTATTAAAGAATGAAACATGACTTCTGGAGTCGATACTAAGCAGGCCTTACACATGTCACAGTAAGTCCCTCTTTCCTGCAATCTGGCAGGTGTGTGTGTGGGGGGTTCTTATTTTGCTCCTGGATCCTATTCTGTCTCTGAGTAGGTCAGGCAGGAGCATCTGAGACATTATCATGCACCAATTCTCAAATCATGATTGAGGGAGTTGCTATATAAGTACCTCACTTGCTTTCTGAGGTGGATAATTAGGCGGCTTTTATTCATTATTCATAGTCACCCTGGTTTTCCTTAATTATTAATTTCTCCTTATCTACAGTGGCATACAGTTGGATCACTCACCTTTTATTGGCTTTCTTCTGCTCCTCTTCTCACTTGTTCATTTCCAGACTGGTGCTCCCCTGCATCACCTCTCCCAAACTCCTCCTCCTTAAATCCTCATCTAAGGATCTTTCTTGAGGCCAATGCAAATCGGGACCACCCTGTGGGTGGACTGAAAAGGAGACACAGCCACTCCTTGGGAGAAGATCCTCATTAACCTCTCACCTGTTCGTGGATCTTGTGAGTAGAGACACTGTCTTGGCTTAGGACCATGACCTCGGCTGTGTTTAGACTAAGTATCCATAGACACCGGGGGCTACTGTCTCTCTTGGAGCTAGTGGGAAGTCTGATTACTGCTCAGCATGTTAGAGAGATTTCCCTAAAGACAAGGGTTGGGCATGCCCAATGTCCCTTAGAAAATACCTGGGTTCCAGAATTCAGGGTTCCTTTCCTGGTGTTGAGCGTACTGTTGCAGGCATCGCCTGGTTCTCTTGACATGGCCTTGAAGAAACTGGGGCTTGGAATGTGACCATGGGTGCTGATGCTCTGGCTACCCCTACCACTGAGTCTCATGTCTTCTGCCAACATCCGTGAAACGGAGAAAATGGTTAACTCGTAAATGGGTCAAGTCACGGTTCCTTCTCAGTCTTGGCAAACTTAGTCAAGGAACAGCCTCAAAATGGGATCCGTATCCTGCCAGGAAATGAAGAAGGTACTTTATAGATCTGAGTAGTGGGGGAGAATCTGGGAGGCATGGAAGAAATCAAGGCTAAAAGCACTTCAAAAGAAGATACTTGAAGTAAGCTTTGGAGACGAGTCGATATGGCCAAGTAGATGACTGGTACCACTCACTGGAGGCAGCTGAGGAAATACCAACGCAGAGAACACTGGTGCCACAACAAAGTGAGAACAAAGCCCGCCTGAGAAACCACGCTAGGCCAGAGTATGATGAGGGACTGGGAGGCCTCGTCAGAAACATGGGATTCCGTGAACATTTAAGGGACGTCACCATTTCATGGGGCATGGTGTACCCCTGTGTGGTATCCAAGAGCTAGATAACCTGTCATTAAAATTGCAATGTTAGGAAACAGGACACACATTATGACCTGGGTGGAGTCGTGTGGCCATTTAGTTTAGTAAGAAAATCACCCCTAACCTTAATAAAAAAAATCTGTTTTAGGTTGGAATAATAAAATTAAGTAAACTATAATTTCATTTGAAAGCATTCTGTATTGCTAATCCAATTTTATTTTTTATAATTATTAGTGTTAAGTATTTTATTAATCTAGAAGAATTTTATCCATTATGCTCACATTTAAAAAATGTTTTTGTACTTCTGTCACTTGTTGTGCTTTTTTACATAGAAAATTATTTAAATGAGCTATTCATTCCTAAGGATCTAGAGGTATAATTATCTTTTAATTTTTGAGGGAAAACCTCATATATGCCATGTTCTTTTCTCCTAAAGAAAATGGAAAGTTATTTTCAGACAGTATGTCTCAGAAAGAACATTCCAATATTTGCTTACATTATAAGGGAAAAGAAGTATGTTTCAGAAGTTCTCCACTGAATCATCCAATCTACAATAAATATCCGGTGCCACGGTGTGCAGAGTAACAAATAATCTGGGGAGTGGAAACTTATATATAGACCTTATGTAGACCAGGAGCCATAGCTGTACACTCTGCTCACATCCAGCCAGCTGCTGATTGTTTTTGTCAATAATATTTTATTGGTGCACACTCATTCACTTTGAGGAGGGTATGCTTCCTAAACATTGTAATGGTGGCATCCAGCAGTTGAGACACTACAAGGCCCTCAGACCTGGAAGCCAACTATTTGGCCTTTATAGGAAACATTAACCTTAATAGAGAATGCTGTTTCAGGGTAGCAAACTATCCATGCCTCCCTGTGACCATACCATAGTTCATGAGATTATCACATAAAAGTATTTTTTATGGTTTTAGCTATTTTTTAAAAAAATAGGAACCCAGTACACTTACAAAGGGAATTAAAGAAAAAGCAGGTAATGGGAATCCTAACTTCACGGTCCTGAGAAATTGTGAAGTCATTTCTTGGTAGTTCATACCCGGCTGCTTCCTATTAATTCAGTGGCAACAGTCCAAATGGACGCCTCTCTGTCACATTGTCTCCAACATCTGGCTCATTCTCAGGAGGGAGATAATAAAGCAATCAGCTATGCTCGGTCCACCATCCAGGAGCAGCAGGTAATTGGAAGCTTCTGATTTCACTGGAAAATATATGCCTGTACATTGGATTGTTAGGAAATTTAAAATAAGCCTCCTTTCTATATTACCATTTTTACTCAGAATTTACATGTCAATTACCTTCACCTGGCTCCTTTCCAGCATGGAGAAGTCTACAACTTGTCAACCATCCCCATCAAGATATGTAAAAACCCCTGGGCTTGTGCATCATTCTTGGTATTGCTGAATTTCAAGTTGAAGACAAAGGCCAAGTCGTGAAGAGCTGTCAGTCTGAGGACCTGTCCCCAACAGGTGCAGCTCTCAGAGGAGAACCTTGGAGGCCTGGGTCCTGGGCACACAAAGACTAGGCAGCCACACGTGCTGTGGCTACACTTAGCCAAACATTTGTTCCTCCCACTTTCCAAAATGCTTTCCTCCGGATCTCTTCTGCCCCCCGTGCAGGACTTACCTGGCTCATTCACCGGGTCCAGCCAATAAATCCCCAGGGAGCAGGAACATGATGAGTGGCAGGGATAACAGATTAAGCCTGAAGAAACCATGAAGGCTTTACTAAATGAATTAATAAGAGGAACCAGCAGAATCCTGAGGGGAAAGGTAAATTCTGATGATGGAAGAGGTTATAAAACCTTTGGGTTATGGATCTGTGCAAAGAGTCAGCCTGTCTCCTGTACCATTTTAAGAAATAAAAACCACTGGGCATCAGAGACTTGGACGGAGGGCATTGGCAATAGCAAAGGAGCAAGCTCTTGAGAGAAACAGACTTTGTCACTATTTTGTCAGAATTTATCCACAACCGATGCTGTAGAGTGACCTCAGCAATGTGCAAACACTTTGGATTTGAGCTGGCCAGAGCAGATGCATTAACAATGTGTTCTCTGGGAACTGAAATCACTACGTGGACCCATTCTCTGAAGTTTCAGGCCCTGGTGTCTGTGGACCTGTGAGTGGTGGCCTGCTGGTGTTACTCTTCCTGCAGGTGCACTATGCTGTACCTTATTTTAATAAAATGGTAACTTGATCTTTCATATTGATGTTATGTAAGAACCAGTCACTGTGACGTGGCTGCTCCCAAAGATGTATGGTACCTAATAACTAACATGATAACTCTGACACGGATAGGCCTTGCATCAATTACCCTATCTTCATCTGGGTATATTGGGTCTAACAGCATTGATTCACCTGTGTTGTGTGAAATAAATATTGTTGGCTGTGAGAAATTAAATTGTTGAGTTCAAGTTCAACATTTCCAGGGTTGACTTAGGCAAATCTTCATTCTGAAGAATTTGAAAATCCAACAGAATCATCACTTGAGTTAGTTTGTAATAGATCTTTAACTATTTTAATACTCTAAATACTACTTGTAAATATCACTACAAACATACTTTATTGATTTCTTTTTTACAAAATTAATTTTTTAAATTATGTACACCACCAGTAAGTACCCTGATATTATCACAAAAGCATCGAACACATCTCGCTCTGATTTGGCCCCAGGTACTACCAAATCCCTACTTCCCTCAACTCTACTCCATCAGTCTTCCATTTTCAGTTGTTTTGAAAAAAAAAAAATTGTCTTGTGGGTATATGTGACACCAGGACCCACTGTGCCACATCCATGCCTGAAGAGATAAAGAATTCATCTACTGCTCTTTTCTTTTCCCAGCATCCCTTCTTCCTCCTCAGTCCCCTCTGTTTACTGATCTATCCTCTATTTTGATGGAATTCATGCTCTTTTTCTTTTTCTTTTGTTTTTATTTTCCCACCCCCACACACATTATTCTGAATTAGCTTTGCATATCAGAAAAAAAAAACATTTGACCTTTGATTTTGGGGACTGGCTTATTTCACTTAGCATGATGGTTTCCAGATCCATGAATTTACCAGCATATGCCATAATTTCATTCTTCTTTGTGGCTGAGTAATATTCCATTGTGCATACATACTACATTTTCTTTATTCATCTGTTGAAGGGCATCCAGGTTGCTTTCATAGCTTAGCTATTGTGAATTGAGCTGCTCTAAACATTGATGTGGTTGCATCACTGAAGTATGCTGATTTTTAAGTCCTTTGGATACATACTGAGTAGTGGGATAGCTGGATAATGTGGTGGTTCCATTCCTCGTTTTTTTTTTTTGAGGAATCTCAATACTGCTTTCCTGAGTGGTTGTACTAATGTTAGTTCCACCAAAAATGTATGAGTGTACCTTATCTTCCCACACTCTCACCAACATTTATTGTTAATTTTATTCTTGATAATTGCCATTCTGACTGGAGCAAGGTGAAATCTTAATGTACTTTTGATTTGCTTTTCCCTAATTGTTAAATATTGAACATCTTTTAATATATTTGACCATTTGTATTTCTTTTTAAAATTTGTTTTAAGTAGTTATACATGACAGTAGAATGCATTTATTCACTTTGATATACATAGATGGGATATGATTTTTCATTTTCTGAGGGTACAGGTTGCAGAATCATACTGGTCATGTATTCACATATATACCTACAGTAATGATGTCTGTTTCATTTTATCTTTCCTATCTCCACATCCCCTCATTTCACTTAATCTAATCTAAGGTAAAGCTATTCTTCCCTAGTGCCCCCCACCTTATTGTGAATTAGCATCCGCATGTTAGAGAAAACATTTGGCCTTTGATTTTGTGGCTTATTTCACTTAGCATGATATTCTCCAACTCCAACCACTCTTTGGTTTATACCCAAAGGACTTAAACTCGTCATACAAGAGTGAAGCAGCCACATCAATGTTTATAGCAGCTCACTTCACAATAGCTAGATTATGAAACCAACCTAGGTGTCCCTCAGTAGATGAATGGATAAAGAAAATGTAGTATGTACCCAATGGACTATTACTCAGCTTTAAACAAGAGTGAAATTATAGCATTTGCCAGTAAATGGTTGTATTTTCTTCTTTTGATAAGTGTTTAGTTCTTTTGCCAACACATTGATTGTGCTGGGAAAAATAGAACTCTACATGTAAGAAAATCAAATTAGACACCTCTCTCTCACCCTTCACAAAAGTCAGTTCAAAGTGTATAAAAGACTTAGAAGAAAATGCAGCCCCAGCTTGCCAACATGTCAGCACAAGAACCGACTTCCTACTCATCTCTAGCAATTGGAGAAATGCAAATCAAAACCACTCTTAAGATTTCATCTGAGTTCAGTCAGAATGGCAGCTATTATGAAGACAATAAGTGTTGGTGAGGATGTGGGGAAAAAGGTACACTCATGTGGCTCAGTGGTCAAGTGTCCCCGAGTTCAATCCCTGGAACCAAAAACAAAAAACAAAACACCAAAAAACAAAATAAAACAAATACTTTATCAATTTCTGAGGTATTAGAGACTAAACCTGAAAGGATGGTCCTAGGAAAGACCAAAAGAATACTCAGCCTATAATAAGAGAATACTCAGCCTATAATAAGAGAATACTCAGCCTATAATGACACATGCTAAGTTTAAGGAAATGGAATTTGCTTTCCTCTGCTTTTAGTCTCTGAGATTTGGGTTGATAGTTTATGATGATTTGTAACACAGGAAGGATTATCAGGGGCTGGATTCTCGTCCCTTGACCAGAATCCACCTGTCCATCTGACATGTCCTGATGGATGTGTTAGTCCGTTTTCTGCTCTATAAGAAATGCCTGAGGTTGGATACTTCAAAAAGAAAAGGGTTTACGCAGCACACAGTTTTGGAAGCTGAAAGTTTGATCTGACTCTGGTGAGGGTCTTGTGGCAGATGATATCACAGTGGCAGGAGTTGAGATGAGAGTGACAGCCTGGAAAGACAGGAGTCCTTGGAGATTCAGTGGTCAGACCAGCTCTCTCATGGCCACCTGCTCTCACAGGAACTGGCTGACTTCAGGGGACCAGAACAGATCCCTTCTGAAGGCAGGACACGAGATGATCTAACCACCTCCCCTGAAGGCCCTCCTCTTAAAGGGCCTCACTTCTCAGTCCTGCCCCATGGAGGACAATGGTTTTAACACAGGAACTTCGGGGGACAAACCATAGTGCCCGATTTCTGTGTTCCGTAAATTTCTAGGCGCCCAGTCACCCTGCATCCTTTTGTGAACTCTAGTTGGTCTGATCTCCCTCGAATTTTGGTCTTTCCTCAAATTGCATGCTTTCCTATTCTATTTGTACTATGAATTTTTTTTTTAATTTGTGCTAAAAATGATTTATAAAGTCACTTATGCAACTGTAGACATTTGAATTCGATTGCCTCAAAATGCGTTTAGTGGTTTTGGTGGGCCTTTCAGTTTAGAGAGTTTGCATAATCCTGCTTCCTTGAGTCCTCTGGCCTCACTGTGAGGGGTGTGATATTTCCTCCAGTTGGGAGATTCTAGCACACATCCAAAGTCACATCAGCATTGGGTGGCAGAGCATTTTGGGGCTCTGCTTGTCCCTCTACCTCATTCAGGTACTCTCCTGAGTCAGAAAAGGAGGACTGACCCTGCTATGCTGAACTGATCACCAGGGGATTTTATCTTCTGTATCCCAAGGGTGTCTCGTATTTTCTTCCACCTCCGGTTCTGCTTGTCAGCACTCCATCCAGTCTGCTCATCTCTCTCTTCTAGGCTCAGTCTTACTGGTGTCCTGGACCCCATCCCAGCCTGTCCAGCTGAGCCTTCTTACTCATAGCAAAATAGTTCTATTAAAACATCATCATCACACACATTTCCCATGGCTCACTATCATCTATAGGCAAATCTTTTAAAGGTTCTTTTTTTTTTTAGATTAATTTACAAAAATATACATATTTATAGGGTACAATGTAATTTTTGGATATATGTAGACATTGTGTAATCGTGAAATGAGGGTAATTAGAATATCTGTCACCTCAAACATTCTTCATTGCTTTCATTGCTGTGATAAGCACTTTGGAAGGCACTTCTCTAGCTCTGTTGCTGTATTGTCGTATACACTGTATCGACATATACATACAGTATACGACCTACACCGTATATGTATCAATGACTGTGGAACCCTACTGTGCAACCGAGTACCTGTCCTCCTCCTCCCCATCTCACTGTTGCTCTGAACCTATGGGCTGTGCATTTATGTCCTCTTTTGCTATCCAGCTGCTGGTAACCACCTTTCTTTTTTCCACTTCTGTGAAGTCTACTTCTTTTTTTTTTTTTTTTTTTTGGATTCCATGTAGAGATGAGATCATGAGATATTTGTCTCCCTCTTCCTGGCTTATTTCACATAACATAGTGTCTTCTAGGATCGTCCCTGTGTCACAAATGACAATATTCCTTTTTATGACTGAATAGTACCCACTGTACATATTACCACCTGTTTTAAATCCATTCATTTGTGGATGGACACTTACCTATGTGAAAACATGCTCCTAACCTTGAGTCATCAGAGAAATGCAAGATAAAACCACAGTGAGATATGTCCTCACTACTGTTAGGTTGGTGATTATCTAAAAGATGAAAAGCAAGTATTGGTGAGGACGTGGGTAAAGGGGAAGACTTATATAAAGTTGGTGGGGTTGTAAATCAGCACAGTATGGATTTTTCTCAAAGAGCTAAACATGGGGTAAATTCTGACCTATCATTTTTGGCATCTGCACCAGACTCTGCAAGTTTATCCCTGCCTGGGAGGAGGAACCACATGTTTTGGGGGCATTAGCTACTGAGATGTCCAGGTGCACCTCTGCTTGACCTTGCACGCTGGTCTGACCGTACAGAGTGGAGCTCGGGTTTCCACCTGCTCGCTCCTGACTCTGTGCTTCCTCCTATCTGGAATCCCTGCTTGCTGCCCCTCTGGTCCCATACACACCAAGTGCTACACCTGTCTGTGCAGTGGCCGTCGTCTTCCCCACCAAGTCTCAGGGCAGACATTCCCTCTTCTATGAAGCCCTTTCTGGGTCCTCAAAAGATGCAGGTGTTCCTTCTCTGTTACCCCTGTCCATGATTTACTGCGTTTGGAAACCCTTCTGTGGTGAACTAACACTTCCTCTCTATTTCTCATCTGTCATGGACGCTCCTTGGTTTAGAGACAGGGCATCACTGTTTGGCCCAGGCTGTTTTTGAACTCCTGGACTCAGCCTCCTGAGCTGCTGGGTCTGTAGGTGAACACCGCCGTGTCCCACTTGTGTCCTCTGTTTCTAGGAAGCTGGATCCACTCGTTGTCTACCAGGTTTGCATCACGACAGAAATTGGGGTCTCTCATGGAGTGGCCACTCGGGAAGCAGATTTCGGATGAATACTTGGAGGGATGACAAGCTCCTGGTCTTAGAGCAAGACACCTAGAATCTCCTGTCCAATCTTAGATCATTGCTTAATTCTTAATTCAGGTCTTAATTCTCATTCCAGCAATTTCTGTGACTTTTCTAAGAAGTGTCTGTGTGTGTGAGGGTGTGAGAGCACAAATACCTGTGTGCAGAAAGTACTGTAATTTCCTGAGGAAATAACTAACACTATAATGAAACATAAGTGTAGCAATTTTATGTAGGGCAGAAGGCAATTTGGAAGCTTTCAATGATACATTGCTAATAAAAGGCACTATGATCATTTCCACAAGATGAGGAGACTTTCTCTTTAGGCCTTTCTACTTTGACCTAAGGGTTCACCACATCTGATAAAAGGCGATAAAAGAGCAGACTTTGAAATATTTCCAGCTCATGGACGTTAGCAGATGAATAGTGGGCAAGCCTGGAACAGGAGGTTAATTGCTCAAACACAAAGCATCCTGGGGGAAAATTTTGCTCAGAGGTGTGATCTTGTCACCCCTGGATGCTAAAACCGCAGTTCTTGTCATCAGATATTCTAATTACATGCTCTGTGCAAGAACTCCTTTATCGTGAAGAATGTGAAATCCTCTAATTAGCTAGGATTTACAAAGCAAACAGAAGAGGGAGGTGTCAAAGGTCAACACAAATAAAAGCAAGGCTATCCCAAGCCCAATGAGAAGCCAGCAGGAACGGGAGGGTCGGTGTCTTCACAAAGAGCTAATTAGCAAAGTCCAATCTTTAAAATAAGGAAGATGGCAATTAGACCATGAGCAGGGCCTCCCAACTGCGACACCGAAAGCAGGACTTTGGGTCACCACACTTAAACTCTTACATGATAGAGTAAAATCATTGCACTTTTATCGATAAACATCATTTTTGTTTTAAAATCCGTTGATTGAAAGCATGTACATAATGCTGACTTGTAGGGTGTGTAACATGGGACAGTAGACAGGATCTACAGGGATTTATGTCACAGAAAACTGTCTCCTCATCGCATTTAAAGTGCCTTAAATTGTCAGACAGAATTCCTGTTCCTTCCTTTCCTCTCCCCATCCTCTTCCCCTTTCCACCTGGGCATGGGCTGAGCCTCACACCACGGCCAACTCCTGCTCCTGCCTCTGCAGGACGTGGCTTAAGGAGGAAACAGGAAACGTCAAGCCTGTGCCACAGCTTTGTCACTAGCTGTCTAGTGACAAATTCCTCCAAATTCACTCTAGCAGTGTCTGAGGATCCTCCCAGTGGCTGCTTCCCCCAAGACCCTGAGTTTCCCAACCCTCCTCAGCACAGCTCCGGCCCGTCCTGGGGTCTCTGCAGGCCACCCTGCTCTCCAGCGAGGTCCTCCCCATGGCCTGCCCTGTCCCGCCTGCTCCCTGCTCCTTGGCCCCTCGCCTTCCCTCAGCACAGCAGCTCCAGCCTCCTGAAGGCTCAGACCCCTCCCACTAGTCCACTCTTGTTAAAGCCAGAGTGTGCCCCTCGCTTCCCCAGATCCCCCAGAGGCCCAGCCTCCCACCGACTCCCCCCTCTTTACTTTTGTGTATTCACCCCCCCCAGCCCCCACCCCCCAACTCCTTTCCATAGAGCAGGAACCTATGTCCCTGGCAATTAGTACAGACACAGGACGACCTTAGACGAATGAAGACACTGAAAAATTATGTTCCTGTTTTCTGGCCACTTTGTGCTGAAGATTAATTTTCACTCTCCAAGGACTGACTTTCCTGGGTTTTCGTAATCCATGAAAGTCACAGCTCTCTTGCGCCCTGAACCAGCATGGTTTCATTTCTTGCAGGAATCGCTGCCCATCTGTACTCGTGTCAGTGTGCCTCGTTTCTGTCTTTTATTGGGTCTTACTTAGAAAGTTTAGTCTTAAAAAGATGATCAGTTCATTGGGATTAGTATCAACCATGTCTTTGACTTTTCTATTCATCTACTTTTTGATTACTGCCACCCTAGACCTCCATTCCTACTGTATCTGACATTATTTTATTTAAGCATTTTTATTGTTTTTGTTATACCTGACAGGAGAGTGTATTTTGACTTATTATACATACATGGAGTACAACTTCCCATTCTTGTGGTTGTGCGTGATGTGGAGTTTCACTGGTCATGCATTCATATATGAACACAGGAAAGTTATTTCTTATTCATTCAACTGTCTTTTCTATTCCCTTCTCCCCTCCCTTCTCTTTATATCACTTTGTCCAATCCAGTGAACTTCCATTCTTCCCTTCCCATTCCTCTTATCATCTGTTAGCATCCATATATCAGAGAACATTTGGTCTTTGTTTTTTGGGGATTGGCTTATTTAACTTAGCATGATACTCTCCAGTTCCATCTATTTACTGGCAAATGCTATAATTTGATTTCTTATTTATGGCTGAGTAATATTCCAGAGTGTAAATATACCACATGTTCTTTATCTGTTCATCTGAAGAGCATCTAATTTTGTTTCATAGCTTAGCTATTATGAATTGAGCTGCTATAAACATCAATGTGACTGCATCATTATGATATGCTGACTTTATGTCCTTTGGGTATATACTGAGAAATGGGATAATGGGGCCAATTGTTGGTACCATTCCAAGATTCTGAGGAATCTCCATACTCCTTTTTCAGAGTGGTTTTCTCCAATTTGCTACCCCCCCACCCCCACTAATGTATGAGTTCTTCCTTTCCTATTCTTATCCCTTAAATTTTTTCAGTCTTTAATTTTAATTTTTCCAGGCTTTAATTTTAATTTTTTCAGTCTAATTGCTTTGGCTAGAGTTTCAAGAACTATGTTGGACAAGAGTGTTGAAAGTGCATCCTTATCTTGTTCCAATTTTTAGAGGGAATGTGTTTTTAATTTTTCTGCATTCAGAATGATGTGACTTTGGGTTTAGCATAGATAGTATTTAAACTGTTGAGGTATGTTTATACCACCCCTATTTTTATAGTGTTTTTTAACATGAATGAATGCTGTATATTATTAAATGCTTTTTCTTCATCTATTGAGATCATGTGATTCTTGTCTTTAAGTCTATTAATGGGTGAATTATTTTTATTGATTTCTATATGTTGGGTCAACCTTGTATCCCTGGGATGAGCCCCACCTGGTTATGGTGCACTATCTTTCTAATATGTCCTTTTATGTGATTTGCTAGCATTTTATTAAGAATTTTTGCACTCTGATAAGCAGAGATATTGGTCTGAAGTTTTCTTTCCTTGATGTGTCTTTGTCTTGGTTTGGTATCAGGTTAATACTAGCCTCATAGAATGAGTTTGGAAGTGATTCTTTCTTTTTTATCTCATGGAATAATTTGAAAATTGGTGGTAGTTTTTTTAAAGGTCTAGTAGAACTCAGCTGAGAATCTTTCTGGTCTTGGGCTTTTCTTAGTTTGTAGGCTTTTGATGGCATCTTCCATTTCATTGCTTTAATTGGTCTGTTTAAATTGTCTATGTCCTCCTGACTCAATTTGTGTAGGTCATACGTCTGTAGACATTTGTTGATGTCTTCAAGATTTTCTAATTAGAGTATAAATTTTCAAAATAGCTGATTATCTTCTGTATTTCACTAGTGTTTTTAGTAATATTTCCTTTTCATCATGGATTTTAGTCAACTTTCTCTTTGTTAGCTTTGCAAAGGTTTATCAATATTTATTTTTTGAAAGAACCTACTTTATGTTTCTCCAATTTTTTTGGATTGTTTTCTTTTTTAAAATTTTGTTGATTTCAGCTCTGATTTAATTTCCTATGTTTTGCTGCTTTTGGTCTTAGTTTGTTCTTTTTCTATGGATTTGACATGTAATGTTAGGTTATTTATTTATTTGGTGACTTTCTCTTATTTCAATGAATAAGTTCAGTGCAATCAACTTTCCTCTTGGCACTTCTTTTATAGGCCCCAGAGATTTTGATACACTGTAGAACTTTTCTCATTTATTTCTAAGTACTTTTTTATTTTATTCCTGATTTCTTCTGCTATCCATCAATCATTCAAGAGCGTATTATCTAGTCTCCAGGTGTTAGAATAGCTTCTATTTTTTACTGATCATTGATTTCTAATTTCAATCCATTATGATCATATAGAGTGCAAGGTGGTATCTCTGTTTTTTGTATTTACTGAGAGTTGCTTTGTGGCCTATGTTCCACTTTAGAGAAGGATACATGTGCTGCTGAGAAGAAAGCCTATTCATGCATTGATGGATGAAATATTCTATATGTCTGTTAAGTCCAAATTATTAACTGTATTTTTAGTTCGATAGCATCTTTATTTAGTTTTGTTTGGAAGACCTACCCAGTGATGAAAGAGGTATGTTAAGTTGCCCAGTGTTATTGTGTTGTGGTCTATTTGATTCTTGAACCTGAGAAGGGTTTGTTTGACGAACGTAGATGCTCCATTGTTTGGGGCATAAATATTTATGATTGTTATGTCTTTTTCATGTATAATTCCATTAAGCAGAATGAAATGGCCTTCTTTGTCTCTTCTGATTAACTTTGGCTTGAAATCCACTTTATCTGACAAAAGGATGGAAACCCCTGTTTGTTTACAAGATCCGAGTGAATAATATTTTTTCTCATCCTTTTACCTTCATTCTGTGGATGTCTTTGTCTATAAGGTGAGTCTCTTGGAGACGAAATATTGTTGGATCTGGTTCTTTAATCCAATCTGCCAGTCTATGTCTTTTGATTGATGAATTAAGGCCATTTACATTTAATGTTGTTATTGAGAAATGATTTTAATTCCATGTCATTTTGATTTAAGTTATTTCTGTTCTTTAATTTGAATTAATTTCTCCTTTGACTATTATTCTAGTGTAGTTCCTCCGTTTGCTGGTTTTCACTTTTAGTTTTTATTCTTCAGAAAATATCTTATAGAGAATGTTTTGTAGTTTAGGCTTTCTACTTGTGAATTCTTTTAACTTTTATTTATCATGGGAGGTTTTTATTTAATCATCAATTATGAAAATTAATTTTGTTGGGTATAATATTCTTGGCTGACATTCATTTACTTTCAGACCTTGATACACATTTTTCTAAGATTTCCTAGTTTTAGGAGTCTGGGTTGAGAAACCTGCTGAGATCCAAATTGGTTTTCCTACAAGTGTAACATGTTGCTTTTCACTGACAAACTTTAAAATTCCATCTTTATTCTGTTGGGCTACGGTTGTGGCTCAGTGATAGAGTGCTTGCCTAGCACATGCAAGGCCTGGGTTCAATCCTCAGCACCACATACAAATAAATAAGTAAATAAGTAAATAAATAAATAAATAAATAAATGTATTGTGTCAACTACAACTAAAAAATATTTTTAAATTCTTATTTTGTTAGGCATTTTCATAATAGTGTTCCTTGGTGTGTGTCTGTTGTTTGCATATTTGGAGTCCAGTAAGCCTCCTTTGTTTGATTTTTTTTCCCATTTCATTCTTTAGTTTTGAAAATTTTTTCTATTTCATTGAAAAAATTGTGCATTCCTTTGGTTTGTATCCTCGAGCCTTAGTATTTCCCAATAAATCTTAAATTTGATCTTTTCAGGTTATTCCATATTTCTTGGAAGTTCTTCTCATTGTATCTTAACATCTTTTCTCCATGGTCAATTTTATTTTTAAGGTTGTATATTCTGTCTTTATTGCCTTAAACTCTGATTCAAAGTGTTCTCATTTTTTGATGATTCTTTACATCAAATTTTTAATTTTGATTTATTGATTCCTTCATTTTGAGGATTCTGCATGATTTTTTTCATCTCTCTTTATTGAAGTGATCGTTCACCTCCTTTATTTTCTTCTTCTCATTCCCTCCTTATATCATCCTTACCTCACAGATAAATTTTACTATGTACATTCTAAAATCCTTCTCTGATTTTTTTAAATACTGTGGTGTTAATAGATTCTGTCATTGAAATATTTTGGTTTCTGTGTCTACCCATGGAACAGTATGGATCTGAGGCAGTAATGTTTCTACCCTGAGGTGTAGTGTCCCTGAAGGTTTCCAGTACCTCACCATTTAAGGGAGACAAATAATAACATCCAGTGAAAAAAAAAAATGTATGACATTAAATCAAAAAGTTCCTGCTACAATGTCTAAATGTTAATTATCAAAATCAGAAAGTATATGATTAGTTATTGGCTACAATAAAAAACAGTACATTTGAAATTTTAAATGTGTTTGCAAATGTTGGCTAGTGAGACAGCAGAAGTCATGTAAGATGTGGTGATTTTGAGGAAGAAAGAGAGGACAAAGAATTAAGCTATTAAATAATGAAAGAGGGAGCAATAGAGATTGGCTTTCAGCAGAGGAAGAGAATCAAGGGAAACAGAAGTGTGAGAAAAAGTATATGTAAAATAAAAATTTTAAAAAGAAATAATAAAAATAAAAGAATACAAAACAAAACTAAAATGTACTAATTAAATATCCTTCTCCTAAAAATATTAATTCATGAAAAATAACTGGCTTGATATATTCTATATATGTCAGTTAAGTCTAGCTTATTGATTGTGCTGTTGAGTCCTATAGTTTCTTTATTCAGTTTTTGTCTAGAGGATCTGTCTAGTGAGGCCAATTTGGAAAGCAGTATGGAGATTCCTGGGAAAGCTGGGAATGGATCCACCATTTGACCTAGCTATCGCCCTTCTTGGACTATTCCCTGAGGATCTTAAAAGAGCGTACTATAGGGATACTGCCACATCAATGATCATAGCGGCACAATTCACAATAGCTAGATTGTGGAACCAACCTAGATGCCCTTCAATAGATGAATGGATAAAAAAATGTGGCATTTATACACAATGGAGTATTACGCAGCACTAAAAAATGACAAAATCATAGAATTTGCAGGGAAATGGATGGCATTAGAGCAGATTATGCTAAGCGAAGCTAGCCAATCCTTAAAAAACAAATGCCAAATGTCTTCTTTGATATAAAGAGAGCAACTAAGAACAGAACAGGGAGGAAGAGCATGAGAAGAAGATTAACATTAAACAAAGATGAGTGGGGGGAGAGAAAGGGAGAGAGAAGGGAAAGCATATGGAAATGGTAGGAGACCCTCAATGTTACACAAAATTACATAGAAGAGAATGTGAGGGGAAATGGGGGGAAACAAGGGAGAGAATTGAATAACAGCAGAGGAGGTAGAAAGGGAAGATGGGAGGGGAGGGGAGGGGGGATAGTAGGGGATAGGAAAGGTAGCAGAATACAACAGTCACTAATATGGCATTATGTAAAAATGTGAGTGTGTAACCGATGTGATTCTGCAATTTGTATTTGGGGTAAAAATGGGAGTTCATAACCCAATTGAGTCAAATGTATGAAAGATGATATACCATGAGCTTTGTAATGTTTTGAACAACCAATAAAAAAAAGAAAAAGAAAAATAACTGGCTTTAAAAATGCTAGAATGGAGGAAAAAACTCAAAATTTATATGTATAAATGTCTATGAACCCTTAAGGTCACAATAAACAGAAATAATAAAAGGGAAATTATTTCCATGAAGTTTAAACAATTGTGTGTGTTTGGGTTCAGATTTTCTCAGCTTCTCTTTTCAGCAGTTGCGTGGTATCCTTGGGAGTGTGATGCTTGCTCCACTCTCAGGGGGGGGTTGATGGGGAGAGAGGTAACCCCGTTGGCAGAACCCCTGGAGGTGGGGTTGAGGCTTACGTGAGCAGCAGGCTCTTGGCTAAATGCCAGTTGGTCCAGAGATTCTGACTCAGGGCGCCTCCAGGGCCCATCAATTGCCAATTCATGCTGGAAGACTGCGCCCCAGGGATTACCCCTGGATTCCACTTGTGTGGTGGAGGAGCCAATTCTTGGGACACTCTGTCTCCTGCAGACCCCATTTTCCCTGGTCTCAAGTTGTCTGCACACTCCATCTCTCCCACCCCTGCCTTTTCAGATTCCCAGCCAGACCTGTCTCTCCCAGCTGATCCAGCAGGCAACTGGGTTGGAGGGGGTGAGTGGAAGTTAGACGGGTTTCCATGACCATTTGTCCTCGGTGTCAACCTCTCCTCGTGTTTGATTTTCTCTGGGTCACTTAGCCACACCCTATGTCATGCAGTGTGGGTTTGCTAGGAATCGGCTCTCTGAGCTGTAGGCTGCTGGCGGATGCAGCCTGGTGTCGTCTTCTGTCCTCCACATGTGGCCAGGAGAGAGGGAGACTTCTTTCCCATGCAACAACATTGTGCAGTGTGCCTTTCAGTTTAGGTGGGCAGTGACTTCCATCTCTAAATTCTTCATACCCAGATATGCCTCAGGCCTCCTACAAATGTGGGTTCCTTTAATTCCCTTGTCCCTCTACTTTGCTCATAAAGGTAGCATTCTGGCTAGTGCCTCTCTGGCTATAGCAGCAAATATGGTGCTGGGATTTCTTACATTTTTTGTCCAACCTCCTGAGTCCCCAGTCTGTTTTGAATGTCGAGTATGCTTTAAATTCCAGTAAAGCCCCACCGACTTGGTTCACCCACTTTACTGAGAAGCTGCCTGTCTGCTTTCACACCATGGAGCAGCTAGGAAAGCGACCTCTCTATTTGGCCATCTTGAAAACCCCCTTATCTGATTTTAATTAAACATTTATGCAGTTCCATCTCATCTCCTCTCGTATATTAACTATGTGTATCTTTTAAAACTACTTCTAATTATTGTCAGATTTTATAGCTTCCATTTAAAATTGAGTATCCCAGAGAAGACTGGTGACACGGACAAGAGTAGTCTGTGGGTGGGGGAGAGCAGCCCGGCCTGGGGATGAGGAGAAGATGTTGGATAGGGGAGATGGCAGTGCAGGTGGGCAGTTCCGTAGGAGCAGTGATTCCAAGAAGAGCCAAAACCAGTAGCTGGAGGAGCCTGTGGCACCAAGAGAAGGAGTCTTCAGAGAGTGCAGCCGTCTGTCATACCCTGTCTACAGGATGATAAAAATCACCAGGACATCGACTGAGAATCCTGGAATGAATACTTTAGAATCCATGAGCTTGAGAAGATGACCGGTGGGGACAGGGCCACGTGAAGGGTTGGCCTGACGGGAGCCCAGGTAATTGGTACGTGATGGCGAAGGGGTGACTGTGTTTGAGCATCTGTGACTGTGGATACAGGTGTGTTAGGTCAATCTGCTGTTAAAATGAAATAAAAACAATAGAAACCTTCAAGTTAAAAAATGATGTCCTTATAGAAGTTAATAAAAATTTACTATCATTAATAGTAGAAATGACAGTTTTCTAATATCAGGAATAAAGAAGAAATATTGCTTAGTCCTTAAAAGAAGGTACAGAGATTGTTTTTTTCTTACATAAAATGTATCAAAATTGACTCAAAAATTCATATAAAATTTGGATGCATTTTTATGCATTTGTATACCTTTATAAAAATCTAAAGAACAACATAATAAAATTTGTCTTAACATATCAATTTATTAAATAATGATACTGATTTAAATAGTGCATTACTAGTGAAGGTAAAGATAAATAGGGGAAAAAAAAACCCAGAGATTTATATAGGTACTTAAGTGTCAGAGTGGTAATAAAAAATGATACAAAAGGATAAACTGTTCAATAAATGTTGTTGGAACAACTGGTTGTTCATATTGAGGAAATAGACACAGCTTTTTTTATGTACAAAATTAACTGCTGCATGTTAAATGTTTATAGAAAAACTTATTATGGAGAAAATATAAAATAACAAAAGGAAGAGAAAGTTCTGACTACATTAAAATAATAAAAATATAAGCTATACAAATATATGAATATATATAATACTATATATATACATATATATGTATATATATGATGTATTTTTGACCAAAGAGATCTGATCTATATAAATTATGATGAAAAAGTGAAGTAAAAGTATAAAATTCAGGTAAAAATTATGAGCTCCTATTTTTGTCTTATTTATGAAAAACAAACCCAAAGGTTTAAAGTAATAATTTGCAAAAAAAGGAATCCCCAATTGTGTATGTTTATGTTTAAGAGGCAGCGAGAGAGAGAAGGTGCTTGACATCACTAGTGATCAGGTAAATGTGAATCGTGGCATTAACCCAGTGTCACTTGCTCCCACCTCATTGGTGATGACAGGTATCAGAGCAGCTCTTCCACTGCAGGAGGACAGGGAACTCTGGAGACATGGCAGCTTTCTCCCCTTAAATACCCATCAGAAATTGCTCTACCAGGAATAGACGAGTTAGATGTGCACCTGATGTTAATTGAATCCTTGTTTGTTCATGAAAAGTAAAACAAACAACTTACATGCCAATCAACTAGAAAATTAATAAATTATATTAACTTTGTACACAAAATAGCTATTTATTCCTTGGTGAAACTAGGCAAAATACAACCACTTGTGTGATAATAACTAAATTAAAAAAATGATCATTCATAAAAGAATATGTAACAACATTTAGTGCTACAAGATTTTGTTTAGAAACATGAAAATATTGGTGGCTATGTACATATGTAGCCAAATTATTTTTTAGTTGTGTTACTGGTATCAATAATTATCAAATGCACGTTAGACTTCTGAGAAAAGAAGAAATGAAAATGAGATTTAAAAATTTCTAGGTTTCTTCCCTATGGTATTTTATTTCTTAAGTTATAAAATCTGTTTTCTATAATCTTTTTTGAATACCTGAAATATACAATGTGTTTATTGTTTTACTTTTGTACTTCATTAAGAGCTGAGAAGAGCAGGAAGAAAATATTTTTTAATGACACTACTATGTCTACATTTATGGGGCATGGTGTGTTTAATAAATGTATAAATATGTGAAAAGTTTAATGATGAGATTAGTTTGTTTTTCCATTGAATTTCATGACAATGACAATACTAAAACTGACAATCTATGTTTTTTAAAAAAATCTATTTAGCTTCTTTACTATAATACTATGCAAGCATACTTATTTCTACAAATAGCTTTTATAGATGTCTTCTTTGTATACAAACTAATTTATGCTGAAATTGATAGTGAATAGAAAGCTGAAATGGCATGAAACATGGGCTTTTTAGAAATAACTGTATTGTTCAGGATTCTGTGTGACGCAACCTCTATCACGATTGTTTCACAATCGTATAAAGAATGTCTGACCACTGGTACATCTCTTAGTTGGATGAGGTAGTGCGAAGTCTTTTCAGATGAGCAGATCATGCACTTATTTTTATAAATGATGTCTAATATCTCACACAGAATCTGGCCCTTCGTAAGATCTCAACAGACATTCATTGAGTGAAGTTTAAAGCTCACAAAAATTCCACTGTAATAATCAAGTCTAATGATAAACCCATCATATGGCTCTTTATAGTTTCCATGTTTTCAAATGTACATTTAGTATACAGTAGTACAAAAATGAGACACAGGGCTAGCATCCCACAAGAAGGGACACGGTACACCCAGGGAAGTGACTTCCCACTTTGGACACCAGCCACAGGCACAGTAGAAATTTGTATCCAGGCTTCGATTTCTGACCAGTAGCCATATCTTCTCAAAACTATACTATTAATTTTGGAGCTGGAAAGAATCATGGAGACAACTTGTTCCAACCATTTCGCTGGCCAATAAGAGATGTGGCAGAGAGATTAATCCCTCAAGGTTGTCCAGCTAGAGAATGGTTGGCTCATAGTTCCTGGGCTACTTTGTCATTTCAATTCTCCAAAAATACTACTTCATTTTTTTGGTATCTGTAGTAAACTATTCAGGGATGTATAACAAATAGGTAGCTTATATACTTTGAATATTTTTTTTTATTGTATACATATGAAGTTGTAGATTTTCTAATAAATCTGAAATCATCACATTAATATTTAAATCAATTCAGAATAAAAATGTACAAATTACATCAAATGTGAACTGAAAGGAGGCAATTCAAAAACAAAATATATGAACTTAGGATTAGGAAAATTTGGTATTCATGTGAAGTTATGACCCCTGCAAGGGATATACCTCAGGGTCAAATTAATGTGTCTCTAATGTGTAAACCTAATATTCTAATGACTTAGGCATTGATGTCATATGCATTCAAAAAGAATTAAGTCATTAGAATATGACATCAATGCCTATCTGTGGGTAACATCTTTATGTTGTTGGTAGTCATAATAGTAATGATAGTGAAAATACTATTGATATTTGGCAACACTTTACAATTGTTAGAACAAAATTCACTCTTTAAAGTGACCCCGTGTAGGAGCTATTTTTTCCCAGTTGAAGAAATTAAATCCAAATATTATTCATAAAACTTTGGACCTGGTTCCACAAACCACTCTAATGGCTTGTAACTATGCCCAAAGATGTGATTTCCTGGCATCAATTCCTAACTTTATATCTGTAGGTGAGCAAAACCAAGAATATGAGTTGATGGTGAAGCCCAAGTTAGCAGAAGACACTTACACAATATCTGCCAGGTCCCAAGCTAGGGACTTTATATTGATCCCTTTGATTATTCATCACAGCAACTTAAACAGTTAGCAACCTTCATTATCCCAAGGGGTACAGCATTCTGAGTCTCAGTGAGGCTATTCCTTACCAATGCTAAACACTAGTAATAGAGTTGAGACCTGAACCCAGAGATTGTCTCCTTGTGGAGCCCACACTATGGTCTTCTGCCTATAATTAAAGAAATGAGAAGTTAAATGTAAGAGCCCAGAAATGGTGGTCTGCACCTCATTGATTTTATTCTTGAACTTTACAAGGTTTAAGGCAACGTGACCAACAGAAATGTATGTGGCTTACAAATTCACTTGTTTTATTCTGTGAGTACATACTTACCCTCTGGCACTCGTGAAGCTATTTATTACACACGCTTCATTGCTCATGAATAAAAGAAGCCAGAAAGAGGAAGGTATCCAGATGAAATTTGCAAGTATGTTTCCTCTGCAGACTGAAGACCAGAGGCAAGGCACATGGGAGCAGGGATTCTGGGACCTGGTTAGGATCCCAGCTCCAGTAGTTACTAACTGTGTGATCTTGGATGAGTGTCTTAAGTTCTTGTAGCCCCAGTTTATTCTTCAGAAAAATGGGAATAAGAATAACATCTACCTCTCTGAATTGCAGCACAAGTTAAATGAGTCACTTGAATGCAATGTGAGGTCCCTAGTAAATACAACAATCCCTTTTGCTTATATTACCAGAGGACTTTAGAAACCGCTGGCATTGCTCTGACTGGGCTGGGATAACAGGACACTGTGGATGAGGCAGCCTGAAAACACGAATCCGTTACCCACGGTTCTGGAGGTTGGGAAGTCCAAGGTCAAGGTACAAGCCAATTCAGTTCCTGGCAAGAACCTAATTCTTGGTTTGCAGAGGCCCACATTCTAGCTGCTCTTGCAGAGGGGGAGAGGGCGAGAGGGCGAGAGGGAGGAAGCCAGTTTTCCCGTGTCTCTTCTCACAGGGACATTAACCCCATCCTGAGGCCCTCACCCTCATAACTTTATTTAATCTTCATTAGCTTTTAAAATTCCACCTCCCAATAGCATATTGGAGATAATGAAGATGAGGGCTTTAGCAGATGAATTTGGATGGGGGCAGATTCAGTCATTATTATTTTCCAGTTGCTTTACAAATATCAGTTCATTTGATTTTCAATTCATCCTTGCAATGTTTAATGTTTGTTATGGTTTAATCTGAAGTATCCCCTAAAAGCTCATGTGTTGAAAGTTTTTCCTAGACACAAGTACTCACTGGTGGATTCCCACGGTTGGGTGGTGGTGCAAAATTAAGAGACAGGGCCTTGTTGGAAAAAGATGTGCCCCTAAAGATATGTCCTCAAAGAATGTATCATTCTCAGTCTTCTCCACGACTTTGCTTCTGGCCACCGGGAGGTAGCAGCTTTGCTCTGTACGTGCCTCCTGCCATGACACCTACCTCACCACAGATCCAGAGACAGCAGAGTTACTGAGATCACAAGCCAAAAGAAATCTTTCCTTATTTAAGTTGATTTATGGCAGGTATTTTGTCTCAGTGACGGAGAGCTGACAAACACAATGCTGTTATTTCTCTTTCATTTAAGAGGAAGCTTGGGCCAAGGTGGCAGCTCCCTCACTGCCCGAACCCAGAGGAGCCGTCCACTTTGGCATCATGGGCTCCATAGTTTTCTTGCATCCCACCAAAACCCGTGCATGTGGTCCCTTTATTAGGCCCTATGTTAATAGCATCCCAAATCACCACAGTTAGTTTTCCTGCTTTCCTATTGGGCACCTGACTAATAAAGTGATTAGTGCCGGAGTGAGTCAGGAAAATGACCCTCAGATGGCAACCAGGGTTCGGGTAGTTCACAGCTTGAAGAGTGAACAGATAACCTCCTCCCCACTGCAGCAAATCTGGGCAGGGAACCACAGGACACACCTGTCTCATCCACTGGCACAGGCAGGGATGTGCAGGTGCGGAGGGCCAGGTGCAGAGCTCCAATAGCAGTAGCACTTCTCGGTCACCGTGGTGACGTGATGGGAAAGATCATGCAGATCCCTGAATTCCACTGGAATTGAAGAAGCCCTCATCTGTACGAGCGGGACACGGTGTCTGAGGATCCCGGGAGGATCTGACGGTAAGGATGGCCGAGTCGGAGTCCATGTGGTCAAAGCCCAAACTGGCAAGGAGAAATGGGGTGCTACTCTACACCAACAAGACAGATGGCAAGTGCAGACGCTGGTTCTCCAAACCCTCTGAATCTCTTTGGATGAGAGGCAGACCCTCCACGCCTTTCCTCTCCGTGAAATCTACTCCGTGGCTGTAACCGGAGCATATCCCCATGAGGAGCACCAGACGTCTTCCCTACGTACTCCACTACCTGACATGGCCACCAGGTCCTTAGGTAGATTTATATCCCAACATATGAATCACACTCAACATAAAACCTTCCCTAAGGAAAGAGCTTATACTATAAGAAAGGACATTACCAATATGCATTGCCGTGATGATTTTTCACTGTCCAGTGGAGTCACTGACAATCCCGTGTTTGTGCTCTGACCTCTAGGATGTCAGGACTATGACAGAAAAGAACAAGAAGTCATTAGACGTGTTGCCTGCTCCATCAAGACAATGAACCCAAAGCAAGATCATGTCCCACAGGCAAAGGAAGAGATTAATGTCATTTTCAGAGGCTTCAAAGATGCAGAGTTGTACTTTCTACCACATCCCAATTTCAAATTGCTTGTTTGGTCACGGCAAGAGCCAGATGGATCAGGGAGAATGACAGGAAATTATTGCAAACTTCCTCAGATGGTGTTACGAATTGCAGCTGGTTTCTGGAAGTGTGAGCTGTGTTCTGGCACATCAGGGCAGCCTCTGGCACCTGGTATTCAGTTCCTGACCCAGCAAAGGCTGTTTCTCCATTGTTCTCAATAAAGAAAGCAGAAACGGAGAAAAATCATACCTTAACTGCACAGCCTCAGCTGTCAGCTTTTGGGCTCCTGTGATAATAAAGTCCAGAAATATCTGGATCAGTCTGAAATACAACTGAACATTAAATTTCCTACAAGTAACATTGAGCTATTTGGATTCAGTGAGCTGAAGGTAGCAAGTACAGGAGATGCCTTAAGAAGACACAAGCTGAGGGGTGCAGATACGTCATGAGAGCATCAGGAATTGTCCTTGATGGTGACATTCCTTGGGTCCATTGGTTTGGGATACTTTAATATACTTTCCAAGGCAGGAGATGGATCAACATTGTATATTCACACCTAATATGAGCCGTATACCAGTTGACCCAGGAGGCTAAGTAGGAAAGGAGTCCACATCTGGAAGTGCAAGGTATCCTGATGACACCTCACACTCAGTCCATGGTCGGCAGCCACCAAAAATGACTCCTAATGATCGTCCCTCTTAGATTCCTGCCTGGTAGGCTCTCTCCTTCTCAAGAATGAGCTCAGTGTGGTGAACTGCTTCTAGCTAATGCATTTGCTAAATAAATTTGCATGATTGACTGGTGTGGAATACTGATGAGGTTAGGTGACAAAAGAACTGTCTTCTCTTTTACTTCTGCCTCTGCCCTCTTTCTGGGGGAAAGAACCAGGAATCTTCTATATCCTGAATAGCCATACGCAGTGATTGCAGGACAGGAAGTAATATCTCCCTTCAGTGGCCACCTAGGACCTGAGTTACAGCTGCAGTCCTTGCCCAGGTAAGCCTTGAGATGAATCCAGCCCCAAATGACACTCTGCAGCTTTTTGAGCTAACACCTTCTGAGGTTCTTCACCCACAAAAACTATGTTATAATCAATGTAACATAAGCTGCTAAGTCTTCATGTAGTGTGATGCATAGCAATAGATAACTAATGTAGATTCTGTTACGGGAAGTGGGGTGTTACCACGGCAAATGTCTTAAACACTCCTTGACTTTCAATGGGGTTACATCCCAACACACCCATTGTAAGTTGCAGATACTATAAGTTGAGAATGCATTTAACACACCTAAACTATTGAGTATTATAGCTTAGTGACATACAGCACTGTGAAGTATTGATTGATTGCTTCCTGCCATGGTCACATGACTGACTGGAAGACGTGGCTCCCTGCCACTGTCCAACAGCAGTGTGCAACACATCACTAGCCTGGGAAAAGACCATAACTCAAGCTGCACAGTTGGTTTCTACTGAGTACATGCTGCTTTTGCACCACCATGAAGTTGAAGAGCTGTAAGTCGATACTATCCAGGGACTCAAGGACCATCTGTATGTGGGAGTGGCCACAGGTATTTTGAGGAGAGTGTTAGTGAAAGTCTTAGTTGTGCTGAGGTTGAGCCCTTCCAAGACTATTGATGGAGACGTTGGAATTGTGTCCTTTGTCTACTGAGCCTTGACTGCAGCCCTGGCTGGGTTGTAGCCTCATGAGAATCTTGAGTGGGAGGCACCCAGATGTGTGACACATTTAAAGTGTGGGATATTAAGAGTTGGCTGTTCAAGCTGCTAAATGCTAGGCTGCATCTTCTTTTTTTTTTTTTTTAACAGTAATAGCTAACTAATACCTCCTCTTTGTAGAGGAGGAAGTTCATCATTCCTGGACAAGCACTTAATCTGGGTAAGGAGCCGCCTTATCTGTCATCAGTACTTGTGTTAGCAGTCCCAACATGGACTGCAGGCCTCACCCATCACCCTGGTATCCTGAAAACCTTGCTTCTAACAAAGCCATATTACATGTTAACAGTTTATATTTACTAAATTCTTGCGATTCTGCATTCCAGCTACTCTGTGCAGCTCACTTGATAGACTGTGGCTCAGTTTTAGCATTTCTTGAAGACTCAATCCTATGATGTTGGGGTCCTGGTTCTACTGAGTGACTCATGGGCTGGCAAGTTGCACTGATATTTGGATCCTTCTTTCCCTTAGTCCAATGCACAGATCTGGGGGAGATATTGGAGATGGAAGTGAACCTCTCATTATTAACTCAGGAGGAAAGTTTGCTCCTTGTTACATAAAGCCTGGTCTCAGTAGTGTAAAGGTTCTATTGCTCAAAGGACTTTTTTGTTGTTTTCTTATCAAAGAACATAGTCATGTTTCTGCTGGATTGAAAGTTGAAATTGCTCCCTGGACATTTTGAACTCCTCATGTGGCTGACCCAATAGCAGGAAGGAGGTCACTCTATTGCTGGGGATGACTAATCCTAATTATCGGGGGAAATTGGCTTGCTGCTATGAAGGAGGAGGAAGAGAGGACTATGTCTGGATCCCTATAGGATTCACTGTGGCTCTTTGGAATACTCCCTTGACTAAGGGCCTAGGTTAGGCAATAAGTCCATAAATTTAAGTGGAGTATATTGCTTTGTAATTTACATTTTCAAAAGTAAAAAGTTAAGAGTAATTCAAGGAGCAATTTAGATACTGCATCATGGTTCCGGGATACTTCCTTTAGGAAAGCAATGCTATCCTATGTGTTCCCTTGGAGCCACTAAAACAAGACCCCTGAGATCTTCCAAGGTCGAAAGAATCTGTGGAAGCGACTAATATTTCTTAATTTCAAATGATCTGCACTTGCTTCAGTTTTTATTGAAACTTGAAAATTCCGAGAAGATCGTCTGCTCCCGATCTCTTCCAGCACAGAGAGCATGCAAGGCCTTGGTCCTTGTGGCATGGGCCCTCTCAGAGATACCTTGGTTTTCAAAAGTCAGGGAATGTGATTGTTGTCTCAGTCCACTTGTGTTTCTACAACCAGCACTGCCGATGGAGTCATTCATAAAGAACAGGATATTTCTTGTGCTTCTGGAGATTGGAAGCCCACGGTCAGGGTGCCAACGGAATGGTTCCCTGGTGAGGACTGATCTCGGGTTCCAAGAAGGGCCTTGACGGCTTCCCCTGGAGGGCAGAATGCTGGGTTTTCACATCGTACAGGGAGAAGGGCGAGCAAGAGCTCTCCATTCAACCTGGAGCTGTTTCATAAGCTGCGAATCCCGTTGATGAGAGCAGAGGCCTCGTGGCTTCTCTGCCTCCTGAAGGTCGTACCTTTTAGTACGCTTGCCTTGGGAATTAAGTCTCAACATGAGCAACCATGCAGTTGTCACATCTGATCCCATCCCCAGCAGCCCCTGCTTGCTTCAGTGTGCGTGTAGCCAAGAGTGACTCAAACCTGCTGTTACGGTTTGTCCATGAGGTGTCGTGCCAAAGCTCATGAGTGAGACAATGCAGGCAAGTTGAGAGGTGAAGTGATCGGGTTGTAAGGGCCTTAACCTCATCGGTGCATTCATTCACTTGAGTGCATTAACGGTGTGGCAGGGGGGATATGCCTGCACGTTGGTCACTGTGGGTGTGCCTTTAGGGTTGATAGTTTCTTCCTGGTGAGCAGAACCCTCTCTGCTTCCTTGTGGCCATGTCCTGAGCTGCTTTCCTCTGCCTTCCCATTCCCTTCTGTCACGCGCTGCCTCAAGTGAGGCCCAGAGGAATGGAGTTGGCTGTTTGTACACTGAGACCTCGAAACTGACGGACAAGTCAACATTTCCTCCTCCAATTTTCTCGTTGGCTCTCTTGGTCACGGAGATGGGAAAGCTGATTGAATCCTCAGCCATTTCAGAGATGGAATGAAAACAGAGTTGAGCGTTTGATGCTTTAGGTCCTAAGCCTCTGTGTTCCTTCACCCCTGACGTCCCATCATTATGGACTCATGCATCAGGAGACCAAATGGGCTCTTCACCCCACCAACATCTTCCTCTCGTGGAGATATTATCAATGCCGGCTCCATTTCCTCTTATCCCCTAGTCCTTGCTTAGTGCTACAGGATGAATGCTAAAAGCCTTCACTGACGTTGTATTTCAGAAATAAGGGATTCAACACTACTTTGCCAAGGGACGTAGAGTTCCTTCTTCACGTTTCCTGCCTGCCCATCAGTGAATTTCCTTGTCTCAGGAAAATGCCTTGTCCCTGATGGAAGATGAAGTGTTAAGTCACAGGCCCCACATCCCTGGGAACTCGGCTTTATCTGTCTCCCTAATGTTGAGTTTTAAGGATGAAAGTATTGACATTTCTAAACTACCTATTTTATATTATGAAGTTCAGTTTTTTCCTCTGTTAATTAAGATTCTTTGATGCAGTATTTGTGAAAGACAGATGGGGAAATCTAGCAAATTGCACATTCTAATCCATGAAGCAGTGGATATAGAGCAGGGAAGAATTAAAATAATACTCACCACTATTAGTTGAAATAGATTACAATCAACTGCTTTAATAATGATCAAACATCAAATTTACCATTCACATTTGTGGAATGATGCACTAATGTATTAAACTGCCATTGATCAAGGGTGTTAATTAGGTGTTAAAAATTTAAGCGCATTGTTTTTTCAAAATCAAAGTCATTTCACTGATGTTCTAAGCTCTTAATTGTGATGACTGTGTACTCTTTATGGATTTTTTTTATTAGAAATAGTTTGCTGATAATGTGGCTTCCTACATATTACCACTCAACTGTACCATTATTTTATGGGTGGGCCTTTACAAAAATTAACAAAAACATTTACACCCAACCCAAATGCATTTTGGGTCTCTGACTCCTCAAGACCTGGGCTTGAGCATATGGAGTGTGGTAGCATTCAACTGGTCCTTGTCATTTCACTACAGCAATAGAGGGCTAGCAGTGTTTCTATTTAAGGCTCCTCCTGTGTGACACATAGTGTTGGTATTAGCTGATGGTAAATAATTAGTAATAAATGCAAAAGTGATTTAGAAAGTTCTTGGTTGCTATTACAGAAGATTAATTTGCTACATGCCTTCCATCTCAGATGGGAGAAGCATTGTTTAGAAAACAACATAAAAATAAAAGCCTGTAATTGGGGAAGATACTAAGTCAGGGTGATGCAGAAGAATGGATATTTATCTTCAGGGTGAAATGCAGAGAATAAGAAGAGAGAAGGCTTAAGACATCTAATTAAATTACTGAACAGATTGAATCCCTGAGCCTGGATGGATTGAGTAAGTGTCACGTACCCTTTCTTCCAGTTACATCAGCAGCTCTCCTCTTATTGGTCATTTAATGTGCGGTGATAGTAGCCCTGGGTTGCAGGCTTATTTTAGTTTTGCTGTTCAGCTACAACAACAGTTGTTAATGAAATACCTTTATCTTTCTGAATATTTTCCTTGCTGGCCTTATTTAGAAATTCTAATTGTACAGATTAATATTATAGACTCTGAGAATAAGAAAGCATATTTTAAAAGACTGTATAATATTTTTTACAGCCTTGGCTTTATTATTTTATAAACCTTTATAATAATGGTTTGGTATTTAAAGGACTGTTCACAGAAAGAAACTTCTGAAGGTGTATACAACATTTTCAGATCATAAGTATATGCATGTATTTCAAACCATATAATACTGAAAATATCCATGTGTGTGCAGACAGATACAGATGATATGGATATAGAAAGTAAGGTCAGGCATTTTTATCATGATCCCTGCAGGGGGAAGAAGAGACCTGGGGAGAGTGAGATTTATCCAAATGCAGTATTGCAGGACTAAGTTTCAGCGTTCGCTCTTGTATGGAGGTATTCATTCAGAGCTCTGCATCATCTGTTATTATAAAGTGTGTTTTCTTTGTATAGCAAGAACTATGAGAAAAGCTATTTGAATCTCATTGCAATGTTTAGAAAGGAGGAAAAACCAGTTTGAAAGATAGACTCTTTCATAGGGAGTGATTTGTCCTGAAGCAGAAGCTGAGTAACTTTTCATTGCCGTGAACAATTAACTTTCCTTTTAATTCCAGCTGGGCAACTGGTTACCCATCACACACCAACTTACAGGTGTGTGTGTGTGTGTGTGTGTGTGTGTGTGTGTGTGTGTAATATCTATATGTTTATTTTTATAAAATCCTTAGTGTAACAGGACAAAAGGAGTGATGCATAATTCCTTTCTTTCATGGGAGAGGATGAATACAAAGAAAATTTCTTACACCTCAAGTTTATATTATCATTTTCTTAATAATTTTGTTTATGAGTCATTATATCTAAATGAAAAATGTGTTTTGGTTTTCAAGATAAATTGAGCTATATTTCTGCTAATAAGATGCCAAAATGTCTAAACAGTACTCTAAAATTCAAGAAAAATATCCAAATAAGAGTATGTTTATGAATATTCATTTCTGAAACCACTCATAAGCACAATATTTAAATCACTTGCTGCTTCTCTTGTTATTTTGAAGTCTTCTTATTACATAGCAATGCAACATTGTATACACCTGAGAAATTATAATAATCATATTCTTGAATTAAAGCACCCATGAGACTTATATTTTTGGTAATTTATACTAACATAAAAAACCAAAGTTACAGAGATATAAGAATCATTTCAATTTTAATGAGATTTGATGATTTACCGTATCTCCTTTGAAATGGAAGTGGTTGTTACCATTTTATTCCTTTTACCCTTATGTGCTCACTTGGACACAGGCTATATAAATCAGTTGACTATGAAACTATTTTATTTAAAGGGATGCAAACATGAATTATTTGGAGAAGTAACTTTATTTCAAATATGAACAGTCAGATCTAAACATGTGGATTAAAACCTTTTGAAATTTAATATATTGGGTTTCTTGATATAGAAAGGTCTTTAATTTTATTATACTATTGCTTATCTCAAATGAAGTTTGTATGACACATCTCCTCTCTAAAATTATTGATTCAGTAATAAGCTAATTAACTTTTTCACAATCCTGGGGATCGAGGCTGGTTGTTTTCTTCCCTGACCCTTTCTATTTTTTGAAATAGTGTCTCTGTAAGTTGTAAAGGTTAGCCTGATCCTCCTGAGCCACTGTGATTACAGATATGTGCTACCATTCCCAGCTAGTAGCTGGGAATTTTAAAGCACTACTGCGGAACTATAGATCACATTATGTGGAAGGTGATTGTTTTTGACTGTAGGTAATTTTTCTGGGTCACAACACAGTAGGTTTATATGCAGACCTCAGTTACTAGTTCTAACTACATGGCATTGCATAAATTCCTCCTAATGAGAAATGTTCAGGCAGACTAATAGATGTATTTTCCAAGTTTGTGTATGTGTGTGTGTGTGTGTGTGTGTGTGTGTTCAATAGGGGCAAAATCTATTTTCATGATACGTTAAAAATAAAGAAATAACATTTCAGATTATGGTTCTTAACTTCTTATAGTGAAATTTGAATATTATTATTAAAATATACCCTTCTAAAATATGGTGGTTTATCTTTACTTTTCCTTTTAGACGTAACTTTCAAATTTATAGTGCTAAACAGAAATTGTAAAGGTTCTGCTTATTCCAGGGTTTTTACTTTCAGGAAAACTCGTACAGTTTTAGGGGCTGTAGCTATTGGTCGGATTGCATATCCGTCGCAAGCTGTATCCGTGGACAACCTCTCCAGATCTTAAGGGAGTCAATGATTAGGCTAGATGCAAAAATACCGTCAAAATATTTATGGAGAATAATGGAAGTGAGGCAGCGGTTTCAGTTGCAGGTGGTGTTCTTCTTTTTAGAACCTGAATTACTTAATATTTGAGTCAATCAAATGATTTGCTAATTATTTTATGAAATGCTTACAAAGGATTATATAAACGTTATATCCTAGAGACTAAGAGATAGAACTAAGATGGGATTCTAAAGTGTCCTACTCTAGTTTGAGAATCAGCACCTCTCGGCTACCTCAGTGAGAATGTGCCATCAGGCAGCTCCTGCGAGTTTCAGAGGCTGCAGAAGAGGTTCTGTGGAGAAGATGACAGGCCATGCTAAGAAAAAGAGCAGTTAAGACAGAGGTGCAGGCTTGGAATGAAAAGGTATCTGCTGTATTAGGAATGGGAGGTGAGAAATGGAGTGCGGGCCAACAGGAGAGAAGATTGAAACCAGTGAATATCGATGGGGTAGATTGGTTAGAGACCATGCTTTGGCATCAGGCATTAGAAAGTGGAAATGATACTACAGAATCCTGGAACATGCTCAGCTTTTTACTAGTGAATAATAGTTTACACATGGAAGGATTTACTGACGAGAAGGTAAAAGCTGGACGCTGGTCTTGTGTACTCTGGAATAGAAAAATAAAATTGAAAAGGAAAAGTGTTTTCAGAATTAGAAGTGGATAAATAAAAAAACTAAAGATGCTACTGACCACTGTATTTATTATTTGGTCATCATTCTTCTCTGTTGGAGAAAACAGAACATTACTTTGGGGCTAGTAGAAGTTAATGAATTTGGTAAGGGAGGTTAGCAGTCACAAACCATATCCAGGAAGTACTGCATTTTGGGAGGCATTGGAAATCGCCACGATGCTGAGAGCAAGCAAATAAGGAAATCTCCAGGTCATGGCAGTATGTAAAGAGGTGGGAATGAGACTGGGTCCCTTTGGCCACCAACATTCCAGGGCACAGTGCAGAGGGGAGTCTGTCAATGGGATTGTGTGTGAGAAATAGCTCTAAATCTGGAACACAAGCTCCCTTAGGTCATAAGATAGATTTTTTTTTTGTCTTTAATTTTATCTATCTGACATAGTGATTGATGCTAAATTTTACAATATTAACTATAGGAACAAATGTCATGTAGATGCAGGCAAAGGGAATTCTTAGATTAAAATGATGAATTCATTAATTAAGATGCATTGTTCTGGGGCTGGGGGTGCCTCTCACTGATGGAGTGCTTCTGTGGCATGTGTGAGGAAGCCCTAGGTTCAGTCCTCAGTACTGGGAAAAGAAAGACAAACATATTGTTGAGGATTTTATGTTATTGAATATGGAGGTAAACAATCATGTGTTTGTGTTTATCTTCCAAGTAAATGCTGCTGCTGCTATATTTCTAAGTGCAATTTGGTAAAAGAAAACACATGTTACATTGTTGTAAGATATATGTTTTCTGGGTATTTAAAATTGCAAGCACACTCCACTTTCACATACACTAACAATACAAGAGGACTGATTTTTAGCTGCCTGATTGTCTATTAGACTTTATTTTATTGAGTATTTTTATTTTTTACTCTGAGTACTGGTTTTATACACACACGTGTATTTTGTTCAGTTTTTAATGCAAGACTGATGTTTATAGGATCTATTTCTATGAATAATCATCTTTTTATAGTTATTTAATCTTCTAGCAGTGGAACCCGGTCTTCCTCTCTGCCATTTGATGTTATATGCTATGTAATAGTATGTGACTGGCTCCTTTCCTATACATGTGTCCCAAAGAAATCTGACATGTTTTATCTTGGTCTTGAGATAATGTATTTTTACAAAATGTACTGGCTCATATAGGAACTTGTACCAGCCTCAATCTCCTTTGATATTGCTGATATTAGATGTTTAGTGTAAAATGATTTTTCTAAGTAAACAACTTTGCAAACTTGTAACAGCAGACTGAAACAGTAACAGGAGTTGATCTGAGTAGCCAGGGATCCCTGGCTTGGGTCAGGTGGTATGCGGGGAGGCACCCATGCAGTCTGCTGGTGGGGTTGGAGGATTCCTGCAGACACAGAAAGCTCTCCTTGGCCTTCACAGCAGGGCCTGATACCTTTCCTTTGATGTGTCTTTTCCCTGTTCTGCTGATTCTTAGTACATAGCTGCTCCCACACCAAATCTAAGTAACAGAAGCAAAATGATCTCCACACATTTGTGTTGCAAGATTCAGGGAAGGGAATGAGACAAATTCCAAGGCGCTTTCCCAGCAGGCCCAAGTTCAAGGCAGTCTGAGATTCTCTCCTGCATAAGCACAAAATGCTTCACCCACACACACTCAAAAAAATTATCCACAGTGATTTATTTATTTTTTTTAAAGAATTTGTTTTATAAGTCATACTTCCTTGATGAGTTAAGAGAGAGAATTAGTTGACAGCAGGGTTGTCATTTATCTCAGGATCTCGGGTGCTCTCGGGCAGGCCAAGCCTTCTGTGGTTAGATGATTCATTCTATGCTTAAAGTAGCCTGAATCTCACTGAAATCAGTGGAAAATGTTAAGAAACTGGAATGCAAAATCAATCACAAAATGATTCTACAAATGCGATCTTCCAACCCCTGGTTCTTGGAAGACCACAGACTTCTTTGCCTTGATTTCTGATGCAGCAGATTGTCACCTATTGAGCCTCACCAGAAGGCAGCAGACATCCCTGGCATACCCTAAAATGGCTTCTCAGGAACCCAGAACCCCTCCCTCCATTGCTATGACCTCTTCAGAGACCACCTCACCTCCTCCTGGGGTGGGAGGATCCCAGGTAGGGCCCTGGCAGCAGCCTGTGTAGGCAGCAGAGCAGGATCAGGCAGGAGGAGGGTGGCCGCAGCCTGGTGCTGACACACTTCCTGCCCATGACCCACATATTCTAGCACTTACCAAACTAATCGCACATTGATTTTTTTTTTTTTTCTAACCAAAGGAAACATTAAGATCGGGTTCTTTCTTTCTTCAGTAATTCTCACACAGATTACGTAGTTTAAATTCTTGCTTTCATTTTGTCTATCTCCTCTTTCTTGGTCCCCCTAGGGGAAGAAGCGGGAACAAACCTGGCTCACAAACACAGGCAGACCTTACATTCCCCCCCTACCTGGGCGGTCACAAGCTGACTGTGGGCAGAAGGGCCCAATGGTTCTGGTGGCATGTTCTTGGCAAGTCCTGGAACGAGCATTCCTGCTAGTTGGTCTCAGCAGAGATTAGAGCTTGTTCAGATTCCCCAGGCTGCAGTCAGTGAGTCCTGTCTTTAGGGCTAGGTGGTATCGTCCAGACTTGGTGGCACTGGCCAGGCACCCACTCACTGTGGTTCTCAGACACGAGGCACACACCTAATCTTTAGACATGTGTTGCTGGAATCCCACTTGGCATTGTCCTTGGGAAACTGGTACAACCTTTCTGAGACCTGCATTATAACCAAGTGGCACATCCAGCTTTGTGATTCAATCAACTGTCTTGAGAGTGAAGGAAACACTTGAGAACTGTATTTAATCTTGCAGGTCAGATGTAAAAGAGAATCCTAAGCCCCAAACAAGAACTCACGCTTAGTGGGACCACTCCTGTTTAGGAGAGGATAGTCATCCAAGTCTGTCTGAGCTGCGACAACAAAATTCCAGAGACTGGATGGCTTCCAAAGTTTATTCATTCACGCTTTAGAGCCTGTGAGTCTGGGATCTGGCATGGGCTCTCCTTGGGCTTACAGTTGGCCACCTTCTCCTGGTGTACTCGGGGAAATTGGTAGCCTTCCTTGGTGTATTCAAATAGAAAGAAAGGAAAATGCTCTTTTGATCCTGAGACCACCTGACCCCATTTAACCTCAATGAACTCTTAAAATGCTGTCTCCAAATACAGTCATATTGGGAGTTAGATCTCAAAAATTCCTGTGTTGAAGACCTACAGTTCACTCCAGAGCTATGGGGAAGATTTACTTCAATATATTGTTCTCACATAGTTTTTAGGAAGATGGGAATGGTTTTTAAAGTATGAGTTTCATATCCTTACCTTATCATTGAATATTATATTAAATCTGATAAGATAATAATTATAGGGACTGAAAATTTATTATATCTATATGTGTACATGTTTAAACAATACTTCTTATAAAGCTATTCCCATTTTGTATCAACAGACAATAACAATACTTAATTTTTTAACCACAAATGCCAATTCAGCTGGCAAGCAGTAAATAAGATGAGTAGCATGTGGAAATATTGACTTCTAAAGGGATTCCACTCATTCTTCCTATGAGGTTCTCATAATGCTACTAACACCCATTATGAACATTGGAAAAATGAAAGATAAAAGACAAGTGAATGGGATTTGCCCTGGGTTTTAACCAATAACTTTTCTACTACACGAAGAGAGAAAGCTACTTAGTATCTTACATACAGGAGTGCCAATGGTCCTCATGCAACCTGGCTGGGTGAGGCTGCTGTTTGAAAACTGAGTGATTTAGGATGAATTCTGGGTGACCCAAGACCATATTTTTTTAAGTTGGTCTTGATTCTCTTGCAATCTGTGCTTCATCAACTAAAGTTTAAAAATCCTACAGGTGTATTCCAAATTCTCACCTGTTCCTAACAACAGGAGGTCAGGCATACACATGTGATAAATATGATGCAGGCGTGAAACTGTTCAAACACTATTTTTATCCAAATAGAAATTGGGAAGTTATCATTGCTAATATCTTAAGAGTTTCTTTTTCTTCATGATGAATCAGAACAGTGACATATCCTGTAAATCAAGGGACTGACATGCCTGTCAATCTTTGTGAGTCATGTCCTGTTCACCACCATTTACGTCCATCAAAAGGGACTTTCTACTAAAAGCAGGGATCCCATCTTAAAGTCTACAAAAAATCATGGAAACATAGTTTCCATGTAGAGACATAGTTTAAAATAGCACTTTCTGCCACAAAAAAAGAAAACTGCTGTTTCATTGGTAGAATATAGATATGTCAAAAATATCTGTCTCCATTAGCATTAATTGGAAAATAGAAAAAGGTGCAAACCCTCACAACCTAGATGAAATAAGTTAAAATGCAGGAAAAGAGTAAAGCAAAATCTATTAATTTCTAATTGCCTATATTTTCTAACATCTGAGAAATATATTTCCCCTAATGGGTAGCCTGTAAATTGCTCCACAGTGGCTCTAGTGTCCTTGTGCAACTGGTTCTTAGGGACCTAGGTGATGACTTAGCCTAGAATTGTCCTGAAGAGACTAACAGATGTGATTGCCTCTGTTACTGTGCTCTGTTTGTTCCTCTTCTGCCTGAATTCAGATCCTTTCCACCAGAGGCAGAGGGGCAGAGCCGGGTATCTAGTAGGGCATCTTCTGCTAACACTCTAGGGGTCTGAGACTGTAGCCGAGCTTCGTATCAGTAGCTGGGGACTTGGTGGGGGAGGATTCGTACACTGTTGGCCCAAGGTGCATATTTAAAATGCAAATTTTAATAAAAAGATCATTTGTCCTACCCTTTTATAGATCTGTGTGGTCCAATGCAGTAGCCAGTAGCCACACATGACTATTTTAAATTTACGCTAAATCAAACACCAATTTCCAAGCTAAGCCTCTCTACTCATGTTTAAATTGCAAAATAATATTTAGTGCTTATATATATTATTTCTAAATATGTATGTTTGAAAAATGTTAACTCACAAAATATTCCTTCAGCCATATTCTCATAGGATATTTTCATCAAAAAACCTTCTAGTGGATAGTGCTGTATAGACAATCAAACTGATCAACATGTGGAAAGTCCCATGAATTTCTGTGGTGTAAATCCATATATATATATTTTTTTTTCTTGGTGTAGATTTATTTACACAGCAGCATGGAAAGTTGTACAGTTTCATCATCTGTTTACACAACATCGTTATTTAGTATTATCTTTTTGTTACCCAATGGGATCAACCTAGACTGGTTGACCATTTGGTTCTTATAATTGGGTTAGGGGTAGTATAGCCTAGTGGTAGAGCACTCTCCAGTATGCATGAGGCCTTAGAAGACCCTGGGCTTGATCCCAGCAGTACAAAAGCAAAACAAAACAAAAACCCAGGGCAGGGGTAGGGCTGAGGTGCCAAATCGCTCAAATTCAGTGAAAAGGCAATGAAGTGGCTCGAGATCTGAGCCTCTGCTGTAGAACTAGACAGGACACTGGATGCGCTTGTTTGGTAAGAAATGGTGTGGGAGTTCATGCAGGGACCAGGGACACCACTGCAATGCCAGAGTCACGCTGGACAGTGATTCAAAGTGCATTTCTTTCCCTCACCTCCATCCTGGTCAAGGCAGATCCTGCAGCCCTGTCCCTGGAAGGTGACACAGTCTCTCTGGAGCAGGTGGAACTCTGCTCTTTGTACAGTCCTCACTATGATTCCCAATGGAGAGGAGTGCTGTTCCCCCTGTTCTGCTGGGCAGTGTAGTAACTATGATTCCCAATGGAGAGGAGTGCTGTTCCCCCTGTTCTGCTGGGCAGTGTAGTAACTATGATTCCCAATGGAGAGGAGTGCTGTTCTCCCTGTTCTGCTGGGCAGTGTAATACTACAGTTGTGTGTAAGGGTGGGGAGGTCAGTTCCTACTTAGTCAACGTCAACAGAAAACATTGCTTTAAGAGAGGATGCAGTGTGTACCAAGACTGCAGAGCAATGTCGTTGACCTTTCAACAGCAGAGACAATGCTGTCCTTTAACACTGCTAACAGGGACAGAGAGCTCTGCAGCAAGGTGTCTTAAGTTTCAAAGTGATGTGGATTGTGGTGGTTCACACCACAACCAGTGGCTTGGGAGGCTGAGACAGGAGGATCACAAATTCAAAGCCAGCCTCAGCAAAAGCAAGATGCTAAGCAACTCAGTGAGATGCTGTCTCTAAATACAATACAAAATTGGGCTGGAGACGTGTCTCAGTGGTTGGTTGTCCCCGAGTTCAATCCTCAGCACCCCCTGCCCCCTCCCCAAAAGATTCAAAGTGGTTCCGTGGCAAATGAAGGCTTTGTTCCATACGTGTCCCTGCTTTTTCTCCAGGTACCAGCCTGTTTCAGAGTGATGATGTGGGGCTGAATTCCCCTTCCTCTCAGTGCCTGCGGGGAACCATCTCCTCCCAGAAGCTATGGCCCCTTCCCCACTTTCTCATCCCTTTCTTTAAGTTCTTCCTGTGGAGTCCTCTGATATGAATTCAGTTTACCCTTCCTCACCCAGAAGAACTGTTTCTGTCTGTGTTCTGGGTGCAGACAGGGTTCCATCTCTGCCTCTCACCTTCCAACACCAAGGGGTATCACCGTGCTGGAGAGCATCCCTGTTCCAGCAAGCTCAGGTAGCCAGAGGGTGGGTTTCTTCTTTCGTTTTTTCTCTTTCAATGATAAAGTACAACTTTTGCAATGAAGGAGCAGAGTTTCACTGAGTCTTCCTCAATCATCTCTCCCTTTTTACTAATTTCCAGTTTTGGAAGGACTATTTATGTGTAAATAGCGCCCTTTCCATCTCAATCTTCAATAATTAACTATCTTTTGTTAACTGTTCCAAAAGACAGCTTATCCATCTGAAAATAAATGGTTCAATTACATTTGATTTCCAGCTTCAAAACAAGCATTATAAACACATTCAAATTAGACAATGTCTTTTAATATTAGGAGCTAAATATAATTGAACCTGCCCACCCAACATACCCTGTTAGTCCAATCTATCCTTAGCTTTTATTTTAGTGCATTTCTTAAGTTGAGACTTAGAAAATATTTGTGCCTAGAGAACATAAAGTAAAAATTTCACAGAAACATGCCAGGGAATACCAAATGATGTGACTGTCTCTTAGAAACTAGTTAACATAGCCAGGAAGCAGATGCATTTCTTTATTCTTTTGCTTAAACACACAACTGTTACTAAAAAAAATAAGAAAACATTTTGTATTTTTATCTTGTCATTTTGATGAGTCTTACCATCTTGACAGGCCAGCTGATTTTCAGCATTATTCTCTTACCATCATCTCCTGAGTTATGAACTTGCTTCTGGAAAGTATCTTTCCTGTGCTGAGGGGAACTTTCTTCCCATCACTAGAAATAGAAAAGATCCACGTCAGCAGTCAAGTTCTCTTAAAGTCAAGGTTCAGTTGACAGAGCTCTGTGGATTCCATTTGCCTTTAATTTCTCAAAAACAAATAAATCTGGGTGAGGTATAAAAGCAAGAACAAAGAAAGCATGCAAAAATCTACTAAAAATCATTTAGCTCTCTCAGTATTATAACTTATCAGGAATTTCTTTCTTTGTATGTTAGCAATAACATGTACTTTAAACTCCCTTTAGATTCACTTCTCCAATCTTCAACTTTTTTTACATATATTTCTTTACTTTTAGTCAATGTGCCCATACATCTTCTAACTAACTTTAGGTTTTAGAACAGTTTTATATTTTATAGAAAACTTAAGAAGATGGTACTGAAGCTTCCCATTTACCCTGTTGACTCAGTCTCTCTATTGGCATCATCTTACATTAGTATGGCCATGTGTTGCTGTTAATAAACCAATATCCATGTGATTTACCCACTAAAAGTTTAATAATGATAAATAGTTTATTTAGATTGCCTTAGTTTTCACCAATTTTTTTTTTCCATCCCAGGGGCCCAACCTGGATACCATGTGACATTTCATCATGTCTTCTTCAGCCCCTCTTGGCTGTGACATTTTTTTAAATTCATGTATATATTGGTGACCTTGACAGTTTGAAGAGTGGTAAAATATTTGTAGAATGCGGACTACTGGAATTTGCAGGCTATTTTTTTTTTGTTATAATTCTGGAGTTATGAGCTATTGGAATGAAGATGACAGAAGGGAAGGGACATTTTCATAAAATCATATCAAGTTGATAACCTTATGTCACCAACTTGATTTGTGACTTTGGATGTTGAACTTGTTCACTTGGCTAAGGGAGTGTCCAGGCTCCCAGCTGTGCCCATGGAAGGCAGTCACTGTCTGAAGCCCACATTTAAAGAGCAGAGCTCTGTTTTTCCTCCATTAATACAGGGTAACTATGAAAATTATTTGGAATTATTAGGCCTGGGATAAAAATAATTATTTATTTTTTTCTCCTCAATTGAGTAATCTATTCAATAATTTATTTATATCAGTAGGGACTCACAGACATTTTCTTTGTACTTTGGGTTATAATGCAATACTACTTTGTTCAAGGTGCTCTAGCTGTGTTATGGGAAAATCTTTCAGTCAGGTTCTGGTTTTTTGCATGCACATACTATTTTTCTGTTGAGTATTTCTTTACATTTTGGTATGGCTAGGTGCTCAGCTTCATCTTGTTAATTTCTCATCCCAGTTTTATTTATTTTTTTTCCATTCATGCATGCAACAAAAGTTTATTTATTTATTTTTTTCATTGGCTTTCATCTATTTATTTATTTATTTATTGTTGATCGTTCAAAACATTACATAGTTCTTAATATCATATTTCACTGTTTGATTCAAGTGGGTTATGAACTCCCAATTTTAGAATCAGGCATTTCTCATTCTTTTTATTGAAGGTAAGAGAAACCAGGATTGACTGGTTAGTATGTTTGCAGCTATGAGAGTACCACTGTTTGTAGGTCCTCCCAGCTGACAGAGCGAGGGGCCGGTGTGTGCGTGTGTGTGTGTGTGTGTGTGTGTGTGTGTGACAATCCATGCATGTACACATATCTTACCATGGTTTTAAATGAAGCCATGCGCATCACTATTAAGCTGCACGTGAGTTCATACCAATCTCTAGCTCTAACCTATCACCACATGGAACATTCTAGCCTTCTTGCCAGCTCACTTGTGAGTTCTCATTCCAACAGTGAGAACCCTGGCTCTCGGCTCCGCCGCCCACTTACTTACTTGTCCACATCCAGTCCTTGTGTACAGTAGTGTCCGAATTGGCTGCCCTCACTTTCTTGCCTCTAAATCTTTACATGGCAACAACCAGAGGATACAGTTTTGTGTCCTGGCTTTTTAAGCAAGGACTGACTCTAAAGGTGAGATAAGGATGGAGCAAATGATTCCCAGAAACGTGGAATTAAGTAACTCGTGGTTCCTGTTCTGTACTCGTGGGCTCAGGAATGTGGCTAGAGTGGCTGGGAAGTTTGCTTGGTGAGAGTTTGCTTGCACCCTAGTGAGCTTAGTCACTCCCTAACCAGAGACTCCGTTGTGCATCGTGCAGTTCTGAGGCAGCTGTGGGGATCCAGCCCAGGTTGGGGGGCTTCCCCAGGTCTCTGGGTTTGGGCTCATGTGGGCTGCTTTGACCTTTGGCATGTAAAGACTAGGGGTGAGAAGTAGGGCTCGCAGAGTTTCTTATGTAATGGTCTCACGCTAGATGGGATGGTCCATCTCTGAGCCACTGGAGAGTTTTGATGGCTATGAGGTTGCCATTTCCCTAAGAGAATATTGCTGCTTTCTCTGCTGGGTGCACAACACGGACAACCTCTCTCTGAACAGTGCACATAAGAAAACCTGGCTTAGTTTACACAAGGGCTCTCTGTGTCTGATCTCTCTGTCCTCCATTAGCAGTTTTCAATACTGGTATTTGTGCATGTACATTGTATCATCATAGGATGGAAATAATACAATAAAATACAATACCCTTTATAAATATTAAAATTAAAATTCACTTAAAATTTTCTGTTTGGTCATTTTTTTTTTTTTTAAATTCTGGGGGAAAGTGTGATTAAAACTTGGCTTCTCCTGCTGGTCTTGTTATCAAATTCAGTATGCTTCTCTCATCAATAGCATCTACTGGACCAAATTTTAAAGTATTCTTATAAGAAAAAGATTCCAATTAGGGAGCCAGAGACTAGTTCTGTGAATCCTCTGAGCCCCTGGGGCCCTTCAGCCCCCCGATTATTTGTTCTTACTCTTTGAATACACAGTTGTTTCTACTTCCCAGAGTTTTTCTCACCCTCCAAGGACAGAGATGTGTCTTATTTATGTTTATGAAGCCTGTGCTCTTGTGACTTTGCAAAACACTGGCTGTACCTCACAGAGTCAATAAATGTGTGTTAAACAGAATGCCAAAGGAAAGGTAATCAGAGCAAGGTGATTCCAGTAACTAGGCCCAGGCCAGGCTTGCTCCTCTGACAAGCCTTCTTGAATTCTCCAGCTCTTGGGCTCACCACTTGCCCACCCCACAGCGTTATGCAACTCTGGTGCTTGATGTTACCTAAGAGTTTTCGGAGTATTAGATTTTAAGCTTATCTAGGGCAGAGCCTCTGTCCTATTTTTTCTCCCTTGGAGTTTTTATAATTTTATAGCCATGTGCAGTATTTATAGAGGTAATTTGATAAAATTTATAAATTGATTATTAACGTGGAACTCAGCAGATTTTTTACTGAGTCAGAATAATAATAATATTTTCATGTTAAACAAGTAAAAATGTCTAATAGATGATAAGAATAGTCATAGAAAGTATATGTAAGGTCCTCGCTGCCCATTATTCTGAGCATCTCCTTTTAAGCCTTGGCAGGAAAAGTCATTAACAGCCTCAACAAAGTGAGGATAATCATTTTATTCCTTTGAAGAACAAGCAAAGCAGGACTGGAAATTTTAAATGAAGGAAAGAACCATATGGATAGACACAGAAAGTTCTCTGATTCTACAAAGCCCTAGGAAAGCAAGCAGAGGCCTTCAGCTACGGGGAGCCCTGGTTTCTGAGTGCAGTTCCTCTCATCCCTCTGACGGACTCTCAGGAGGCAGCAGTCAGCTGGTTGGGAGGCGTCTCCTTTACCTCCATGTGCGCTCAGAGTCTGAGGACCTTACTCCAACTTCATTACTGGGGATATAATTTATTTGTAATGAGTGATTTATTGTCATTTTGCCTTAATCATTTTAAAGGAGGATTAAAATTAAATTACTCCAATCCTAGAAGCCTAGCTAAATGGCAGCATTTGCTTCCCAATTGTGCCTAAGGGATGCAAAATTTTTAAGGGGACCAAAAAAGTATACTGTTGTATTTGAAGCCAAGTTTTTTTATTAAGTTACTTTCATAAAAGAGTGTTTGGTTGAGGGGGGGGGGGGAAGCATAAACCCAATCAAGCTAATTCAAATAAAGGGGAGTTGATGAAAGGAGAAAGGCAAGGTTTGGTGGGGTGTTCAAACAGAGAGAATCTGAAACAACATGGTTTTGTGGATTTACTGCTGATTTCAGTGAAAACTTCTCTTTCATTGAAATTCATTTAGTTGCAAGAAACAGAACTCTCTTGAAATCCGCAAAAATTATCTCTTTTATTTTCAAATCTATACATTATCTTATTTATCATTTCTTATCTCATGGTTTTAAATACCTTTGCTAATGACTTCTTAATTCTGTAGTTTATGGATCTTTCTCTGATTGCTCTTTATAAAATTTTTATAAAATTGCCATCAAATCCACTTCCTAGCTCGCCCTATTCCTATGACCCCACTTTATTTTGTGCTTCTCTTTATTTCTTCCCACCTATATTTGGAGAGAGTGACAGAGCCAAACAACACACATATAATTTTATACACACACACACACACACACACATATTCTTGTTTATTGTATGCATTTTCTCTTTGTAGAATGTTTGATCTGAAAAAAAAAATGCTTCCTTTGGTTCTTTACCCTATTTCCAACATAAAAACAATCCATGACATAAAATGGGAGTTCTATTTATTTGTAAAATGGATAGAAAGCACAAAAAAGTTAAATCCTAAGGAAAAGAATAAAAAATTCAACTGAGTTGCACTAGTTAAAAGATAAACTTAATCCCAGCAGCCTGCAGCAGGGCCCCGGAGTTCCAGGCCAACTGATTCGCGTGGCCTGCCCTGCGGCTACAGAAGGCGTGGCGCCTCAGTGAAGCCATTAATTGGCAAGCAGGGAGGTTAGGGAAGGCCATTAGGTGGAATCCCACCAGCCAAGCCCACACGGACCCTTGGGCCGAGCACGGGATCTCAGAAGGGGAAGGAAGCGGTACAGTCCCATCCCCCACAGCGGACACTCCACCGAGGCAGTCAGCGGCCACCATCCGGGAAAGCTGAAGGATACACCGCCACTCTCCTTCAGAGTGCAACATCAAAACAGCGGACACTCCATCCAGGCAGTCAGCGGCCACCATCCGGGAAAGCTGAAGAATACACCACCACTCTCCAACAGCTTGCAACATCAAAACAGCCAGCAGCAGGACCCCGGAGATCCAGGCCAACTGATTCGCGCGGCCTGCCCCGCAGCTACAGAAGGCGTGGCGCCTCAGAGAAGCCATTAATTAGCAAGCAGGGAGGTTAGGGACTGCCATTAGGTGGAATCCCGCCAGCCAAGCCCACCGCCCACGCCCGGAACAGGCCCAGCGACCTGCCAGCATTGTAGTCACGACACCCCAATTGGAATAGGGACAGAGCAGAGCCGCCTTCCACTCCCGGAACAGGCCCAGAGAGCCGCCAGCATGGTAGACACGTCACCCCAATTGGAGTAGGGGCACAGCCGCCGCCCGCACCTGCAAGGGAGACTTTTCAAGTATACAAGAGCAACATAAATAAATAGGGGGTAAATTTCAAAACACAACAGTTGCACCAAGCAGAAAGAAACGCGAGCAGTATGAAAAGACAAGGAAAGAAAGGACCACAAGCAATGCAGGTCAACTCAACTTTAGAAGAGGTAATAGCTGCAACAGATGGAATATCAGATAAAGAGTTCAGGATATATATGCTTCAGATGATCTGGAGTCTCAAGGAAGACATGAGACAGCAAAATCAGACAATGAAAGATCACATTGACAAACAAATCCAGGAAGTAAAAGATCAATTTCACAGGGAGATAGAGGTAATAAAAAACAAACAAATTGAAATTCTAGAAATGCAGGAAACAATAAACCAACTTAAAAACTCAATTGAGAATACTACCAGCAGAGTAGATCACTTAGAAGAGAGAACATCAGACAATGAAGACAAAGTATTTCAACTGGAAAAGAACATAGACAGCTCAGCAAGTCTGCTAAGAAACCATGAGCAGAACATCCAAGAATTATGGGACAATATCAAAAGACCAAATTTAAGAGTCATTGGGATACAGGAAGGCACAGAGCTCCATTCCAAAGGAATAAACAGTCTATTCAGTGAAATAATACGAGAAAAATTCCCAGAATTGAAGATTGAGACAGAATCCCAAATCCTAGAAGCCTACAGGACGCCGAATGTGAAAAATCATAAGAGATCCACACCTAGACACATTATAATGAAGATGTCCAACATACAGAATAAGGAGAGAATTTTAAAAGCTGCAAGAGAAAGAAAGCAGATTACATTTAGGGGTAAACCAATCAGGATAACAGCTGATCTCTCAACACAGACTCTGAAAGCTAGAAGATCCTGGAATAACATATTTCAAACACTGAAAGACAATGGGCTCCAACCAAGAATCGTGTATCCGGCGAAATTAAGCTTCAGGTTAGAAGATGAAATTAAAACCTTCCACAATAAACAAAAGTTAAAAGAATTCGCAGCTAGAAAACCATCTCTTCAAAAAATCCTTGGCAAAACATTACAGGAAGAGGAAATGGAAAACAACATTGAAAACCAACAATGGGAGGTAGGACAGTAAAGGGGGGAAAGTAGTCAAAGAGGATAACAAATCAGGTTTAGTAACATCAATAAACAAATATGGATAGAAGAACAAACCATATCTCAATAATAACCCTAAATGTTAATGGCTTAAACTCACCAATTAAGAGACACAGGCTAGTAGAATGGATCAAAAAACAAGACCCAACAATATGCTGTCTACAGGAGACGCATTTGATAGGAAAAGATATACATAGACTGAAGGTGAAAGGTTGGGAAAAATCATATCACTCATATGGACCGCGGAAACAAGCAGGAGTGTCCATACTCATATCTAATAAAATAGATTTCAAGCCAAAGCTAATCAAAAGGGATATAGAAGGACACTTCATACTGCTCAAGGGAACCATACACCAACAAGACATAACAATCATAAATATATATGCCCCAAATAATGGTGCAGCTGTATTCATCAAGCAAACTCTTCTCAAGTTCAAGAGTCTAATAGACCAACATACAATAATCATGGGAGACTTCAACACACCTCTCTCACCACTGGACAGATCTTCCAAACAAAAGTTAAATAAGTAAACTATAGAACTCAATAACACAATTAACAACCTAGACTTAATTGACATATATAGACTATACCACCCAACATCAAGTAGCTACACTTTTTTCTCAGCAGCACATGGAACCTTCTCAAAAATAGACCATATACTATGTCACAGGGCAACTCTTAGACAATACAAAGGGGTAGAGATAATACCATGCATCTTATCTGATCATAATGGAATGAAACTGAAAATCAATGATAAAAGAAGAAAGGAAAAAGCAAGCATCACCTGGAGAATGAACAATAGGTTGCTGAGTGATCAATGGGTTTTAGAAGACATCAAGGAGGAAATTAAAAAATTCCTAGAGTTAAATGAAAACACAGACACAACATATCGGAATCTATGGGACACATTGAAAGCAGTTCTAAGAGGAAAATTCATTGCTTGGAGTTCATTCCTCAAAAAAAGAAAAAACCAACAAATAAATGATCTCATACTTCATCTCAAAATCCTAGAAAAAGAAGAGCAAAACAACAGCAAAAGAAGTAGAAGGCAAGAAATAATTAAAATCAGAGCTGAAATTAATGAAATTGAAACAAAAGAAACAATTGAAAAAATTGACAAAACTAAAAGCTGGTTCTTTGAAAAAATAAATAAAATTGACAGACCCTTAGCCATGCTAACGAAGAGAAGAAGAGAGAGAACCCAAATTACTAGCATACGGGATGAAAAAGGCAATATCACAACAGACACTTCAGAAATACAGAAGATAATCAGAAATTACTTTGAATCCTTATACTCCAATAAAATAGAAGATAGTGAAGGCATAGATAAATTCCTTGAGTCCTATGATCTGCCCAGATTGAGCCAGGAGGATATAGACAACCTAAACAGACCATTAACAATAGAGGAAATAGAAGAAACCATCAAAAGACTACCAACTAAGAAAAGCCCAGGACCGGATGGGTATACAGCAGAGTTTTACAAAACCTTTAAAGAGGAACTAACACCAATACTTTTCAAGCTATTTCAGGAAATAGAAAAAGAGGGAGAACTTCCAAATTCATTCTACGAGGCCAACATCACCCTGATTCCGAAACCAGACAAAGACACATCAAAGAAGGAAAACTACAGACCAATATCTCTAATGAACCTTGACGCAAAAATCCTCAATAAAATTCTGGCGAATCGGATTCAAATACATATCAAAAAAATTATACATCATGATCAAGTAGGATTCATTCCTGGGATGCAAGGCTGGTTTAATATACGGAAATCAATAAACGTTATTCACCACATCAATAGACTTAAAAATAAGAACCATATGATCATCTCAATAGATGCAGAAAAAGCATTCGACAAAGTACAGCATCCCTTTATGTTCAAAACGCTAGAAAAATTAGGGATAACAGGATCATACCTCAACATTGTAAAAGCAATCTATGATAAGCCACAGGCCAGCATCATTCTGAATGGAGAAAAATTGAAGGCATTCCCTCTAAGATCTGGTACAAGACAGGGATGCCCTCTCTCACCACTTCTGTTCAACATAGTCCTCGAAACACTGGCCAGAGCAATTAGACAGTCAAAAGAAATTAAAGGCATAAAAATAGGAAAAGAAGAACTTAAATTATCACTATTTGCAGATGATATGATTCTATACCTAGCAGACACAAAAGGGTCTACAAAGAAGCTATTAGAGCTAATAAATGAATTCAGCAAAGTGGCAGGATATAAGATCAACACGCATAAATCAAAGGCATTTCTGTATATCAGCGACAAAACTTCTGAAACGGAAATGAGGACAACTACTCCATTCACAATATCCCCCAAAAAAATAAAATACTTGGGAATCAACCTAACAAAAGAGGTGAAAGATTTATACAATGAAAATTACAGAACCCTAAAGAAAGACATAGAAGAAGACCTTAGAAGATGGAAAAACATACCCTGCTCATGGATAGGCAGAACTAACATCATCAAAATGGCGATATTACCAAAAGTTCTCTATAAGTTCAATGCAATGCCAATCAAAATCCCAACAGCATATCTTGTAGAAATAGATAAAAGAATCATGAAATTCATATGGAATAATAAAAGACCCAGAATAGCAAAAACAATACTAAGCAGGAAGTGTGAATCAGGCGGTATAGCGATACCAGACTTCAAACTATACTACAGAGCAATAGTAACAAAAACAGCATGGTACTGGTACCAAAACAGGCGGGTGGACCAATGGTACAGAATAGAGGACACAGTAACCAATCCACAAAACTACAACTATCTTATTTTTGATAAAGGGGCTAAAAGCATGCAATGGAGGAAGGATAGCATCTTCAACAAATGGTGCTGGGAAAACTGGAAATCCATTTGCACCAAAATGAATCTGAATCCCTATCTCTCGCCGTGCACAAAAGTTAACTCAAAATGGATCAAGGAGCTTGATATTAAATCAGAGACACGGCATCTGATAGAAGAAAAAGTTGGTTATGATCTACACGCTGTGGGATCGGGCTCCAAATTCCTCAATAGGACACCCATAGTGCTAGAGTTAACAAATAGAATCAACAAATGGGACTTACTCAAACTAAAAAGTTTTTTCTCAGCAAAAGAAACAATAAGAGAGATAAACAGGGAGCCTACATCCTGGGAACAAATCTTTACTCCACACACTTCAGATAGAGCCCTAATAACCAGAATATACAAAGAACTCAAAAAATTAGACAATAAGATAACAAATAACCCAATCAATAAATGGGCCAAGGACCTGAACAGACACTTCTCAGAGGAGGACATACAATCAATCAACAAGTACATGAAAAAATGCTCACCATCGCTAGCAGTCAGAGAAATGCAAATCAAAACTACCCTAAGATACCATCTCACTCCAGTAAGACTGGCAGCCATTAGGAAGTCAAACAACAATAAGTGCTGGAGAGGATTCGGGGAAAAGGGCACTCTTGTTCATTGCTGGTGGGACTGCAAATTGGTGCAGCCAATTTGGAAAGCAGTATGGAGATTTCTAGGAAAGCTGGGAATGGAACCACCATTTGACCCAGCTATTCCCCTTCTCGGTCTATTCCCTAAAGCCCTAACAAGATCATGCTACAGGGACACTGCTACATCGATGTTCATAGCAGCTCAATTCACGATAGCAAGACTGTGGAACCAGCCTAGATGCCCTTCAATAGATGAATGGATAAAAAAAATGTGGCATTTATACACTATGGAGTATTACTCTGCATTAAAAAATGACAAAATTATAGAATTTGGAGGGAAATGGATGGCATTAGAGCAGATTATGTTAAGTGAAGCTAGTCAATCTTTAAAAAACAAATACCAAATGACTCCTTTGATATAAGGGGTGTAAACAAGGACAGGGTAGGGACGAAGAGCTTGAGAAGAATATTTACAGTAAACAGGGATGAGAGGTGGGAGGGAAAGGGAGTGAAAAGGGAAATTGCATGGAAATGGAAGGCGATCCTCAGGGTTATACAAAATGTCATATAAGAGGTAAGGAGGGGTAAGTCAAGAGAATACAAATGGAAGACATGATTTACAGTAGAAGGGGTAGAGAGAGAAAAGGGGAGGGGAGGGGAGGGGAGGGGAGGGGGGATAGTAGACAATAGGACAGACAGCAGAATACATCAGACACTAGAAAGGCAATGGAAGGGTAACTGATGTGATACAGCAATTTGTATACGGGGTAAAAGCGGGAGTTCATAATCCACTTGAATCAAACCGTGTAATATGATGTATTAAGAACTATGTAATGTTATGAACGACCAATAAAAAAAAAAAAAAAACTTAACTAAAAAAAAAAAAAAAAAGATAAACTTAGGCAAATGGAGAGTCTAGTAGTTGAGCAAGCAGACATGGCTCCATGGAGGAGACAGCACTGGCTTCAGGTTCCAAGGAAAGGCAGTGGGGAAGGCTTCTATCCAGTGGACATGGGGGTGAGTCAAAAAGGCCATTGGCAAAAGCAACAATAGACTTATCTGGGTCATTTCCAGTGCAAAGTCCCTAGTTGGAGCTCAGTTGGCCATTTCTGATGATTAAGATTAAGTTATACTTTATCACTTACACTGGTAAGGGTTTTGGTTGACCTATACAGGGACCATGGATACTGGAGACACCTTTGTCGGTTTTCCTTCCAATGAATTTTTTTAATAAATGGAAAGTTCAGAACACACTGTTGCACCACTTTCTTCCCTCGGCCACAAGGAATTTCAGCTCCACTACTCTCTACCCATAGATCTCATTCTCCACCCATACATCTCATTCTCCTCATTCCTCACCCCACCCTCTGCTCTTCATGACCAGATGCTCAGAGGAGCTCTGGCCTCAGTCTAAATGACTTCATTCATTAGCTCCATCTCCCTGCCCCACATCTAACTGCAGACTCCTACTTTCAGTCCGGTTAATCTAGAGACAGGATCTGGTAGTCACTGCTAGAGAATAGACTGGCTTCTTTGTGGGGAGGAATCCAAACCTGAGCTGAGCAGTTTATTCAGCATCTCAAGTTATACATTGATGGCATGGTTCATCTCTTTAGTGGATATGACTTGTAGAACAATGGCTAGAGACTGTTTCAAAGCCATTGACATGAGGTATTTGTCTTCCCACTCCACAGAGAATCCTATCTGCCATGCATTCATTTTATAATATTGCATAAGCATCTGTTTGTGCACACCCCTGGTTCCAGATGCTGCTGATAGAGCTGGCAGGAGAGTGACATTTCTGCCTCTATCCTTCCATTCAGAAACATCCCAGCAAATCCTCTTTGCACCCCTTGCAGTATTTCAAGCATAAAATTTTGAGAGATTTTGCTTGTTCCTTGCCTTCATTTATTTTGTATTTTTTCCATCAATAGGAATAGGGTGGCCATCATCTGAGCAGTTTTCCAGTTTGACATGAATTTCCCTGATTTGATTAGCACACAGGAACAATGTGAGAAGGTGGCTGGGTTGTTCCCAGATATCAGAAGTGAAATAAATTCCATTTGAAAGCCTATGACTTAACACTCTTATGGAAGACTTATCCATTACATGCAAATCTGGGACAAAAATAACCTCAGATTCTAAGACTTAAATAACCACACCTATGCCTTTAGGAGGACAAGGTGTTATTTTCATTCACATCACAGGCTAACTCTCTGTAGACATTCTTTGTTTTCCTGTTCTATTTTTATGCTTCTTAAGGCCCCAGGGATATAATGATCACTCATTATTTGGAAATCACTTTTATTTGCTTATTTTTAAATTCCCTTCTCATCCCTTGATGGTGTAAATTAATGCCAGGGACCTTATACTGTAGTTCCTAGAGAAAAGGTGTTTTCCTTAGTATTCACATTCTTCATTAATAGTTTACTAAATAAAATCTTGGTTATTCTGAATATTAATCTATGATACCTGGCATGTCTGTGGATTTTTGTGTATATGCTGATGGGCAGAATTATAAAAGAGGATGCTCAGATAACATTGTGTGATCTGTAGTGGGTGCAGAAATGAAGGGGTAGAGCTCAATTCCTAGACAGCCTCTCCAGGTTAAGGATTTTTGGAGTTTTGCTGTGTCTTGAAAAGATTTTTTTTAGGTTTATTTTTTAACTTGAAAGATTTCAGACAGGAAAAAACTGCCATGTACCAATATAATCGGATATAACAGATGCTAATATTTCATTATATCTTTACGAGATCTTTATTTTAGATAAACTTAAATGTTGCCTGTGAAGGTAAATTTTTCATTTTGCTTACAAATTTTGCCTTAAAACATATATACTTGGATAATCAGTATCATTGAGACTTTTGGGGTAAGATTTGTATAATACATGATTTCCATAGTTTCCTCTCAAAGTTTCTATATTTTAACTGTGATATCAATTTCTGCTTAAGGACAGGACTGAATTTATATCATCTAATGCTAAACAAAGTTTATGAGAACCTTTTGCTTACCCCCCGGCCCCACACACAAGGCCTCTGAAGACCAGACCAGATAGAAGCCACTGTGTCAGATGTCATGTAATCAAACTGAACTTTGAAAGGGGCCAATTTTCCAAAACAGAGGAGATTCCCCTCTACCTGGGTCAGTAGCTGTGCAAACCAGCTGCAAAGACCCCAGCATACTGTTTACCCATCCAATGAGAGACCTTAGGGGACTCGATGGAGAGGCTTGGGACATTTTATTACTCCTCGGAGTTGGGGTGCATGCAGTGGAGAACCCCGCAGTGCCTACAAGCTGGGGAGTATAGAGCATGGGGCACACCCCCCCCACCCCCCTGCACTGGTGACGTTCCTCAGACACGCTGTGAGTACGCTCATTTACTATGGAACCAGGATGCAGGTAGGGGAACGAGCCAGTTCCACCTCCCCATTTCCTGGGTTACTAGGTTCTTATCAGAATTTTATCTCACTGCAAGCTTTCCCAGGCACTGACTATGTTTATTCAACAGTAGCAGCCCCCTCTAAGGGACACATAGCTAAGCAGCAGGCTCCCTGTGTTTTAATCCTGTAAGGAAAATGACTTCGTTTGCTCTTTGTCTCTGTTTCCGCTTTCTTCAGCCCCTTCTTGCCTGTTAAGCCCAACTCATCAAAACATTCATTTTATTTTTTATAAATGGTGGTATTGGGGTTTGAACCCAGGGCTTTGTGCATGCTGGGCATGTGCTCTACCACTAAGCTACATTCCCATCCCTTTCCTTTATTTTATTTATTTATTTATTTTTATTTTAAATTTTGAGACAGGATCTCAGTGAGTTGCCAGGCTGGCCTCAAACTTTTCAGTCTCCTGCTTCAGGTAGCTGAGGAACTAGGCTTACAGGTTACTCATTTTATAAAGTGAGGTGTTGCTCGATTCTAGAATCACAAATTAAAATCCACACATATTTTAGAGTTGAAATACAATACCATAAAAAAAAAAAAGCAACTGAAAACTTTAAATCTTCTATGGATATTGACTTTCGACACGATCTGAGAATCTTTGTATTTTTCAAAGGTCCAGTTACATATTCCTTTATTGAAATAAGTGGTATACTTAAACTTAAATCTATCTTCTTAATTTGTACTTTTTAATGGTCATTCTTTGTTGTCCCTATTTAATACCAAGATATAAAATTCACAAACAGTAAATCTTCCTTGTTTGGTTTACAGTTCTGAGTTTTGGTAGATACACATGGGCCTATTATCCCCAGATCAGTAAAATCTTGGAGCATTTCCATCGCCCTACAGCATGACCTCCCCTCCTCTGTAATCATCCCTTACATCCTGCCCCACCCCAGCAGCAACTCTTCTCTGTATCTGTCACTTTGTCCTTCCTCAAGTATCATACAAGCAGAACCACCCGCATGCTGTGCGTTGAGTTCTTGGCATAATTAATCGGAGACTTACCATGTCGTTCACGCTCTTGTATGTCTTAGGATTCACAGCAGTGCTCCACGCTGATGTGTTTGCCCCTTCACCACCTGGAGGGTATTTTGGTGGTTTTCCGGATTTGGTAATTACGTATAAAGATACCATAGATGCTTATGTAGTAACTCAACTGAATCAGAGTTTTCAATTGCAATGCGTAAATACAAAGAACTGGGATTTCTGAATGTTAACAAATGAATGATAAACTGTGTAAAAAAATCTGTCCAATTGTCTTTCAAAGTGGCTGTATCATTCTGTGTTCATACTGGCAATGTACAAGAATTCCAGTTGCCCTGCATCCTGGGCACAGTCTTTATTCTTGGAGAGAGAGAGAGAGAGAGAGAGAGAGAGAGAGAGAGAGAGAGAGAGAGAGTGTGTGTGTGTGTGTGTGTGTGTGTGTGTGTGTCTGTCTGTAATGGCAGCTATCATAAAAGGTAGAAAGAACCAAGGCATGATGGTTTTGATTTACATTGACTTTCTAATGATGTTGAATACCTGAATACATTTTCATGCATTTAATTGTTATTTAAAACATTTACTCAATTTTCCAAACACTCATTTAAAAATATATTCACCTCCAATAATTACAGCAGTAAGTTAAAGAGATAGTACATGGGGATTCTCTGTACTTCCTGTCAAGCTTTTTTCCACTGGTTAGTGACTGTATTAACATTTGTTTCCTTAATATTTAAGATGATTGCATCAATGTCCATGGGAGATTGTCATCTAAAAATTAATTAACTGTCAATTATTATCTAATTCTGTTTGGTTTTAGTATCTGAGGTAGGCATAAAAATAAGAAACAACAGTTTTGAGTATTACCCTGGGAATATCATGGGATTTAAAATTTGACTGATATTATTTGACATAGATGTTATAAAACCTCCCAATATCCAACAATTTCTTCTCTTCAAATATAGCTTTGTCTTAGGGTATTTACTCTCTCCTTTACTATTTTTTTTAAGACAGTGGTTCATTTGTTTCATAATTACTACACTGAATTTTTCTAAGTTTGGTATTCCTATTAGTAAATAGATATTGAAAGTAGTGAATTTAAATATTCATCAAAAATCAAGATGAAAGGGTTGTTTATACCATTCAGAGGATTTTATAATGCCTACTTAGGTATAGGATAAAATGTTCAGAATTCAGTAGAAAAAAAAAGATGTTTGAAATTATTCAGATGATGAAAAGAGGCTCAAATTTAAAAACATGGAAAAAGATACTGGAGTAATGAAGAAATATATCATCTTTTAGTACTGATGAATGAGATCTTTCATAACTGCTTGGATTGAAATATTATCATGCGCTGCATGAAATTGCAGATGCTCCCTTGGGCTCAAGTTCCTGAAGTCGAGTTCTGGTAGGTTGCAGTCCACTGCGGCAGCCCTTCATTCAGAGGATCCCTGGGAGTCTTCGTGATTAGAAGGAGAACACTTGGTCCAATCTCACTGGTTAAGAATCTCCAGCTCTAATTATTGATTTATCAATCACTTACCTATGAGTATGCCAGAACTTGCCATCATATGAAATACAAGGGATTTTGCTAATCTCAGGTATGCCTCTGACATTTCAATCGCTGAAAACTATGTGCCCTTTTAGACACATTATCATTAATCAGCTAGGCCATTCACACTGAAGTCATAGCTGCTAAGACCATGGAAGATCAGGTTTCTAGGAGAGAACATGCGTGGCTAATTACAGTCACTGATTCTCAGAAAGAGAAATCCCCATGTCCATCAGAGCTCTGCACAAGACACCATATCCCGACACAAATCTAAGATGTCTCAGAGGGAGCAACTGCCAACCCAAGATGCATTTGAAAGCCAGAGGGTCCTACGACTACCCAGTGGACACTCCTCTTACAGGGAGGTCTGTGCTAAAACCAAGTCGAGATCATGTTAAAATAGTGACACAGCTTGAAAATAGGCTTAATTTCAAACTTTCCATGTTTCTCATACCAAACTGAGGATTCTCTGGGGAAAATGGGACCCTAAAACTTGGTTTCTACAAGTCGAGGCCTTGTCAGCAGTTCTCAACAGAGTCAGACTGGAGGATTCAAGCTCTGTAGCCACAGGCTTCAGATCTAGGTGACATTCACTGGTAGGAACTGGAGCAGTACTGTGGTGGTGGCTCTTGGGGGAGTTCGACTGCGGAGAGGAGAAGCAGCAGCACAGGCTCACTGGGTGAGTCGGCTCTAGTAAGGTGCCACAGCACAGAGATATGAGATCAAGACCCATTATCTTCCTGTCCTGTGGTCGGATGCCCAAAGGACCTTGGCAAGGCTGGGTCCATTCTGCAGGATCCCGGGAACAGCTCATTTCCTTTCCAACTTCTCGTGGCCACCCACGTCCTTGAGTGGCTGTTCCTTCCTCAAAATCCTCCCTCTCCTTCTGTCCTCAGATTTCCTCTTCTGACTTTGACCTTCCTGCCTCCCTCTGGCCCTGGGTTCACCCTGGGTCTACCTGGATAACCTCCCTTTCTCAGGTTCTTCATCTTAAATACTTCTGAGATTTCCTTGGGCCATGCAAGTCAACATGTTTATTCACAAGGTTGGGGATTAAGACGTGGATCACAGGGGGTCCTGCAGCTAACCACAGGCTAACAGTACAAAAGAGGTCAGTACTCACAATTTCAGGACGGCTGGAGATGAGGTCTCAAATGACACCCATAGCAAGACACAAAGCAGCACTGTGATTCACAGTTACAAGGCTTAGAGGCCAAGTACCAAGTAGCAATCAGAGCTGTGGTCTGAGCCAAGGTCACCACTGGTTAATGGACCACAAGGTCCAAGCCAGTGGTTAACTCTGTTTCCTGGATGTGTAACACACGTGGGCACTTCCAGCAGTTGGCTAACACTATCAGGCTTCCCTGTGCTGTGGAGTGAAGTAGGAGGAGCCAAGCAAAGCCTCTGAGTATGTTTTCTACTCTCACTACATAGGTCCTAAATTGTAGGGGAGAAAAAAATCCTCTGCAGTCTACTCTTCTAAATTCTTTTCTGGAACCCTTGTAATGAAACACAGATTTACAAGGGGAAAACAAATGTAAAATGAATGTGATTCAACTTCTATGTACACATATGGGTATATGTGTGTGCAGATATATACGTGTGTGTTAGTGCTATATATCCATATCACACATACACATATATACAATCATAGGTATATACAATATAATATGTATACCTCACAGGTATATAAAGCCTAATGCCATGAATAACTTGAGGAGGTGGCTTAGAATCATAACTTACATAGCATCCTTAACAAAGAACAATAATATGGAGAAAAATGACAGACAGTGGAAATTGGATTTATGATTACAAGAGTGGGATATTGTGATAAGGTAAAAATACGGGAGGAGACAGGTGGGGCAGTATTTGCTTTCAGATTCCTTTGGGGCCATGTCTCTGAGCTCCAGCAATGGAGAATTTAAAACCTGTCTTGAGGCAGAAAACAGGGAGGGCTTTCCTGTATTTGCTGTTGTTTAATAGCCTTCAGCTCAACACAATTTTTATGTCAAAGAGGCATAATTTGGAGTGACATACTTTGGTTTTCATCAACACCATAAGTAATTCTTATGCAGAGAATCATTAAACAAATTCAAACCACCATCAGTGAAGCAGCAGTAGTCCTCATTCATATGGCCTTGGTAAAAACAGATGGTTCATGGTGGCTTATGGTCCCCTGCCATAAACTGGCCTGTTAATACTTGAGGAATGCTATCAGAAAACATGAGGCTTTGGGGTCATAGACGAAAGACTATTTTATTAACGACATAGTAAGCCACATGGGCATTATGTTGGGCTGGTTTTCCTGACCTTCAGGAACAATGTCAAGTGGCCCAGGTGGAAGTTGTGCATGCAGTAAATGTACATTACAAGTGAGGTACACAGCTGGGGATGCAGTGTCCAGAGGGAGACCTCGCCTCATCCCTCAAGGTGGCTCGCTGCAAGCCCAGCCCTGAGAAAAGGCCCAGATAAAGAGTGGTTGAGACCACTCTGGACATACTCAGAACTTGCAGGACCATTCTAGTCCACTAGAAGAATGCCTCTCTGGATGCCCTGGTAGCCAAGAAATATCAGGCTGGTCCACTGGATTGTAGACATGCTGCCAACAAGTTCTGGTCACCAGAACATCTCAAGTATTCTAAATATTCTGCCAAGATACATATATACCCAGGAAGTGACGGACTGGCTTCATGGACTTTCAGGGAAGGCTCTAAAAGTAACATTTAGAATAAAAATTCTAGGGTCTGGAATATTTGGGGATATTCCCTTACAAGTTAAATAAAAAGCTGCTGTCTTACACTGTCTTACCACAAAGACAGAAGTAAATGGTGAGTTGATGATTCTGGGGCTTAAAGGCCACCTTTATCTCACTTAAGAGCACTTACCTCTTTCCTGAAGTCGAACTTCCTTCCTCTGCATCTCTTCCTGGGCCTTTCTTCGAGGCCCCCAGTGATTTCCAGTTTGACTGGGACAAAGGCAGGGTTGGAAGCCCGTGGGGTCTGGAAAGCACAGAACACTGTGTGAGAAATGTAGGGGACCTCTGCTGTGGGGCTCCATCACCTGTCATCCTCCTCTGGGGTCAAGTGCTGGATCTGGGATGTGTGAAAAGTGGGCCAGGACTCCAGGATGGTGCACAGGAGGCAGAGCTTCCTGGGGCTGCCATTTGACCGTTCTCCCAGGGTCTTGTGGCTTCATATGATAAGCACCAGGGCTACGAGGTGTCTCCTGGCCCAGGACATCCCAATAGAACCCACCCCCGACTCCCAGAACAATGCCCCCCTGGTCCCTGGAGCCTGTATCTGCATCCCAAAGCCATTCCCCATTCTCTTGAGGCATCAGGCACCGACTCTCACAGGAAGCATCCCCAGGGTTTCCAGGGAAAAGTGGCAATGTGACGACTGCTGGCAATGATGGCCAGCTTGTCCCCCTTACAGATAAATTCTGAAACTCGGTCGTTTTAAAGATGAAACCTGCCATGTGCCAGAGAAATACAGCTGCTTCTTGACTTATAATGGATTCAAACTGCTGAGACTCACAGCTAACAACACAGTGCGCAGCTAGACTTGTGGGTATTTTGCCCCACGGTTGCATGGACGAGAAGGACCTGTGGCCCACTGCTGCTGCTGGCCAGTGTTGCAAGAGGTTATTGTCCCCCATGTCCCCAGCCCCAGCCCGGGAACAGATCACAACTCAAGATGGACTAAGGGCTGGAGTGTAGCACAGATGTAGAACGTTATCCCACATGTTCCAAGGCCTTGGCATCAGTTCCAGCACCACAGGAGAAAAATCAGAAATATGTTCTCTACCAAAGGCACGCAACGTTCATGCCACTACTGTAAACCCAGAAGATGATTACATCAAGTAAGTTGGGGACATCTGTAAGGAATAGCAGTTCTCATGATAAAGAGAATTCTTCTGACCTTCATCTAAGGATTGCTTTTGGAGGAGGACAACCTTGACCTTCAATGTCCCAAGGAATACAACATGTTACTGTGTCCAGCTGCTGAGGTTAGTTCACATCTGTTCAGACACACACATTGTCATCAATGCAAACTCCAAGGAAATAGACTGGCATACATAGCTGCATTGAGGCAGACAAAGAAGGAAAACGGAGTTAGCAGCAGCTAGATCCACGCATATAATGTAACAATTACGCCCTGGGATATCACCATTCAGTACACCATTCCAGTAACCCCAGGGCGACAGGGACATAAGGAGTCGCCCTTAAGCATAAGGAGTCTTCCTCACCAGCCAGGCCACGAGCTGGAAGCATGGAATCCTCTCACCCATCTTCAGCGCCACAGAGCCTCTCTGAACACCTGAGAGGAAGCAGTAGTGCCAGCCTGGATCACAATAGAGCAACACCTGCAGGGGAGTTTGTAACACCCAGGACAAGAGTTTCTGTTACCCTCATTGGGAGCCCTAAAGCTCAGGTGTGACGGGCATTCTGGAAGCACGGAGTGAAAAAGTCACTTTCATTTGGAATGAATATGAAGTCTACCTGGGTTTTCCCACAAGAAATTCAGTTGGATTACTCTCCTTAATGCCGGAGACCCCACTTTTACAGGTTCTAGTGACTCACCCAGAGTACTTAAGATTGCTACTGGAAATTCTCACGTGGGTAGTGCTAGGAACATTCAGAGGTATTTTCAAACCGTGGGTCCTGACCGCCAAGTTTGAAAGTCACAATTTTGGATATGTATCATGATGTCAACAAGACAGAAATAACATGCTGGTTCCCATCTCGGAGGGCGGTGCCCTGGCAGAACTGGTCCCCTTGCCCAGGTGACTCACCTAGTGGGATGGGGGAGGATTCAGCTATAGGCCACAGAGCTCCAGCACTGGGCTCCGTCATGATGGAGCAGCAGCACTTGTCTCGGGACTAGATTCACTTCCTGAGTTTAGATTGTGTTGAGAGGGAGAGGCACCTGCAGGAAAACTGTTTCAGATCCGCTTTATCAAAGGTGAAGTTCATCTTGCAACACTTACTAAGCAAAAAGGGGTGGCTATAGATGTGAGCTGTGTTGTTATTCCTGTGTGAATGAAGTATTTAGATAACTGGTTAAGCATTAATATTTACCAAAGGACAACTCCAGTGGAAGGTAAGAATACTCTTCTAACCGGGCATGGGCTCCACTGTAATTGGGGTTTCCAAGACTTGGGTGTTTGTTTCATTCTTTACTCAGGTTTAAATCCTAGGAAGGAAAAGTATTTTTGTCTTAACACTTTTAAGAGATGAAAGTTAAGTGTTATGCTGATATGTTTAAGAAATTAAAAATGATAGAGAAAATGCTAGAATAGGGATGTTTCGGAATGAGAATGTGAAATGCTTACATTTAGCTTGGCAAGCCAGGACAGACCTGGCTGACATGGAGGATGGACAGTAAAACATTCAATCATTACAAAGCCAGTCACACACATCTTTTGATCTGCAGCTTAAGAGCTGGTACATTTTAAAACATAAAAGAGGATAATGTTCTACTTTAGCTTGTGGTAAGGTGATTTCCAGTCTTCTGTCTGGAGTTCGGGTAGTCCTAGTTCTATACTTAGGTGCAAGGATAGATTTCACCATACTGATATTTTCCGTGGGAAGCTTGGCCAGGGACTGACACAGAGTTCCTACGCAACCCATGGCAACCACAGTGCCAAACCAAAGCCTCCTTGTTAAAAGATTACTTCTCTTTAGAGTTTCTTTTGCCTGAGCAAGAGAGTACTAAGTTTAAGTTTGGGTTTGATTGCTCTGAGAATAGATCATGTGATTCAGAGACGGCATGGGCTAGGAGCATTTGTCCCAGGCACAGCTCCCATGCAGGGCCACTACAGACCCCTAGCACTCCCTAGAAAAGCGGCACTCTCCATGGTACTGAGGGACCTTCTGCTTGGATACATCTCTTCTGTGCCACTGCTCACAGGGAGAGACGGAGCAGCTGACAGACACTGGACATGATCCATGTGATCAGAATTTCCTATCAAGAGATGGATACAGTCATATATCATAAGTACAGGTGACAGTTAAACAACCCATTAGGTGAAGGAGGTGGGTTTTAGGAACCAGGGTGAACAGTGTCGAAAGAGGTGAGTCAATCCTATGAACTTGGGACAGACTCTCATGCCTACCCCTGTGCTCATCTGTTCACACCTGAGAGTGCCCGGTTCCCCAACACCCACCAACTGAATAAACTCCACAGAACAGAATGGATTATGAGCAAGAAAGGGCTGAGAATAGCCCTACTCCAAGAACGTGTCTGTATAAAAGTGACTTTTTGGAAGTTTCTGAAGGCACTTTGAGACAGAAAGGCAAACAATGGTTTATTTTAAAGAAATATGATCTTAGTTCATCTCCTTATGGATTCTCACATCTTCCAACTGCTGATAAGATTTTGATTAAATATTTTCTGCTGAGAAACTGCTGGAGAAAATTGCTGAACCATGACTCTCCTCCCAAGGCTGGAAGGCATGAGCGGCCACCCTGCTGATGTGAATTTGCTTTTGTCTTCGTGATACATATTTAATTCCATCTTGAAAGATTTGCCTTAATTCTTCTTTATTTCTTGATCTCCCTGAATTTTTCTAATTTACATTTTCATACACTTTCTCTTTCTTAAAAATGTTCCCCTCCTTCCAATAGTAAAGACAGAGAATCTCTCTCCACATTACTTTCTCCATGGATAGCCGCTTGACAGAAAATGGTCTCTTGTTATTTCTTACATATTTCTGTGGTATATGGGAGACTAAAATTAGGATCAGATCATGATTATCAATAACACCAAACTGATAATGAATATTTACCATAAGTCTGTGGTTTTAGTTTCTCTACCAATGACTCAGTCAATAGAAACATGAAATAGGTTCAGACTGGACACAGTGGCAGTCTGGCTTCAAATGCTCACCATGAGCTCTAGGAACATCCAGATTACAAGTGCAGCTGTTCTCTGTTTATTGTGAAAAATATTATCTAGTAAGTATGGCTTTTCTTAGGTTAAAATGATTCCTCAAAATTAGTACTGTGAAAACTGTAGAAGAGTGAAATTCCAATACAAGGAAACCACCACAGTAATGTGGGAAGTCCTAAGGAGATCAGAGAACTGGAGTATGAAGGAGATGATGTTCTGAGTACTTGGAACCCGGGTGGAGAAAGAGATGTTGGTGACAATGAGGGAGTTCAATATTTTTGTAAACCCGAGGTCTGTCTTATTTACTACTAAATATACAGATATTATTGAGCATCAGATAGATTTTCATACACATGCGTGTGCACATAGACACACACACACACATACACACTCACAGGGGATGCAGCTGTCACACAGTAGATGTGGAAAGATTCCACTACCTGAGCAATTTCCCTCATAACTGGTCTGACGCCCCCCCCCAAAAAAAATAGACCATGTTCTGACTTCTGACACCAAAGATAGATAAGTCTGGCCTATTATTAAATTTAATATGCATAGCATTATAAAATGTATACCTTCCTCAGTCCAGTTGGTCTTCCTGAGCATAATCTTTGTGAGATTCATCCCTGCTGTGAAATGTACCGAGTTTTATTCCCTTTTATTGCTGGATCACGTCCCATTATACAAATGGACCATAACACTTCCCCCTTTCTTTTCTCTGATGGACGTTTGAGCCGTGCCTGGTTTGGGAATACCATGAATAAAACATCAATGAATGTTCTTCTGTGATGTTTTCTGTAGATATATCCTCTTCCTTCTCAAGGGAAATCAGGAGTAGAATTTCTGGGTCATAGGGCCATAGTATGTTAAATTGTATGAGAAACTTGCCGAGTTTTCCAACATAGCTGTATCATTACAAACTCCTGTGAGCAATGTATGAGCATTGCAATTGCTCACACTCATTTCAACATACAGTATTAACGGACTTAAAATTCAAATTGTGTACTCGATATGGGGCAATACATTGTGGTTTTTCAGTTTCCTAATGAGGAAAGATTTAAGTGCTGTTTCATGTGTCTATTGGTCATTTATATAAATTTGTCTTTTGAATTGTTAATTCAATATTTAAAGTAGGAAACTATATTATCTTATTTTCTATTTAAGAAAAGATTTTAATGTTTTTTTCCCAAATAGTTTTTACCAATCTGTAGGTTTCACTTATTATTTTTTTAACAATGTTTGAATAAATAAAATTATTTATTTTATGGAGCTGGAGATTGAACTCAGGGCGTTGCACATGCTAGACAAGAGTTCTACCACTGAACCCTATCCCCACTCCCCAATTTTTTAATGTTGATGAATTTTAATTCATTTTATTTTTGTTTTAATAGTATATGTTTTTGTGTTCAACCTAAGAAATTTTTTCTTGCCCTAAAATTAATTCTCTCATATTACATTCTAAATAATTTGGAATTTTGTTTTAATGTTTAGTTATGGAATCTAATTCAAATTAATTCTTGCCTTGTGTGAAACAGAATGAATTTTTAATTCTTTTAAAATACAGAAATCTAGTTTTTCCAGCAGCATTTACTTAAAAATTATTTTCTCTATTAAGTTGTATTGGTCATTATTTTGAAAAATTAGTGAGCTCTGTAAGTGTTAATGTGCCATCTCAATCTCTTCTACTGACTGGCTTGTCATTCCATATTTTAATGCCATCTTAAAATCACATGGTGCCGGTTCCCTGTCTGCTCTTGAAAAGCTATCTTTTGTCATTATGGCTCTTTTTCATTTTGAAATAGATTTTAGAAGACACTTTTCAACTTTTATGAAACAAAATACTGGGAGTTTCATTGAAATAGCATCCACTGTAGAGAAACTTTAAGGGAAGTGACATGTTATTTCTACTTCATGGCATGTTTCTCTGTTTGTTTGTTTTTTTTTAATTTTTACAATGATGCTATCTCGTTTTCATTGCAGAAGTTCAGTACATTTTCTTAGTTTATTACAAGAATACATGATACATGTGATACTCTTGTGTGGGGTATGGTGTGATGTGGATGTGGCTGGTCTCCGAGGGTTTGTGTTGAAGGTTTGGTCCTTGGTGTGGTGCTGAAGTAGTAGAACCCCTGAAAGGCAGGGCCTGGTGTGAGGGTCTCAGGTCTCTGGGGACATGCCCTTGAGGGGCATTAACTTATTTCTCATGGGAACTTCATTTGTTCTTGGGAAAGGATTGGTATAAGAGCCTGATTCTGGCCACACTCCTCTTGTTGTGGCTTCCTGTTTAAAGTGTGATGACTTGTTCCCACAAACACACTGACTATTGCTACATGACATGAGGTGATACATCTGAGAAGGCCACTGCCTGACAAAACTCTCCTGCCATGTTTATAGAATAAACCTCCAAAGTCATGAAATAAACATTTTTATTTATAAAGTTAGTTTCCTCAGGTATTTTGTTATAGAAATGAAAGCTAATACAAGTATGTTTCAGTGTCATCATACAATATTTACTAATTCTGCATAGATATAAATCTCATCTTTACATATTTACTTTGTTTCCTGAGACATTGTTAAACTACCCTATTGTTTCCAGTGGGATATTTTTGTAATTTTCTCTGGAATATATAACAAACTATCATCTGAGAATAATGATGGTTTTATGTCATCTTTACTGATCTTTATGCTTTTATTTTCTTTTCATTCTTCTTCGTTGATATGCTTTGAATAAAATGTTCAACATTAGTAGGAAGAGGACATGAGCTATTTTAGTGGTAATGGGGATGTCCTAGTCCAAATGATTAATGTAAGACTGCTTTATGATTATAACAAAATGCATAAAAATTAATATCAGAAGGGCTAACACTAGCTCTATGTTTGAAACAAAATTAGACTAACTTTCAATGAAAAAATGACAGGTAATTAAGAAATAGTCATGATGATAATGAATCCTACATAAAAAATTGAGTGTATCAAAGGTAAAACTATCTTTAGAAAAATGATTATAGCTTTAAATATATGCATTGCAAGGTTATGATATAAAAATAAAAGATCCAAATATTAAATCAGAAACAAAATGGAGAATATTCTCAAACTTCAAAATGCATACTCATTGCTTCACATTTCTGAAATTAGATTGCACTTTGGTACGTATGATAAGAATGAGTCATGAGGATTTTCTTCGTTGTTAAGGAGAGTGGTGCTATTTATAATACCATTTTTGATTCAATGAAATATGGTAATTATATGTGTGAAAATCAGTGAAATAGCAAATGGAAAGTAGAAAAATTTTAACAAACCAGTAAGTTACAGAATTGGGCTTTTGAAAAGACTTACTAAGAGAAAAAACTAGTAAACTAAAATAAGAAAAATGCAGAACTGAACAAATATGCTACTCAATTTGAACACCTAATTGAAATGGATAGATTTTAGAAACTTGTGAAAGAAACAGTAGAAGACCTTGACATATTGATAAGTACCAGGAGGTCACAACTCTAGTGACAAATTGATCACTAAAGACACGAAAAGGCCAATTAGTTCTTACACAAAACAAGTTGTTCTAAAAATAGTTAATTCACCTCATGTGCTTTTGAGATCAGTGCAGTGTTAATCTTACAATGTGTTAGACTGGCTGGTTGGAAGGCACCTCCTCTGCAGAATCGCTAGCCCTGCCACGGATGTGCAGAAGTGAAATGTACATCGTGCCATTTGTGTTGTGGTTTTGTTTATTAGTAGGTCATATTTTTGCAAAAACGGTGACACCTAATTTTCAAAAGGTATATTAAGTAAATATTATCCAAATGAATCCAACAGTGCTGTTAGAAAATAATACGTATCATGACCAAGATAAGTGTTGCTTCAGGAATGAATGTGGTTTAACACTAGAAAATATATCTGAGTAATTCATCATTTGAATGGAAAAAAGAAGGAAAAACATATGATTAACTCACATGATTCAATAGGAAACTTGGGAACTCAAGGAGGAGGCAAAGATACATGTTATCACTGTGGTAGTGTAACATTACATTGATGGTCCCAACTACGAGAAAAAAAAAATACAATGAGGAGTAAGAATCAGAAAGAAAAGGTGATCATGTGATTAGGTTTTGATCACTCAGAGAAAGCAAGAGAACAAGGAGAGCAATAGAGTTATAAAATCACTTGAAGATTTCCAAGTAAAAAAAAAAATCAATGTTTCCTTCAGAAATAACAAAAAATTAGATATTATAATAAAAGTAATACATCCATTGATAATTCCAATAAACTAAAAGTACTTGAGGTTAACCACACACACACCCCTTAAGCAACAAACACAAGACACCTAGAAAATTGAGGAGTTTTTTGGGATTTCAGTTCGGATTAGGCACTTTGTAATCACAGATTAGATGGCTAAATGCTGTTAAAGTTCAAAATTCCTTCAAATTAATCCAAGTACAGAAAATCTATTTTTTTTTTGGAATCAGAGAAGAACCAGAATTTTTATTAATAGATGGAAAATCAGTGCTTTGAGTGTTTGTTTGTTTTTGATAATGGCTTCATTGAGATATCATTCACATACCATAAAATTCAACATTATAAGAGTACCACTCACTGTTTTTATTATATTCACAGAGATGTACAATGAAGAACACTATCTCAGTTAATTTTATAACATTGTCATTACTCCAAGAGGAAACCTATAAGCAATCCCCAATTTCCCCATCCTGACAGCTTTTTATCTCTTTTCTGTCTCTCTGGATTTTGCCTTTTCTGGAAGCTTCATATAAATGGAATTATATAATATGTAGTATTTTATGTCTGGCTTCATAGCATAATTATTTTCAAGTTTCATCCATATTGTAGCATATATTAGTATTTCTTTATTTTTTATGGATGAATGATATTCTGTTGCATGGATGTACCATGGTTTGTTTATCCATTTATCAGCTGATAGACCTTTGTGTTGCTTCCAATTTGGAGTTATTATTACTTTACTCATGCTGCTATGAACATTTGTGTGCGATTGTTTTTTGGTGGGGCATATGTTTTCATTTCTTTAGGAGTAGAATTGCTGGGTTATATGGTAACTCTTTGTTTGACTTTTTGATTTTAATGGTCAAATTGTTTTCCTGGTAGCTGGACTGTTTTACATTCTTACAAGCAATGTACATAGGTTCCAGCTTCCCCACGTCCTCACCAACACTTTCTTTCTTTTTTTTTTTTTTTATTGGTCGTTCATAACATTACATAGTTCTTAATACATCATATTACACGGTTGATTCACGTGGATTATGAACTCCCGCTTTTACCCCGTATACAAATTGCTGTATCACATCAGTTTCCCTTCCATTGATTGACATATTGCCTTTCTAGTGTCTGATGTATTCTGCTGTCTGTCCTATTCTCTACTATCCCCCCTCCCCTCCCCTCCCCTCCCCTCCCCTCCCCTTTTCTCTCTCTACCCCTTCTACTGTAAATCATTTCTTCCATTTGTATTATCTTGTCTTGCCCCTCCTTTCCTCTTATATGTCATTTTGTATAACCCTGAGGATCGCCTTCCATTTCCATGCGGTTTCCCTTCTCACTCCCTTTCCCTCCCACCTCTAATCCCTGTTTAATGTAAATCTTCTTCTCAAGCTCTTCGTCCCTACCCTGTCCTTGTTTACTCCCCTTATATCAAAGGAGTCATTTGATATTTGTTTTTTAAAGATTGACTAGCTTCACTTAGCATAATCTGCTCTAATGCCATCCATTTCCCTCCAAATTCTATGATTTTGTCATTTTTTTAATGCAGAGTAATACTCCATAGTATATAAATGCCACATTTTTTTTATCCATTCATCTATTGAAGGGCATCTAGGCTGGTTCCACAGTCTTGCTATCGTGAATTGAGCTGCTATGAACATCGATGTAGCAGTGTCCCTGTAGCATGCTCTTGTTAGGGCTTTAGGGAATAGACCGAGAAGGGGAATAGCTGGGTCAAATGGTGGTTCCATTCCCAGCTTTCCAAGAAATCTCCATACTGCTTTCCAAATTGGCTGCACCAATTTGCAGTCCCACCAGCAATGAACAAGAGTGCCCTTTTCCCCGCATCCTCTCCAGCACTTATTGTTGTTTGACTTCCTAATGGCTGCCAGTCTTACTGGAGTGAGATGGTATCTTAGGGTAGTTTTGATTTGCATTTCTCTGACTGCTAGCGATGGTGAGCATTTTTTCATGTACTTGTTGATTGATTGTATGTCCTCCTCTGAGAAGTGTCTGTTCAGGTCCTTGGCCCATTTATTGATTGGGTTATTTGTTATCTTATTGTCTAATTTTTTGAGTTCTTTGTATATTCTGGTTATTAGGGCTCTATCTGAAGTGTGTGGAGTAAAGATTTGTTCCCAGGATGTAGGCTCCCTGTTTATCTCTTATTGTTTCTTTTGCTGAGAAAAAACTTTTTAGTTTGAGTAAGTCCCATTTGTTGATTCTATTTGTTAACTCTAGCGCTATGGGTGTCCTATTGAGGAATTTGGAGCCCGATCCCACAGCGTGTAGATCATAACCAACTTTTTCTTCTATCAGATGCCATGTCTCTGATTTAATATCAGGCTCCGTGATCCATTTTGAGTTAACTTTTGTGCACGGCGAGAGATAGGGATTCAGATTCATTTTGGTGCAAATGGATTTCCAGTTTTCCCAGCACCATTTGTTGAAGATGCTATCCTTCCTCCATTGCATGCTTTTAGCCCCTTTATCAAAAATAAGATAGTTGTAGTTTTGTGGATTGGTTACTGTGTCCTCTATTCTGTACCATTGGTCCACCCGCCTGTTTTGGTACCAGTACCATGCTGTTTTTGTTACTATTGCTCTGTAGTATAGTTTGAAGTCTGGTATCGCTATACCACCTGATTCACACTTCCTGCTTAGTATTGTTTTTGCTATTCTGGGTCTTTTATTATTCCATATGAATTTCATGATTCTTTTATCTATTTCTACAAGATATGCTGTTGGGACTTTGATTGGCATTGCATTGAACTTATATAGGACTTTTGGTAATATCGCCATTTTGATGATTTTAGTTCTGCCTATCCATGAGCAGGGTATATTTTTCCATCTTCTAAGGTCTTCTTCTATGTCTTTCTTTAGGGTTCTGTAATTTTCATTGTATAAATCTTTCACCTCTTTTGTTAGGTTGATTCCCAAGTATTTTATTTTTTTGGGGGATATTATGAATGGAGTAGTTGTCCTCATTTCCGTTTCAGAGGATTTGTCGCTGATATACAGGAATGCCTTTGATTTATGCGTGTTGATCTTATATCCTGCCACTTTGCTGAATTCATTTATTAGCTCTAATAGCTTCTTTGTAGACCCTTTTGTGTCTGCTAGGTATAGAATCATATCATCTGCAAATAGTGATAATTTAAGTTCTTCTTTTCCTATTTTTATGCCTTTAATTTCTTTCGTCTGCCTAATTGCTCTGGCCAGTGTTTCGAGGACTATGTTGAACAGAAGTGGTGAGAGAGGGCATCCCTGTCTTGTACCAGATCTTAGAGGGAATGCCTTCAATTTTTCTCCATTCAGAATGATGCTGGCCTGTGGCTTATCATAGATTGCTTTTACAATGTTGAGGTATGATCCAGTTATCCCTAATTTTTCTAGAGTTTTGAACATAAAGGGATGCTGTACTTTGTCGAAAGCTTTTTCTGCATCTATCGAGATGATCATATGGTTCTTATTTTTAAGTCTATTGATGTGGTGGATAACATTTATTGATTTCCGTATATTGAACCAACCTTGCATACCAGGGATGAATCCTACTTGATCATGGTGTATAATTTTTTTGATATGTATTTGAATCCGATTCGCCAGAATTTTATTGAGGATTTTTGCATCAAGGTTCATTAGAGATATTGGTCTGTAATTTTCTTTCTTTGAAGTGTCTGTCTGGTTTCGGAATCAGGGTGATGTTGGCCTCGTAGAACGAATTTGGAAGTTCTCCCTCTTTTTCTATTTCCTGAAATAGCTTGAAAAGTATTGGTGTTAGTTCCTCTTTAAAGGTTTTGTAAAACTCTGCTGTATACCCATCCGGTCCTGGGCTTTTCTTAGTTGGTAGTCTTTTGATGGTTTCTTCTATTTCCTCTATTGTTATTGGTCTGTTTAGGTTGTCTATATCCTCCTGGCTCAATCTGGGCAGATCATAAGACTCAAGGAATTTATCTATGCCTTCACTATCTTCTATTTTATTGGAGTATAAGGATTCAAAATAATTTCTGATTATCTTCTGTATTTCTGAAGTGTCTGTTGTGATATTGCCTTTTTCATCCCGTATGCTAGTAATTTGGGTTCTCTCTCTTCTTCTCTTCGTTAGCATGGCTAAGGGTCTGTCAATTTTATTTATTTTTTCAAAGAACCAGCTTTTAGTTTTGTCAATTTTTTCAATTGTTTCTTTTGTTTCAATTTCATTAATTTCAGCTCTGATTTTAATTATTTCTTGCCTTCTACTTCTTTTGCTGTTGTTTTGCTCTTCTTTTTCTAGGATTTTGAGATGAAGTATGAGATCATTTATTTGTTGGTTTTTTCTTTTTTTGAGGAATGAACTCCAAGCAATGAATTTTCCTCTTAGAACTGCTTTCAATGTGTCCCATAGATTCCGATATGTTGTGTCTGTGTTTTCATTTAACTCCAGGAAGTTTTTAATTTCCTCCTTGATGTCTTCTAAAACCCATTGATCACTCAGCAACCTATTGTTCATTCTCCAGGTGATGTTTGATTTTTCCTTTTTTCTTTTATCATTGATTTTCAGTTTCATTCCATTATGATCAGACAAGATGCATGGTATTATCTCTACCTCTTTGTATTGTCTAAGAGTTGCCCTGTGACATAGTATATGGTCTATTTTTGAGAAGGTTCCATGTGCTGCTGAGAAAAAAGTGTAGCTACTTGATGTTGGGTGGTATAGTCTATATATGTCAATTAAGTCTAGGTTGTTAATTGTGTTGTTGAGTTCTATAGTTTCCTTATTTAACTTTTGTTTGGAAGATCTGTCCAGTGGTGAGAGAGGTGTGTTGAAGTCTCCCATGATTATTGTATGGTGGTCTATTAGACTCTTGAACTTGAGAAGAGTTTGCTTGATGAACACAGCTGCACCATTATTTGGGGCATATATATTTATGATTGTTATGTCTTGTTGGTGTATGGTTCCCTTGAGCAGTATGAAGTGTCCTTCTTTGTCCCTTTTGATTAGCTTTGGCTTGAAATCTATTTTATTAGATATGAGAATGGACACTCCTGCTTGTTTCCGCGGTCCATATGAGTGATATGATTTTTCCCAACCTTTCACCTTCAGTCTATGTATATCTTTTCCTATCAAATGCGTCTCCTGTAGACAGCATATTGTTGGGTCTTGTTTTTTGATCCATTCTACTAGCCTGTGTCTCTTAATTGGTGAGTTTAAGCCATTAACATTTAGGGTTATTATTGAGATATGGTTTGTTCTTCTATCCATGTTTGTTTATTGATGTTACTAAACCTTATTTGTTATCCTCTTTGACTACTTTCCCCCCTTTACTGTCCTACCTGCCATTGTTGGTTTTCAATGTTATTTTCCATTTCCTCTTCCTGTAATATTTTGCCAAGGATTTTTTGAAGAGATGGTTTTCTAGCTGCGAATTCTTTTAACTTTTGTTTATCGTGGAAGGTTTTAATTTCATCTTCTAACCTGAAGCTTAATTTCGCCGGATACAAGATTCTTGGTTGGAATCCATTTTCTTTAAGCGTTTGAAATATGTTATTCCAGGATCTTCTAGCTTTTAGAGTCTGTGTTGAGAGATCAGCTGTTATTCTGATTGGTTTACCCCTAAATGTAATCTGCTTCCTTTCCCTTGTAGCTTTTAAAATTCTCTCCTTATTCTGTATGTTGGACATCTTCATTATAATGTGTTTAGGTGTGGATCTCTTATGATTTTGCACATTCGGCGTCCTGTAGGCTTCTAGGATTTGGGATTCTGTCTCATTCTTCAAGTCTGGGAAGTTTTCTTGTATTATTTCACTGAATAGATTGCTTAATCCTTTGGTTTGGAGCTCTGTGCCTTCCTGTATCCCAATGACTCTTAAATTTGGTCTTTTGATATTATCCCATAGCTCTTGAATGTTCTGCTCATGGTTTCTTAGTAGACTTGCTGAGCTATCTATGTTCTTTTCAAGTTGAAATACTCTGTCTTCATTGTCTGATGTTCTATCTTCTAAGTGATCCACTCTTCTGGTAGTATTCTCAATTGAGTTTTTAAGTTGGTTTATTGTTTCCTGCATTTCTAGTATTTCTATTTGTTTTTTATTACCTCTATCTCCCTGTGAAATTGATCTTACTTCCTGGATTTGTTTGTCAATGTGATCTTTCATTGTCTGATTTTGCTGTCTCATGTCTTCCTTGAGACTCCAGATCATCTGAAGCATGTATGTCCTGAGCTCTCTATCTGACATTCCATCTGTTGCAGCTATTACCTCTTCTAAAGTTGAGTTGACCTGCATTGCCTGTGGTCCTTTCTTTCCTTGTCGTTTCATACTGCTGGCGTTTCTTTCTGCTTGGTGAAATTGTTGTGTCTTTGATATTTTCCCCCTCTATTTATTTATATTGCTCTTGTATAGTTGAAAAATCACCCTTGCAGGGCAGGTAGTGGCTGTGATCCTCCTCCAATTAGTGTGATCCGTCTACCATGCTGGCAGGCCCTAGGTCTGCTTTGCTGGTCGGTCAAAGGTCCACCTACCCAGCAGGCGCCAGGGGCACCTGTGTCACTCCGTAGGTTGCTGGGCCTAACCTCCCGATGGGTTGCAGGTTGGCCTAGCTTGCAGGCACTGGGGGAGGGGCCGGTTCCACTTGAGATTGAGATTGTCAAAACAGGTTCACACGAAGCAGTTCAAATGTTACTAACAATTCCAGGAAATTGGCCAACAGGAGGTGAACAGGAGACCGCCCTGGTGCATCCCATGTGGCTCCCAGGTCCTTCTCAGTTCTAACCTCCTGTGGCCCAAAACAAGAAGTGAGTTCACCACAGGGTCTTCCTGGGTAACCTGGCACAGCTTCTAGCATTTGCTTATACCTGCACCCGGAGAGTCGCAGAACTGCCATGGCATCTTCCGGGGGGAGACACCTCTAAAATCATGCATTCTTGGTTTATTAAGTGTGAGAAAACCCTAGCTCCATAGAGTCTACATAGAACATTGAAAACATAAAGTATCTCCCTTTGTGCAACACTGTAGCCAGTTTCCACAGAGGTCCACCTGACAAGGACACTGGGCAGGATGCCTGCTTTTTCTTTTCTGTCTCTAGGGCACCTTATGCCCTGAAAGCTTATGAATAGATCTGAATATTGCTGCTTTAAATACTCCCTTTCTACTTTCTGACACAGGGAAGGAGAATAAACCTACAAATAATAAGGCTAACAAAAAGAACAACACTAGATTACAGGAAAAGTAAGGATTTCCATTCAGTTAAGAACACATAGACTAGTTAATAGCTAATTTTTTTTTCTGTTGTCTATGTCCAGACTGACAAAAGAAAAATAGTATAAATAAGATAATTACAAATAAACCAGCAAAAGACACAACCCTAATAAGAAAAGGGGTAAACAATACTATGTAAGCCAGGATAATCTTAAATAGAGATTGCTAATAGAAAACTCTTAAAACCTGATAGTATGAACTACTAAGGATTTATTTTCAGCTAAAACTGTAGTAAATGGGAGGCAACCTGGTATCTCTGCTCCTAAGTCACCTGGAACTCAGGGTGGCACAGGAGGGACTCTTAGAAGGCTGTCGCTGCAAGAGGGAAGAGTCTGGGTCATCTATGAACTGTCTTGCAATCCCTGTCTGTGAGGGACACAGTACCTCACTTCCTGTTTCACTAGTCAAGGTGAACAAAACAGCTGCAAATAACTATAATCGGAAGGCAGAGGAAAAACACTACCCTATTCTTTGATGGTGAAAGGAAGATAAACTTTGTGAGCTATCCTAATGCCTATGATGATGGTGAAGAAAATTTAGTCAACCATAGGTATTACTCATTCATGATTAAATAAGTGCAAATGGAAAAGGAGGTGTCATTATATCTATTAAATGGGAAGAATTAGAAAAGCAGATGATGTCATCACTGACAATCATGGGAAGGAATCCCATGCACCACTCAAGTCTGGGTTGACTGCTTCCACCATCCCACCCTGCCAAATGCTATGGCACCTTTTATTATAATTAATTCACCTGTTTTAGTCAGCTTTGCTTCGCTGTGACTAGAAGACCTGACAAGAACAATTTGAGGAGAAAACATTTATTTTGACTCGGGTTTCAAAGGTCTCAGTCCCTAGATTCCATAGCTCTGGGCCAAAGGTGAGGCAGGACATCGTGACACAAGACTGGGGCAGAGAGAAGTGGCCAAGGACGTGGGAAACGCTGGGAACTCATGGGGTCAGTCCTCAAGGCCCTGAGTCCTCAGGCCGCCACTTCCTTATTCACACCTCTGGAACCTTGCTATATGACTGTGGATTTTTATTTACAAGAACAACGAGGCAGGAATAGCACAATTCTTGTTGGCTGGAGCGGCTAGTCCTCTGAAGACTTTTTCTCTATCCCTCAACTGCAGAAATGCATTCTCTCTGTCCTGCTTCTTAAACTTACCTGCCTTCATCCCACTGAAAAATTTTAACTTCTTCCCTAATAAATACTGTCCATAAAAACTCAATTATTTGCTCAGTCATGCTATAATTGTTATCACAATTACAACCATACATTTATTCTAGGAAAGCCAGTCTTACATAGATACAGAGAATTCCAAAGTTGGGGGTGAGGAGGGGGAGAAGCTCATCATCTCTTGGAGGGAGGCAATGCAGTAGTGAGTTGGAATAACTACACATTGGAGACCCTAATAGAGGGCATGGATGAAGGATGGTCGGGGCTTCAAGAGAAGCGTGTTCCACGTGGAGTAACGCTGTGATAGTACGGGTGTAGTGATGGTAAGCACCTTTCAACAATAGCGGGATTCCACTGTGGTGATGGGAAGCACTCTGTGTGAATAAGAGACAAGTGGAAGCTGGACTTATGACATAGAAGGTCTTTCAGGTTTACGTGAGATCTCAGAACTCCATTTTTTTGGCCAGTAGGGAGACAATGAAACCCTCCACATAGGGAGGATGTTAGAATTGAATCCTGGTATGCTAATGAAACCTATGTCGATTAAGTATCAATTCCTCAGGTCTTTCAGAAAGATGGTCTTTATGAAATTCTAGTTGACTCACTTTGAAGGAAAACTGACTTTGCTGGATTCAAGAAAAGAAGCAGCCCCTCTCCCCAAATGTAACTACTTGTTTACTCAGTTTTATCAGTTGGCATGTAGTTTTTATATGATAGAATATTTGGCTTTTAATAAATTACGTGTGATTTAGGATACAGAAATGATATTTAGTGCACTAAATATCACTTGGTAAAATATATTGCCAGAGCAGCAAAGTTCCTGTGGGTAGTTTCCACGTGCAGTCTTCTTCACCTCACCTGGTTCCATGTTCCCTTACTGTTAACAGTCCTGCCTCTGGGGAGAGATGTGAGAAGCCTTTGCACAGTAGACTGAAGCATGATGCAAATTTTCCTTTTCATCAAGATTGTTTTATTACTGTCACCAAGAATAAAACAAGATGGGTTGAAGTGCCTCTGTTTAACTACCCTGAGTAGCTTAAAACTCTCACGCCCAGTACTCATGATATAGAGAATATTTCAGAATTGTGATTCTTTGTAGCCTGAGGAGGACAGTTACTGCCCATACAGGGATGGAGATTTTCTTCCTCTAATGCCCAGAACTGGTATCCTATGGAAGAGCATTTGTATAAGCAGCTCTCATTTGTAGATCCACACTGGAACCCTGTTAACAACAGTGTGGTAAATGTGGTTTCCAGCCTCTGGTTCCTACAGGAAAGAGCAGTGATGCTATTGAAATAAACAGTCTCTGGCAGAGAAAGACAATTAAGGTTATTAAAGTAGCACTTTCAAAGGAACTATTTTTCTCACTTAAAAGAAAGTTCCAGTTTCCCACACAACAACAATAATTTAATCTTGAACATACTTTTTTCTGTGTTTCATGTTTACTGTTTCAAATGAAACTAAAAGGTCATGAATTTGACAAAAAGGATGTTTACTTCGGGTAGAATGACAAGACACGCAAGCGCTGGCTTTGAGACAGGCAAGGGTGTTGATGCAACTGTGATTTTTCTTAGCTGATTCTCCACCTATGATTCACTTTTTCCTATGATGTATACTGGCTGAATATAAAGATAGCCTAATTTCTCCTTCATTATAAGGACAGAGGAAAAATCCGGAATATGCTTCTTGTAGTCAGAGCCTGAGGATTTTTAATGTATTGAATTTCTGTTTCAAGAGTCCTAATTATTTTCCTTAAGGAGAAAATGAAGTGAAAGTTTACTTACATAATTATTAATAGCAGCTTAATTTGTGATAAATATACTGGGGCACCTATGTGTTTGTGCTTTTATAAAATTTATTCTAAAAGTCCATGTATGCTTTACCACATTTACTATAGATTATAGCTAAATAATGCATGAGATTAAAAAAAAAAACCTGTATTTTCTAGGAAATATGTGTCTATTCTCATGGGAGTAGTTGAAATGTAATTTAGGGTAAATAATTTCTCTATGTAATAGCCTCCCATAGCTTCACACCTCATTTTATGCAAGAACACAGTGAAGGACTTACCCACAGGAAGGCCACTCAGATCACCCAGCCCGGAACATTCCCAGTTAGTGTTTGCTGCCTCAGTTATTATCATAGCATTCCCTGAATGATAAAGCATCATCCTCAAACAATAAGTAACGGTCTGTATTTATGAAGCATTCTATGACTGGCCCCAGCAACCTGTCAGATCTTAGCTCCCACTACTCCAATTTGCTCATTCTTCTCCAGAGGCACAGGCTCCCTTCCTCACACATTAAGTCCAGGTTCACCTCAGGGCCTTTGCACTTGCATTTCACCAGCCTGGAAAGTTGGATCCTCCTTACTTGCAGATCTTTGCTCCCTGGCTTCCTTTAGGTCTTTACTCAGGTCGCCTTCCTTGTCCATAGCATCACTCACTCTCTATTCAGGACAGAAAACTCAGGACAGCTTTTAAAGAGTGAATCTAATAGAGAAGTTGCTCACTATAAAACCTGTTGACTAGGTGACCAAAAAAGGCTCAATGCAAAAGCTAAGGGTTCACAGAAGTGGCAAGAAAGATGTGGCTGCCATCTGCAGGGTTGAGGAATTGAAGGGAAAGGACGTGAACATGAGGATTTAGAGGCTCACAAAGTGAGCCTTGGGAAGGTCTGTTGCAGTGATCTCCTGTGGGTCCTGGGCAGAGCCTCTGGGGAGGAGCCTCCAGCTGTTTGGCGGAACAGGAAGTAGCAGAAAGTGATCAGGGTAGGAAGTGAACCGGAAGCAGGAAGCAACTCCTTTCTCCTCAACTGACACGTTCCCTCCAGCGCCCCCTACAGGAAGGGCCTTTCAGGCCAAAATGAGGTTCTCAGTTTCCAGCCTCGGCAACAAAGGGAACCACGGAGAAGAGCCAGTTTGGACCTGCAAGTGATTGTTGGTTTGATACTTTCATTGCCAATATTCTATCTGCAATTAAAATAACTTCCATTAGTTCCCATTTCCTTTCTGGTTTTATTTTTCTCTTTTCTCATCTAAATGCTATATATTTTCCATCTTTATTGTCCAAATTCCCTATGAAACTATAGTCCTATGATGAAAGGAATTTGTGAATATTTTATTTAATATTTTTTTGAACCTAAAAACACACCTGGCAAAAAGAAGGCACTCAACAAATATTTCTGATTATATTATTAATAATAAAAAGCACTAAGTTAAGAGTTACAATACACAACGTCTAGTGGATGAACTTAACATACAGTTAGCCCCCAAATGTAACTGTGCACTGATCTCTGATTAACTCATCTGACAGGGAAGTTGATGTGTGAAAGTGTTGAGTAACTTGCCTTATGTAAGTAAGTTGGAAAGCCAGTCTTTGGATCAAGGCAGCTGGCTCTGAAGCCTGCAGTTTGAACCATGAGACAAAATTGAAAATACAAATGAATACGCTAAATGCATGCTTTCAACTATCCACACTTCACCAAATCTTACTCTGATATTCAAAAATATTACCTATGTCAAGTCTCTGGGCAAGCTTAATGAGTAAGAAGAAATATTGTTATTGGACTACCTTTAACATTCTATACTTAAAATGAAGGGTAAGTTTAATTGGCAAGAGTGTGCCCTTTGAAAGATGTTAGTGACTTTAATGGGAACACATTGCAGTGGGCTTAGAGACACTCGCCAGAGTCAAAATTTCTTTGGAACTAAGCCTCCGCTTAGTTCAGTAGAACAAGGATTCAACTTACAGCAGAGCCTCATTAACGTGTTGTCAAATTGTTTGCATTATTAGGCCAGACTGCTCGGCATGGTGCACAAAAAACTTCTTCAGACCCAAACCTCTATTTTTCTTGTGATTAATATTTTATTAAGCATTAATAAATACAAAAAAGAGTGCCTAAAAGGAATATAATAACATTCATCTCCACAGTCACAGAGGGAGATAATCTTTCTTGATCTACAGCATATATGCACTACTGTAATATTTATCTTGGAGTTTTTCCCCTCGAATTTTAAAACTGTCTTAGAGCAAAAATTTATTTAAAAAGACAGTACATTTTTATTAGCCAAAGGGATAAAATGAGTCAGCTTCAAATGACCTGAAATCCTCTTTAAAATATTTAGAAATGTTCCTTCATCTTTTAAAAGGAGGACTTGGCTTGACTCTTTGCCTGTATCTATTTCTGTATGAAAGAAAGCAGGGATGTTCTGAAGTCCCAGTGATGCAGGGGGGATGGAAGGGACAACTATGGGCTCGGACATACGCCTGCTTGAACATACTTACTTGTGTTTGCATATTGATTTTTCCATGTAGGGAAATTGGTGCAAAATGCATGAAATCTGAGAATTGTACATTATAGCTTTATCATCATTTTAGTCCCTCATTTGAAATATTTAATATTACAAATGTAAAACTTCCTCTTTGCAGACTGGAGTTATTCTATCATGGGTCCAGAATGGGCAGACTGTAAGGATGAGGCAGCAAGAGGATTCATTCTCAAGGCCTACGCCGTGTGGCCTCTGAGGGACAGCCAGAGCAGGTGAGCATGCCCTCACTTCTGCTTCCGCTGCCGGCTGTGTGAGCCTTGCATCCACTTTCAGGAAGTTGTCAAACCCCATCACTTCACACTGGGATTTTAGCAGCGGGGCTCCTTCTGACTGGCGTAGCATGTGGCAATATACCTACATGATTGTGCAGATTAGCATTCCAGGTGGAAGACCCTATCTGCTTGGCATATCGTGAGACCAGTATTCAGGCTTGAATGTGATGTATGTACCGGGGGGAGGATGGGGAGGAAGAGAGTTGGGGAGGAAAGTATATCAAAACTCAAGTTGTAAGGATAAAGTCGTTGACTTCATAGACTCGAACTCATTGAGATCAATACTCTCAGAAGTTTAGTTGCAATTAGCACAGGTTTAAGTATCCCCAGTTATCAGCTTCCTGTGTCCCCTGGAGTTTCTCCTCACCCTGAGCCAGGGGCTAGCATGTCATCAGTGAGTCCAGGCTCTGCTGGCATTTAAATGAGATGGTTTCTGATTTCAGAATCGCCTCAGGTCTGCTGGTATCTTGTATTTGTGCTGTGATGGCCTGTGCTGGGAATGAATGATTTTTTATCTAAATCCAGTTATTACTATTATCAGTGTTTAAATCTGAAAATGCTTGATGCTCATTATGAACATACTTGGTCTTGTTTGTGTTCAAATGCTGAAGAACAGGCTGATGGTTTGCTCTGCTTCTCAAATAGAGGAGAGCTGTGCCATGGTTTTGCCTTCTGCATTCTTTATCCCAGATTTCTGTCATGTGTATGCATGAGTCTGCATATGTGTTCTCCACCCACTCAAGAGCTCTCTTGACAAGTCCAACCATGAGTGTTTACTCTGCCATCTCCCTCTAATAAAGACAATTCATAAGTCGTGACTGACAGAAAAGACTCCCATCATACATGAATGATATATTCTATAAAACTACATTACAACCCTTTGAAATCAGTGTCCTGGAAATAGTTCAGTGTTCACTCAAGACAGCATTAAACAGTGATTCATTTTTTTTAAAAATTCTGTTTTAGGAAGATCCTCATGAAAGATTTTCCCGCAATATTCCTAAATAAGACATTGATTGATTTATCAATTGAAATAGTCTCACTATGTTGCTTAGGCTGGTCTCAAGTGATCCTCCTGACTCAGCCACCCCAGTAGGTGAGACTGCAGGAGTGTGTCACTGCACTCTTTAGTAGGACATTTATCAAATAATTTATTTTCCTGGGTAAAGTAAAATTTAACAAATTTTCTTCTGATTTGGATATTGTAAGAAAACCTAAAAACATCTGATAGAAATAATTTTAGTTGTTACATTTCATTCAGATTCACGTGAGGAAAAATTGGCAGATATATCCCAGAAATAATTCTAAGAGGTTTGAAACATTTTTTAAATAGATGGAAAGAATTTTGTCATCAGGAGTTGTTACATCTAGTTTGGATTCTGTGGGTACCTGTTGGCTCTTCTCCAGAGATTTCTTCCCTCAACATTGAAGTGATTAGAGGGATAAGGTTCAGGGTTTATCATTTATTTCATGCCTAACATAATTTTCTTTAAGAAATGAATTTGTGCACTACCTTAAAACTTATCATGCCTGACATTCAACCTCAGTTAGCTTCCTTTGGGTTATTTAAGTCTTGCTTTGTTGGATGTCAGTCATGTTTCCTGGTCTTGTAGTCTGACTGTTGATGAGATACCAACATTAGTTGCCTTGAGTTAAACAGTGAATGAATCTCCTTGAAACAGAAGGTTAAACTTCCCCATAAAATATCAGGTTTTCATATCCGTAACTAGCAGGAATATTTAAGTGGTGAGAATGCGAAGTGATCTCCAGGATTTGTATGCCTAACTTTGCATAGAAAGTAGAATTTTGGCTCTCAAAAGGATCAATTCATGAAACTATGTCTAAGAACCTGATGGGCATTGGTTGATAGCAATGAAATATTTAAAACAGAAGACTTGAAAGCATGGATATCTACTAATATTTACAGTTCTAACATATGGTGTTATACTGGAGCCCCCAATAAAACCTACTGCAAAAGCAAATGTTGCAACCCACCTCACGGGCTTCTTTAAAGCCCACATGCATACATTAAAGAATGGAGGTCAATCCTATTTATAAAAATGTGAAGATGAGTAGCCTGTTAATCTATAATTGATGTCCCCTATAGCACAACATGTTAGAAATCTGATGAGTTTAAATATTCAAATTAATATTTTAGAGATTTCATTTCTAATCTTTTGAATTCTGTTTTGTACATTTTATATTCATTAAGACCAATGTTGCATCTCTACTACAAATAAGAGATGCAGAGAATTTCAGAGAAAAAAAATATGTCACTCTCAATTGCATTTAAAGTATTTCCTCATGATTTTGGCATGTCTTTTGGTGGATAAAATATCATACTTTCAAACAACATAATACATTATTTTTCCTTAACAATTGCGGGAACTTATACATGCAAATACATATTAGGACAATTCAACTATAGGAAAAGGCAAACATCTGTCAAGAATGTTAATATATTGTAACTCATGTAAACATTCAGCAAGTCTTTCCACTGAGAGATAATGTTGCCTCTGTAAGTTTTTGATCAAAGGTATCAGTAGAAAATAGCTGCATGACGAAATACAGCTTAGTCTTCCGTGGACTATGGGCTGCTTTGCATTGCTGTGTCTGACTCAGTCACCCTCTTTGCAGTGCCTTTTGGACAGACAGTGCCTTCAATGACCACACAGCATAAATTGCAAATATATTGGGCCAATTGTTCAAGGTGCCTGGTTCCGAAGACAGAATAATTTCCTTTGTTAACATTTTATAGTTTCATGCTAATAAGGAAATTCTTCAGCTAGCAAGAGAGCAATTTAGGCCACAAAGTAGAAGGAACTTTGTAACTAGAAGAAGAAATGAACACTGAAATCTTAGCTGGAATGCTTTTGGCTTCTTCGGTGTTTTCAGCTTCTGCTAATAAGGCATCCCGCTTAGTTATCAATCTACTTGGCCATTGGTATCTCAAGGCTTGATTTTAAAACCTGAAAATTGTACTTAGTCAAAGGAAGAGATGGGATGAGGCAGAGGAACATTAAAGGAAACAGTACAAATGAGCTCTGTTAGCAATGATCAAAAGCAAAGTGTGGAAAAAAAAATGTTAGCGGGAAGAGGAGGCCCATCTTTTCTAACTCAGGCTAATGATTTTTTTCCTTTAGATTCAACTAAGGGTCTCACCTCAAAGCTGTGAGTGGGAAGTTTTATTCTTGTTTTGGTTTTAATTTTTTCCTTAAAATGAAGTTTCTAAAATACATTAATAATGTGGAAAGAACTGTGAATTAGAAACCTAAGGGCTGATCTTCTGGCTATGCCCCTAGCTACCTGTCTATCTAACTTTGGGAAGTGACTCACTATCAGGGGCACAGATATTTATATACCTAGAATGGAGAGCTTCAAGAACAGGACCACTTGGTTTCCTTAAGATACACCACGGTCTTGCATTTCACTGGGATTATGTCTCCCCCTTAACTGTTAAAACATTGTCATTTCTATCTTGAGTGGCTGATTGACTGTTGCTTGCCTTGTTCAACAATGTGAGGGAATCACTGTGTACTTCAATTCACTAAATATTTCCTTTTTCATCAAATGGGTAGTAACTCTTCAACCATCCTTGCTCGTCTTATGAGCCATGCAATGGATGCACCTGTCGTTGGTCACACTTCAGGTGAAATGCAAATGTTGCTGTTTTTCCATTGACTTTTATGTTCTACTCATGACCTTGAAGATAACTGATGTAATATCATTTCATACGCCAGACTTTTACTTGGAAAAAAAATACACACAAAGGATTTATGTTCCATTCCTACAGTCTCCCTTGAATATTTTTCCCCCAAGTTATCTGGGGCAATCTGTTAGTAATTTTGTTGTACAAAATTAAAAAATAAATAACTGAACTTTAAGGTAATAAATGCTAATGATAATGACTCATGAAATGGAATAATAGAGGAATTTCTAAAATACTGTAGTATGACATAGGCTATCAGTAACACCATTAAAATGAATTTTTTAATATTTGAACTTGCTTTTCTGTTGGATATTTTTATTTTAAAGTGCTGAAAATTTTGATAAAAAGTAATATTTCAAACTGCCCATAGGTAGCTCTGAGAATAGCCTGAGATTTCCCAAGTGATTCATGGGAACAAGGACAGTTATGAGTAAATATAGTTTCAGTCAACTTGCTATTTGGTGTTAAACACATACATACACACCCCACTGCAATTCATATGCACAGTAAATGGTTTCTTTTTCTAAGGACCCAAGGACAGATGGAAGTTTATTTTTTATTATGTTTTTGATCTCTTAAGATATAATTAAAGGCAGTGTATATTAAAATAGAAGGCAAAGGAACAAGAGAGCAAGTCAGTGTGTTTACTTACTATTATGAATTTATTAGTATGCTTAAAACAGATTGTATAATACATTTTGTGAAAATCCAGCTGTTTCTCGGCAACTGGAATCATTTTAATTGCATGGTATACTATTAAATAACAAAAGTCATCTTAAGACACTCAGTTTATGGTGTGCATAGGAGCAGCTTTGTCCAAATTATGATAAAAAGCTAGAGCCTTCAGCGTCATTTCTTCCTATGGCTGTTGTGTTGAATAAGTGACATACGCTTGACAGAAGTTGTGTTACCTCTGTATGCTGATTCACTGCGGAAATACTCTTAAGAGAGACCATTATACAGTACCTTTCTTGATAAGGGTGGCCTGGCAGAGAAGTCCCATGGCTCTGAATAGGTGGCAGAGAAACCATATTGGTTTAGGAAGCCAGAAGAGTGTATTATAGAGCATGTTTAAAGGAGGACTGTGGGACCTGCTCATAGAAGCAAGGTATGTGATCTCTCTAGTTTTGGGAGCCTAGACTTGAATATAAGAAGCCAATGCCAAATGAAAGGAAAAGCTGTGGAAGGCAGGAGCTTGGAAAGCTCTTTGCAGGACAATAGGGGGGGTATTCTAATCAAGTACCCCCACACCTACAGCCTGGCTATGTCAGGGAGGAGGTGACCTGCACAATTGTGACCTCCACCCTGGGGCAGATGTCCAGAAATATATTTGGTTGCTTCTTTATATTATATAGGTCTGACGAGTCAAGTATGATGCACCTTAGGGACACAGGAAATTTCAGGTCTTAATTAGAGAAAATTGAAATATTTAGGATTCATGGTGGTACATTCTGTGAATATTGAGTGATATTTATTTTTGGCAGTATTTAAAGCGGACTAATTGGTTACCTGGAATTCATTCTCACTGAAATTATTTCAATGCTTGTGTAAGTGATCAAAATGATGGATTTCTTTTTATTTGTGAGCAGGCTTCATGGAACAGAGGTTGCTAGTGAGCCCTCTGGTCAGGATGGGTAGAAGGAATAGAGAAGAAACTACTTGAAACAGTCCTAATTGATAGTGCTGAGCAGGGTCATTGAGGAAAACTATCTATCCTCTGTCCTTACTTCCAAGAGGGATTGGAGAAAAAAATGTAGCTAAATTTTGGAAAGGGTAGGTATGGAATACCTGACAAAGGTTGTGCTTGTAGAGGTAAAGAAAAAACCTGGTCAACCGTTTGGGAGCAAAATATTCTCTATGAATTTATTATTATCTTCTGTTCTTTAAATTCTTTACCTTGCCTTAAATAGCCAAAAATGTGATGAAGAATAAATGAACCATAATAAAGATAAACAGAAAAAAAAAACAGATCCAGGCATGGGCAGTAAAGGATATTGAGAGTTATATCCTAAGTAATCTCCATTTGAAAGACAATTTTAATCCAGTCTCCTTAAAACTTTATCAATCTCTATTCATTGCAGGAGACAAGTCTGAGATATGAAAGAGGTTGAAAAAAAATATGGTAGACATATGTCATGCAAACCCTAAGTAGACAAAAGCTCCTTGAGCTACCACAGTATGAAACCAAGTGGACTTCAGCCAAAAACATGAGAGAATATAGAGAGTAACCCCATATAAAGAGAAGAGAATCTACATACCAGGAAGATACAGCCATTCCAACTTGTATACACCAAATAATCTATGATGCAGAAATTGACAAACTGAAAACTTAAAATGTGAATGGACTACTTATAAATGTTAGAATGATCAACACGAGCTTAAACATATCTTCACAGAATAAAATAGAATCTAATTAATATATATGCTCTAACAAAAATTTGGATTGGTGACTATTTTTTACTCTTGAATAAAACATTTCTGGAAATTGAACATTTACTGAGGTATTCAAGTTCTATAATATTGTAAAAGACTAAAATTTATAAAAATTACTGTAAAATATTATTCAAAAATCAAGATACATCCAAGCATGTTGGAAAAGAAGAGATTTCAATGATAATTAGATCATATTTTAGCTCTAAATAAGAAAATACCACACATGACAATTGTGGGTCTCAATAAAAGAAGTGTTCAGGGAAATCTTGGAGACTTAAATGCACATATTGGCATAAAAAGCAAGTGAAGCCTCTATATCAGGAAGTTTAAATATACAGGAAATTAAATAAAATAGAAGAAATTAAATATAAAATAAGTTCATCCATTGAAAATAAAATTAAATAGGAAATTCTTATCTAAAGGAATTTTTAAAAATAAATGAATATATTTCTGAAAACACTCTAGAAAAAGGAAAGAAACTTAGTTCCTAACTTGTTGTATGATGCTAGCATAACTTTTATGGAAATATAGGGACATTTTTGTGACAGAAAAATTACTATAGGCCAGTCTTACTCATGAAAAAGTTACAAATTTCTAACATACAAGCAAACTAAATCTAAAATATGAGGAGATAGACTCATTATGTTTATTTGTAATTATATATTTGTGATTATTATAGATGATTATTTGATTAAATCCAGGAACAAGCTTGTTTAATACTCAGATACTAATCAATTAAATCCATCATATTAATAGAATAAAAAAAATCATGATCAAATGTGTAGAGAACAAAATACTTGATAATATCAAATAGCTATATAAAATAGTTTTCTTAATAGAAATGTCATTATTTGAAAAAAACTATAATAATAATTGATGAAATACTTAAATACTTCAATTTAATAATGAGAGTTAGAATAAGGAACTGGAGATCCTAGCCAATGTATAAAGCCAGAAAATGAATTTAAAAATTAGATTTTGAAAATGGAGATATATAACTGACATTAATTTGCAGAACATGTCTGTGTTTATGAAAAATTTAAATTCACAAATTATAATATATAAGTTAGTATTGCAAGACTGCTGAATGCCATTGTTATGGAACTAGTAATGGATGATCTCTTCACCAGCCATAAGATTCCAGAATGTAAATTTTTGTGATAATATCATATTACGAAAATTTAGTAGATGTGTATGGTGTAAGAATCCTATAGTCAACAGAACTGACAAGATTTATGGTATACAATTCCATAGAACATGTCACTTAATTTAGATAATCATCAGAGTAAAAATGGTTATTTTATAACCAAAATGGGACTTTTCTCTGTGAGTGGTCACTGCCCACAGCACTATAGAAAACACGTAAATTAAATCTGGGCCAGACAGCATCTTAATTCAGGTAAATATTTCTTTGAGAGAATATTGAAATCCTAGATTACTCCATTATAATAATGTCATAGAGTAATTTCATATTTTAAATTATTGGTAAACTCTACTATTTAAAATCTCTGTTTTTGTGAGTTTAATTTGATAATATTTATTATCTCCTAAAACATTTCAAGTGTAAAATAAGCAAAAGCCCAAGACAATTGTAGGCCTTCTTTAGAAAAAAATAAAAGGATTACATATCACTTAATTTAGCAAATAATAATGAGGAGATGCACATGAAAGTGTTAGAAAATGAAAAATCATATTTTCACATCCAACCACAAATATATTATTTAAATGAGAAGGAAAACAGAAAAAAATTCAGTACACAAATGAAAAAGTAAATGTAATTCTACAATTATTAATATAGTTAAATGCCAATAACTTCCTAAAGTTTTTACTTCAAGGGTTTTGGAAGGACATTGAGATTCTTCATGACTAGAAAATTCTTTGTGAATGGATAGAAATTGAACTCGGCAAAGGAAGTTTAAGGGATTTGTACTTATTATAAACATATATTTTCACTTATTATGCAAGTAGTGCTAGGTATTTATTGTAGGACTATGAACAAGTTTTTTTTTTTACATTGCTCATAAACTTCAAGGCAGTCCTGAGAGACTGTTGCTATTTTCCCATTATAAGTAGACAATTGATCTCAAGGGGACAGAAGGGTTGGTTAACAAGTACAAAAATACGGTTAGGTAGGAGGATTCATTTCTAGTACCTTGTAGCACAGTGGGGGAACTATAATTAGCAATAATTTATTGTATATTTCAAAATAGCTGGAAGAAAGGACTTTGAACTTAAAGAAAGCATAAATATTTGAGGTGGTAGATATGCCTGCTACTATGATTTGATGGTCACTCACTGTATGAATGCATCAAAATATCACACTGTATCCATAAATATGTAAGATTAGGGGTCAAATAAAATAAAAATCTATTCAGACTGAAAAATAAAATTATTGATCTATTATCAGAAATATCAATAAAAATTACACTTCAAAAATAAAAAGTGACCTATTAGATTAATAAATTGTAAAATTAGAGACCATATATATGTCATTAGATTTTATATATCCACTCTTAATATAACACTGGGAGGCCAGTTTTTAAAAAAATGTATCTTTAGGTGGTTTTCCATTCCAATTTTAATACATACTGAGTATACATGTGTGTGTGTGTGTGTGTGTGTGTGTGTGTGTGTGTGTGTGTACACACACACTAAACTTGTAAGGTCGTTCTGTTTTAATGTTCCTTACAATCTTCTGATTTCTTGAAAGCATGGTTTGCTTGTGGCCAATGGAACCTGTGCAGCAATGCCCTTCGGGTGCACCAAGAAAATCTGTTTTTGTCCCTATTGCAATAGTGTAACATGTTCTTGGCCATGTTATGTAAAAGCTGCTGTGATCATGAGGACACCTGGTTGGAGAGGCTGACCACCAGGGATGCAAACCTCAGACTTGAGTTTTAATTCCAGTTCTAACACTTAGAAATCATTTGACCTTCATTGAAATATTTGAGGTTTCTGAGTCTGAAAATGAGACAATGGAACATATTTCAAAAGGATATTGTGGTCAAAAAGGAAGAAAATTGATGTTAAATGTTTCATGCAATTTTAAAACAAAAAAAGTGCATAATGATAACTCTCAAAACAATTTGTACACATAAATCAAATTATCATCCTTTTCACATTATGAAAAATATTAAACATAAAAAAGCACTTTAGGTAAAATGTGTCTAACCATTAAGCTAAAGTTATAACATTTAGCCACACTTGCTTTACAATTTTTATTTGATATATAAACAACATGGTAATAAATCATATCTAATAGATGTAATTGTATGTACTAAATAGTAACTTAAGTTTCATTTTTTCCTGTTGTGTCTCCATTGAGAATACTATGCTAAATTCAGTACATATCAGTACAATATATGCACTGTTATTACAGATACATGTAACCTTCAACTATATTCTCTGTTGTGCATTTTAAAGGAGATTCTATTTGGTTAAAGGTCACATATATATGTAGTAACAAAACATGTGGAAATTCTGTTTAGTCCTCTTTTGATATGCTTGGGAGATTGGTTCTAGGACCCTCAAAAGACACCACAATCCATAGGTGATCAAATTCCTTGTGTGAAATAGTGCAATAGTGTATATAACCTGTGCATATAGTCCCATATACTTTAGGTTATATTTAGATTACTCCTAATACCCTTCTGCAGTGTAAATGCTATGTAAATAGTTTGTAATAATGTTTCATTTGGAGAACAATAGTTTGCACATGTTCATTACAGATGCAATTTGTTTCATATTTTTAAACACACTTGGTTGAATTCTTGGATGTGGAACCCATTGGTGTGGAGGAGCTCTAGATGCAATTTCAATATTTTATTATTTTACAGATTTATAGCTATGTAAATAGCATTCTAAAAAAGTACACACACCTTAAGAGTTCCAGTAGAGAAATTTTGACGTGTGTTTAGGTATTCATATAGAGCCATAAAACCATTACCACCATGATGGTGGAATGCACACCGCCCACAATTGCAAGCCCCAGCTCCTTAAGGTCCCTCCATTCTCTCCTCCTTGCCTACCCTCTCTCCAGGCAATCACTGATCTACCTTCTGTGACTGTGGCCTGCTGTGCATTTCCCAGATTTGCTAGTATCCAGGTGTTTGTCCTTCCCAGAATTCATCCTGGAAACCAGTGCTAGCTGACAATGTTAGGAGGTGCAGGTACTATGAGTGTTGAGGCTTGGAGGGCTCCCGCTCCTGGGGCCAGGGGCCCTAGGCTCAGTCCTTTCACTCTGCCCTCAGGCAGCAGCTCTGCTCCTCTCCTCCCTCTGGCCCTGTCTCCCTGTCACCCTCTTGCCTTCTATCCTGTGAAGCAGCGACTAGGCACATGCCAGATGCCAGTAATGTGATGGTGGACTTCCCAGCCCACAGAATACACGGCAATAGACGTTTGCTGGTTTTCAGTTGCCCGGGTTCTGGTATTCTGTTAGAGCAGCACAAATGGACTAAGAACACTCTAGGAATGGACTATGTTGTACAGTCCTCTCTTGTTAGAGTTCCTTCACTCAGTATGTTTATTTCCGGGTACTTGTCCATTTCATCTAGACTTCCTAAGGTTTTTGGCCTAGGAGTGTTCATAGTATTCTTTCTATTTGTTTGTTAATTTTTCAGAGAGATTTATTTAGGGAAGCAGATACACATTCTAGAGAGAATGTGGGCCACCTCCAGGGAGAGAGACAGCCCATAGTAATCATTTATAGACTTATTTTTTCCCCTCCTATGGTCATTAGTAATGTTCCTACTTTTATTTCTTATTTTAGTGATTTGAATCTTTTGTGCTTTATTTTTTTTGTCACCTTAGCTAAAGGTTTGCGAATTTGCTCATCTTTTCAAATAACAATTTTAGTTGTCGATTCTGTTCTCATTTTCTAATCTTTTATTTCCACCTCAACTTTTATGACTTGCTGACTTTTCTTTTTGTAGTTCCATAAGTGCAAAGGTAAATTGTTGATTTTGTATTTTTCTTATTTAGACAGCACACAAGCACTGGTGTAATTTCTCTTGGGTGATGGCTTCCGTGCGTCTCATAGATTGTCCTAGGTTGTGTGGGTATAAATGCTTAAGGAAGTCTTACCTAGATCTATAGATCCGGGACAATAAAGTGCTACACAGTCTCTCTCTTCACCATCTGCATGTAAAAGTGGGCAGGCAGAGGTGACTAGTGCGGCCTTCCTACTCAAAACAGGAGATCAGAAGTCATACAGGACCACCTATCCATACATAGTAGGGAATCTAGATGAGTAAATGCAAGGCATTCTTTGAATATGTCACAGACTGAGGCTGCTTTCCTGTGGCTCTCCTCTGCCTCTCAGCTCTTGCATACGCCTTCCTTGAGAGGAAGATGGTGTGTGCAGATGACTATTGCGTTTTCCCCCAGTGCTGGGGATGGAACCCAGGGATGCTCTAACACTGAGCTCATCTCCAGCAGTTTCTGTTTTATTTTGAAACAAGATCTTGCTAAGTTGTCCAAGCTGGCCTCAAACATGTGATACTCCTGCCTTAGTTTCCTGGGTTCCTGGGATTACAGGTGTGTGCCACTGCCCCTAGCAGATAGCAAGCATATTGAAAAGGCTATTTGTCTTTGAATTTTGGGATACAGCAGTATTTTAAAGTTTGTTATTGTCTCTTCTCTTTCCCTTTCAGTCTAGCTGATATATTTCTGTCAATGTAGTTTTCTCAAAAACTATGTGTGTCTTTCCTGTATCTTTGGTTCACCAAAATAGACAAAAGTCACAACTAAAGGTATAATTGAAATAATCCCTTCTCTACCTTAGCCACATTTCTCAATTTTATCTCTAAACCTCTTTCCTGAGAGTGCTTAGAAGTCTGAATTTAGCATATCTTTATTTGCTCACCCTGGGACTTTTCACAAACATTGAAAACTAATTCTTTTTTTAAATAGTTCAATAGTTTACTCTTCCATTTTGCTATAAGCAATGAGATGATGTTCTAACTTCAGCATTTTGCTTAGAAATCTACTTAAAGTACATCATTAAGTTCACCAGGGACATCTTGTGCTTACCATGTGACTGCAAACAAACTGTCCAAGTTTTCTGGCACTATATAGTAAGGGCACCCCTTCCTCTGGTTTCAAAAAATGTTTCTTCAGTTCCCTCAGAATCAGGTCATTGTGCAAGGGCTTCCGACAAGTGCTGCCTACCAGATGGCACTTCATGTCTGACTATTTTGAGGCTCTTATTTATCGATGACTGAGCAATTGGATTGTCGTATGAGTTTTCGTAGTTTCACTGTGAGCTCCTAGCTTTTTAGAAATTGTATCCAGAGAGTTTTCAGGCATTAATTCTTTCATGGTGTTTTTGACCCCGCTGTGTCCTTCCCTTCTTTGGGTACTTCAGTGACACACACGAGGCCACTCAGTTGTCCTGTGGCTCACTGTGGCTCCGCCCCTTTCTGTCATCTTCTGTGTGTGTTTTCGTTTCTGTATGCTGTACCTCCACATTTGATCACCTTCTCTTTTACAAGTTTAACTTGCCATCAATCCCATCCTTGTGTTCATGTCACATACTGCTTTTCATCTCCAGACATTCATTTGGGGTGTTTTGATATCTTTCTTTTGTCTATTTAACTTTTAACCATCCAGAATACAGTTATTGACTGATTGCAAATTCTAACATCTGTCATTTTTAGTCTGTTTGGATTGATTTTCCTCCTCATTTAAATTGCAATTTGTTCTTTCTGTGCACATATGGTAATATTTAACTATAATCCATATATTTTGAATTTTACTCTGGGAATTCTAGACTCTATGTATTCATATAACTATTGTAAGATTTGCCCTGGGACAGTAATTCACTTAGGAATAATCAGATTTATTGGGGGTTTGATGTTTTAATGGTTAGATGGGAGTTATATTAAATCTAGGACAAATTATTCCCCAGTCTTGAGGCTAAATTTAGTGTGGGGGGGAATTCTAGCTATTGTCGTGGGAATTCTGAAAGTGACCAACAATGTTAGTGGGAAGGACTCGTTCCAGCTTCCCTGGGCACTGAGCATGTACCTGCCAATCCCCTTAGACTGTTCTATCTTTGACCTCACGCGTTTTCCTCCCATGTATGCATAAGGAGTAGTTGCTAAATGCCTGAGGGGATTCTGGAGAGAGACTGAGAACTTTCCCTTGGTGAAGCTCTCTGGTGGACTTTGCTGCCATCCCTGGTCATCTCAGTCCCGGACCCTTAGCTCTGTCTCTTCATTTTGGAAAATTCTTCAAAAACACCTTTATAATGGGGTTTGCTCATTTGCAAATAAAGCATTTGCTATAAAGCATACCAGGTGCTGAGAGACATCTGGGACAGAGCTGAGTTGTCCTGTTGAAGTCCAGCCAATGAGTAGAACTGACTCTTACCTACAAGTTTAGGCTAGACCAGGAAGAAATGAACAGTTAATACTATATACCATGTGGCTATAGTATTATGATTTTTTAAATTTTATTTAGTTATTTTGTAGCATTTATAGCTATCCATTATGGATAAATATGGTACTTTTTTCTAAAACTAGTATTTCATTGAAGTAAATTGCTGTGGTCAAAGTAACTCATAGAGTTAAATTCAACTTCCATTACACCTTTTGCAAATTTGAAATAATACTGATATTTGAGATAAAATTTTAGGTGTAGAAATTATGGGAATAAATGAAAGTCTTTTATCATTTAAAATATATTAATTTTTATGTCAAAATAAATAAGCTAAGTTACTAAAAGTGATCAGTTACAAATTAATCCAGAAACAAGTGCTTTGAAACAAATGTTAAATGGAAGTATTTAAACAAAAGAAATTTGATGTTTCTTTGGGACGATAATGTCATGAACTCCAATGGAATGGCTATTCTTTACTTATTAAGTATAGTTATGATATTTTATCTTTCTTTTATATCATAGTAAAATAATGCAGCATATTGTCACCACAATATGGATTGGAAGGTAGAATTATAATAAAGATCTGATTATCAGAAAGATTGAGCCACTGTCTCAGAACTTGTTTAGAACTTGGTCATTGCAATCAAGCCTCAACCCTCTGATAATCTTAGTTGTATCGCATGATTGTCCACACTCTGCATCACTCTGCCACTTCTTCTCATCCCTGCTGGTGACTTTGGGTGGGAATGGTGCCTGCATTGGGCAGCATTCAACTACTTTGGTGATGATTTGTTCTTGATATATTATTCATAAACTCCTTGAGAGGTTTCCTTATTTGCATAGAATTTTATTACCCTACTTCCACATGGACATTCATGCAAGATTCTTTTCTTCATGTTTTCATTTGTTGCCAACAATGCCACTAATATTTTGCATATAAATATTTAATTTTTCTTCTAAAACTTCCATGTGAATATTTCAATTGTTGCAACTCACATGGTTTGAAAAGACTAGGGCATGTCATCTCTGTTTAAAAGCAGTTTATAAAACAAAACTAGTACATTATGCTGCAAAAATAGTCCCCCTAGGGTGTTTTGTTGTTGTTGTTTTTAGTTGTAGATGGACATGATTTCTTCATTTTATTTATTTATTTTTATATGGTGCTGTGGATTGAACCCAGTGAGTGCCTCAACTGCTAGCCTGGGGCTCTGTCACTGAGCTACAGCCTCAACCCACTGATAGTCTTAATGACTACTTCTTTCATCCTCATGTGCAATTATATTTCACAGTGGAAAGGCCTGATGATGCCATCATGGGAAACTTACTTTATTAATGTGTCAGTGTTATGGATGATAGAAACAAGCACTACTCAAGGATACATGTAGGTTGGCAAGACTGGAAGAGAAACCTCTCGGGGCCAGTAGTGCAGGAGAGCGGAGAACCTGGATGGTGAGTCACATGGCCCAGGCAGGAGGAAGGTGAAGTCCAGAGAGGGCCTGTCTGGGATCCAGAAGCAGGGAAGAGTAACTGGGAAGACAGCTCACCTTCTTCATGTCTCCATCAGGTTAGGCTTTCTTACTGGGGGAACATTTTGGCCTGATGTTGAAAGCAAGCAAGCCAGGCAGCTGTGCGGCCAGTGAGCTCTTCCCAGGTGGACGTGGGACTGTTCCAGCATTTTCCAGTGGGACACAGTTAATCTTTCTCATCAGTTCTTTTAGTCTTTCTACCTAAGTACAATATATTTTATTACTCCATTTTACTAGATCTTTTTCATGTGGCTAACAGAATACTAAAAATTATGAATAGAACATTTTTGTTAAAGAGGAAATTGCTCTGTCCAGTGAAAATTGAATGGACGCCAGCATCATTCCTTCCAAAGCATCTAAGTGGATGAGCTCAGACACTTCTGACGCTAACAATGTGCGGTCAACCAAGTTCAGCATTATTTATTAGAAATAATGTTTTTAAACCATGGTGATAAGTGTAGCCTAATCACTTCTTACTGTTTTTTCTTCACTTATAACTTCATTTAATCTCCTCACTTGAATGGGTATGGGCATATATGACTTAAATATATATGCAGGCAATTTTAAAAAGCTACTTTATTTTATATTTCATTTGACTATCAGATCCAAATTTTAGTCTCCTGTGTTTCAGGTTGACTGGAAAAGAAACATTCAATGCATTCATCCACACATACGTATGTATTCTTAGAAGAGGTCATTGGGATTGCTGGCGATAATGAATCATTTACAGGTTTTTCTGGGGTAATTGACCATGGTAATGATGAACTAAATTTCAAAGATTAAATAAATAGTGTAATAATAAGTAGTGAGGATTGCATTTGCCTTTTTAAAAAAAAATTAAAATAGTTGTTTTCAGTCATGGAAGGTAAATCTTACTAAGAATATAAAAGTAGTTACATCTACTTGTCTGTCTCATTCTACTCTACTTTAGAAAAATAATTTCTGAATTCTGAGCCAAAGGGGTTGTAAATAAAGACACCAACAGGAATAGTTTGAAAATTAATTAGCAATAATTTTTCTCCTCTCCCTAAATTACTGCAGTGAACTAAATTATGGAACTATCATAGATCTATACAACGGAAGTTTTTAATTAAGACCTTAAAGTCATTTAAACAACCACACACTAAAGATTACAAGTATAAATTTTTTTGTTATTTTCAATATAAATTGTCATTTGATTGGATTGCCTTATAGTTTTGATATATGAAATCACTTTAAATGCAAATTCAAATAATGACTATATGCAATTACTTGTGTATATGCATTGCTACTCAGCCTTTAAATATATGGAAACTTACAAATAAATATTCACAAGTCCTGGTTTTTTTTCATATTTTTCACTTTCTGATATTAACAAAGTATAACACATCAATTTAACTGTTAAGATCCATTATTTAGGAAAAACAAAATCAACAACAAAAACATGTGGCCATATTGACCAATATTCAAATTTATAATAGCATTGAACAAATTTTAAATTTAGTGTGAATATTGAAAATGAAAGTTCCTCAGACTGGGAATATAGCTCAGTGGTAGATAGAGCATTTGCTTAGTGTGTGCAGGCCCTGGGTTCTACCCTAAAGATGACCAAAAAAAAAAAAAAAAAAGCAAAAGAAAGAAGAGAAATGATAGTTTTCCAAAGTCCATGTGGCTAAGCAAAGTGATCAGATTTACTAGATGTACCACTAGTAATGACTTTGACTCTAAGAGGAGTTTTTTTGAGAAAAATAAAATTAATTTTAGATGGATGAATGAGTTTACCCATTATTTTTATTTTTATTGTCACTGAGCATTTCATGAGATCTTTAGTGTTAAAATATTTTAGGTGATGACCTATAGACACCTTAAAGAATCTTTGTGTATTATCAAATTTTCTCATATTTAACACAAATCTCAGAAAGCTCCAGCTTCTGACTCTTTATATAGTACCCAATAATATAATGTTCAGACATAATATTCTCCCATAGTCCTAACTTCATTGCTATCTCATTCGTACGTGCCTCCCTTCCTCTTGTGGGAAGGGTACCAGAAGGGATGTCAAGAGTACGAGAAATTTATAAAAGTTCAATAGTTTCTTAAACTCTGCACCAAAACTTATCATTGATAGAAAACAAGATATTACTGAAATTTAATGTCATGAATCTGGAATAAAATTAAACTTCTATCAACACTGAAAAAAAAAGTTATTATTCACCCCAAATGCCATATAGTGGGGTTTATATGCCTGGTGCTTAAAGAGTAGTGAGTTTAGCATATATCATACTGGATGAAAAGGGATTTTGCGTATTTCCCAATACTTCTCTGTTACTGTTCAGAGGTGATCAGAGGCATGATCTGAATTCTCACCTAGAAAGTTGTCATGGAAGCTGATGAGGTTGTAATCCAGAAAGGAAACTTGTATCTGATGGGTGAAAGTAACCCTGGTGTTGTCTCCAGGAATAGAAGGCACATCAACATTTTTGATGACTCCTGATTATAGGCTAGATTGTAGAACATGCACCCACGAACCGTGTCATCTGCACTTGCTTTGTATCAAGCTTGGAGCGAATCAGACAGTCATGTATCTTATCCAAGACGTCTTCCATGCAGTCCTGTAATGCAGGCCCTTTGCCTGTAAACCCTGAAGATCAGCTGTTCTCACTTCTCTACGTTTTTTCTTAATGATCATAGATGATACCAAAAGAGGCGAAGCACGATGGGGCAGAACAGACAGCATTTCTCGTGCTGCTGAAGTTCGAGTAGACAACAGAAGACTTAGATGTCCATAGCCCTTTCTTATCTTAAATACTTGGAAAGGGAAGAGAACAAAAAAGGAACTGAAGGCCTAATTTTGCAAGGAGTATCCATAATAGAATTGGGTTTTCTGGAGCAATTTTGCATTGTTTTAAACAGTGAGAGATGAAAATATCCAGTGGTGTTCTATAAAACACTGTGTCAAGGACTGAGGCATAAGAAGAGCTCATAGGACTAGAAGTTCTTAGAAGACCATAATGGGGAAGCTAAGAATCATTCTCAATGTGCTGAGATCTGTACAAACTAATACCCACAGAATAAATCTGACCTAACAATTGTGTACAATTATTGTTACCTTTATGTTAAATGCGGGTAAAACCTATTCAAAGGAAGATATGTAATATAAGATTAGTTAGTGTATTAAAACCCTCCACACATGTGTAGCGAGATCCTCAGTAAAGCATATGCATGCACGTCCTGTCAGACTCCACTCAACACTGGGCAGGTCTCCATTGCAGACTGCGGGGGAACATGCTGGCTCAGGGAAGGGAGGGAGGGAGGCCCCTGCCCACACTGCCAAGCTCTCTGCTCCACCAAGTTTTACTGCATTAGAAATGCCTTCGTGTTAAGTGCCAGCAGTTAATTAGCAACTGAGATTCAGGGCTCGGGAGTGACTCAGACATAGACAGGATTTGGAGACAGAGCTGAATGAAGTGGTTATGATTGAAATAAAGAGAAGCCATCAAGTGAAAGGGAATGCCAGTGATGGGAACCCAGAGGAGGCAGCCTGCAGAAGGAGCGCATCAGAGAAGGGGGGGAAGCCAGGAGGAAGCGACATCACAGAAGGGGGGGCTTCCGTGAGCAGGAGAGGAGATGGCGTTTGCAAGGGCAAAGCACAGGGGGAAGTACCCCTGAAACACGGTAGGACAGGAACTTGAAAGTAGAACTTCCAAGCGCAGAAAAGAGAAGCAACATACACACAACCGAGCTGCAGGCCGAGTTTTCCAGAAAAAGTACTATTTTTAAAAGCAGGTCAATATGAAAAACAAATACAAACACCATGTTTAAAAATAAATGTGTGGTCACTAAATTTATCAAACCTTGATCATTTGGAAATGACTTTAAAACTTAAAAGTACTAAATATTTTTAAGTAATGTTCAGCTCATAAAAGTATTCTGTGAAAGACTTAAATCAATATTTGTGAACACTCAATGATTTTAATAGATTATAAAGAAAACACCTAAATACTCAATTTCTACTTTAAATTAGGTTAGGAAGCTATTACGTTCCTTTTATTTGATGTCTAGTATATAGTATAACAATATTACACATGAGTTCCTTCGTTTATGTTAAGATAGACTGCATGTCTGGTATGAATGACTCTGAGGACTAAATCAAAAGACAACAGAAACCATCAGTGACGTGCTCACTGTCCCATTGAAAGGATGCCTGGTTTATGCCCGTTATGGTGTTGCATCCAATAGTGTAAAGTGGGTCAGGACAAATAGTCTTATTTAAGCAAAACATGCAAATCTATGAAAAATCCTGCAAACAGAAAATGATTCAAGGTCATACAAAGGCGGGAAGAGTGGCATTTAAACACTGGTCATCTTGATGTTGTTTAGCAACATTCTCAATTACTATTGTGCACTGGTGAGACCTTCGGCAACACTCCCTGGGCCAGCGTCTTTTCACAAAGGGCAGGATAGTCCATAGACCTCACAGGAAGATGAATTTGTGCATTAGATCTTCTTATCTTGATTTGCAGCAGGCAGCACATTTCTTTGTTCAATGGGAAATTTAAGGAGTGTATAGCTCGGTGTGTTCTCAGGAGAACAAATGATCTTACCCAGGAATAATAATTAATGGATTAATATTAACTAGGGTTATGCACCTAATGAATTCTCTGAAATTTCTTCAGTATTTCTCTCCTTATTTTTGTCACTCTGTACTAGACAGTGTACTAGCAGTTTCTTTTCCTATTGATGATGGGAAGTGATGAATATTCACTTTCCACCTGGTCCTAGGTAGCTCAGCTGTTGAGAAACGGCATGTGCATGGTTGTCTACAAGAAAGTTTTCTCACCTGGGATCTTCTAGTTCTAGTGCCCAGTTCTCAACTATAGACTCCTCTGGAGAAGTGGCCTTCAAACCCTGGTAGCCTCTCTGGGTTCCCGTGCTCTGCCGTCTTTCGGTCCTCAGCTTCCTCTCACATCCACACCATCTCCCCTTTCACATCATCTCCTTCCTCCTCTAGACAGAAGTCAACCCCAGGAGCTTCCCGGGTTTACTTCAGAACAACTAGACCCACATACCAGAAAGTCACAGAAATGACAAGTACAGACGCAGACCAGAGGACTGCATGTTCAATAGATGGCGGTTCTAGTGACCCAATGACCCCATAGCTTTCCAGTTTGCACTCAACCAAATCAAGAGGCCGATGGAGCATGCAGCTGGCCAGTGTGATGACGAAGCGCTGGGCGAGGATTCGGTAGTGACAGGAGTGTGCTTTAGAAGGACACGCCCTTCTCATGGACACAATTAGTGAGGAAGCTTCCTCAGTTTTTCTTCCATAAAAACAAAGTAATGACCTGGAATTGTTGCAGAACTCCCAGTGCCAAAAACATCATCATCTTGAGCGGTGGATGCATGAAGTAATTATAAACAGCTCCAGCCACATCATTAGCAGAAGCATTTAACAACTATAGTTATTATGCTAATAATTATGAATCAAAACACATGATATGAGGGATTTTAAACTAATAAGATTATAATGATCACTCACTGACAAGGGATATTTTAACAAGCCTTAAGATATAAATGAGATTTCAAAACATTACACAGGTTCCTGCAGCAGATCTAGCATGTTAGTGATTCTAGGGTCCGTCCACAGCGAAGTGAGAGTACAAGAAAATGGCCCTGGTTCTCTGGGGCTGTGTCTCCCTCCTCCTCCTCCTGTTGAGTTGATTTCCTGCCCTTCCTTCCCCATAGATCTGCTTCCTCCAGGAAGCACAGTCCCTAGTCCTGGGATCTAATATACAGGCAGAGGTGAGTAACTGAATGAGAAGCCTGAGTCCTGGGCCCTCAAAAGTATAAAATTAAAGTCAAAACTGGCTTAATCATCCCCAAAGCTTAAGGACTTATTATCTCCATTTTATCTCAGGGCAACAAAGTGCAATACATTTTCAAAACACAGAGGCCACCACCCTTCTCCCAGTCCTGGCCAAGGCCATGATGGCCTTCACCTCCTTCGGTTTTTCATTCCACCAATGAAATAATGAGTGATGCTGGATGGCTCCTTGTAGTATTGAGAAGAGAAAAAAAAAAGATGAAAGTTTTTCTTCTCTCCCATACATGAAACATACTAACTTTACTGAAATCTGAAAAATATACATGCACAAATGCTTCTCCACTGTAATTGGAGAAGGGAGCCTGCATTGTGTGTACACACTCCTTCCCGCTACATACTCCTCAGGAGCTTTAAATAACCGGATTTGGCATTTGCAAAACAATATAGTCGTCATCTGGGAATAATTTGGGAATAAGAAAGCACCATTGAAGGCAAATGTAACTTTTCTTTTTACTAATTTTTAACAAGTTTTTCAGCTTTAAAAATTAGAGATGAAGCCAAAATTTATGATGACAAACTTTCCCGATTATTTTTGATATTTTAGATCATAGTTTTAAGATAAACACATGTAGGTGCAAATAATAAATTCTTCTTTAGAGTAACTCTGAGTTTTTCTTGTACCAATAGCTGATGATTGCTCCTATACCAACTGGTTTCCTTATTGCTAACAATTGTGGCTTCTGACCTTGGTTATAATTCTTCACAACAGTTTGAATCACTTCACTTCAACAGCAGAATTTTTAATTCTCCCTTCACAAAGTAGAAACCATTTCATATTCTGGACATTCTTAGATTTGTAAATAGACAAATAAGTATCAGAGCAATCTCAGTGGGGTCCGGGAGGGGTAATAGTGCAGCTTATCTGCTGAACATTTTTCAGATGTGGGAAAAGCAACAGTAGCAGTACAGCGTGGAGCATCTGCTGTCTAAAAGGGAGGTGTCACTCATCCATACTCGCCACCATGGGCTGGGTTCTTCCTCCCTGGTCAATGGTGCCCAAGCCTGTGGCATTGCCCATACCCTAGGGTGGATTTCCATAAGGCTCAACCAGTGTTCATACTTCATGGAACCCTATCCTCTTCAGTGTGTGTGTGTGTGTGGCAACTCTGACTGCTTCTAGCCAATACAATACAGAAAAAGCGGTGAACTGTCCCCCCAGGCGAAGATGAAGGATTTCACATAGGCAATTCATATAGCAGCATGGGAGATTCCGAGTTGATGAAAAAGGAGTATACTGGGTGGGCCTGACACAATCAGATGAAAAACTATATTGACTCGCTGGGCCTCTCCAGGCAGCAGGGAACCTTGCTTTTTGTCCCAATGACCTCATGTCCTTGTGTTGAGGAGCTCTGAGTGCCTGTAGTAGCTGAGAAAGCTTCCAGCTCAGTCCACAAGAGGAGTCCCATAGGTGCAAGGAAATGAATTCTGCCAAACACCAGCTCAAGTGTAGAGTAGGAGAAGACAGAAGTATTGGCCTCAAGGATTCTGTTATTATCCACAGGTAATTCAAGTCCACGCTGAAGTGGCTGATATCAGAGCAACTGTTTATTACCCTCACCTCTCATTTTCATACCTTCCCTTTGGCACGGTCTCTTCTGAAATGTGTCTTCATGTATATAAAAGATTTAGAACATGTTTAATATATGTCTATTTAAAGTCAATGTACTTTCATGCTTGTTGGTGAAGAATTTTGTGTGTTACTCACCTGTAATGACTTTTGGTTAAGCCACTGCATGTTCTGACTCCCAGGTGGGGTGCTGGGGTTCAGGTGTCTTCACACATCTTGGCTGTCTTCTGCCACCTTGGAAAGACCCACAGACATGGTAGGACAGTGCTGGAGAAGGACCCACATTCTAGTTGATGTTCTGGAGAACATATTCCCTTGGACATCCATGGTGTCTGATGCACTAGAGCTCAGTTCTCCTACCTGTCTCAGGTACTCTTTCCTCGTCTAGGTACTGTTCTTAGTAATATATATGGCAGTATTTGCACGACAGAGCATTCTAAATAAATATGAAGTGCTACAGACCTGCAACACTATTTAATAATGTATTTGAACTATTTAGGTGCTGCAAATAATACGTTAAAGAAACTAAGTGTAATGATGTCAGTCTTGGGACCTGGCTGGCATGCCATTAATCCTTCCAAGACTATAAAACAGGTAATTTAGAGCCCCAGTGGAGGGCATCAGAATCCATCTGCTGCTGCTCTCTTCTTGTCAGATGAAACTTACTCTGTGTGCTCTTTGTCCGACACATTGCTGCACATTTATGTCTAGTGCCATCTGGATCGTCTGGTTTCCCCTATATCCTTACATGTTCCGGTTTGTATTTCCCCTCCTCTCTGCCCCATGACTCACAGTGATTCTGCTGCTCTGGAGCCATTTTATTTTTTAGGAGAAGTCCCTGAGGTGTGCATCGACCAGCAGCCTCAGCCTGCCTCCTGCACCTTCAGGTCGCTCTCCCTCTGCCTCTTTTCAGTAGATCTGTCCGCCCTGTGTATCAGTGTGTTATCTAAGAAATCAAGAAAACGTCAGGTCCCTAGTGTGTTCATAAAAGTGGTTGAGGTTCATTTTGTTCATTCATTGATAAATTATCAATTTTCATCAAAAGCATGCCACCAGGTAGGTCCTGGACCAAGGGCTTTGCATATAAAGTACAAAGCATATGTCCCTGGGGGATGGGGTAGGGCTTGGGGATGTTTCTCAACTCCTGTGGGTCGTGCTCACTGGCCAATGTGTGTTGCAATCCATTTTTCTGCCACCATTCTCCAGGGATAAAACCATGAGAAGAAATTGATCTTCTTTGCTTAGACTGAGGGACCGCCCCAGCTTTTGAGAAAGCCACTCCATTCAGCCACAGTTTACACCCAGTATGGTCATCACAGAAGTGAGATGAGGAGACGCACATAGGCTCAGTGGGGTCCTGAAGAGGGAACCTGCTTCTGGCTGAGTGACTGTCATGAAGACATGCCCATGGCAGAATTGGACTAAGATCTGCAGCAGGATATGGTGGCAGGGTTAGCCTTGCCCAATGGGGAAGTGTTCACTCCAAAACAGAAATTTACAGAAATAGTTGCAGCCAACACTTAAAAACCCAGCAAGCAAACAAGCAGCAGGGACCTGTTATTATGCTGTGCATGAGAGGATGGCAGAAGGCCTCCTCCTGTAAGGCTGTGCATTGCTGTCCTTCTTTAGTTCTCATGTTAGGAGTATTTGCATCTGTCCTAGCTCCTCATTCTGCAATCCAGGAGTTGGCTCTGATCCTTACCATCGGAAACTAACACCATCAGCTTCCAGTTCTTTGTTCTCAGCTACAGGTTCATCTGTCTCCCCAGCACACCTCTGTGAAGTGCCAGAGACGACACCACCATGGTACCTCCTCCCTCTGGCTTCACATGTGTTTCTCTTTCAATGTCTCAGAAATGAGTTACTGGCCACAAGGAAAGCACAGACTTTGTTGAATACTTCAGAGAGGAGATACACAGGAGTAGAGAAAGGAGAGAGAAACCACATCAAGTCAGTCACTTTTCCAAATTTCTCTTCTAGCTGCCATGTTGCCAAAAGCCTGTTCCCATCCCCATTTCCCTGCAGAGTCGCATTCAATGCCCCCTCACCCACTTGCCCAGGACTTTCATTAGATTGTTGTGTGATTTTTCATATCTGTTTTCAGAATAGCATTCCCTGCTTTGTCTGAAGCTTGTGCTCAAGCTTGAGACCTATATTTTCAAGAATATCTTTAATTTCAAAATCAAATTAAGAATCTCAAAGACAATGGACTACTTAAAATGAATTCTTGCATATAAACCAAATTAAGCAGATTTCAGCACTGAATGTTGACTTGTATTCTCCTGAGTAGAACATTTGGGTGTACTTGACTTTAAAAAACTTGGAATTGACTTTGCTCAGCCAGCCTGGGACTACAATTCACATACGAAGGGGATATCATGTTTTTTTTTAACACATGTGAAAGTAAGCTTTGGGTGGTTTCTTGTGCACTATCTTATGATAGGGAAATGGAGTAAGAATCACAAAGGATTGCATTGCTATTTAATGGCATTATATTCACTTAAACTGTATATGTTGAAGACCAATACTCATGAATCTTAAAAGTGCCATTGCCTTTCTGACACCTACACATCATGTTCAGTGTATGCCAATCCATATACACACTGTTGTCAGAAAATTTAGACTCAGATTCTAGGTCAAGATCTAACTATGTCCTCTTAATAAAAACACTTCCACTTTTCTCCTCAGTTTCCTTGGAGTTAAAAATAGAAAATCTCTGATTATTTTACTGTAGAGCCTATGTAGATTCATAAACCAAATTATCTAAAGTCATTCATCAATGAAAAAGGAAATGACCAACTTCACTGGGTTATTGATCGGATTCAAAAATGGTGCGAGCACGTAGAGCACAGAGCCGAAGGCCTGGGGTCGGGGAAGTGCTTCAAAACTTCTGCCAGCCCATCTTTGTCTCCCTCTCCCTCTAGTCCTCCTCTTGTGTAAGTGTCTCATTTATGAAGAAAGCTAGCAGTCGATGAGAAAGAAATGCATTATTATGAGGAGAATTGGTTTATCAGGCAGCACATGAGCACTTCAAATGCAATCACCTTTGCTTCCCGGTGGCTTCTCGGGAGCTTCCACCGCACACCATTACTTGTTTCATGAGAGGTTGCTTTCTCCTTTCTCTCTTCCCCTCATCTTTAATAAGTCATACCAGGATGTGCCGGAAAGGTTTGCAGACTTCCTTATGGATCCTGAAGGTGTCAGAGGATTAACTAGAAAACAAAATTGCTGTTTTTCCCTTTTCACATGAGGGCCATCCATGGAAGGGAGAGAGGCAGATACCTGTCCCAGAGCGCCATGGCGTGCAGTGAAATATTGGTATTCGAATTAGAGGCTAATCAGGAGGAGCAGACAGAGTGACGTGTTCCAGCCTTGTCTTTTTTGTTGCCAATTACCCCAGACTCCTAGTGTTCATGTCTTCCATGTACTTTCTTTAATTAGCACTTTAATAGCTTGGCTTCAGAGAGCTGGTTCAGGAGAGAACTTTCCCAAAGCTGCCAAATGGTCACAAGCAGGAGGTGATTAGATTGAGTCTCAAGCACCAGGCATCTGCATGCATTCTTTGTGTCACAGTGTGCTTTTCAAGATGTGTTCCCAATAACTCCTGACCAGAGGGATGCGATGCTGTCAGGAAGTGCATCTGAAAACGGTGCCTAGCATCATTAACCACTGTCTGTATACTATTGATTCAGATCAATTTTCATAAGGATCTTGACTCTTTATTGAGCACTGGTTTATGTTGGATGGTAAAGAAAAAAATTGTGCACAGATTATTATTTTATTAGCCTTGGACCAGGAAAAACAGAAAAACAAAAACTGTGGTGCTTCAACTTTTTATTAGCCCTTTGTGTGTTAATTATGGATGGGCCTCATTGGAATATTCTTTGCTTAGAGGTTTAACCCTTTTCATTATATGCACTGATTGATTCAATTTTATGCAAATTATGTTGCTTGACAATAATTAAAACAAGAAGAAATCTCATTTTAATGCATCTCATAGGATTGGATGCAGTAACTTTCATAATACAATGTTAGGAAATATGCATAGCCCTGTGAAAATATGGTGATTCATTCTTCTAAAACTTGATGACTTATTTTTTTCATATCTAACGTTTCATATGTTAAAATGCATATTACAATTACGATAAAATAATTTTTATTTTTATTTTTGAGAGGATATAATGGTAGACACTATTATAAATGGCATCTCATGGAGTTGTCTCATTGTATTTGTCTTTCCATTAAACACCTTATATTAAAAACCGTTATTTGTTTGCTTTATCAGTTTATTATGCTTAACTTTTTTGAGTCAAAGTTGTTTTTCACCTACATTCTATAAACACAGTACACATTTAATCTTTAAAAGTCCTTAGGTTCAAGGATTATCAACAAACTCAAATTCTCTTATGTAAATTTGAAATAATTGAGTATATATTTTAAAAGATTAATTTTGAGTTCAACACCTACATAAAACAAATTGGTTACTTGATCAGAATGAGAGAAGCTGGGGGGGGCATGACTGGAGAATGCTCTCTTCAAGTGCAGAACCCTCTCTCAGAGTCCTTTTGCAAACTCTTCTGCTTGTCTGAGCTATAAAAGCTGGATTAGGATAAGTGGGGTTCTACTAAGCTTTGGGCATGACACTTCTTTAAACAGTGAAAGCAGCACTCTTCTTGTGATCATGAAATTTATCCATCTTCAAAAAAATGACTGCATTAGTATTTTGTCTGTAGCTTAGTTGATCATTTCTATGAAGATACACAAGGTCATACTAGAATGCTACTTGAAATTAATGTTTTCATTTTAACAGTATTATATTCAAATATGGTATAAAAATAATAGGTGGTATATGGGCAGAAGTCATGGCATATAATGACCTCACAGTGTTCCACTTCTCAGGAGTAAGTTAACAACCCAACAATGCCTATATTGTACTTTGCATCTAGCTCCTGCAAGGCCCTGGGCTGCCCCCTCCGCACGCTGCCTCTCAAGAACCCTAGGCTGTGCTCACTCTATTAGCACTCACAGCCAGGCTGCCGTGGGAAAGCTGAAGCCTTGATCTGGCCCATGTGACCCAGCTAGTTAGAAGCAAAGCTAAGATGTGGTGTGGGCTCTCTGACTTGGCCACTCAGACTCTTGATTTGAATACTACACAGTTCTCCTATGGAGTTTACACCTTCGCAGCTTAAATCCATCCTCCAGTGAGAGTGGCATTGCTCTCAAGACTTGCTATGTAAACAGTATAATGATTTTATAAATGCGTACTGTCTTCATACACATTTTTAAGCAGTAACAAGTGGGTTTCTTAGGGTAAATTCCTAAGTTTGATGTATATCGCAGTATTTCCCCCTGGGTAGGTCACACTGATTTTTCCATGCCTACCAGTGTGTACAGCATGCCAGCTCTCTGCGTCCTCAGCTTCCTCGGAGATATTGTGCTCTTTCCAAGCAGGGTTTGGTGGTTCTGGGATCACACCTGTATAGGAGCAGCATAGAGTGGAATGGATCATCTCACACTTTGCTGGTGTATTCTTAAAGAGTACATACATGTACTCTTCAATAAAGAAATGATAATTTTTACAACCATGCAAACATTAACCCACAAAATGCAGATTTTTGGCAACAATGAGGTGTGCACATATAGACATTTATGTTTTCATGTTTAGCATTTCTAATGTTTAGATGTTAGATGGTTTAGAAGTAAAAGTTAAGCAGGTCTTTAAAAACCTAATTGTAGGTTCTTCAATACTTTAATGTTCATCTGTGATTTCTTTTTTTTTTATTTTTTTTATTGTTGGTCGTTCAAAACATTACATAGTTCTTAATACATCATATTTCACAATTTGATTCAAGTGGGTTATGAACTCCCAATTATACCCCGTATACAGATTGCTGAATCACATCAGTTACCCTTCCATTGATTGACAAATTGCCTTTCTAGTGTCTGATGTATTCTGCTGTCTGTCCTATTCTCTACTATCCCCCCTCCCCTCCCCTCCCCTCCCCTCCCCTTTTCTCTCTCTACCCCTTCTACTGTAAATCATTTCTTCCATTTGTATTATCTTGTCTTGCCCCTCCTTTCCTCTTATATGTCATTTTGTATAACCCTGAGGATCGCCTTCCATTTCCATGCGATTTCCCTTCTCACTCCCTTTCCCTCCCACCTCTCATCCCTGTTTAATGTACATCTTCTTCTCAAGCTCTTCGTCCCTACCCTGTCCTTGTTTACTCCCCTTATATCAAAGGGGTCATTTGGTATTTGTTTTTTAAAGATTGGCTAGCTTCACTTAGCATAATCTGCTCTAATGCCATCCATTTTCCTCCAAATTCTATGATTTTGTCATTTTTTAATGCAGAGTAATACTCCATTGTGTATAAATGCCACATTTTTTTAATCCATTCATCTATTGAAGGGCATCTAGGCTGATTCCACAATCTTGCTATCGTGAATTGTGCTGCTATGAACATTGATGTAGCAGTGTCCCTGTAGCATGCTCTTATTAGGTCTTTAGGGAATAGACCGAGAAGGGGAATAGCTGGGTCAAATGGTGGTTCCATTCCCAGCTTTCCAAGAAATCTCCATACTGCTTTCCAAATTGGCTGCACCATTTTGCAGTCCCACCAGCAATGAACAAGAGTGCCCTTTTCCCCGCATCCTCTCCAGCACTTATTGTTGTTTGACTTCCTAATGGCTGCCAGTCTTACTGGAGTGAGATGGTATCTTAGGGTAGTTTTGATTTGCATTTCTCTGACTGCTAGCGATGGTGAGCATTTTTTCATGTACTTATTGATTGATTGCATGTCCTCCTCTGAGAAGTGTCTGTTCAGGTCCTTGGCCCATTTATTGATTGGGTTATTTGTAATCTTATTGTCTAATTTTTTGAGTTCTTTGTATATTCTGGTTATTAGGGCTCTATCTGAAGTGTGTGGAGTAAAGATTTGTTCCCAGGATGTAGGCTCCCTGTTTATCTCTCTTATTGTTTCTTTTGCTGAGAAGAAACTTTTTAGTTTGAGTAAGTCCCATTTGTTGATTCTATTTGTTAACTCTAGCGCTATGGGTGTCCTATTGAGGAATTTGGGGCCCGATCCCACAGCATGTAGATCATAACCAACTTTTTTTCTATCAGATGCCATGTCTCTGATTTAATATCAAGCTCCTTGATCCATTTTGAGTTAACTTTTGTGCATGGCGAGAGATAGGGATTCAGCTTCTTTTTGATGCAAATGGATTTCCAGTTTTCCCAGCACCATTTGTTGAAGATGCTATCCTTCCTCCATTGCATGCTTTTAGCCCCTTTATCAAATATAAGATAGTTGTAGTTTTGTGGATTGGTTACTGTGTCCTCTATTCTGTACCATTGGTCCACCCTCCTGTTTTGGTACCAGTACCATGCTGTTTTTGTTACTATTGCTCTGTAGTATAGTTTGAAGTCTGGTATCGCTATACCGCCTGATTCACACTTCCTGCTTAGCATTGTTTTTGCTATTCTGGGTCTTTTATTATTCCATATGAATTTCATGATTCTTTTATCTATTTCTACAAGAAATGCTGTTGGGATTTTGATTGGCATTGCATTGAACTTATAGAGAACTTTTGGTAATATCGCCATTTTGATGATGTTGGTTCTGCCTATCCATGAGCAGGGTATATTTTTCCATCTTCTAAGGTCTTCTTCTATATCTTTCTTTAGTGTTCTGTAGTTTTCATTGTATAAATCTTTCACCTCTTTTGTTAGGTTGATTCCCAAGTATTTTATTTTTTGGGGGGATATTGTGAATGGAGTAGTTTTCCTCATTTCCGTTTCAGAGGATTTGTCGCTGATATACAGGAATGCCTTTGATTTATGCGTGTTGATCTTATATCCTGCCACTTTGCTGAATTCATTTATTAGCTCTAATAGCTTCTTTGTAGACCCTTTTGGGTCTGCTAGGTATAGAATCATATCATCTGCAAATAGTGATAATTTAAGTTCTTCTTTTCCTATTTTTATGCCTTTAATTTCTTTCGTCTGTCTAATTGCTCTGGCCAGTGTTTCGAGGACTATGTTGAACAGAAGTGGTGAGAGAGGGCATCCCTGTCTTGTACCAGATCTTAGAGGGAATGCCTTCAATTTTTCTCCATTCAGAATGATGCTGGCCTGTGGCTTATCATAGATTGCTTTTACAATGTTGAGGTATGATCCTGTTATCCCTAATTTTTCTAGCGTTTTGAACATAAAGGGATGCTGTACTTTGTTGAATGCTTTTTCTGCATCTATCGAGATGATCATATGGTTTTTATTTTCTAAGAGGCTCCGTAGAATAGTTGGTGTTATTTTCATTTAAAATTTAATGGTTTATTTAGACACTTTATTTTAGGCTCAAAGAAATGTTCAAAGAATTCCCATATCCCTTCAAACAGATTCTCTGGTGGTAGCATTCATCCATCTGTCCATTCACTCATTCATTCATTCTCTCTCTCTCTCTCTCTTTCCCTCTCTGTTATTTACACACATACCAGGTATGAAATAATAGTATCATATTATTTTCTTTTTTGTGAGGCACATTATGGCATCTGTTTCAGAGTTGTTGTCTTGGATGTTCCTAAGAGCAAGCATATTCTCTTACATAACTATTATATATTTATACAATCAAGAGAACATCATGCACATAGACATCATGTTAACTGATGAAATCTGTAGGAGTTCTATGTTATCTGCATGCCGTCCTCGGTAGGAAAATTCCATATCCTTCCTTGCTTTTGACTTGCATGTCCCTCTTATCTTCTCAACAGTCATTTTAAATGTGCAAATAATGACCAGCCACTTGTAGAAAAATCTTTCAGGGCTATTGCATTTATGGTGAGAATAATCGAGATGATGTGTTCTTCTGAGGCATTGTTTCCTGAGGTGTGAGATCAATGCGTTCTGCTCCTAGTGAGCTCAGATTTGATCAAGGTGGTAGATGTCAGCTTGGTCCATTGAAAGCTTAAACTTTTTTCTTTGTAAATAGTAAGTCAATTGTGAGGCGATACTTTTTAAAAAATATCCTGTTACTCCTCAAAATTTCATCTCTATCATTTCCATCTGTTGGTGATTTTTTCTTTTATCATTATTAGGATGATTATCAAAGAGTGATTTTATAATGATAGTCTTCCTTCTACATTGATTTCTGGTGTTACAACAGGCTTCCATTCCCCCTCTGCAATGCCGCCCTCTCACTAACTAGTCAGGTGATGTGTTTCTGATCGTTTCTGGGTTCTGATCCCCTTCACTCATCTCCATGTGCTCCCAGTCTCTGCTCTCACTGGCACATCCTCCTCCATGGCTATACACACACCCTGTGGGTGTGTGTCCCTTTGTGTTATTAGTTCTTTCCTGTTTGGCACAATATATTCTAAAATCAACTTGTGTTTTCCAGATCCCAGCCTGAAATCGGTCACTTCCCCAAGGGTGTTTTGGTGGGTAGTGTGATTTAAAAACCAAGCGTATTTCAATTGTGAGTAATTGTTTCCTGGCCTTCAAGTAGACTGATATAGCAGATTCTTCTTTTCATACACAGAAAAATACAGGCATGTGTGTATTCATATACTTATAATAAAGACACATGTTATTGATATATACATGTTGAAAATTATTAATTCATATTGATAACTGTAATTCCAGTTTAAAACAATAAAGAGGTATGCCTACCTCCTCTGACATTCATGAGTGTTCCCAATATAAAAATACATACTTTTAATGTTTTCTCTAATATGTAGATGCTAGTTCACAATAAGGCAGGGGGAACTAGGGAAGAATAGCTTTACCTTAGATTAGGTAGGGGGTAAGTGACGGGAAGGGAGAGGAGGGAATGTGGGGATAGCAAAGACAGTAGAATGAAACAAATATTATTATATGTATATACGTAACTACATGACCAATATGATCCTGCAACATGTATACTCAGAAAAATGAGAAATTATATCCCATGTAAGTATGATCTATCAAAGTACATAAATGCGTTCTAGTGTCATGTAAACTAGTTAAAACAAAAAATAAAAGAAAAATTTATATTTTTGAATTGCCAGGCCATGTCTCTGCAAAACAAATAAATAAATAATAAGGTACAGGCAGAATTTAAAAACAAAGTTATATACATACAAATGTATATTTTTAAATTGTAATGAATTTAAAACTCCATGGAACATAGAATGTGCAATGCAGAAGACAACGCTAAGCTTCTAAGGGAAGGACTCTGCTAAACTTTGGATGTTGCAGTCCCCCGGAGGGTGCTGAGAGGCTGATCCCCACAGAGGCTCTATTAGAAAGGGGTAGAACCTTTCAAGGTGGGACCCAGTGGGAGGTTCTGAAATCACTAAGGCCCTAGTACCCAAAGGGACTGTGGGACAGCCCTGGTCCTCTCTGTTCTCTTGCTTCCTGGCTCAGGGTGTGAGCAGTTTCTCTGCCCCATGCATCAGCCCTGGTGTGCTGCCTTGGCCAGAGGCCCACAGCCGTGTGCACTTAGGGACTGGCACCTCCAGAGTGAGAGTCACAGCAGACCCCGAGTCAGTCGCCTCTGGCTTTGTATTATGGTGATGGAAAGGTGCCTAATGCCTTCTGATTTCTTACATAATTTTAACTCTTCAGTTTATACTCAGAATAATAAATAATCAATAGAATTTATAAGGACATGTTTTCCCAACATAAATCTGAATTTTGTATGAGAAAGCTAATCTCTATCCTCAATATGGCAGGCATTAAAGATAAAGAGAACTTCGTGTGCAAGTTTAGGTGGAAGGTGATGAGACGGATCCTTTGAGAGGGACAGTGTCTGATTCACTTTTAAATTGTCCTCATATAAATAGCATGTGTTACTCAGCAACTGGTCAGTCTTGGTCGTCCATCTGCTACCAGAGACGTGTAGCCCTCTAGGATTAATTGTGTTCTACCTGTGAGGTTTAGAGGGAACAGAGTGAGTTCAAGTTTTCCTTTCTGCACCCCGTTCTGACAGGAGTACCATCATAGACTGAGGTATTTAGTCATTTTGTGTTTTCACCTTGGCAGATGTGATAAAAAAAGACTATTGCATGCTGATCCTTCTTCTATATATTTAGATAGGATTTTTATTTCTTCAGCTATAATATTTATCCCATTAATCTGATGGCATCTTCAGATAAATTCTTCAGTACACAGACTAGATGAACTCTATACTGTTGGTAAGACCTCACATTTATTTCTCTAAATTTTGGTCATTTCAGTGAAATTCTAAAAGCTCAGACTTAACTGTGACTTCATACCTGTGATGATTTTTATTTGGTCACATTTCTATGTTTGCACCAAAACATATATAGGGCCTGTTGAATGGTCAAAGTATAACTCTAGGGTTCTAAAATAATGTTTTTTTCCTTTTACATATCAGTAGCTACAGAAATCCCATCCTCCTGGATTATTGTTTTTATAGACATGCTTCTCTATCTCTAATGATGTTTTGAACTTTGTTACTCATGTATAATTTCATAGCATTTTATTCTTTATCAGATGTTTATTAACATCCCATAGCTGCTAAATTCCATAAGCACAATGGTTTCGTCTGTAATCGTTGTTGAACAGCCAATTATTTTTATTTCTGTTCAAATTAAACTGAAAATAATGTTCTGTATGATATTGGATAACCATATTTTAAAAGTGGTTGATCAACAATCACTGTGCAAGTTTAATGAGGTTTGGCATTTTAACATCAGTTATCAAAGTAAGAACACATTTCCATATTTTCATGGCTTATATGAAGTTGCCTGTATGTTTCATTAATTGTTCAGAAATTGTTTTCAGAAGTCAAGATACAATCCTACATAAAGCTAGTACAAACTAGTGTTGGAGTTCTAACTGGAAAGGGAATCGCAGAACAGGTTCCCAATAATCCATGGGAATCTACACAACCCCTAAAAAGGAAGTTACGCCATGAAGGAAGCAGAGAGCTCCGGAGGTGCTTCAGCTTCCTGAGCTCCAAGTCCTGGCCAGTGGAGAACTAGAGGTGCTGCAGTTCCTTCCAGTTGGCTTGGTGATAGCATATTAACTTCATGGCTTGGGAGATGGTGATACCGATAAAAAAGATCATTAGACCTTGTGTCACTCGACTTCTCATCACTCTGACCAAAGTATCTGACAAGAACAAATTAAAGGAAGAAAAATGCATTTGGTTCATAGATTGTGAGGTTCAGTTAACGACCGGACGAGTCTGGTGCTCTAAGCCCAAGGCAGGACAAATGGCAGAAGGGGATGGTGGAGGAAAACTACTCGGCTCATGGCAGCCAGGAAGCAAGGAGATGGCAGGAGGAACAGGGGCGGATTGTATAATTCCCAAGGCACGGGCCCTGTGACCTATTGCCTTCAGCCAGGCCTGACCAACATGTAACTGCCACCCAGTGCTCCACTAAAGTTATTAATCCATCAAAAGGATTGGTGCATTGATTAGGCTACAGTTTCCATATCTGATCATTTTGCTTCCTGCGTGAACACAGCCCTCTGAATTCTCCCAAGTGCACTAGCCATCCCTGCCACACAGCTTCTCCTGAAGTCACCTCCCTTGCTAGTCTATACCATTCCCTAGCGAAACTCCTCCAGCTCCATGCCTCTCGGCGTTATCCAGAGGCTGATGACTTCTGAGCCAGTGGGCTAGACTAGTTCAGATCCTGGATGGGTGGATGGTGGCTCATATTTAGAGTGTCCAAAAATGAAATCTGGATATTCCCTCGACCCAGTGTACTCCTGCCAGCTTCTGCATCTCACGGAGAGTGCATGTTTTAAGCTTTCAGACCTCTGAATTTTGGTTTCCTCCTTGATTCTTTATCTCATATCCCTTATCCAATGAGCTGTCAAGACATAGCGCCAGACCATCCTCTTCCCACTCCTGTGCCACCGGCTGCCATCACCTCTTATCTGGGCTATTGCAGTAGCCTCTGTCCAGCTTGTTTTCCTCCATCCTTGCTGTCTTTTAGTCCTTCAATGGTGAAGCCTCCAGAGCAGCCCTTTCATCTGAGTAATGCTGTTGTGTTTCAGCACGACACTCACATGACTCACATCTTATCCACATGGAATGTGGTGTGTATTCTTCCTTTTGGTTGATTATCCAGTTATTTGTGAGATTTAAGATTAAACTGGCTCCTCATCTTAATAAAAATGTCTTCTTTTGGATATTTACACATTATTTCTAATTTTAATGATTGATTCTGAGAAAGTTTATCTCCTTGTAGCTATATAAAACATAACAAAGTGTTCTTTGTATTACATTGTGTTGGAAATGAACATAAAACATCTAACTCTGCTTCTAAAACTTCTACGTAAAAATATTCAGTGATCTACATATTAAAATGTATACTCTTCTGAATAAATATACAAGTTTATCTTAAATTAGCAATCATCATAATTACAGTAGTTTCCAAGAGTTACCTTAAAACAGTGTGGCTTAAAGCAATAGAAATGTCTTCCCCTACAGTTCAGGAGCAGGCTATCAATCTTGTGAGGCGCTCTCCTGACTGTGAGTGCCAGCAGCCTTGGGCATCCCTTGACTTGTGACAGGGAATTCCAGGCAGCACTCTCTCAGAAGAAGAGCTTCCTACTGGGTCTTCCTATAAGGAAGCCAGTCTTGGACACCCTCAGGCAGGATGATCTGGTTTTCACTTTAACAATCTTGTCTGCAAAGTCCCTATTTCCAAATAAGTTCACCTTTATAGGCACAGGGTGTTAGGACTTCAACGTTTTGGGGTGAGATACAATTCAAACTACACAGTGTATGATTTTCAGCAAGCTCATGATTATTCCTATGTTAAGGAAGTGTAATTCAAGACAAAAATCACTTCCCAATCCTGAAAGTTCTGGAAAGAAAATAATTTTAGAATATGCCATAAACAAAACAAGATTGCAAAGACAGCCAAAAATTTCACCGTTTTATACAGCCAAGCAGGCACAGCACATTCCTTACAGGTTGTCAGAATAAATAGTAACTCATCCTTAGGAAGGAGGACCTGGTGGCACTGTTTGCCACAGAGTTCTTCCTAACCTTCCCGACAGTTTGGGTGAGCATCTGTGTTAGCAGGTTGCTTCATCCAAAGGAAAACCAAGCTCACATCTTTGTGGCAGGAGGTAATTTTACTAGTTGGAGGGAAAGTCACCAGAAGTTGGGTTCCTGCTTTCCTGTAGGAGACACAGGGGCTCGCTCTCTCAGAATGATGAGGATGATGATGATCACATTTCAAAGAGATGGTTCTCAGGTACTTGAGAAAGACACTTCTATATCTTAAAGCTAGTGAAAGCTTGTTTAACTTTCATAAAGGCTTTACATACATTTCAAAGAGACCCATTAAGAACTTTCAATTAACAAGTTTTATAAATTAAATGCTAAGATAAAAAAAACAGGGTTGGGAGGCTCTTCCCTAATTTTCAACTGGTAGAATGATGCCATTTATTTTTAATTTGTACTTTCCTTTATAATTTAAATGTTAATGAATTAGAAAGATCAATAAATAAATTGATTTAAAGAGAAGAAAATTAAATGTCAATTGATATGGATGACTTTAATGAATATTTGAAAATGCATAAAAAAGATTCATTGATAAACTATTTTCAAATTTTTTCTTTAATCTTCCCTTTTCTAAATTAATAGACTGATTTAAATGTTTTACAATCCTACCTAGTGTTCTAGTTTATCAACATTCATATTGGGCTTAGAGTAATCACTTTACCGAAACTTAAAATTTATTTTGTAGACTATAATCCAGGACAAATCATCAGTGTAAATTATTTGCAATGAACTTTCAATTTTGGAGATAGAGAAAAAAGTCATAAAATTACAAGCTCATACAATTCATAGAAGGTGCCACAGATTCCCACAGTACACTAGTTTCTCTATCTACCTCTCTCTGTCTCTCTCTGTCTCTCTCTCTCTCTCTCTCTCTCTCTCTCTCTCTCTCTCTCTCTCTCTCCTCTCTCTCTCTCTCTCCCTCCCCCTTCCTTCCTTCCTTCCTTCCTTCCCTCCCTTCCTCCCTTTTATTTTGTGGCACTAGGAATTGAAGTCAGGAGTCCTCTACTACAGAGTTTCTTCCCCAGCCCTTTTTTAGTTTGAGACATAGTCTTGTTAATTTGCTGAGAATGGCTTCAAACTTGCCATCTCCTGGTCAGTTTCCCAGGTTGCTGGGATCACAGGTGTGGCCACTGTCTGCAGCAGCTGTGGATTATTTCTAAAGAGTGTGCAATAGTAGAAACCATTGCTTGGGGAGGCTCCTATGCATTACATGCAAGTTACCAGCTCCTTCTAGCTTCTGTTTGTCTCCATTCTAGAATCAGGGCCAAACCATTTCATTAATGGCAACATTCAAACAAGAAAGGGCAATTCTCTAAATGTGTAAACAAACAAAACAATTAAACTACTTGTGTCAGCTTTTTCTGCTGCTGTGACTAAAAGAACTAGCAAAAACAATCTTAGAGGAGGAAAAGTTCATTTGGGGGCTACTTTTCCAAACTTATTTTACTTCTTATAGATGTGTGTGTGTGGGTATCTGCAATCTGTAGAGTCTTCTATATGAAATCATATGTATCATCTGTGAAGGGAAGTAATTTTGCTTCTTTTCTAATTTGAATACCTTTTCTTTCTTTTTCTTGCCTAATTTCCCTGGCTAGAACCTCTATTACCATTTTGAGCAGAAATATTGAAAGTAGTCATCTTTACCTATTTTATTAACAAATATTAATGGCATAACATCAACAGGGTTCAATGTGATATCTTCCTACCTGAGCACCATGTGCACTGATCTTAGAGGAAAAGCTTTCACCATTGAGTGTGATGCCCACTCTGAACTTTCCATTCATGGCTTGAACTATGTTCAGAGTATTTCCTTTAATCCTGGCACACTGTATACATTTTTCATGAAAGAATCTTGATTTTTGTCAAATGCTTATTCTGCATCAATTGATAAAATCAGTCTTTCCTTTATTCTGTTAATGCGATGTATTACATAGGCTGATTGTTTTATGTTAAAATATCCTTGCATTGGGTCATGATTTATAACCCATCTAGCATGCTGCTGAACTCAGCTTGCCATTATTCTGACTAGAGTGTTTGCAGAGTATTCAACCTGCCCAACAGCAACAGCGTGGACACTCCACCCAAGTGCACATGGGACTTTTTCTCTGTTTTTTTGCCCCCCAGATATACTGTATGTTAGGCCATAAATTAAAACTCAATTGATTAATATAATAGTTATCAGTCAAAGTATCATTTCTTACCTCAGTGGGATGAAATTAAGAATCGGTAATAGAAGTAAAACTGGAAAATTCACAAACGTGTGAAAATTACCTAACACACTCATAGACAAGATGGATAAAAGGAGAAATAATAATGTCAATTAGAAAATACTTAAAGAGAGAAATTAAAATAAAATAGCATACTAAAATTCACAGGGGTCAGTAACAGCAAATTCAGGGGAGGTGGTTCCTAATGCTTACAGTAAAAAACAAGGAAGATCTCAACCATCATCCTAACTGTAAAACTTCAGTAACTAGAAAAAGAACAAGCTCAACTCAAACTAGAAAACACAGGGAAATAATAAAGATTAGAGTGGAGAACAATAAAGCTAGGAAAAAAGCAATAAGACCAAAGACTGCTTCTTTAATGAGATCAACAAAATGCACAAGCTTTTAGCTATCTGGACTAAAGAAAAAAGAGAGGGATGAATCAAATTACTAAAATCAGAAAGAGAATTATCAAATCTACAGGAATACCAAAGATGATGAGAGAGTAGTGTGAACATTTAACACCAACAAAGTGGATGACCTTATTCTAAGACAGCTTTTCATTAAAAAAAGTAATTGTAAGCTGAAATTTTGCAAGCTTTTCATTTGTTTCTGAATTTTCATGCACTATTAATTTTATTTGTATTACATAATGTCTGTGATTTCATAAAGTCAGAGAAACAAAAAGAAAAGTACATATGTGTCTACCATTCAGGTAAATTAATGGAAGTTTACAAATTCAGTTGGTGCACTGTGTATATTCTCCCATCACATTCAGGAATTTCTTGATGATTTTGATTGCTTTTCTACTTAAGGGAAGTTTAAAATCAATTTTTAAAAGTCCATGTATGAAAAGGCTCAGTATTTTCATTGAAATTGCACATGATTTGTAGATTAATTTAGGTCTCCCCAAATAAGTATTTTTATAAGCAAATGCTTCCATGAATATTGTATGTCTTATTTAGTTTCCTATGTGTCCATAAAACCTTACACATTTCTTCAGTCCCAGGGCTCTCCTGTCAGGTTAGCTTTAGAGAATCCAGTGTTCATGTTTGTGTGTCTTGTTCAAAGGAGCCTCCCCTCATCAGGAGGCAGCATTTTCATTGGCTAAAGTGATGATCCTATTTAGCTTGCTTCACTGACAGGTACCCGCCCTCCCTGCTGCTCTCTGGTACCAGTTTCCAACTAGGAAAGGCGTGTGCAGGTACCTCCTTGGCTCTGCTCTCTCTATTTCCCCCTCTGCGGCCGCCTGGACCAGCAGCACCACTGCATTTTAATTGTTACCATATTGTGAATCACAATCTTCCTCCTCCTTCTACCTCAGATCCTTCTATTCTTGTCTTTTTTTTTTCTTTCAAGTTTTATATTGTTGAAAACTAATTGTAACAAAATTTAGTGTAAAGATCTAATTTTCTCCTAATTAACAATGAATGAATCAGCAGCATCTTATCTGAATGTTTAAAAAGAGGTGTTCTGTTGGATGGGACAGTGGGTTTTTATAAGGTGACTTGATCCAGAACAAGGAACAAAATACAAAAGTGAGTTGGTTAGCTTCTGGTTTCTGGGGACCCCTTTGCTCAGGAAGGATAAGGCAGAGAGGTCTCCTTGCTGCACAGGCTAACCCTGGCCTGGCTGGAGAGGGTGCTTCCAGACCTCTGCTGATTTCTGGCTGGATAAAAATCTTAGATTCCACTGGGTGATGTGGACCTTCAGCCAGAGTGTTTTGATTTGGTCAGTTGAGGCTCAGTGCTGGAGCTGAGGCCTAGGCAAGGGCCCCCATAGTTCCAAAATATCCTTCACAAGATTTTGATTAAAGTTTCACTTAATATACCTAGGCATTTTGCAAGAATTGATGTCTTTTTCATATAGAGTTTTCCTGTTCAAGGACAGGGAATAACTGTTCCACTTGTTCACTCACTTTAAAGTTCTTGAGTAAACATTTATTCTTTTCCATCTATAGGTCTTCTGTAACTTTGGTTAGATTTATTCCAAGGTGTTTTATAGTTTGTTGTTTTAGTGGTTGAAACTTGTGACTTTAAATGGTGACTTAGAAACATATAAATGTTTTATTTGCTTCTGAGCAGAATAAACTAGTTTGCAATAAGACAGTATTTATACTTCAAAAATTTGGAGAAGACACTTAAAACCATATATTTAAAGGGTTTAGAGAGCTGACAGCTATGCTGATGTCATTTTCTGACTCTGGCACAGGCCAGAGCCACAGAACCTTGACCAGAGGAGATGTCTGTGACTTTAGTTCAAAACTCTTTAAGGCTTTTGGGTAAAATCAGAGACTTGAGTGTTTTCAGACATGAGTTAGTGACACCTGTAAGACACTTAATCATTGCAGACACCTCCCGAGTGGAAGGATAAAAAATTAAACAAAACCTCTGCAAAATCGAATTGAAATTTCCTGCTGTCCTGTGGTCTTTGCAAGTCAAAGACCTAGTGGGAAAAGTCCAAGAACTAGAGTCGGCGTTCTTTCTGGTTTGTTGACAGTAGTAAGGCTGTCGGGTTCTCCCTGAGTCTGTCCTTAGACCCTGGCAGAGGCTGAGAATCCAGACGTGCTCCCCACAGGGGTCTCTGAGCTCTCAGAAAGGAATGAAAAAACCGGAGGGTCCAGCAGCATCAAAAGGTGGCCTGTCTTTCCGTGGCACTTTGTTAAATCACCAAGGATCCTAGAGTGGGAGCTGAGAGATCAGAGCCCAAGAGGTCTGCATGTTGGAATAGATTTCCTGCAGTCTCCGGGGCCAAGAGACTCATGCCCTGGGGGTCTCAATCAAGGCCTCTAAAGAGTCAATTAGAAGAGGGTGGGGAAAAGGTGCACTGAGGGGCCTTGGCACTGCAGACCAACTTCAGCCCTCCTGTATCTGCGTCAGGATCAAGGTATTCCCCGTTTCCTCTGTCTGCTTAAAAAGGAAGCTCTCATCTTTTTAAAAAAAAGCTTCTAGGGATATGAAATCAGATCATTTGGCCAAAATCCAAGAGAAAATGTCAGATAATGAACTCAAATCTATAGGACATGAGAGCGAGAGGATTTCAAAACCATTGTGCTACTGTGTTGGGTAAAACAGAGAAGACTTCTGGAAGCTGACTCCAAATACACACCCAGATCAAGATCGTCCTGGAACAACACAGAGCAGCTACCAGGAAAAACGACAAAACTGCACAAGTGCTCTCACCTCGGCATAGCATAGGTCAGGACACGTCCACCGCTCAAGATAACCCTGTGCCACGAAGCAAACAAGGACAAAAAGCTCACCAAACTCTAACAAGCAAACTCTTGTGCCCCTTACCCCACCCCCAGGAACCTAAGGAGAAGGGAGGCAGGAGCGGGCCGGGCACTGAGGGTTGTCTGTCACCAGCAGAAAGAACAGGCCATCTCTAAGTGGCAGGTCCTCGGCCAGGAGCATGACGGCAGGGTCCACACTGAGGGCTGGGCCAGCTGCAGGGACAGGTGCTTGAACTGTGAAGCTTCCGAGAGAAGAAAGAGAAGCACGAGGGAAGCAGTCTCCCTTCCCCACCCAGGGAGTGGAGGGCAAGGCGTGGAAGGGGTAAGTGACCATGAACGGCTGGCAGCACCCCAGTCCCTTCTCTGCCACCAAAGCAGGACTAAGAGACAATCCGGGAAGAACGCGGATCTGCCACACTGCCCCAAGGGGCAAAAAGGTGAAAACCTCAGGGACTCGGAGCACTCTCTCCCACGGGTGCTTTGGTGGGATCTTCTTTAGGATGAGCTTTAAGGGAGCCAGGCAGTGATTGGGAGTCTTTCTGCCACAGGTGGCAGATGTTTTATCCCCCAAATGCCTAACCTGAAGTAGAAGAGGGTCCAAGGGGGAAACTGGCATGCCCGCTCCACAGGGTGACCAAGAATCACTCACTGGAGAAATGTCAGAGGGAGGACACAGGAGGCTGCAGCGGTTCCTTAGAGCTGCCCATAGGCAGAGGAAGGACACCAGGGACATCCGACACTCCACGGTGGAAGCCAGAGTAAGAGAAGAGGGACCAAGGGCCTTAAAATGGTGTCAGTGCAAGGGTCACGCCTGCAGCCCAGACGGCAGACTTTCCAAGTGCCCCAGGTTCTTAAAATAATGAAATGATCCCTAGGATAATTGTTCCCACTTCCGCTCTTCTTGTTCTAGTTTGGGTGATATTTTGCCCTGACTTGCTGATGTGTTTTCAGCCACACCGTCTCCCGCGTCTTAAGCTATGAGATCCCTACCTCCAGCACCTGGCCATGCCTGATAGTTCCCATACTCAACAAGTGGCAGATTTGTTAATGTCCCCTTGCTCTGGGGAGTGCCTAGATCATATCTCCTAGGAGGTAGCTGAATGGGCCTCCCCTTTGTGTGCTTATAACATGGTGACATTTCAGGAGACAGTCCTGTGCTGTTCAGGACCTTGTGTGCCAGAATTATGTATCTCCATGTCAGTCCCACCCTGGTGCTTCAGGATGGCCATAGGCAACCTAGCAGTTTCTTTGTGCTGCTTTTCTTCAATCTTAAAAAGTGAGATATACATTATCACTATTACAAAGGTGACATCTCCATTATTAATTCTATTATTTTTTTTATGATGTGCATTCCACTACATTGTTGCCAGAGTTTAGTTTTTGTATGTTCCTTTAGATTGAGCCCCTTGAAAGGAGTGTTCATCGTGGGTCTCATTGTATTCCCATACATAGTCAAAGATTCTGGCACATTAGAAGAAGCTTAGTAAGTATATTTGGAATAAATTCCTTTATGATATGTGTTGGTCATTCATGGGTGAAATTATGCACTTGGATCCATATATTAGCTGACGTTCCATGTGTGTCTTGTTTTACGGCTTCTCAGAATCTTGCTACTGTGAGTGCATATTAACAAGGTTTCTAAGTGTAGGTGATGGAGTCCATGATGATAAACTTTCTGAACCAGCTTGACTTGACATTAAGAAATCATTCTATAATGTCACAATTAGTTAAATTGCACACATCTTAATCATTGATGCCTTTTCATTTAGGTCTTGAGGTGTCCCTGAGATAAGCTTGTAGCAAGTGTGTTAGTCTTTCAGATTTATGATTAGAATTTTATGCTCGAGTTGTTGCAAAATGACATCCACACCAAGTACATGTCGATGTTCTGTTTTTATTTTAAGGGATGACTTGAATATGAAAACTGCTGTACTATAAATGCATTCTTCTTTAGGTTAGCCAGACTTGACGGGACCTCGGTAGGACTTCGGCCACATACTCTGAACGCTCATCAATCTGTACTTGCTTGAACTTCTGACAATTAACATGAGTATTCATTTTTTCCAATATAATATAAATTCTACAAAAACTGAGAATATTTTTTAAGAATTCGATTTTGAATTAAAATGCCATAGGTCTTGTATTTCTCAAATAAAATATTACTAATAGAAAAATTAGGATTGAAATCTTCGATCTAAGAATCAATATATACCCTTCAATTGGTATTCCCAGGTAAGAGAAAAGGGGGAAAATGCTCAGTTATAGAATTCAGAACTTATGCCACCTTTAAATATTTAATGAATGTCATTATACATATTAACAGAAATAATTATAGTAAATTAAAAGATGATTCAAATCAAAGAGAAACTATTTTGTAAAAATGTCATCAGAAAAAATAATTTAATTGCTATAAAGGAAAATATCACCAGAAAATGTTGAAATAAATTTTGAAAAAAAAGAAATAATTTGATCTTGCAGTTGGGATCAAAAAATTTGCTTTTATTATAAAAACTACTCTTTCTAAATAAGAAGCCCCAGAGAATGAGATAAAGAAAATGGAGCTGAAATATTCCATTTCATTCTTGCTGTTTATACTTTTGGAGTAACTTATGTTTAAATACATTGTTGAAAGCTATGAAATTGGTCACTGGGGGCATTTCAATGGATATATTTCAGATCACCAGAGAAAAATAAGAATGAAAATAAAAGCACGAATCAAAAGAGCAAATAAGGCAGAAAATACGGGAAGAAATTACAAAAATGGCCTCATTGCTGCTGTGCCTGGGAGTCCACCTTGGGCTGAGAAGGGCCGGTGTGGACGTTCAGGGAGCCTCCCAGCTTCGGTGCCACTGGTGCCCCCATTTATTCAGAAGTTGAGCCCTTGAAGAGCACAGTGTTGTGCTGCTGGGCAAGACGTGGAGAGTCCAAGATTCATTTTCATCTTCTGTTCAATCTGTTTTAATTGGAAATGTGCGTATTCAAGAACTGCACAGACAGATGATCTGAACAGCTCATTTCATCATGTGCCCTTCCATGCGGATACTGATATTTTCATGTATTGTTGATATTATTGCAACACTGAAAGATTTGTCAAAATAACAAAGCTTTTAGCTTTTGTTATTTTTACAAGTATAATTCTATATTATAAAATTTACATGATACAATACATAAGATAAAATGATAAAACTCATTTTTAGCATGGCTTGAATTTCCTATTTATAGAAAGCAGCAATACAGTATAGCATTTACCTCTTACCACTAGTATCACATTTATCTATTGGAAATGAATTTGCATATAAAATAAATGCTTTAAATATTATTTTGTTTAGCTTCATGCCAGTATGGAACTGATGCACTTCCTTAGGAATGGAAACATGTTACTCCCCTTATTTCCAGCTAGGATACATTATGATCAATTAATACTGACTCTCTGTGATCTCCAAAGGGAGAGATCATACAATTGCACTGAAACTATTGCCGTAGTTTATTTCTGAATACACACTAGTATTAGTAAAACTGAGGCATACAGTGACTCTGGGAGACAGGAAATGGGAATGAGGGGATGGCACCTAATGGCATGTGCCCTGCATTCATTACCTGTATTTTCTCAGTCAGCCTTTATAATATCCAACTCTCAAGTACTGGCACGGAAAGCAAACATTTTTTTTTTAATTGGTTCTAGGGATTGAACCCAGGGACACTTAACCCCCGAGCCCCAGCCCTTTTTTATATTTTGTTTGTGTCAGGGACTTGCTAAGTTGCTTAGGGCCTCACTAATTCACTGAGGCTGGCTTTGAATTTGTGATCCTCCTGCCTCAGTCTCCTGAGCTGCTGGGATTACAGACATGCACCACCATGCCCAGCTTCAAACTTAAATCTGTTTGTCCTTTATCTTAAATTGCTACACAATGAAAATTTTGACTATTGCTAAAGAAAAGGAAGAAATTTTTTGTTTTATCTCAAATCCAAAGCATTCAGTACAATTTCTGTCTTCCTGGTAGGTAATAGTAATGAAAATATTAAAGTCCAGAATACCTAACATAGTAAAGGCTGGGGTTTAATTCAGTGGGATCTTTGGCAACTCCTAAAAATGATGGCAAAATGATTATATTAGAATACTTGCTTTCTGAAATGGATATGTGGGATGTGATTTTTGAATTCTTAAATGTTTTGAGAAACCAATATTTGGTTCAGTTGAGATTCTCAAGTCTTGGTTTCGCCCATGGTGTCTACCACTTAGTGTATCTGTGTGTGGAGTAATCATCATTTTACCTGAGAGGAAAGGTCTGTTTGAGGAAAAGTCAATCACACCCACAGCAACAACTCCCAGTTGATACATTTTATCAACTGTATCATGTGTCACCTGTGATGATGTTAATTGACTTACCTAATTATGCAGCACTTTCTATTCAAAGAGAACCTTCTGGATTCTTCCACAAAGCACACCTCTCCTTTCATACCTCACATTATCATGACACACCATCAGACATTATATAGTTGTTTCCATGTTTTCTTTTTTTTTTTCAGTATGTTTTTATATACATAGAGTACACAATGGTTGGTAAACATTTTTTTGTACAATTCTTAATTGTTTTAAATAAACAATTATATACTTCTACATATTTTTAGAAGGGGCATACCTTTTTATGTTAAAGAAAAGCAGAGCAGTTCAAGTGAACTTGGAAAAGTCTAGCCTAAATGTAAACTTTAAAACTTCCAATCTTCTGAAGAATCTTTACTAAATTCTGAGGTTATTGGAGTACAGTGTTAAAATTAAAATAAAAAAAAACTTAAAATGTTGCCCATTAGTGGATATTTTCTTATGATTCTGTACATTTTTTAACACTAGCAAAAATATATTTTCAAATAATTTATAATTTAAAAAAATCATAATTTTGTCATTCATTTTTTGGTGAAGATTAAAAACCCCTACTCAATAGTGAGTTCTATATTAAGTGCTAAAAATTAAAAACTATCATTTTATAATTCCTTAACTATAAATGCTCTTTTTATATCTTGTTGCTGTAAAATACATGACTAAAAATAGTAGCTTGCTGGCAATACAGAATAAAACTGGATGCAACTGTTAGGTATTTAAAACTGGCACTAGAGCACATGAATTACAATAGTTCATGTCATGAAGGATTCTTAGAACTAATGGGCATGAAGAAATGATAGAGTTAAATAATGTTATGTTTTTTTCTATAAATGAAATCTTAAACAACAGCAGGAAATTGCTAGGTCCAGCAAGACTAGAGCAGACAGAAGGGTTCTGTAGGCATCTGGGAGAGCTGGACACATGCATGCCTTTATAAAGGGACTTGCTTTTTAATTCCCATATAAAAATATAGGACAGAAAGGAAAAAAATAGGTGTAAGGCAGAGGTGAGGTAGGATGCACCCTCCTGTCTCTTCCCCACATCATCCAGAAAACCAAAAATCTGCTCACTTAGAGGTGCTGGACTACCCCTAAACTGGGACTAGAAAAATGCTTCCCACTGGGCTTGGAAAGTGGTGGCGAGGGAGGGGCTCACACATCATACTGCCCCGAGAAACCTGAACCAGTTCCCCCTCCCTGCCAGGATGAGCCTCATTTTACACTTGAGCTCCACGAGGCTGGACTACAGCCAACACCAAGCAAGTAAGATGAAAACCAATTCTGTTTGTCCCCTCGTTTCCTGTAGAAGCAAACACAAAACTTGCACAGAGTGATTTCCACCATCTGGACACAGGATTCCCGTGAAAAAAGAAGCCCCATAGAAGAAAAGCTTGCAGCACAGAAAACCATTTTCCTTTTTCTAATGGAAAAATCAGTGATTGAGTGAAAGCAGTTAGAAAGTGGAGTTGCAGAGTGGCAGGTGGAAGACAGAAGAGCAGATCCTCCCCGTGACGCTTTCCCATGGGGAGCATGTCCATCACCTGTACATCTGTACGTCCATCGCTTTCCAGAACATATGGCAGTCCTTGTTCCCACACAGCCAGGGCATTGTGATGGCCTTCCCAGAGAGAAAACAAAATGGAGGTCGTTTAAAACTCCACAGGAAGGTGCACTGAGAGTGCCGTCACCAGGGCCCAGGGCAGTGGCTATCCCTCCCATGGGAGCAAGGTGCCATATGCCTAGCAGGGGACACATTAGCCCAGTGAAAACTATGGCCAGAGTTTTTCTAAAAAATGACCCCAAATCATAATAGTCCACCTGAAAATATAGTAGGAAAGATATAATTAGAGAAATATAAGAGGGAGAGGAAGAAAGTATGTTGAAATATAAGCAGAGAGAAGAAAATAAGGGTAGTAAAAAACACAGTGAAACAAAACCTGGATATTAAAAAAAAAAAAATGAGTAACTGTGGCCAAGAATTTTCTCTTCAGTCAAATAAAATAAATTTGAAAGTGAGAATGATAAGCAAAAAGTGTAAAATTCAAGGTTTTAGATATTCAGAGAAACCATTAAAATTAATGAAAATATTTTTCACCTCACTTAGCATTGTTTTTCTCTTTTCATAAAAACCTGACTTAATGTTTTCTTACTAAATATAACTATTTTACTGTCAAAGAAAACAGAACAAATGTGCTCTAGCTAAAATAAACAGAAAACAGGAAATAAGAGCCTTACATTTCACTGAAATTGCACTGTGCCAGATGGCTCATGTGTTAACAAGAATATTAAAATGATCCTCCCGGACTGATTGCCACCATCTCCACCAGACTCCTCGGGTGTGATGATTACTTGGAGAGCTTTAGGGACAATGTATGGTAAGAGTAAACCTTGTGATCACAACATTAACATGTGTGGTATATATTACATATCTGTTACGGTCTCATTCTAATGGAGCTATGCAATTTACAAAATGCTGTTCCCATTTATAAATCCATCCTCCCCCCCATACACCCAGATACAATGTGTTTGGATCAGCAAAATATCAGTGTAAGGGCCCAAATTACTTTATCCTGCAGGTGAGCTAGCTTGACTCTCAGAAGCAGGTCTGGTCTTTCTCTCCTGCTCCTTTGCCGCTAGTAGGGATCTTACTGTATGAAGTTGCTGAGTGAACCAGTTAATTTAAAATGATTCAATGGTTCTTTCCAAATGTGAGGAGTTTTATTGATTAATAAAAGAATTGGTAAAGGTTATCTGCTTTGTTTGAATGTGATTAAAACTCTAGAGTGTTAGGGAATCGGACAAAGGTATGAACTGTGTGACATGCTACGGATGTTAATGTTGGGATCAATAGTTAAGAAAGCACATTGGACTTAACTCAATTAGGTATGTTTTGCAGTCATCATGATTTTCCCCATAAAGTTAAAGCACCTTCTTATGCATCTGCAAGACCACTGCTACTCTGGGGAGAATGTTTTGCAAAATGTCACTAGTGTCATAGACCTACTTTAATGGTCTAAATGGGAAAGCAGGATAGAAATTGACATATTTATTCCCCAAGTACTTATTGCCTGACTAATAGTTTCCGCACTCATTGCTAGCTGCTGGAGAGAGAGAAATACAATGTATTGTCCTCAAGGGTTCTGTGTGGATATGAAAGCCAAAACATTCTTTTTTTCTTTTTTTTCCTTTTCACTCCCTGAGCAGAGGAGTCCTTAAGTTGGGGAGCAGACACATTCCAAAGAAGCCGAGTAAACCTTGCATTCCACAGTGTTTACTGCCCAGATGAGGACTAGAGAATCCCTCCTTAGGCTGAACTTCACTGATGATAAGGCATCCAAAAGAACATTCTGGAATGTGGGAGCCTTAGTGTCACATCAGAATTGCTTCAATAATATAAAATTCTTTTTCTCTTTCAAAATATTTTCTGGAAAACACTGAAAACCCTAATCATTAATAGAATGAACTGAGTCCAATTGCTTAAGTAAGCGTGTAGGATAAGTTGAGCTTCACTGGCTGTCTCCATCCTGCCCAAGGCATCACCAAGAGGTCCGGGGTGGGCATATTAAAGTCAGATGTTATTGCATAAGTTTAAATTATTAGTGGTACTTGACTGATTTTTTAAATAATTCATAGAAGTACACACTGACGACAAGTGAACAAATATCTTTTAGAAGATTTCCACTGCCAAACACAGCCAGGTGATCACAACATGGGGCAGATAAAGACAAACAGCATACCCTAGAAGGAGTCCCGTCAATTCCTACTGCGAAGAGCCCCATAAGTCCTCTCCCCACGAAGAAGCAATGGAATTGGACAAAATTGTAAAAACAATCGTTTAAATACTCTGAAAACTGACCTAAATGCATAGAACAGAGGGAATCATTGGCTTTTGACCAGATATCCCCCGCCACACAGCTCCCTCTGAGGTGGGAAGCCGGAAAAGCCAGGCAGGACAGAGAAGCACGGACCCTCAGCCTTGGCTGCCCAGAGCTCTAGCTCCAGGACACCTGCTTGCAACCTCGTCTCTTGTTTCTTGTGATCAGCCAACGGAGGGAAGCAGGCGGCCAGCCTCACTGTCCAGGTGCTTGTTGGCTCCACCCAGTACACGTGTGAAACAATTTCAGAGTGTTCCACCCGGGCTTCAGGAGAAAGGCAATTACCACGGGCAGCATGTGGGTATTTCTGCACGCTTCCTTACTGCGGCTTTTACAGTTGCCAGCCAAAATGCCCTCCCACCGTGACTCCATCCATCCCTTGCCCCGTTGACTTCTGTCTTGGGATCCCATACAGTTAGGGTTGATTTTCTAGAATGATTTTCATATGTTGACATTTACTCTGTGCTACACAGCTCTGACGTAATGTGTCGTGTCCTGTGTCCACCCTACATCATCTCAGACTTTCCCATCACTCCAACAAACGCTTTCACTTCCTGTCAAGTGTCCACTCCCCACACTCCTGCCAGCCACCCATCTGGTTTCTGGCCCTGTAGTTTTGCCTTTTCCAAAAGAACAGATGAGTGAATCATTCATTGGCTTATTTCCACTGTCAAAAAACCCTATTTTTTCATATGTTGTTATTTTTTTTTAATTTCACATGGAGGCGAGATCTGGTCCCTTTACTTCATTCTGGGGGAAAGTTGTTGTTTCTCCTATACTGATTTGGAATTCATATTGAGTCCCTGTTTATCTCTGGCATATTTACTGAATTTTGAAGTATTTCTCCAGATAGGCTGAACTCCAAGCTATGTAAGCACACGTATATATACATACACACACACATATACACACACATACACATATACACACACATACACATATACACACATACACACACATACACATATACACACATACACATATACACACATACACATACATATACACATATATACATATATACATACATATATACACACATATACATATACACACTTATACATATACATATACACACTTATACATATACACGCATATACATATACACGCATATACATATACACGCATACACATACACGCATACACATACACGCATACACATACACGCATACACATATACACGCATACACATATACACGCATACACATACGTATATACACACATACATATATGTGTAGACACATGTGTACACACATGTGCGTGTACACTCACATGTGTACACACATACGTGTACACACCGGCGTATGCACACATGTGTACACACCCATGCATGCACATGTGTGTACACATATATACATATGTGCGCGTACACGTATGCGCATGTGTGTATGAATATATGCACGTGTATATGTATATGTACATGTATATGTACACACATATGTGTTCATATATACATATGCATGTATATATATACACACACGTGCACGTATATATGTACACACATGTATATATGTACACACATGTATATGTATGTGTATATATATATATTTAGTGCTGGGATCAAATTCAGGGTCTCATGCATTCTAGGCATGTGCTGTATACTCACTGAGCTACTTCCTAAGCCTATGCTAGATTCTTGATTACATACAATGATACATTAAAGGTCTTTGTGCCGGGCAGGGTGGTACATGCCTACAATTCTAGCTGCTCGGGAGGCTGAAGCCAAAAAATTGCAAAGTCTAGGCCAGTCTGGACAATATAGTGAGAGCCCTTGTCTCAAAATAAAATGAAAAGGGCTGGGAGTGGGCTCAGTGGTGGAGAGCTGGCCAAGCATGTACCGCTTCCTGAGGTCAGTTCCCAGTACCGTTTGTACCCTATTTCTCTGGATACACTTAAATTATTATTCACTTAATTTCCTTAATAAATAAAAGTGGATTCAAATTATCTTTTACCTATTGGATGAATTATGATAGTTTGTGTTTATTCAGGAGTTGGTCTGTTTCATAATTTGTCAAATGTACCTGTGTGGAAATGTTTGCAGTAGCCTCTTTCTATTGTCTTTATATTTGCAGTGATCGTAGGGATATTTTTGTTTTTCTTTTTTTAATTTTGTATTTATTGTTATTTTAATTATGCATATTTATGGGGCACAACAACTTGAAACATGTACAAAATGAACAACATTTAAACCAGTTTAGTTAAAATTTCCATTCCTTAAATACAATTTTTAAAAACTTTTATCAATATGCAACAATTGCACATTTTATATGGGTTATTTCCGCCTTTCTTATTTTCCGATTTACAAGAGAATCATTAATCTTTTCATAGAACCATCATTTGGTTTTATTGATTTTTTTTCCTCTATTTTTATTTTCTCAATATTGTTGACATGTGCTACAATATGATTTTCTTCATTCAATTTGCTTAAGGTGAAATTAATTGCTCTTCTGTAATATATAAGGTGAAAGTTTACGTTCTTAATCTTTTTTTTTTCCCTAATTATATTTACTTAGTGCTATAAATCTTCCTCTAAGTACTGATTTAACTACACTCCATAAACTCGATTCATCATATTTTCATATTTACTTAATTAAAATTTTTTTGGTAATTTCTTTCAAGAATCCTTCTTTTCTCAATGGACTAAAAGTACATTGTTTATCTAAAAGTACATTGTTTACTTCCTTAATGCTCAAAGATTTTCCATATCTCTCCCTATTATTGATCTCTAGCTTAATTCAGATATGATCTAAGAATATAATTGGTAGTTATTAAGGTTTAGAACTTTGTGTTATGGACCAGAAAATAATCAATCTGATTAAGGTCTTTGTTCTAGACTTCTTTTGCTTAGTTTTGAATTTTATATATTTTTTATGTCCTTTTACTAGTACTTTCTAAATCTTTAAGTAATATGGATTTCTTGCCTATGATCTTGCTTTGTATAAAATATGATGAATTCTTTTAACTGAGTTTTTATAATGACTCATATTTAAGTAACTGTTGGTAAATTTGCCTTAAAATTGAAAATCCTCCTAGATCTTCCTATTCTTTGCATAGGAAGATCTAGGAGGATTTTCAATTCCCTCTTTTTTGTAGTGTCTAAAATTAAGTGAAATTTTTAATAATTCTATTTACTTTATTAATTTATTATTTATAACTCTTTGGAAAAATTTTTAAATAATTATTTAAATGATTATAACATGGTATTCCAAATACATTTTTTCAGTGAGTCCCTTTGTATAATTGTGCCTCACTTGTGATGAAATGGCACAGTGCTAGCTGTTTCCACTGTTCTGTTATTTGTATAATGTAGTTCAGTTTTATGTTTGTAGTTTTTTACATGTTCAGTTTATGATGACTGGTGGTGTTTCCATGCCTGTATATTTTTGGATAACTGTCTTCCTATCCCCTTAGTTCTAAAGAATATTTGAGAAAATTAGTTAATTTTGTTTTTCCAGATATTTTTTTCTTGTGGAGTAGAGGGACATGTTTGCAGTGCTCTATTATCTTAACACTGAAACTGGAAGTTAGACCTTGAACTCAGCTGTAAGCTGTTATCCTACTCTACACGTGTGTTTGATCACCAGTGGTCCATGGGTCTCTCAGCTCTTGGTGACTGTGATGAAGTTTGGACCATCTGCTCTTCCCTCCTATTGGATATCCCACATTATCTTCTTATCATCTTGCACATTTCATGCCAGTGGTCTTTCCAGAGCCTCAAGCTGAATATCCCTAGACTTGCTGTTTCCATCGCTCCATGTGTAATCCCTCATCAAGTATTCCGAATTAGTGACTGTCTGCCTCCAAAACCCATGCCAGCATTTCTCCACTTGACTATAGTTTAAAATCCCCCATCCTCTCTTCCTAACAATCCAAAGCACCTTTTTCTCTAGAAAGATGAATCTTCTCATGCCACCTACCTAAATCTCTGAGGTTATCCAAATTTTGCTTTCCTTTCCCCAAACAACCTACCACTATTCCTTCTTGAAATGAAAACTTCATTTAAAAAGTTCATAACTGACAGACAAAATTGTGCTACTCATTTCTTCCCAGGAATATATCACAAAGCTCCAGGGTGGAGGCCAGTGCTCCTCGGCCATCGTCAGAGCACCAGATTCGGGCCCTCCAACAGTGCTCCTACAGTACTATAAAAATATCTCTGTGTGAGCCGTTTTCCTGACAGTGATTTCCATTATGTTAAATAGTCTCTTATATCTGTCTTTTATTTCCAGAATTTGAGCAGATATTTTTATTTTAACTTGAGACTGGAGTAAATAAAAATACTGTTGGTGGGAAAGTAAATTAGTGTAGTCATCGTGGAAAACAGTATAGGAGTTCCTCAGAAGGTGAAGGAGAGAACCACCCTGTGATCCAGCAATCCCACTAGTGGGTATTCATCCAAAGGAAATGAAATCCCTCTGACAAAGACATCTGCGCTCCCAAGCTAATTGCATTGCTGTTTGCAATAGCCAAAAAATGAAAATACCCAAAGTATCCATTAGCTGTGGAAGGGATCTTTTAAAATATTCATCACATACACCCAGTGAAATAATCTTCAGGCATAAAAAGTGAAATTCTGTCATCTGTGGCAACATGGATGGGTGAAGGTGTCATTATGTTAAGTGAGATAAGCCAAACAAATAGAAACAAGTATTTGGTGTCCTTGCTCATATGTGGGATCTAAAAAAAATTGACCTCCTAGAAGTTAAGAGTGGAGTTGTGGTTGCCAGAGGCTGGGATGAGGGAAGGAGGGTGGGGGAAAGGCTGGTCTGTGGGGAAGGAGTTACACTGAGAAACATGTTCTGGGGCGCTGTTGCTGGGCAGGGTGACTATAGGTAGAAATAACATGATGTGCGTTTCAAAAAGCTAGGAGAAAGGCTGTGGAAAGTATCATCATAAAGGAATAATAAATGTTTGAGATGATAGATATGTGTTTAATATGATTTAAACATACAATGTACACATGCATCAAAACAGAACCTGTTAGCCCATGGATTTGAGAAACTTTTAAAAATAAATAACAATAATAAAGAGAGATGGCTGTAACTACTGAGTTCTGGCCATTTTTACATAATATAGGAAGGGATTTCTTGCTGCAGTTCATGTTAGTGTGGTCACTGGATTTAATGATTCAGTTTGGGGCTTTTTTTATATTGAACTTTTTAAATGCTTGCATTTTCCAACATGGAGAGAATGTTACATCTGGGGAGAGAAAGTTAATTTTCTTGCTTCCACATCTCTGAAACACAATGGGAGGCTGAAGCTCTTACTGAGACAAGTGAGTGTCAGAGCCCAGCTCCCGGCTGGCACAGCCTGACCTGCAAGAAGCTGCCGAGCTCTGCAGACTAATTATCCTGGACTGGGTGGTGGCTAGTGTGTCCTGACAGCGGTCTCCAGGGGACTGTGGGGTCAGGGTTGCTGCATCCATGGATCCACAAGAGACATTTTCCAGATTTCAAGGACAGACGAGCATCTATATTACTTACACTTCAAAGATTTCACATTTCTTTAATTTCCCTCTAGCCTTATACATTTTCATTAAGGAAACTTAAACAACTTATTTAGAATTGTATTTCAGCAATGAGTTTGGATTATTAAGTAATTCCCTGACATGGCACGATGCTTTTCAAATTACGTCATTAAGTATCAATTTAAACAGTGGAGGAAGCATCCCAGTATCATTGGGTCCTGTGCAGGCAGCCTGCGCGGGAGCTGCTGTGTCAGTGTGCTTCAATCCCTGACCTCTGTCCATCCTGAGCAGCTTTCCTGGGCATGAACTGCCAATGCCCCAGTAAACGCATCCCACACCGACATGTTGTAGTCGATCTTTTTCATAGTGCCTACCTCTAAATGTAAGGAAATACGACAGTGCCACCTCTCCTCTGCATTGTTTGCCTCTTAATTAGAGTTCATAACTTGATCTAGGAAAAATATGAATCAGTGCCATGGCTCTGCCGTGGGTGAGTTTGTGTGTGCATCAACAATGGATCATCAGTATCTGTCATGTGACTGGATGAACATAATAAAAAGCCACATTTAAAATTAACCTAGAAGATAATGCCAATGTCCTGTTTTAAAATCTCTGCTATGCATACCAGTTCTCTGCAGTTTGGAGGAAAAATAATCAGCGTGCCTTAAGGGCTCATTTGTTCAATGATATTCTATCACCTGATATTTAAAGGAGAAAAGATATGGAACTCATTTCTGATTCAGGCAACTGAGTCACTATTTTAAAATTTCTGGTGCAGTTCATTTCATACCTGGACTGAGATCTTGTGATAGATTCGTTAGGTTCAAGGTTACCATGGCAACAAGTCATTATTTCCAAAAGTAATTTGACACATTTCAAGATTTTGGCCCTTCTGTATTCCTATATGGTGCTACAAAGAAAAAGTGTTAGTTAACTTTAGAAATACTTTTGCAGTAGCAGCAGCAAGGGAGAACTATAATATTTTGCTTCAAAGCTGCTAACCCTACAGGAAACTTAATTGAGATTTTTAGGAAAAGTAGTCTATTGGGGAATAAACCATGCTGACACCACATTTATTTTTTTAATCTTGCAAGTTTGTGGTAAGAATACACATATGATTAGTTGCATTTTCAACTAAAATTAAAAGCAATAAAGTATAAAACATAACCTGTTTAATGCTTCATGTCTTATAGCTTATTTATATGACAAATCATAGCACTGACTTTTTTCTCTGTGACATCTCAGTTTGGAGCTTTGCCTCTGTTGTGCCATCTGATGAGCTGCCTTTTGCCCTTGAGACTTAAAAATAGGTAAATATCAGCAAAATATTTTATGACTTTTATTTTGATGATTCATTGCTAAGTCTACCTGATAATTACATTTTAATTACCAAAGATCCCAAGGGGATGCACCATTTCTAAAGCTTTAGGAAGTGAAGTTACTGGCTGAAGTAAAATCTGGTATCTAAAGAAATTAACACATGAATCCATTGTATATTGGATCCTTTTTATAGGATGTTAACTAAATTTTGTCCTCAACTCTGATTATGGGGCTGTCATTTCTATTGAATAAATCTATACATTTAGACTCAGTGAAGATGAATACATTCTTGGTATTAATAAGTGGGAGGTAGGGAATTTTTAGGAAAGCTCTTTATGATTCAGATGGTTCTGTTCTTGCCATCATGGCATGGAGCATGTGTGTTCCCTCATTTATTCTGATTAATTAAGTTGTCATCTCATACAATTCTGTGCATGGAACCTCAGGCAGATATACTTTGCTGATTAGAGAAGGAAACGGGGGCAGGTAAGGAAGAAATAGGGACAGTTCTGAGTTGGGAGCTGTCATGGGGACTGGTACTCATCCCCAGCCAGGAGTGATGGTTGGGTCCTTGAAAAACAGGCTTTGTGCAAGGACACGGGATGAGTGAAAGAGGAGCTCATTATTTCTGGACTCTTCTGGCATATTAAACATTTATCAGAAAGACGCACAACTTTTACATAGTATTATTTACATAGGTATGTATTACATTTGAAAAATATGTATGACTTAAATCCCAAAATTGATTTATGTTTTCAACAAAGGAATTATTATGGTTTTAATAATAGAAATCTAGTTATTTTCATGATGGATTATGTACTTCATGAGGTCAACATTAAGACAGCATCCAATTTTGTTTTCTCACATGTCAGGCACATAACAAAGCTCGATGACTTGGTAAGTTAAATGAATTGGCAAATTTCTTTGGTCCTTCTCTAGGTGATAAGGTATATAACAGTGGCAAAAGAAACATATCATCATATTTCTACACACATCGCAAGTGAATTACTCAGTGGGGCTGTTCTCCTCACTGTATTAGGGAAGGGTACTGTTTATTCCTTGTGTTGTCAGAAGCCAGCAAATGATTTATCACATGAAGATTCCAAGTAAAGATTTCTCAGTTAATTCAAAAATCATTTATTTATATTTTGTATGTTTAAAAGAGAAGGAAAATATTTTAAATATTGAAAACCATTGACCATTCTATTCTATGATTTTTCTACTTAATTTGCCCAACAGATATTTAATAGATGCAGAAGCAAAACAGAACAAAGCAACTTCAACAAAAGATTGACTACTTAAATTGGAAAATATATAAGTTCATATTTAGTTACGTATTGAAAATGTCCTTTTCTGCTCTTACATAAGGGAATATACAAAGTATACAATTTGTTTCATAAAGTCAGAAAACAAAAAGTCACAGCAAGTTGCAATGGTCAATTTCACCTGTCAACTTGACTGGATTAAGGGATCCCCAGATAGCTGGTATTATGGTTTAGATGTGGCATCCCCCCGCCTAAGCTCTCTTTATTAGTGTTGAAGACTTAGTCTGCAATGTTCAGACGTGGAGATTCTGGAAAACGATTGGATCATGAGGATTCTGATCTCATTGGGAGCTAGATGGGCTACTGAGAGGTGGGAGAACCTGCAGGCTGTGGGGCATGGCTGGAGGAAGCAAGTTACCTGGGGTGTGATGGAGGGATTTCTCTCTCCCTGCTTCCCTGCTGCCATGAGCTGAGCTCTCCTCCACCACGCCCTCCATCCATGCCCTTCATCATGATATTCTGCCTCACCTCAGCCCAGAGCAATGACCTAGTCAGCCACAGACTAAAATAACTATAATGATAAGCCATAATAAATATTTCCTCCTTAAATTATTTTTCCTTTCGGGTATTTGTCATAGCAAGTAAAGCTGACTAACACAGATGATAAGACATTATTTTGGGGTATGTCTGTGACGATAATTCTGAAGGAAATTGGCATTTGAATCAGTGACTGAGTAAGATGATCCATCCCCATTCAATGTGGGCTGGCCCACTCCACAGGCTGGTGAAGCAAAGAGAGGGAAAAAAGAGGCAGTGGAAGTGAATTATTCCCCCCGTTCTCCTCTTCTAGGGTTGGGGTGATGTTCTTCTGTTGCTCTTGGACACCATGACTACAGGTTCTCAGGCCTTCAGAACTGGCACCAGCAGCCTCAGTTTCTCAGGCCTTTGACCTGAACTGAGATTCAAGCCAGCTGCTTCTCGGTTCTCAGGCCTTTGGACTTGAAGTGAGCCACGCTACCAGCTACCTTTGGTCTTCCGTTTAATAGGTGGCCTGCTGTGAGGCTCATCCATCTCCATAATGATGCGGAACAGTTTCTGTAATAGATCATCTAGCATCTCTCCTTCTCTCGCTCACTCTCCCTAGACCCTATTGGTACTGTCACATTGGAGAATCTAATCAGTCCAACAGGTGACAGTCCCCCAATGAGTGCACAGGAGAGTTTTTTTTTTTTTTTACTTGCCATACTCATTCAAATCTACAACATGCTCAAAACTAACTATTGATTGTGACTTTTTTTATTTAAACTTCCTTCCTTCCTTCCTTCCTATTCCTTCCTATCTTCCTATTCCTTCCTATCTTCCTATTCCTTCCTATCTTCCTATTCCTTCCTTCCTTCCTATTCCTTCCTTCCTTCCTTTTTATCAGTCATCTACCTATCATTTACCTATCCTCTATCTATCCATATAGAGGACACATATACCTGATATGATAGTTTGTCTTGTCTAAATTGTGATAGTTGAAACACAGGTGATATATTTTAGATTTTTTTTCTTTTCCATTTTCTATATTACAAAAACATGTATATTCTCACTTTGCAGCATAAGTAGCAAAATGGCAATTTAATGAAAAGTAATCAAATTTATAACCTATGGACATAAAATAAATGCACACAATCAACATCACAGGCATCAGCACTAGCTAGCTTTCTATTGTTAGTTAGGTTTCTTGATAGTTAATATCCACTCAGAACTACATGAACAGGTAGAAAAGATAGAAGGCATGATTGCGAAGACCAGAACATTAACATAGAAGAGTCCTCTCCTGTCCACAGTGGCTTCTCATGAATAAACAGCTGCATTTAGTCATCCCTCTGCATAATACTCAAACATACCTCCTGTATGCAGGTGCATGTTGACTTCCAAATATAGCTACTTGGAAGAGAAAATAGTACAAACTTTCCTAGAACCTCATTGCTATCAGGATTTGGATAACTTTGTTGGTAATTTTGGATATAAATTATAATTTCCCCAAATTAATAGTTTTCTTATTCTTTTACAAGTCTAGAGTACTGAATGGAACATTTAGCTCCAGTATAATTTATAATTTTTGGAAAGTGCCTTACTATATTAAATATACTTCATTAAAATGATGCAGCTTTTTAAAAAGGCTGTGTTTTCCCATCTGTGCATGCTGGAAGCACTCCTTTGACTACTGAATAACAGATGCTATCTGCAATTTTAGTAGATAAAATCAACCCGTTATTACTGTAGCTGGGAAGACATCTCTGTGTCCAAGAGCTCCACAGTTATGATTACCCATATGCGAGACCAAATGAACAAATACCTTGTGCCATAATCAATTTTCTGTTAAGGTATCAACAGAATTTATTTTGAAACAATAAGCTTGCTATCCAGGAACTGCGCATGTGGGCAGAGGCTTTGCTCAGCTGAGTATTATGGAACTGAAGTTTGCATAAATGCCGTGCATGGATCAGCAATGTTAAACAGCAATAAGCAATATTCCCACTGACGGACGCATTGCTTCAAAAGGTACTTTACACTAGTTTTGCTTGATGAAAACTTTTTAAAGAGTTAAATAACAGTTTCCCAGGGTCTCTCAAAGAGACCAGTTATACATAATTTTAAAATTAATACTGACTCGGACACATAAGCATCGGTCCTTCTACTGCGTGAACCCCTTCAGGTTGGAGAGCTGAATAGACCGTTTGCCCTTTGAGCAAGAGGACCCAGAAAGATGTGCCTCAAGGCCTGAGGCAGCCCTCTCCACATGCTCATGCTCGTCACCCCTTTCTGCAGACACAGTACCGAACACACCCGATGTGCAGGCCTGGCTCAGACACAGCCGACGCAGAGAAACACAGGGAGCAATTTGTCTTCTCCAGAGAAAAGTGCACACACTTGGTGAAAGGATGGAGCTGCCCAGGGAAACTGGCTTCACAACTGTGAGCAGGCTGGGCGGGGCAGCACTGAGCCCAGGTGCCAGGACTATGATCTCCAGGCAGGAAAAGAATCTTGCAATTCTAGAAGGCAGAACAACCAAGTCTTCTTTTCTCCAAGTAGAAGATAATGTGATCAGATAATTATTGAGGTTTACTCTTCATTTAACAGTTATTATTGAAGATGAAATACTTGACAAATACATTCTGGGCAATGCATATTCGGGATTAAAGGTAGATGAAATCTGTTTCTTAATGAAGTTTCAATCCACTGGGAAGTGGTGGACAATAAATATAAGCTAGAAGACTGAGGAAATGAAGTTGTTATTGGAGTCCGTGGAGTCTGGATTTAAATTTTGATTCCATTTTTTTTTACATCCTGAACAAAACAGCTGAACTGCAAGCTTCCTACTGTCCATTTATAAATATAAAGATGTTATGGTCTCTGGTAAGATTCTTTATTGACTCTTCTCAATTAGTGTGGGTTTATGAGAAAGACACACACAGGAATGAGAGACACAACACACAATGCCAACTTCAGAGATGGAACATCACTTTGGTCTAATTAACTCATTTTCTCCTCTACCCGGGCATGCGTTGACCCTCCATTTTGGCAGCTGCAAACTGTTGATTTAAACAGTTCTAACTCCTCATTTCCAAGATTCTATGATAAACAATTAGAAGAGCAAAACATCTTCCTTCTAAGGATAAAGGACCTAGTGACATGGGTCTGGAGATGATTGAAAAAGCCTGGGTTACCCTGCACTAGGCCTCCTCTCTGCTCGCTTGTTGCTTCTTGTTTGGGGCCACTGGGGACGATGACAAGCCATGACTGACTTGGACTCTGCTGCATCTGCTCCCATGCCAGGAACAACCCCCTGCAGGCGCCTGGCTACACGAGGCCCACAGACCTTGTTTTGCTTTGTGCATTTGAAGTTAGGGTTTCTACCACTAACTGTTTCTGGGCTCCTTAAGCTACCTGCCAACTCTGACACCCTGGGTTCTCTACTAAGATTAAGAAAGCCATTTCTCAATCATAAAGAGTGACGGGGAGGGAAAAGAATGGTCAAAACTTTTTGTGATATTTTTGTAGAATCATTTTGACACAGTTATCAATTTTCAAAGAGTGAATAAGTTCCTTAAATATCCTTCAGTGGGCTGCAAGTAAGTAGGAAATGCAGTCAATTCTTTTGTTTGGTTGCCTGGCTCATTATTACTGAGGAAAAAAAAATGGATAGCCTCTGTGGAGGTATTATCTGACTCAACCTCAAAGTCGTCTGATGAAACCTGGTGACCACAGGAGTGGGATATGCTTGTGAACACATTTACTAAGAGGGCAGCCTTTGGGCCTGCTCTCCTTACAGGCGATCTGATGCTTCCCTTTCACACCATGATTTACTACAAGATTTTCCTAACACGGTGGTTTACAGGTTGTATGAATTTGCTGATCTTTATCTCCAACATATTTCCTTTCTGAAATATTTCTGATATGTGATTTATCATTCCTGTCCTTACCAGGTCATTTATCTACCACATAGGTTCAATTCTGGGCTTCAAAATGACATTTAAAAATATATAGACATATATATATATATATATATGCATATGTACATAAAAATTTTAATTAATGCTTTTAAGCAAATGATAGTGCAAATCTACAAAAATTCTAAATAAAAATGGCCAGACACTGACAGCTTGAGATCTAGCCAGGCTTAGCACCATTCTTGCTAATTGCTGCCATCGCAAATTAATGGAAGCCTTTTAAATCTCTTGACAGTGGTTATGCAACTTTCTACAGATAGAAAGAACTCTAGGCAAAACATAACAGATGCAATCATTAATATGCAGCTGCACAGGCTTCAAAGCTCTGAGTTTTGTATCTTTCCCTACCTCATTATATGTCCCATTGCCAAAATAGATAAATGAGTCTTCCATATGAGAAACAGTGGAATAGTCCAGCTTGAATGGGTCTCATCCCTGTCTATTAAAACTTGAAGAGGTAAAAAGTAAACTGTGTTCTCTTGAAGAACATTCTTGTCTTCACAGAACATATGGTTCAATTATGACTATAAATTCTGGGACTGATTGTATTTTTATTTTTGTACTGGGGAATGAACTCAGGGCACTCAACCACTGAACCAATCCTCAGCTCTATTTTATATTTTATTTAGAGACAGGGTCTCACTGAGTTTCTAAGCACCTCGCCATTGCTGAGGCTGGATTGAACTTTTGATCCTCCTGACTCAGCCTCCAGAGCCACTGAGATTACAGGTGAGCACCACCATGCCCATGCCTGGCCTATCTTTCATTTTTATTCTTGCACTGGCTAAAGGAGGACTTAAAATTCTCTGAGTTTATGTGGAAGAGTCGATCTGTGTATAGTTTCACTTACATCGTCAGTGTTTTCAGGAATATCATAGCAAATTTACTTTAAACAACAACAAAAGGGCGGGGTGTAGCTCAGTGGAAGAGCATTTGTCTAGCATGTGTGAGGCACTGGGTTCAATTCTCAGCACCACATAAAATAAATAAAAGTCCATCAACAACTAAAAATATTTAAAAAACAACAAAAATATTAATAAAATAAAATTCTGTAGGCAGCTTCTTTTTTAAGTAACTGGTTTATACACACACGTGTGTATGCATGCTTTTACTTATACATGTCAGTATGCACATGTGTATATGCCAGTACACATTTGTATGCCCATAAACATGAGTGCATGCATGTACACATAATATATTTACCCATGCATATGTAGATGCAGGTAGGTACAAAATAATAAAGGGAGCTAGGGCTGAGCGGATGAGTAATAGGGAATTGGCATTTTGACAATTAACTATTTGACAATTAAATGATTGACATTCTCACAGGTCTAAACTGAGATGCTGGAATGTCTGGGTGGGACTTGCAGAAGAGTGGTCCTAGTCTGTGTCTATCAGTGGCAGGGAGTTTTCCAGACCAACTCGGCCACAGAGAGCTACATAGAACAGCAAAGGCACAGAAGACTGCCACAGCAGCCTCATGCTAGTGCATCTACGGTGCTGCATTGAGGCTGGAAGAGCCCTTCCTGGCTTCCCTTCCTCCTCCCACACCTGCCTTCCATCTGTGGGGGTTTCCTTCTTATTGCTCCGAAGCCCTGTTTCAGGTCAATACCAACACCACTCTGATTACTGGAATAGCTTCTCAGTTTATCCTTGCTCCTGACCTTGTCACCTTGCTCCATTCCAGGTCATCTTCAGCATCATGCACACCTGGCGGGAACCTTGCAGAGCCTCCTGCATCTCTCAGATGAATGCAGAAGCTCATCCTGCACCATCTGGCTTAATGCCATCTCTTACTATGAAGTGGCCACATCTTCCTACTGTCCAAGCTTAGTGCTGGACTTCTCCTTCAGCTCTGCTGCTTCCTTAGTCTTCACCATCCGTTTGATTTCCTCATAAGTCTTTCTAGACACCCTCTGCTTGGACACCAAGTCAGCCTGGTCCTCTTGCTGCAGGGCTCTCCCCGGTGCCCACCGTAGCTCACTCACTCCCTCTCCCATCCACAGACTTTGTGGAAATGTTACTGTCAAGGAGATCTGGCCCCTGAGTCTCCCAACACTCTCAAAGCCCCTGTTTTGCTCTACTTTTAGGCTGAACATATCACTTCCAACTTGTCATCTGATATTCACCTGTATTATGCTTATTCTGTGTGTTTCCATGAGGACAGGAAGTTATGTTTTGTTCACTCACATGCGCCACTCTTAGGAGAGTCAGGGTGAGCAGGATTGGTGAGGGGGCACCACATGTGAGTGACCCATCAAGGAAATGGTGACCACGAAGCCCACAGAAAAGGCGAGGAGAAGACCTCAAAGGCACAGAGACAGCTGTGTAGGTCAGTTAAGTCCATAAACGTTTCAGTTTCAGATTATCAACAACGACAATGTTAATAAGAAACGTGCCAGGAGGGTTTGGGGAACTCAAGTTAAATGGTGAGCATTGGTAGGTGGTTTTTAAATTTTAATTTATGGGACTTTGGAGCACCTTGAAGCACCAATAGAAAAGATAAGAGAGAAAAAAGAAAAGCGGGAGAAAGAAGGGAATAAAAAATGAGAGGGAGAGGGAAAGCTAATCAGATGGGGAGCACAGTGGCAAGCGGAGAAACAAACGCCTCCTTGCTCCTAGCTAGTAGGGAGCAGCACTGCCCAGGAGCAGGGGTGGAGGACGTGGAGGGAAGGTGCCCCAGATGGCTCCTGTTTTCTCCATACTGGGTGAAGCAAGTCAGGACTTTTAGTGTGAGCGGGAAGGGGCTGGACTAGAGGTTTGAGAAAGCAGTCAAAGTTTAAGTGGACACTAGGAGAAGGTAGTTACACTTCATGGAACACGTCTGCATATAGAGTCAGTGCCATTTTTCGCACTAATTGTGCATAGATGACAAGTAACTCCTGTGAGAACCTGATGTAGGTCTTATTATTCCATTTCCACATGCAACCTAGGACAAACACCTTACCCTCTGTCATTCAGTTAAGCCGTCTTGTAAGCATTTATGCTTGTCACATTTCAGGGTCCATATTCTGATCTCTAAGCTAAGAGACTGTAGTGTATGGAAATAACTGGTGAAAAGGAAAAGTCACAGGGTCTCTCTGAAGACAGTCAAGACTCGAGTTTCTAAGTCTTGGTGTCCACATTCAGATAGGCCATGTGCTTTCATTTGACAGTGCTCGGGAGACTGGTGTGTACTTGGAGGCTGCTGCTTGCGATTGGTCTAGTGCTGCAATTTTGTACCTGTAGTCGGGATTGAATGAAAGGTATCAAGTGGGATAATATTTTAGTTTTGAGGAAGGTGTGATTGGAGTAGTAAATAATGTACTCTAAATTATTTGAGGAACAAGAATTCAGGATAGCCTTATGAGGAGAACGGGAGGGGAGGAATCAAAGAAAAAAAATATATAAGAGAAAGAAGTGGAAACTTACTTGGAATGAAAACTAGAAATTTGAATGCTCTAGTACATAGAAACTACAGTTTAATCACGGGTTGGTTGTGTTCTGGCAAAGTCTAGCATCCTCTGATAGGAGGCTTGATGCAGTTGAGGAATACATCAGTATGTTAGGTAGGTATTAAAATACTGAATTCTGGATAGAGGTTAGTCAGCATATGACAGAGATAATGAATTATAGGCTACAATTTAGAAAGATAGAAGGAAACCATTAGGATATAGCCAATACATGTGGTTTCTAGTGATAAAGGATCTTCTTTTGTATAATCTTCAAAGTGTCAATGTTTTGTGTCAAGTAGGAATGTAGTGATTTGAAGTAGCATTTGGAAACAGAGGACCCTGATGTTACCTACCATGGACAGTGTGGTGGAGTGAGCCACCTTCACTAACTGGGAAAATGTTACAGCAGGACGTCAGGAGAGCTCAAAATGCTGAGACGTTAGCCTGAGAGGGAGAAGGCAGAACTCCACCTCAGGCATCGGGAAGTGGAGGTTGGCTTGGCTCAGAGGCTCCAGAGCAGTCCATGGAGTAACCTGAGGTGGCCGGAGGAAACCTGCAACTTAGGGAGGAAGTGGAGAACGGTGCATTTGAGCAGATGGAAAAGCCCCAGAATCAGTAGTCCACAGAAGTTGCCCGTGTATGAAAGCCTTATTGTGCTGGTCACTCTGGCACTGAGGGTCACTGCATCCGAAGATGTCCTCATGATGCATAACCCGGGTTTGGAACCTCTGCAGCTGGAGACTGAACACAGAGTCCTTGTGTTGTGGAGTAACGGTGACACCTGTTTCCCTTCACTTATTTCCAATGTGTGCCACTAGATTCAAATAGAATTGATGAATCTTTATGGCAACAAATAATAATATTTATGAATTTATGTCTCTAAGTCTCTATATGAGAGTATATGAAAAAGTAAAAAGTACATAAATATATAATACATATATACACATGTATACATATGTACATAATTTTTAACCAGGCATGGTGACACATGCCTACAATCCCAGAGAATTGAGATGCTAAGGCAAGAGGGTGGCAAGTTTGAAGCCAGCCTCAGCAACTTGGTGAGACCCTGTCTCAAGATAAAAAAAATAAAAAGGGATGGGATGTAACTCGGTAGTACAGTGTCCCTAGGTTCAATCCTTAGCACCACAAATAAATAAATAAAATAAAGTAAAATTTTTTTACATGAAAAAATGAATAAGTAAAACCATTCTTTGGTAAAGTGAGTTCTATAGTAGACCTATAAAATTAATTTCATTGTTCTAGTAGTTAAATCAAGGAGAAAAATAACTTGTATTATGTGTGTCTGACTGAAAAGCAGATGCTGAAATCATAGATTCCACCAATAAAACAAGACAGATGAGACAGCTACAGGACACAAGTGTCCTCAGACCAGCCCATTTGATGTGAACTCCCTTGAAATCATTCACATGGGTGCTTACAGAATAGGTACTAGGTAATCCAAAGGAAAATATGTTTAGTTGTGGATTTTAGATGATTCAAAAACATTCTTCAAAGTCCTCTGTTTACACACACACACACACACACACACACACACACACAGATTTGTTTGTGAACGTTCATTCAGATTTTCCTTAATGCTTAATTTTAAAAAGTGAGAAAACTTAGCTCCCAGAGGAGTGGACTCATGGCACCAGCAGTATGACGACCCCACAGGCAGCTTTCTGTAGCATCGACTATTTCAAGACTTTGGCGTCAATAGGTTTAAGCACAGGTTGCAAGGACTTAAGTTTCATTGGCTAATGAGTTTCTGAAGAGCTTGCATCCAGTTGCTCTTTGAAGAGAGATTGGCACTTGTCACCCAGTTCATCACAAGTTATCTTTGTGGAATAACTTATGGGAGAGACTGTAATCTGCAGAGATAGCCTATTTTAATTTTTTCTTAGTTTGCCAGTTTATTTGGACCAAGTTGAACACTCTTTCTATAGTAAATTTTAGAAAGTAAGTGGCCTGTTTAGTTAGGTGCTATGACCAAGGAAAGTTTCACAAAGCTTGGGCTCCATCCTTATTTTCCTACTTCTCCTACATATAGGATCCCAGAAAGCAGTACTTGCTGGAGTAGGCACTCATGTTTCCTGCACATGGGTATGCTGTGGTGCAGTACCCACACCGTATCAGCACTCCAAGGGAAATGATGTTCCCAGACCACCTGAGCCTGCCCAAAGCCTTGGGTCACTCTGAAGTCTAGAGTCACCATGTCTTTCTACAAAGCCATCCCTGTAATACAATTGAATTTGTCAGTTGGTACAGTAAGAGATCAACTACTGTAACTAATGACAGTTCTAGCAATATACTAAAAAACAGTTACTAAAACTCATGAATTGCTTATTTTTGAAATTTTCCATGTAACATTTGGGAACTACATTTGATGGTGGGTAAATGAAACTAGAGAAAGGGAAACCACAGATTGGGGACGGGGGGGTAATGTGTGCACGTGTGTGTGCACACACACATGCCACACACACAATGGAATGCTAAAGACATGTAAATGAAGAAATTGGAGCTATAATGGTGGTGTTGGAGGGATTTCTGCTGTGTAGCAATAGTTCAAAACTGTGAACATACATACATTTTCTTGTTCATAGAACGTGACAAAGTGTGAGCATCTGTGTGTGTGTGTGTATATACATAAATGAATACACAATTTTAGGAGATAGAAAAAATTATAGGTGATGCACACTGATTGTCATTAGTCACCTGCAGCATTAAAGTGTGCATTGGAGAGACAAGAAGAGAAAGGTACCAGGTGAATCAAACAACAACAACAAAAACAAAACAAAACAAAAAACTAAAGTAAAGCAGAGAAGAGAAGATCCACCATGTAAATAAGTCATGTTAAGAGAGCTTCCTTCAGTCTCTTCCAAACAGCCCACTTTCTGAATGTACTTACAGGCTGGGAAGTCCTCCCACCCCTCTTCTCTTTCCTGCTGGGTTTCTGTCCCTGATCCTTGCCCAGAAAATTGGACATAAACACGTAAATGCATATTTGAGACTCATGGAAGAATGCATGGCTTTTCCAGAACAGTCTGTTGGCTGATTGTGACTCAGCCATCAGTGTCCATGGTCTTGTTTCTCCTTCCAGAGTCACAGCCCACAGCAGTTACTCCTGGCTTGTACAGCTCAGGGAGCCTTTTCTCAGGATGCCTCTATCTTTTACTAGGGAAGCTTTTAAATGGAATTGGAAGTAAAACCCTGCAATAAGGTGGAATCCAAACGTTCCCTTTGCAGGTGCTTGTTCTTTTAATAAGCATTTCATTGTCAGTGTTTTCAACTTCTGATACAAAATTACTTATAAAAATCTCATTGTTGTTTAGCAAGCATACCACATTACATTTTATTAAAGAAACTCTAATAGATCTAACATATTTACATGATGATTTGATTTTAATGCAAAACAGGAAAAATTTTCCTAGAGAGATAAAGGTGGATGTCCACTGGAACCTCAGTTTTTCCATCTGGTTAACTGGATCAATTGCAGTAACATGACTCAAATCCAAGAGTCTAATTCAGGTTTAGTTCTACTACAGAAAGCTTAGAAGGTACCATGCAAATGTTCAAGTGGCGCAGGATTCATCACTCTGGTAAATTTATCACATAACTGCCCATCCCACTCACAGTACATTTAACCCAGGAGCAGCACCCACACCAAACATACAGGTATAGAGACAAAATATCAATGTGCTTATTTAGAATGTCTTCAAAATAGAGCTTTCAGGTTCATGTTTGTGCTAATCATTTTCCTATCTCTGTACCCATGGGAAAAGCTACATTAAATTATTAATTTAATAAAAACAATTATGGAAGCAAAGTTATTCAAGTTTATTTATTGCATTTCTCATAATGCATTTCTCAATTCACAGTATCGAATAGGTGAGCATTTTTCTTTAGAATTCCACATTCAAGCATCAATATTTCCCATGAGGTGATAAAACTGCATTTGTCTACAAATTCTTTAGTGGTATTTTAAGTTTATTGCAACTCCAGTGAGTTCAATGTTTAGTCACAAATTGCAAGGGAATATTTTTCTGGGGACTTGGGTGGATGGATTAGTGGAATAGCCTGAACTTGGGTGAAGATTTCACTTTCCTAGGGAGAAATTATCAGTAAACAAGAAAACTTAGATGACAGCAACAAATGAAAAGAAACAATGGGATGGATGGAACCCAACTGGAGTAGAATCCTAACTTATAGTTGTTTGTAAGTAAAAATCTCCTAAGAAGGAGATACTAGAGCTGAGACCTTCATAAGGCAAGATCACGTCGAACTGAAGAAATGATGACCCTAAGATCCTAACGCAGCACAAAGCCTCTTACAGTGAGAAATCTCAGAACACAGAGTGCAAGAACAATGGTAGCCAGGAAGTGGGAGAGGTGGGCTTGGCACAGATCACACAGGCATCTACAAGGTTTGCACTGTCTTCATGTAGAGTCTAAAGGAATCTAAAGGATCTAGGAGATGTGGTGCTTGGCCTGATTGTGGTAGTAAGACAAAACTCCTGGAAGGTGCTCTATGTGTGTGTGAGTGGTGGGAGTGGATGAATCGGGGCTCCCTTCTGCATCCCAGGGGCTTGCAGTAAGGTGGTGCTCACAGGTGCACCTTGGGAGACTGCATGGTATTGTTTTTGGAGGTTGCATTTCAGACTGGGATGGGAAGTCTGTAGGGACAGTCAGTACTGAGGAAGAGCACGGGTGACATTGTCATTTGCAGGTAAGTGAATGTGTGGCAAACGTGTTTGACAATGAAATTTCCTTGGAGTATAGAAGAACCTGGAGGTGACATGAGAGATCTAATTGAGAAAGATAAACTGGGAGTTTTAGAACTCACCATATCAAAAATATATTCATGTTTGTTTGTGTTTTGGAGCACCAATGACAGCCTTCTTCATGTATACTAAAATAAAGTTTAAAGGAAGCAATGTGGATGCAGTTCAATAAAGCCATAAAAAAAGCAATACTAGTGAAAAGTGAAATTCTTCACTAGAGGCCACAGAAGAGTTCTTGGCTAAACTACCTGACTAAAAGCTGCTTGCAGGTGCCCTAGGGCAATTCAGGAGATGAAACAAAACTTTTTGACTGAGAAAAAACTTTCTAAGAGAAGGGCTACAGGCTGAACACCCTGGTCAGAGCTTAAAGGTCACTTATTTGACAAGTTCAGCAAATATTTATGGAGGTCAGAGAGACAGGAGCAGACAGCCCTTAGGCTCCAGCCGCAGGGCAGGGCCTTGTATGTTTTGCACCTGAGAGGAGAAGGGCAGGCTTGCATTTGAAAATTCAGAGTGGCCTCTGCACAGCACATCTCCTCTGTCACCTCTCTTTCCATTCCTGCCTGCAGCCAGAATGCACTTGTTATATACAATATGTAAACTGCAGATGCCAAAATATATTCTCATATTGTGTGCATGTAGTAATATGTAACAATTATGATCCCACCATTGTGTACAACAAGAATGCATCTATAAAAATATGTGGAGAAAAATAACCTCTCACACCATGTTTAGAAAATAATTTTTGGTTGACTTGTACTGCATCATAAATCGGACTCTTTCCGTTGTGATTTGACAGCAATATAGCCTTACCTTTAGCATCAAGTACTAGATGATATTTTGTCTCTGACTTGTCCTATGTCAGATCTTCAAATGCGAGCAGGTCTGTCTCCTACAGTGAAGGGAGTATGCTGAGAGGCTTTGCCATGCTAGTCCCTTATTCATCCAGGATTATCCTGAAGCCTTTGAAAATAACTCAGTTATGGGAACCACATCCTCACGTTCAATATGTGTCCATTACATCCTTGCCACCTGCATCACACTGGGCAAAGTGACATGGATGAGATTTATGATAAGTTTATTGATTTATTGGAGTCAGATGGAAAAAAACAAATAAGTAAGATATTGGTGGGTAAGTAGAGTCCTTTATGATGTAAATAAAGTGTGTGCGTAGATAAGGAATATACCATAGTCAGTAACTGAGGACAGAATGATTGCTGGCAGTGAAGTGGATGACAGAGGGGAAAACATAATCTGCATAGAAGAAAAAAAAGCAGGAAAAGACATTGAGGAATAAAAGAACATGAAACTGTCAGGCGATAAATAAACAAAATTCCTGAATTTTTAGACTGTAAGCGTTAATGCAGATCATTATCAAAGAGGACACATTGTTATTTTTTTCCTAATGCTTCAGAATATCTTTATTTTTTCTTGATCAACACTCATTTGCTTAATATTAAGCTTATTACAAATTTAAAATTTTAGATTTACATATGGAAATGTGTATTTTGTGTTTTAAATGCTTTATAAGGAGGAATACAACTAGAATAAAATTCTTACCCTATATGATAAAAATTGAAGACAAACAAAATGAATATATGATTGAATACATTAAAAGTGATAAGTCAGAAAAATAATCTTTACCAAACTTCAAATAAAATGAAATCAGTGATATATGTGATTATTTAAAATTGGGGCAAATACATATTAGGAGAAAATATGATGAAGAACTTGTGTAAATATGGAACAAGTGATTACTTTTGTTGAATTCTTATACTTCGAGACCACCAAGAACATACCTGTAGTTGGTCAAGTTAGGTTTCTTCCACATGGTAATGTGGGAGAATGCATGTCCTGGAGTTCATGGGTGTCTGCTGAGGGTGTGGCAAAGAACTGGGAGACTGAGCCTGGTTGTGTGACTCTGTGGCAGAGGCTCAGGACATTGGATGCTATCAGGAAGTAGATTTACTCCTATGATTGTGAATCTTTACTCAATCTTATTGAGAGGGAAGAAAAGCTCACCATGAACAAAGATAAGCAGCACTCACTCATACTAATCCAGGTATGGGTTACCATGGTGCTTTCTAAAGTGAGGATATTTTGCCTGAATTTAATATGAAACATATAATATAGCATTTAAACAACATATCACTTGAATAGTACAATGATAAGTGAGTATATTAAAAGTTATATTATTTTAGTGGTTTCTCTACTAACAAGTGTTGAGAAGTTCTCAGATGCTAAACTTCCTTCTTCTCAGTCAGACTTTCCCCTCAGACTATGTGCCCTGCTTTGATTGTTCTTCCTTCCTGGGTCAAGGGAGCACCAGCTGCAGGTGCCTCCTCAATCCCAACTGGAGCGTCTTTTCTAACCCTGCATCTGTCCACTTACTTTCACTTGGTGTCTCAGAAGACCCAGGGACTTCAGGTGGTGCCTACTACATTTTCTCTTGACCCCAGAGGAGGGTTCAAGCCTGAGCCTGATCCCCAAAGCAAGAGCCTCCTCCCCCACCCAGCCACTTCTTGACCATCCCAGTTCTACATAGAGTTAGACCTAGCTAGGACATTAGCCCTAGTGCTCCATCTCCACATCTGGGGACCGAGACTGGAGTAAAGGCAGGCAGAGTCTCAGGTGACCTGGGAGCATGAGGCTAAAACTGATTGTATTGCAATTGTCTATGGAAATTACTTCTAAAAACGCAGTACCATCACTAATGCCTGATGTCCCAGCCTTGGATTCTGTGGTATTCTCAGCCCTCCAGATAATTTATGTATGTTGGATTACTGTGTGTTGAAGGAAAATTCTTAATATTCAATACTGGTCAAATGTCAAATGCCACACTAGCTAGATATCTATTTACTAAATGATGTTAGAAAGGAAATGTCATTTACACAGTGAAATTAAATGGGTGCCATCTAAATAAACAGTGTCACATATTGTTACGATATTGAGTCCTGCAAAATATTTATCTTGCAGTTCACTATCAGCTACTAAAAGTTAATTATTTTACCTTAGAGTTTACAGAATGCAACTAATAATACATGAATTCCTCTAGTTGTTGGTAGAAATAACATCTGAATAATAATTGAGGTAATTTTACTTTCTAAGAAACTGCTGAATATTGCATGAAACATAATTGTGAATCTGTTAAGTACAATACTGTCTGGGTGAGTATATGTCTTATTTAGACTTTTAATGATTAAAGAAATTAAAATGGAATGTTGTTTTACAAAACAGATCTTTAGAATAATGGTATGCAACAAATAATTTAATTATAAGATTTGATATAAAACATCACAACAAGGGTATTGAATGAAGGAGACTCCTGCTGTGTTGAATGTGGTAGGAAAATCTGCAGCTGTTACCATGGAGTAAGGAAAGTTTAAGTTGTCATGACCTCACTACTTTGTCTTAATCTAGTTAATGTTATAATACCTGGTACTTTAAGGAATTAGAACAGAGCAATACCTACAACACAAGAAACACAGTATCTACCTTCTTCCATTAGAATGGAAGCAAATATTGTTACTCTTTATGAAGAGGAACAGATGTTTGGAGGTTCCTGCAATCTCTTCGTTGTCTAAATGTATAATAATGTGTCCCAGAGAATTTGGACATAGGGGCTGGGGCTACAGTTCAATGATAGAGCACATGCTTAACATGTGTGAGGTCCTGGACTTTATCCCCAGCACCCCCCCGCCCTGCCACAAAAAAATAATAATTTGGAGCTAAAGGAAGAATAAGCAGGTTCTCATTCTTGGATAGGTTAATTCAGCCTAAAGATAATCTTAGGACTGGAAGCAAAAGAAAAAAATGGTTTCTTGCAGAGACAAATGAAGGTAGCATCCTGACTGTCACGTTTCCATGACAATCTTAGTGAGTTTGGTCACTTGAGTCTGTGTCCACAGGATCACCCTTAAGCTTGGGTGGACTGACTGTCACACATTAGAGTCTACCAGGCAGACCTGCAGCCTCTGAAGGTGGCCACATGATGCTGTAGGTGCTGTCAGAGCTGCCTGTGCCCCAGGTCAGAGCTCCAGACTCATGGGCCCTGCAGCCTGCTGACAGTCTGGCCCTTCAGGACTCAGAAGTGGCAGGGACACCCTGAGCTCTGGTGGGTGAATGCCTCTTCTACTTTCTCCGAGCTGTTGCACCTACTCTTTCTCTATGTAAGGGAAGATGTGTAAAAGCTTGATGCAAAATGATTTGGTTCATGATTCTGGGAGTCCAAGGTAGAGAGGCCACATCTGTTGTTGGCCTTCTTGCTTGCAGTGTCCCCTCCCCATGTACATACATATGTATATATGTAAAATTATGTCACGAGACATATTCATCTGCATACTTATTAGACATTGACAAATGACTCAGAGTGATTGCAGCAATCAATTCTTCCACTAATAGTGTTTGAATGTTCCTGTTTGTTTAGATCCTGTCATTACTAGCTGTTGAATCTTTAAATATGAGCTCATCAACTAGTTGGAAATGGAATCTTGTTTAAAATTATTTTCTCTAATTATTAGTGAGGTAGAACACATTCATATTGCTAATGAGCATTAAGTTTTCCTCTTATAGAATGGACCATTTAAAAAAATTGTGCTGAGGTCTCTTATGGATTTGTAGGCAATAATAAAATATGTTCTGACTATGAATTCTTTGTCAGTTAAATGCTCTGTCTTCTTGCAGTCTAGGGCTCATCTTTTCTCTATGTTTATAGTCCTTTTTTGCTGCACAGAAGGGACATTTTTACAGTTTTCTTGTGCCTGCATTTTGCTAAAGAATTCCTTCCTACACTGATGATTCTTGAAAAGATTGAGCAGTTTCTTTCCCCATTATGGGCTGTGAATCACTGGAATTGCCGCTTCTCTCTTCTGTGGCTGCTTTTCCTCTCCTAACCCGTCTCACCTCTATTTACGCAGCAGTGGTCAATGTTCTATTCGTGGACACTCCAGAGCATGCCATCTCTTCCCCAGCCTTCATTGTCCCTGATTCTGCAGCCCATCTGGCGAGGCCCTAACACAAACAGAACCCTCATTTTCCTGACTGCATTGTAGCTGCAAGCACATGTGGTAGCCAAGCAGTCACGCACTCTCAAGTGGCCTTTGGTTCAGAAAAGGGTCCTGTGAGGAAACAGAATTTCCCTGATAGGCATGCATGAGCGGTGCAAGGAGGTGGTGGTCTCAAACCCACATCAGTGACAGCAGCAGCATGATGGGAGCAGCTGTGTCACTTGCTTTTGTGGACAGAGGTGGTAAACTCACTCACGGTGGTGTCCAAGGCTCCCTCTGAAACGGATTGTATAGTTGGGGAGGGGAGCTGAACCCTTACTCTAAGCCCCCGTCTGTCTCAAGAACCCATCAGTAGAGTTCTCTACTTGAACTAATGCTTAGATCCTGTTTGGCGTCACTGAGGACATAGACCAAGGCACAGCTCACTCCTGGGGCCTTCCATCTTCGTGGAGGTGTGCCTCCTAGACCCTGTCCTCTGAGACGGCTTGGCTTTTCCTGGCCTCTTGCTCTATCGTGTGTATTTGCCAACTTCTAATGAAAACACTGTTAGAATACTTATTTGATATGCATTGAACTAATGACATAAAGAGGGAAAAACTGATTTCTTGTTAACATCAAGTCTTCGCATCCAAGTAATTGATGAAACTTTCTAATTATTTAAGTTAATAGCTTTCAACAGTGTTTTATACCATCTTCCACATAGTTTTTGTGAGTTTTTTGCTGTTCATTTTATGTGATCCTTATTATATCAAGGATAGTGCAGTTATTTAAATTTTCCTCTTCTTTTCTAAAACAATTTATTTTTTATCACATATGCATATTCAGTTTTATTCCAAACGTGCTAGATATCTATTGGCATATTATAGGGACTTTCTTCTTTAATCTCTTGTTTTGGTGAATTATATGAATTGATTTTCTGTTATTAAATCAATATTTTCTTGCTAGCATGAGCCAAATTGAATTCACTATATATCATTTTCTAAAAATATTTTTTAATTGTAGGTAGACACACTACTTTTATTTATATGTGGTGCTGAGGATAAAATCCAGTTCCCCAAATGTGCTAGGAGAGCATTCCATTGCTGAGCCACAACCCCAGCCCTATAATATCATTTTTATGAATTGTTGCATTTAGCTGATTATTTCTTTAGAATTCTCCATATCCAAGTTAATCAGTGAGATTGGTCCCTGATTTATTTTTCACTACTAATGTCTTTTTTTCATTATAGAATTGGAATTTATTTGCTTCATTTAAAGTAGGAAAAAATTTCTTTTATCTATTCCTTAGTAGAGCTTATGAAAGATTAATTTTATTCCTGCAATTAAATCTAGGTCTCTTTTTCTCTGTCCCTGTCTCCTTCTTTTTCCCTGTCTGTATTTTTTCAACCATTAATTCAATTGTTACTCATGTTATCTATTAATAATTGGGTACTTGCATATATGTAATACAATTTGGTTTACTATTCTGGGAAATTTCCCTGATTATTTAACATTCAAAAATATTGACCAAAGCATATTTATAATATTTTCTGAATATTTTCATAACATCTGCTATATTTACCCTTCATGTTTCTTTATCTATCATCCCTTGGTGTCTCATTTAAAATTTGTATTTGTTACTTTATTCCAAATAACCAAAATAAACATTTTCATAATATTTTATCTTCTTTTGAAATTTCTGTTCACACTTGCCAAATTTTCCCCTCCATTTTTGCCTCTTAGTTTTCTTTCTCTGGCTTTTTATGTTGAATATCTAATCATTATTTTCAGCATTTTTCCTAATAAATTCTTTCCATAAGTAATTAATGCTCAAAGATTTCATAAATATCTCACTTTAACTACATTGTATGTTTTGATATTATTTTTTATGATTTTTTAGTTCCAAATATTTCATGATTCCTTGAGATTTTCTTCTTTCATAGAAGATAGAATTAAATAGAATTTATAATATGGGTTTGTGTGTGTAGCACCACGTGTTTGCCTGATACAAGCATATCTTTTGAAATTATGGTGGTATTACTGATTGCTTGGTTCTGGTTCAGAAGATAATTTATGGAGAGTCCAAATCACAAGAGTGTGGCTTTAGTTTTCTCAAAGGGACTTTTTCCTCTTGGCTGTGAGCTTGCCCCTCCCTGGGGCGCAGCAGGACTGCTGTTTCTATCCCCCATTGTCCGGGCCCTTTCCCTGAGAAAAGCCAAGCTTCTTGAAATCTTTCTGTGTTTGACAAATACATTCCAGGGACAAGTCGACCAGGAACATCTGCTCACCCTTTGTGGTTTCCTTTTCCCTAAGATCTCGGGTTGTCTGAGCCCTGGTCCCGTCTCCAGCCTTTGGTGGCTTTCTCCCTGAAGTATTTTGGGTGGTCTCATAGAGAAAGGAAACTGCTAAATGTGCTCCAGCTTCCCGCAGGTCAGGGAGCGCATGTCTCCATGGCTTCAAGTGAAGCACACTTGCAGGAAGCTCTCCCTAGGGTCCTTTAGATCATCTTACCTAACCTTAGAATCCGTGTATATTCTCCATCATTCTCATGGGTAGAGGGCTGTATAAATGCAAACTGTATGACGCATCTTTTTAGTGTATTTAGAAAGGTAAGATTTTGTCCTCCATAGTTGAAGTGGTTTCTTTTTAGTTAGTTTCTTAATCATTCTTCAAGTTTTTCTTCATAATGTCTTATTCATTTATAATTGTCACAACTTCTTTGTGAGATTAAAAATAAAACCACACTGCACAGTGGCCCTTCATCTCTAAAAGCCCCCCCCCCCTTAAAGCCTACATTATCTGATTTTGGTAAAGCTAAATAAGCTACTTTTTAGTAGAATGCTTTTTCCATCCTTCTGCTGTCAGAGTGCCTTATGACTGACAGACATCCCTTGTTGACAGTGTGCAGTGGACTGTGCTGTTGCTGTCTTCCTTACCAGGGAGGTGACAGAGCGAGACTGAGAGGTGGGAGAGGGGGCCCCATTCAGCCTGGTCAGCACCAGCTTCGTGCAGAGGGGTCATTTAGGCTGCACTAATGTTCTAGGCAGAGGGGAGAGCCCAAGCCAAGGGCTGAGCAAAGACACAGTTGGTGCCTTTTAGGAACTGAGCCCAGCTCTCTGTGGCCACAGACCTGGTTCTGGGACCACATCTGGGTGAACTTGGCCAAGTCCCTTCCCCTTCTCAGCATCAGTTTGTTCCTGGTGGAATTGCAACACCAATGTCCACCTCACACTAATGGAAAACAGAGATTTAATGTGATCTCTATTAATATTAGTTTCTAGTTTTGATGATTAGGATGTGGTTCTGTAGGATGTCAGCATGGGAAGTCAGGTGAGGGATATGTAAGCACTCTTGGAACAGTCTTTGTAACTTTTTTGTAATCTAAGAAATAATCCAAGATTTAAAAGCTAGAAATTATAACAAATCTGTCCACATACAACTGCCCCAGAGCAAGGGCCGAGTGCCTGTGCTTTACAAACTTCGTTGTTTCTATTTTGCAAAGGGAATTTAAAGCTCAAAGTAGCTCTCAGTTTCTAATTGATTTTTATGAATGAGGATTGAATTATTGAGATTTTTGTCAAGAATACGAAGATAATAATATATGCTCTTAAAGTTACATCACAAGGTATGTGATGTCAACAGATGGATTATCAAACACTGGTGAGTCAATCTCGAGTTTCCAGAATAACTTGCAGTCCGTCAGGGCATACTATTTCCTAACACAGTGGCAGATTTTGCTTGCTCATATTTTAAACAATATTTACATCGGTATTCAGGAGCATCCTGGTGGATAATTTCCTTGATGCAGTCATCCTATGTACTATTCTAGTATTACTGTTGTACTTCATAAGAGAAATTAGGAAGTATCCTATGCTTTTCCATGCAGGAATAATTTACAGAGTATTGAGCTATTTGGTCTTTGAAAGTTTACAATTCCCCTGTGAAGTCAAATGAATAGGGTGATTTTGGTTTTTTAAGTAATCAATTTTATCTGTGAAATTGGATTTTTTTCACATTTCAAACTGTGTTGATAATTTTTACTCATGTTCCTTTAAGCTTTGTTTTGTAAGCTCATCTTAACCTGAGTTTATCTGAGAAGAGCCTTGGGCTACAACCCAAATGTAGTTTTGCTTTGGCCTTGGCCATAAGCAGAAGTGTAATTGCCAGGTGGTTAATTGTAAGTGGTTTTTACTGAGTTTATTATGTTCATTTTCCTTTGTTGATTGTAACAGAACCCATAGCTATTTTAAAAGTTGTGGTTTCTTTGTGAATTTTGGTTCCTGATGAAGACTCAAGCTCCCGGCTCTCACGTTCTAACTCGGGTGGCCTTTCAACTGCAAGGTTTGCTGTCTGGCTGCTGCTTCCTGGCGGCCCCGCCCAGGGTGACAGTTCAGACTCATTACTGCTGTTTCATTTTCATCTTTGTTCTTCTTTTTTACCTTTGAGATTTTCAAGTGAGTAAAGCTTATTACACTTGGTCAATCTATTTTAGCATAGAAGGCTTTTTGAGAGGTTACCAGTTCTACCTTATTACTAGAAATGGAAGTCTCACTCCTTATTCTTTAAAGGGAAAGTGCCTCTGTTTTCACCTTGCAATACAAATTTTAGAAGGTTTCATAGTCTATATAGTCTTGCTTCTTTTTCATTATTCTAAAGCAGAACCAATGGTGACTACTGTTTTGTACAATGTGTTTGTAGAACAGGAACACTTCAATATTGAGTGAATATATCATATTTAGAAAAATAATTTCTAATATGTAATGAACCTAAGTGTACCCACATTTTAAAGATACATTTTCATGGTATTCGTCTTTGGTACATTATTTATTTGATAGAATATTAAAATATTGATATATACTTTAATGTTTATATACAAATTATAACATTAATTTTATGTAATTGAAAAATTGAAGGTGCTATTTATTGTAGGATGTCAGTTGATGAAGAGAATAAAAAGTAAATTATTACATAATAATATCATGACCCTACTTGATTTTTTCCAAGTAGACCAATATTTATCTAACATTTTATTGCCAAAACGTAGAACATTTTTAGAATGTAAAACTTGTCCTAAGGAACCTAGTATTCATTGATAACTGAAATCACAGCCAGATCTCTGGCCAAATGAGAATGTGCGAGTATTTTATGAAGATCTTTATGGAATTCTTGGGATCAAAGGAAGGTAGACAGAAAGACATTGTACTGAGAAGATATTTTTTATGATTTATTTTTAAAGGACTCTTTGTTTACCTGTCCATTCTTGGCTGATTATACTGTAGATTCTCCTGAAAGCAGAAGCAGACTTGACCCTACTTACCAGAAGGAATAATATTAAATTAATGCACCATGTTGAATGTATGTTCTCTTTGTGAAGCTGTAGTCAGTCAGTTGGACTTTATCAGAAAATTTTTTCTTTTATATATTTGTCACTAATATTGCAGTGTTTTTCCAAAACATAGGTGGTAAATGGATACATAACAGTCTTTTGCCTATAAATTGTGTGTGGATGTAGTTTAGCTAGATATAAATGTATTGATTGACTAATAGAATGAAAATATACATAGATATGTTTTAGGGGGTGCCACAGACCCTTCCTGACTATTAGCTAAATAACACTATTTGGAATATGTCTAGAAAGATTGACTCAACAGCAAATATTAATCTGTTTAGCTTCAAATGACAGCCCAAATGCTCATTTTTAGTTTATTGGAGTGTTCATTTTGGTTGATAAGCCTACTTAGATCCACTCAGTTGACTGTAACAGAAAAGCAATCTTCAAATACATCAAGCATGGTCTTTAAATATGATGAGATACAAAGAACTATAAATAGATTGGAAAGTAATATTAATGCTGAGCATAGCGCTATGAATAAAAAATGTTAAGTGTCAGCTCAACCTTTACAAATGCTTTGCTACAGTGCCTCTAATATAATAATGATAATACTTCAGAATTTCCAATTAAATTATGTTGATTTTATTGGGAAATAAATTGATTCTGAATTCATTAATTTATAAACATTGAAATCTAATAAGAATGAGATCTCAACTAAATTGCACATCCAATAATAATAACTGATAGACATTTTGCATTTAAACAACTTAAGTGATGCTTTTTAAATGGTGAGAAAAGTAGACTCAGAGGACCAATTACTTAGATACTAACCTTTTTTTATAATAAAGTGGTATGAGAAAATAGGCAATAATTCAGTGTTCAAATGCATTTTAAAAGTTTAACTGCAGTCACTTTTAAAATTTCAGCTATCCTGCAGCACAATATCACATTTTACACAGTTGCTAAAGATAAATGATTTTTCCTGATCAAATTATATGAGGATGAATAATTTTATACTATATAATTGGTGAGCTGCATAATTCAGTAAGTCCATTTGCTGTGGTTGACTTCTTTTCCCAAGTAGAAGTTCTATAATGAGGAAGGCAGTTTGGTCAAAACAGCTGCCAAATAGCAATAGCATTAAAAAATTAATCACGAAATTAATTAAACATTCTCTGGGCATAAAACATGTTACATGCAGGAAAATATAAGTAGTTTGAAAATGTTTGTGATGTTTTCATTAAAGGACTATTAGAAATAGTACCAATATAACTGAGCAGCTTTGTAATGAAAATATCTTAATTGAAGGTACTCTCCTTATTTCCAGCAAGTAAAAGTTAAAAAAAGTTAAAGTTAAAAAATTAACCTATTAAGAATAGTTTATCCAAGCTAATTATTCTTTACTTCTTCCTTTTTGCAAACATACTCCAATAAGGTTTTTCCAAAAGTATACCCAAGAAAATGACCTACCATAGGAACTATTTTATCAACTTGCAAAATTAATCATATGTACACATATATTACATTGATGCTCCTTAGATAATTACATACATTGTTTTTTTTCTTGAAAACTGTCCATATGTGTTGCATATTCATCTTCTTTTTTGAGTAAAATCTAGATGGGGTGGTATCTTAGATTTCACTGCCTTAACTTTTAACGGATACTCCTCAGGCTGTCCTTCAAAGTTCAGGGATCTGCATGCTTTGTAAATATTTGTAAGCTATTATGTATTTTTTTCTAAATGTAACAAATCATGATTCTAAGTTTGAAGATAAAGGAGCAATGGCTATTTCTGTTTTATGGCTGAATATATTTTACTTTTTTTACTTTCATTTTCTTTATCCAGTCCACTCCAAGGTAGGCATCTGCCAAAATCATAGTCCATGAAGATTACTGAAAATATTCTTAAATCAAATTTAGATTAGAATATTATTCAACCAGTTTTCATCTTGCCTGGTCTTCGTGGGAAGGACAGTGTATTCTGCTCATCAGTGTTGGGTTTGGCCATGAGACTTGCTCTGGCAGGGGAAATAGTGGACAAGACATAAGCAGAGGTTTGAAATGTACTTGATTCTGGGCTGCTCTTTTGTGACTCTGCATGCAGGGAACAGAGATTCTCAAGATTCCTGGGCCCTAGAACAAGCAGAGAATCCCTGCCTGATTCAGACAGACACATTTCAAATCTGTCCCTAATTTCCTTTCGTTCTCAGAGGTCATTTAGTCACCACACCAAGGAGTGGATTATAAACAATATGTCCACTAGGTGGAAGAGATGTCTGGGGCCCACTTAGGATTCTGTCCAACATAGAACTCTCTGGTCCCTGCATTTCGTATCCCTTCCCAAAGTAATATGCACCCCAAACGCTCTAACACCATCTCAAAATTTAGAATTTCATCATCTCAATCATTTCAATCCATTCAGGTGTGAATGCAACTCCTGGGTATGATGCACCTATAGACCTCTGAAACTAAGTGGAAAAATTGTCTATGTTCTGCACTCACAGGGTGCCATGGAGAGACAGGCATGGGCCCACAGAGCTGGGGATTCATATTGGTGGAAACCACAGTGAAGAGTCACTCGTCTATAACATTTGTAAATCCAGCACATTCTGGATTTCGCTTGAACAAGGTTCAAGGCCTGGAAATAATCTCTGGTCCTGTCTCTGCCCTCTGCATTCTGGCTTTGCCCTCCAAGTCCTCCTCTTCCATCACAGACAGCAGTATTTGCAGCTGAGCAGGGTTGGCAGTCTGCTTCCCACCAGAGGAAAAGGAAAGACCAGTCTTCACAGTGGCTACATCTGTGTGAATTCCACTCAGGGGAAGAAGTAGCAAATTCCAGCATCTCCTGTCTCCCCGATAGCCCTCTCTACTCTGTCCCCTCCGAGTCACTCCCCCTTCAGTAAAGGCAGCCACTCTAGGCTTCTTAGCTCATCTCTACGGAGTCCCTGACTGAGGGTGGCTCTACCATTTTTAATATAATAATGGAACAAAAGCTATACATATGTAGTGGGAACTGTGCTTTGAATTTTAAACCAGGCTTTGAATTTCTATCTTTTCCCCCCATACACAGCGAAGGACACTCTGACAATAAACCAGGTGACCAGCAGAGCGAACCACTGGTAACTCCATAGTGCACTCACTGTGTGCTGAGCTCTGGTATTTGATAATTTGGTGCACAAAATGCATTATTTGACTTATAAAAAATTTTCAACTCCTGATGAGTTTGAAATATAACCCCATCATCAGCTTTAGGGGGACTCATATCTTGCCTGCCTTTAAACTTTTTATAAATACAATCATCATACACTAAAATTTCCTTTTTGTTTGTCGTCTTTTGTTGAGTATTAAGTTTGAGGTTTATCCATGACTTTGCGTAAATCTCTTTATAAATATAATGCTACAACCATGAAGTTCATATAAAAGATTAAGTTTTTATGTTATATGATGATATTAATGCTGGTAATATTTTTATAGCAAGAGTAATTACAAATATCAGGGAGGCATAGGGAATTGTAAAGAATACTAAAACCTAAACAGGAAACATGTTTTACTTTTTTTTGACTCTGCAACTTCAGATGTGCAATTATATTGTTGAGTCTCAGCTATTATTTTACATTGGCTTTTTTGTATCCTAATTCAGCTAGCAAGATTAGATTAAGTCTAACAGCTCATTGAGCTATAAATATTTTATTATTCTTTATTCTGTGGTTCTAGGGACTTTAAACCTAAATTAATCTTGCTCAGTTTGCATTTTCATCATTTATCCTATATGACTTATAAATTAGCAAGCAAAAGGAAACTTAGAGGCCTACCTTAGGATGAATTATAATAAGTGGCTAAACCAAAGGTTCTTCAACAAACTTCAAAGGAAGGAACAGATATTCCAGTCAATGCCGAATCGCCAATTATGAGCTCCACGAGGGGAGAGCTGCTCTTGGCATATAAGCAGCTGGCTTTGTTTTGTCCTGGCTTTGCTTTGATCTTCCCGTCTTCTTTTCCTTCCTCACTGATGTTACTTGATCTTTATTCAGTAAGCATTTAGTGCTCACTTCCCAGATGTCAAGCCCACTACCAAGGGGCAGGGAAACTAATGAAACCAGACATCCAGGAGATCACGGGGCACGAAGGGGCAGGCAGAGAAACAAAGAATGCGCAGGCCAAGTGCAAGACTCGGAATTAATGATCCAGCTACGTTGACCTTGTGTTTAACCTGCTTAATTTTCAGGATCTTTAAAAAAAGGAAAACATTGAAATCTTTTGCTAAGAGAAGTTCAACACACTGAACTAGAGTACATCTACTATGTATTAGAGACCCTGTCCTAGACATGGCTGACACCCAGATTGCAATAGATAGTCATTTGTAAGCCAACATTCACCTCCATTCTTACCTTTTCAGCTCCATCAAAGGGATTGAGTTTGTCTTCTCCACTGAAATTTAGCTTGGCCATGTGATTTCTTTTGTCCAGTGAGACGGGGCAGAAATGACATTACAGTATTTCTATGGCTTCCGGCCATCTGTCTCTATTTCCACTCATGCCTTTGAAGCTTCTAACCTCTACCCTGGGGAACGGGTTCTCTGGGCAGCTATGGACCCTCCAGTGTGGGACACAAAATATGAGAGAGGGAGCAGAATGGTTCCTCTCCTGCAAGCCCACAGCCTAAGAGAGACTCCCAGCCCAACTGCAGATGAGCAGGACACAGTCTGCGGAGATTTGGGTTTAATTTTTCATGGGAAAAAGTCACACAAAGATGGGCAAGTCCTCAAAGAGATAACAGACAATTTGCATATATTATGGAAAAGATTTTCTCTATGGTCAGAAGCTGTAACAGCTGACTACAAAGGTCTGGAAGTAGCCAGCAGGGGGAGAAGAGCTTGGAATGAACTGTGCTGAGAAGGAACAGAAGACGGATTTCCAAAGAACATCCAGAATATGCAATGAAACGTGAAAAATGATTACTTTGGAGGGAATGTGTGATGTTTATGTGTGAACTTGATGGGGTTAAGGGATTCAGATAACTGGTAAAACATGATCTCTAGGTGTGTTTGTGAGTGTGTTTCGGGAGAGTTTCACAACTGAGTCTCTACACTGGTTGAAGAAGTCTGCCCTAACCAGTGGGGCTGGACGTCTTCCCATCTATCGAGGGCCTCCGTAGACTAGAAGGGCAGTGGAAGGAGACATCTGCTGTCTCTTCTGGAGCTGGGACTCCATCTCCTCCAGCTTTGGACATCAGAGCTCCATGTTCTTGAGACTTCGACTCAGACTGAGTGACACCTCCTGTGCTCCTGTTCTTCAGCTTAAGGACAGTGGATCCTGTGTCTCCTCATCTCCAGAATCACAGGAGCCATTTCCCACAGTCTCCAGATAAATCTGCACACATCCTAGTGGTTCCCAGGGGAACCCTGGCCTGTGACGGGAGCAAGGGGCAAGGACTAGCCAGAGAAAGGGTTGGGGAGAAGGGCCGTGCTCGAAGCACAGAAGGACCTTCTACGTACCCATCTCCAACAGCCATCAATTACTGAGCTTGGGCTCCTCCAACACATTCTTATCTTGGAGAGCTTAGCGAAAAGACCTTGCCGTGCCACTGCACCCCTAATGCTGCCATGGGGAGGTAGTCGCAGAAATCAGTAGCGCGTCTAGGAAACTGACAGGAACCGAGTTTTAAGGAGTAGGGATCCCATTGCAGGAAGGATTACATGGGTCCTATGTAGAAGAATTAAAATGTGTTTTTAGAGAAGTGTTTTAGTATTTACTTCACTTTGATCAAACTATGAATCCAGCCAAATAAAAGATTAGTAGCTATACTCTTTGACTCCTCATTTCAACCCAGATGCCCTTCAATGGATGAATGGATTAAAAAAATGTGGCAGTTGTACACCATGGAGTATTACGCAGCTCTAAAAAATGACAAATTCATGGAATTTGCAGGGAAATGGATGGCACTAGAGCAGATTATTCTTAGTGAAGCCAGCCAATCCCTAAAAAACAAATACCAAATGTCTTCTTTGATATAATGAGAGCAACTAAGAATAGAGCAGGGAGAAAGAGCAGGAAGAAAAGATTGATATTAAACAGAGACACGAGATGGGAGGGAAAGAGAGAGAAAAGGGGAATTGCATGGAAATGGAAAGAGACCCTCATTGTTAAAAAAAATCTACATAAAAGAGGTTGTGAGGGGAATTGGAAGAAAAACAAGGAGAGAAATGAATTACAGTACATGGGATAGAGAGAGAAGATGGGAGGAGAGGGAAGGGGGGATAGTAGAGGATAGGAAAGGTAGCAGAATACAACAGTTACTAATAGGGCATTATGTAAAAAGGTGAATGTGTAACTGATGTGATTCTGCAATCTGTATTTGGGGTAAAAATGGGAGTTCATAACTCACTTGAAACTAATGTCTGAAATATGATATGTCAAGAGCCGTGTAAGGTTTTGAACAACCAATAAAAAAAAAAATGAACACATAAAATTCTCTGAGTATAATCTAAGTCATAGAAATTTGAGATATGTGTGTAGGGGCTGTTTTCTGGGCCCAATTGTCCAAAGTTTTGTCAAATGAAATAAAAAAAAATGCATCTTTTTTCCTGTTGCTTTGGCTGCTATTTAGCCTCTTACCAGCCCTTATTCCCTTATTCTGGATGTAGTACGTGTGTGTGTGTGTGTGTGTGTGTGTGTGTGTGTGTATGTATGTTTAGTTAATTTTAAAACACCATGTGATTGAAACCAGTATGCACCCTTCCTGATAAGCTAGTCTACATAAATCACCATGCATTTAGACATTAAAACACTTAGTTGTTTTAGAACCAGGGCAGTGACAATGAATAAAATATGCATAGGAGGAGACTTTCTTCAGCCATGACTTCATTATCTATTGTGAGCATGAATAAAATGAGAGAGTCTCACTATATGGGCATAAGATCTTCTACCTACATACAAGGTGCTATATATTTTTAATTATTAGACTGCTGGAATGATTCTACAGTTCTACACATTTAGGCATACACTGAGGTTGTCAGTGGTGGTAGTTGTAAATTAGCAAATAGAGGCCTGGTGGCCTTTCCTCTCTGTAGGAACATCCAAACCCCATCCTGAGGCTATTGCTCAGTAAAACACAGGTGATCCCCCCCACCCCCGTGTGTGTGTGTGTGTGTGTGTGTGTGTGTGTGTGTGCATGTGCAGTTTGAAGAAACTTAATTTTAAATTAATTCTAAACTTGCAGAAAAATTGCATAAACAGTATTAAATGCCTTTGTATAGTCCTTCACCCCATTGCCCCAGAAGTGATTATTTTACATAGTCAGTATACAACCACAAAAGAAAGACGGTAACATTGGTCCATTTCATTAACTAAATCGTAGACCTCATTCTGTTTCATCAATGTTGTCTTCCAGTGTTATTTTATGTGCAAGGTTCCATGCAAGATGCCATATTGCATATAACTGTAATCTTTCCTTAGTCTTCTCCAGCCTGTGATTGGGGCTCAGTCTTCCTTGTCTTTCATGACCTTGACACTCTTGAAGATCAGTCATTTTGTAGGTTCTCCCTCAATTGAGATTTGTCCAGTGTCTTCTCATGAATGAAGTATTCTCGGCAAATTTGTCAATAATACTACTGAAACTAAGTTGTTTACTCCTGCATCAAATCAAGGAATTAATCATGTGCATATGCCTTATTCATGGGGATCTAGTTAATTAGGTGGTGATTTACTTGGAGGAGATACCAGGAGACCATGGACCTTGTTTCTCTGGACAGTCTCACCCTCTAATTGGAGCATCTGCTGAACTCCTCTTCTGGAGCACTCCCTATCCTTGTGTTCGCCTGATGATGCTTCTTTATTCTTTATTTTCTGTTAATTTGAAACCACTGTGACAATGAGTTGTCTCTTCTGCCTTGTTTATTTATTTGCTTATTCAATCAAAGATTTGTTTCTATCAGTATGGAGTCATATGAATTGATGTCATTCCCTAAGTTAAAATCCAGTTGTGTTTTGTTTGTCAAACTGCTCCATCACCACCAGAAACTCTCTTCGGTGTTCCTGTAATGAGCCCTGTGCACCCTCAGTCCTGACTTGTCTTTTTTGTGTGCTTTTCCTTGTTTTCTGACATGACTCAGTGATGTTCCAAGGCCTTGTGTCCCCTGCCCTGATCTGAGAATCGACCACTTTTCCCAGGAACTTTTAATTGTGAATGGTATTTAGATAGAGCTGGAAAAATACTATACTGACATACACACTATATTTTCATCTATATGTCTGTTGAGAGCCACAGCCCAGTCGGAATGGCCCCTGGCATTTTGCCAGAAGTAATGGTTGAGAGGTGACACCAAGGAGCCTTAAGATGATGATAATTAAGTTAAGCTGTGTGTAATTGCTGTGATTCAGTTGTAGATAGACCCCTGCTGTCTGGCAATAGGACGGCTCCTGCTGGGGCTACTTTTGAGTTCTCCAGGAGTTCCTGTTGAGCTCTAACCAATTCTTGTTGGTTGGTGAAGTTGAGGTGGAGGGAGTTCCAGTTGGTGTGTGGAGTTCCTGGAAGGGCCATGTGGGTGGTGTTCCTGTGAGTTCGGAAATAAAGTTTGTTCCTGCTTGAGTGGCTCGTGATTTGTGTCCAGCCAGACTGTGGCATGTGTCTGCCTAGATATATTTAAAAACTAGGCGTCTATACATAATTTCATGGAGACATGCATGTACATACATACATATGTGTGTGTATGTATATATTTATACATACACACACATATATACACGTATATATGCTTTTTAGAATTATTTATATTCATTTATTTTTTGTTTGAATCAAGGTCATTTTCATTAAGCATTTTCTTGGAGGTGTTCTGTGACGTTATCTCCATCCTTTCGGGGTATTATTACTTATGTCTGAAATGAATTCCATGTCTCCCCTCTGCCTACTGAGCATCACCCTTTCTCCAAGATTCAACTGCAGCATTTCATTCATGAAAATGTTTATTTCTAGACTGAATTCATTGCCCTTTCCTCCTGGTTTTCATGAGGTTTATTTTAATCACATTTTTAATACACTATATGCTACTTGTTTAAAAGATGGATTGAGTTTCCATTTAATTTACATGTTGTTGTTTGTGTGATATGTTTTTGGCAGTACCTAGGACACTGCAGAGAATACCTGTTGTTTTATTCTGCTCAGCAGTCTTTCAGATGACAGCATTGCTCTGTCCCCAGTGCACACATTCTTCCTGGAGCTGGCAACTCACAGTCCTATAATCCACTATGCCCTCCATCTCATGTGCACAAATGCCATTGGAAAATTGTTCTTCAACTTTTAGGCTAAGTGAATGGCTCAAGTAATAGGTGTCATTCAAATAGCTAATCAGAATTCTTCCATGGAATTGATATGAGGGCACTTGAGTGTAAGAGCCAAGCTTGTTTGTAGCTGTGAAAATGTATGGATGTAGTTACTACTGCTCTACCCTGCAGAAAGATGGGAAGAGGTAAGCGAGAAAGTGCTGACTGTATGATTTGAATAATCATTGAAGACACAGTATCTCTGAACTTGTCAGACATGTAAGTCAGTAGATTTAAACTTTTTGCTTATGGTTATTTGAATTGGATATCTATTACTTAAAATATTGATATGGAAATTGGTACCAGAATATAGTGTATTGCAAGTGATAAGCAGGAAAATATTGACTTCCCTGAAGTAAGGTGGAGTTCCTTCATTCTCAGCAAGAATGCTGTCAATCCTTGTTAAGGGCAATAAAACAGAAGATTGAGCCATCCCCTGCTGCATTTTGGAATTCAGTTCATGAGAGGCCTGGAGGCAGTAGCTTTAACAGAGGTAGAAAAATAGCAAGATGTTGTAGTCTGTTTTTTCCGTCTTGAGTCATCCTTCCTATTGAAAGGGTAAAGTTTCTAAGCTGCAAAGCCTGAGTTAAAATGTAAAGGACCAGGCATTGTAAACCTGCTTCTAAACTTGCAAAGCCTGGGTTAAATTCCTGTAGATGTTAGGACAATGCCCGAACTGCCCAGTAAATATTCCTCTTGATCCTCTGGTTGTTTAATAACTTAGGACCCTGTGTAGCCCGGCACGTAGGCATTCAAGGCCCAAACCAATCAGTTTGAATGTGTACCCCGCTTAGGAGTGACCAATCACCCCCGCCCAGCCTGTTCCCGCCAATGAATGTACTAATCAAATCTAAGAATTATTGTTTGATTTTCCCGCGGTGTATGGTGATTTGTTAAAAGAGACTGTGATGTATGCAAAGCCCCCGCCCTCCCCAAAAAGTATACTTAAGCACTTCTCAACCCCTGCCCAGGGCTCTGGGCTGCTCTCCTTTCCTGAGTGGGCACGGAGCCTCAGCATGCTGAATCAATAAATCCCCTTCTGCCAATTGCATGAGTGGTCTCTTTCTCCGACGCTTCGCTGGACCATTACGCTATTACAGGGAAGCAAAAGAACTTCAGTTTTTTGATTCCTTGAGAATCAACGTACTAATTCCAGAATGTACAGTTTTGTTTGGAGAGGATAAATATTCCTATGACCAGTAATCCATGAATGCTAAGATTCAAAGGGTCATGCATCTTGTGAAATCATAAGACCCAAGTAAGTTGTTCAGCACTAAAGCTAAATTTAGCAAATAAAAATAAATGAAAAACAAAATATGGGTGATATTAAGAATCCCAAGGAATTAGGGAGTACTACACCTCAGCCCTCTTCTGCACCCCTCCTATCCCATATCTACTATCTGAGGTGAGAATGCACATCCCCATTTCAAAGCATCATCCACAAAAATGAAGTTAAATCCCAGGAAGCAGCTGAGCAGCCCACACTTCCCCAGCATTACATGGCATTCGGAGAGGTGGTGGAGAGGCTGGAGCATTGAGGTTCAAGCTCAGAGCTCCACAACTGCTGCTGAGAGAGGAATCTTAGTATGAGGAAGCAGAGCATGGGGCAAGCAAGCCTGGGCCAACCACCCAGCACACTCCTCCTAGAAGCATCCCTGAGAGATGCTGTAGTGGAATTTACAATTATATATTTTTTACATTTCTTTCTTTTTAAATTTTAACTTTTAAATCTGTTCCACATTACTTTATGTCTTTTGAAATTGTTCATTCAATTTCATGTCTCTTTCAATGTGGCTTTTTAAGTGCAGAATATCTTCTAGTCCAATATTCTATTTTTAAATACTCTCCACAATGTTATATTGATAAAATACAAGGAATATTTTATTTCTTGTTCTAGTTAATTTTATATGCTATCAGTGAAGAATTCTGAAGACATTTATTTTGCTCCTAATATTCCCTTATATTTCCTCCTGAGAATTATTTGGAATTAACTTTCCTATGAGTAAGTGCTCTAAGTCCAACTTTGTTTCTTCCACAGTTTCCATGATTGATTAACATTATAAATTTTATGTTTCATCTATCATCTATCTATCTACTTTGAAAAACCATCCCACTGCAAGAAATATAGCAACTTAAATTATGGGCTTGATGTTTGTGTCTGTTCTCTACATTGTCATACTCAACAGTATAATTTGCTAGAAATAGATAGCATTTTCAGAGCTGAATAAGTCAAATAAATATATAACAGTCCCTTATTCCTATAATCACCATGAATAATGAAATGATTACCCAAGTGCATAATCAAGAGTGGAACTTCATTTCCAGGCTTTTCTATTTCTTGAAGCTGTCTCACAAATCAGTCTCTTCTGATAACCCAAAGTAATCCCCATGTTTCTGATCTCTGCATTTCTAAACATGGCATAACACTGGAAGAATCTGAGAAGTTGTTAGCATTAAATGCTAGGCTTTAAGGTACATATCATACCTCAATAATTGTGCCAAATAATCTATTCGTATTTTCTCATGCTTCTGCTCTCATTGCATGATTAATTTTTCCATCACTTTGTTCCAATGTAAGATCTAATTCACCAAAGACATTATAATAAAGATCTAGACATTTTTACTGAGATTACTAAAAGTGAGTGAACATAATATAACAAGAAATTCTGATCAGACTAGGACTGAAGTAGCTCTGATATGGAAGATATAGGAATAATGTCAGTCCAGTTTCTCTGTATGTGAGCTCCCAACTCTATCTTTGAGTATAAAGATTCAGACAGATATATCGATAGAAATTTCTATCTTAATAAAGTTAGTATGTATATAATTTCTAGTCAGTGTTTTATACTGGACACTTTGTTATACTCACTATTATCCAGCTATGCAAACTGGTATTTTTTAAAAATTTGGGGGGGGGTACAAGTTTGAAACCCAAGGGTGCTTTATCACTGAGCCACATCCCTAGCCCTTTTTAAATATTTTATTTAGAGACAAAGTCTCTCTGAGTTGCTTAGGGCCTCACTAAGTTGCTGAGGCTGGATTTGAATTTATGACCCTTCTGCCTCACCCTCCCAAGCTACTGGGATTACAGGCATGTGCCACCACCCCCAGGAGAAACTGGTATTTTAACAGCAAATATATATTGAAAATGTTCTTCCATATTCGCAGTGCAAAAACTCAGAGGCAATGTTTAATGTACTTACTTTTTTGAAATTAGATAAACAATAAGTACACCAATGTACCATAGGATTCTTTCAAATGTCAATATTTAGGTAAATATTCCTGTTTCATGGTTTCCTTTTTCTTCCATCTCAGATAAAATCAAATTTATCAGGGTTTCTGTAATTTTGATAATTGTAAAGCTGATTTTTTAGAATTGTAAAAGATCATACTCACTAAAGAGATTTTGCTATCAAAGACATTTAGGGAATCCCAAATTTCAAAAATTCATTAAAAAGAAGATATAAGATTCAGATTTACCTCTTTTATTTTAGTACAGAAACTTTTCTCATGGACTCTTTGAATAATTTGTTGAGGCCAATATATTATTCAGATAATAATAGTACCCATAGGATGTATATAAATGTCCATGAGAAAATGTACTTCAGGGATTGGTTGATGGGATCAGGAGGCCAAGAAACCCCACTGATTTGGGTTCTGTAAGCTGCAGGACCAGGGAAACCAGTGCTAAAACCCATTCCTAGTCCACAGGCCCAGGAACTGGGGTAGCCAGTGTCAAGGCAAGGCAGACATCTCGGCTCCAGAAAAGAAAGAATGTGCCCTTCTTTCTCTTTTTCGATTCTAGTCCTCAGAGCTTTGGAAGAAGTCTACCCACATGGGTGAGGGCAGACTTCTTTAGTCTGTCTATTAATTCAGATGCTAATCTCTTCTAGAAACATCCTTGAAAACAACCTAGGAATGTTTTCCCTGCTGTCTGACCATCCCTTCATCAAGACCAAAAAATCACCATTATAAAATTCACCATTTTGTCTGAAAGGAAAAAACACTGCATTAGATGGATATTTGCATTTTAAAGATTATTATAGCTTATACTAAAATTATTGTTATATATAATATTCAATCACTTTATACTTTTTAAATTAATCCTAAAATATAAACTAAATTATGTTCTAATCATCAGCAACCTGATAAGGCACCTCAAGGATTTAGGAAAGCAAGAACAAATGAAACACCAAATTAGTCAGAAAGAAATAATAAAAATCAGAACAGAAATAAATGAAATTGAAAGTTAAAAAAATTCAAATATAACAAAGTAATTTCTGTTTTTAAAAAAGGAAAACAAAATTGAGAAAACTTGAATTAGACTAATGGGGGCTGGGTGGGGGGAGACCCATATAAATAGAATTAGAGATTAGATGATAATGGCAGAAATCCAATGAACCTCAAGCATAAACAATTGTGTTCTAGGCAAAATAGAGAAGCACTGAATTGTACTTAGTAGGCAGTTCCAAAGTATCTGCAATTCTTTCCTGGAGATTACCTTCTAGAAACACATTACTTTTTCATATGCATACTATGTATTTGCATTTTGAAAAGGTTGAAAAGGTCTTCAAAATTACTTAAATCCATTATTCCTTGCTCAAAGAACTTGAGGAAAGAATGAATACTTTTTGACAGAGCACTTTGGCAAACCCTGTTACACAGAGTAGGATTTTGCTACATTTAAAAGGATGATATATTTTCATTAAATAATATTTTTCCTAGATTAAGATAGCAATTCATTTTGCTGACAAGAATTTTAAAGTTACAAAGTGCCAGTATTTCACCATTAGACAAAAAAAGATGTTTGATATTTCATTATAGGTTTTTGGCTTGTTTATTTATTTATTTTTTGTGGTTCTGGGGATTGAACTCAGGCCCTTATGCCTGCGAGGTAAGCACTCTACCAATTGAGCTATATCCCTAGCTCATAGTTTGTTCATTCACAGTAAAACTAAAAAAAAAAAAAAAAAAATCTAGTTTATTATTTTTCTTATTTAATTTCCTAATTTAAATATAGGATACCATTATCATGATTGTGAACACTCTTAATGCTATAATAAGTTGATCTTCATAATCAATGATCAATTATGGATAGATCACATATCATATTTGTTTTTAGCAGAATTGTTTTAAAAACTCTATTTTTTCAATTAAAGTGTATGGCTATTTAATCCATATGAGTTTCCTAGGTTCTTACTGTAACAAAGTAACACAATTTGTGTGACAGCCAGAAGTTATTCTGTTAGAGCTCTGAAGGTGTGAATCCTGAAATCAGGTGTCGCCAGGGTGGCTGTTTTTGAGGGATGGTGGCATAATCTGCCTCTCTCCCACCCCTCCCAGCCCCTGGGAGGCGGTCTCAGGGGTCTCTAGGCTTGTGAAAGGATAGCACTGATGGCTGCTTCGTTCTCACTTAGAGTTCATCTTGGTGTGTTCTAGTGTGCCCCTGGTTTACGAGAACAGCCGTGACCCTGGGTCAGGGCTCACTCACATACTCCATGGTCTTCTAAACACCAGGAATACTGGGCCTGGGGCAGAGCTGCAGGGGTGTGGGCACTGCAACCCAGCAACAGCACCCCAGGGGGTGCCCAGCACATGCTCTGCTCACAGATGAACTTGGTCCTTTTGGGTCTACCCTTTCTTCTGTCTCTTCCTCCCATGCTTTGGTGGAATGTGGAGTCCATCTGTAAACAAGCGGCTTTCCCTGCAGACCCTGTGACTTTTCTGGGCAGGGTTGCTGCTGCTCCCAAGCATGTCTGCAGCCTGCCCCACCTCAGCACTACCCCTAAAGCCACAGTTTGTGGTTCTATTGGCATTTTTATCCCTTTCCACTTGCTGGCCCTTTTCAGTCCATTTCTTCCTTTTTGTTGCACTGAAATAACAGAGACTCTAAGATTTCAGTACAATACTGTTATTTTGCTATGAAGTATCACAGAATACTCGGAATCATGTCTTAGTATATTTTAATTAGGGAATTGGTGAAAGTTATAACATTCCAATTATTAAGAATTTTGACATTAATAAATTCATTCATGCTTTTAGCATAAAGATGATAAACCCAATACATTGCTGTCTAACTTTATCATTTGTAGTGTAATATATATTGAAGTCAACGCATATCAATCCTACTAAGTCACTCAGACCTGTGTTACACCCAGTCATCCTGTCTGAGACTATAAGTCAAGTTCATTGCATTGCTATTAAATAGTCCATTTGCTCTAAATCATCTGCAGAAAAATAGGTTTTAGGAAGGCATTGGAGGAAGAAAGATGTTTTATAGAAAATTAGAAAGGTCTTCTAAACACCATGAATATTGTATAAATGTAACTCATCAATCTAGACCATTTTAGACAAGAATTTTAGAGTAAAATGTATCAAAATAATCTGCATCTAGGCAATTTTTTAAAACTTTAAAATCTGGACAATTTTATATAACTTTGGAAAAATTAAAATGTATAAAAACATATAACCACAGACTAATCAAGCTATATTATAGTTATATTAAATAAGAAAAAGTTCCTCTCCCTTCTTGTCAGTTTTTTCATATGAATAATGTTAATATATCACTGAAAATTCCAACTTCTGTCTTTCAGATATGGGCATAAGAATTTTGAAAGTTCTCTTCTGGTGGAGAAGAGAAACAGTAAACTTGGAGCCACCAGTGGCTATTTGACTTTCAACAAACAAATCTAGGTTACATTAACATACAAAAATGTACTGAGTCCTTGACATGCTACTAAGGGGATCAAGCAGGAGACAGAGCCATGAGACTATGGAAATCAGAAAATAGAAAATTAAAGACATGGCCATTCAATTGACAGTGAAACCTTGTTGTGCTGATGCTTCTATTGAATGATGAAGTCTGATAATTGTAGTGTTGACCCACTGATAGAACTCTGCAGGCTGAACCCCTGTTAAAACAGAGGGGTTTTCAGTTTCCATGACATGCCCTTAGATATGGATGGTATGGATAGGGGCTGGGTAAAGGATGAAGTTACTGTGAATGGTATGCACTTGTCTCCCCTTCTAAACACAGTGTACTCCCACAAAACTGTGGCAACTTGGGTGGACCGTGTGATGACCAGAAAATGCCTCTGATTCTCAAACACAGCTGTTTTGTTCCAAGGAGCCCTTTAGCTTGGATATTTCTTATAGCCCTCCTATTTAGAGGGTACAACACCATAGAGGAAGTGATAACCAGCTTGCTTTGTCGGCTGCCATATATAAACATAAATGATGGGCAAAATTCCTGAGCCATTATGAAAAATGGTGGAGAATCCATAGCAGAGGAACTACTACTGAGCAGACTCATTCAGGCAGTAGGTAAGAGATTTTAAAAATAGATCTACTACAAAAAACATGGTAGCACAATATTGCAATACCATGACTCGGGCAACTGCTTTTTACAGGGTTTTGTCCAACCTTTCACATTTATTCCAGCTTGGAAGAATGGAAATGCAATATATTGAAGGAGGTTAAGGAAAGAAGGTATTGTGGAGGATGCGGAAGGTAGTGAGAATTTGAAAATCTAGAGCTTGGTGTGATGACTGGCACAGGGGCAAGCTTAATGGGTTGTTGTTATAGTTTCAGTACAATGAGACATCTGCATTAACAAAGCAAACTTGTCACTTGGGTGGCAATCTCATCATTAAAGCTAGAAGCAGATCAATTGATTTTTGTAGAAATACCTTGCAAAATGCAAATAAATGGCCTAATTTGCTGAGATAGTCACTGAACTTCAGTGCAGATCATCAAATTTCATTGCATAAAATCCTGCCTATAATTTTACCAAAAATGCACAAATTATGGTAATGTATAGTATAAGGTGTTTTAAAGTATGCTAAATCTGTATTTAGCTAGTTAGTATTTCAAATGTAGATTTTCCCCAATATCAAGGAATTTACTTAAAAATAAATTCTAATTAACCCATGAATCATACTCAGCAATGGAATATCCATGTTAATTTTTACCTTATAACAACTACTCTAAATAATAGTTTAGAATAGAGACAAAATGCAGCTTTTAATATACAGAGTGATTGTCATTACTATTAATTTCTTTTGCATTTAAAATGATAATCATTTGTTTAACAAACGCTAACCTTTAGAATGCCTGTTATTTTAAAAATATTCTAAAGATAACACGATCCTTTTCCTAATGCTGTGTACAAAAAGAAGGGAATAAAATCTAATTATTATAAAATTTTATTTTAATATGTCTATCATATTAAAGTAATAATGCATTTTAATTATTATTTTAATTACAGGAATCAATGCTGCTCTGCAAGGTTTATATAGTCAGGGTTTTCCCAGATATTAAGGAGAAAATGCACCCATTAATAATTATATTTACTTTTAATAGTTTGCCTTTATGTAAATACAATTAAAAAGGTTTGTCAATGGTATGAACATTCAACAAACAGGTGAGAACTAGAGGATGTACTTTTTCATTATTAAGTATAATATTTACTGCTTTCTTCATTAAGAAAGACCTGCCATTAAATTGTGGTTGAGAAATTAATCTAGTTCAACTCTAAAACAGCCATTGTTTAAGAGACTCCTACAGGTATTTCCCATAAAATAGAAAGAGGTCATTGTCAATATTGTTCTTTCTTCTAAAGAACATAAATGCAATGAACGAAAAGTACCAAGGTACAAATTGAGAAGATGGTGCCTGATAGAGTCCTGAATTCATTCACTCTGTGCTGTGCATGTGTGTGTGGCTCTCTGTAAAAGTTGACTGACTCATACTTATGAATCTGGAAGGTTCTAATTTTGGGAGAGGAGTATTTTCTTGAACATAAAAATATATGTATGCATACATGCACATTTCCCTAAATTTGATAGATTTTTGTCAAATACATTCTAGATAAAGCGAAAAAAATTATTTTCTCACTTAGCATTCCTTGTTCAATCTGGGATGTTGGAACAGTTCTAGCTCCTTATATTTTCAGGTCCTTTCATTTGGTGTATGCTTATCTCGGCGACCTTGTCCCCTCTGCCTGTTCTAAACTGAGTTGCTCTAAGACCTAGGGACCCTTTGTTGGAAAGCTTGAGGCCACATTTGGAGAAGAGAGCTGCATGAGGAGAGACTAAATTGGTTAAAATTCAGTCCTGTTCTGTTCCATGTTCACCTGAAAGGAGAACACAAACCTTACTATTTAAATTTGTTTTTCCCCCCAAAGCTTTTATTTTAAAAGTAATGTTCTGCTTTCAATAGAAGTTTCTATAAACAAGTACAACAGTTTTGTGCAGACTTCAGGTTAAAGACTGGATGGCACTGGGAGCAGCCATAGCGGCTTTCCAACCCTTCTGCAGTTGGAATCCTGTTCTAAGGTGCTGTGTGTCTCTGGCTGTGGTTTGCAGAATCGTGTGCCAGGATCATTGGTAGGATTTAAAAAACCAAAGCAAGCATATTCCTTTCTACCTCAGTGTGAGCAGACTATGTGAAACGCAGTCATCAGTGGTCCAGGGTGGAGACCCCAGCACTTATGCACACAGAGTCTGAAAGTCCATAATATTCCTTCTAAATGTACAACTCATGCTAGTCTCAGATTCTTTGGAAACTGTAGATTGAGAATATTAGCTTCTGAATAAGACAGAACACACCAATTTGAACTCTTTCGAATATCTGGACATTTCAAATAATCTGAACATTTTCAGATACTTCCATTTCATTTTTTATGACATATCTTGCTGTCTTCTATGTCGGTCCTGAACTTTTCCCTGCTGGAAATTAAAGAAGGGCAAGAAATGAGGAAGAGACAAAGCAGCCTGGCTTCCCCTGAAAGTCAAAACCATATGTTATTTATTTTAAGTAAATACTGAGGCATTTGCCACTTATCCAAGTTCTCTCTTAAGTTATTTGCTACTCTCAAGGGAATGGATGGTCATATATAGTAACATGCAAGTTCAGTCAATCCAGGTAGGACATTTTTCTTCGACATCTATTCCCTAAACATTGAGAGTATAAAGAATATGGTGGTGAAAGTGGTCAAGAGGTAGGCACCTCTGCAAATAAACAACATTCAAAATATCAGCTTGATTAGTGATAGTGTTTGGAGACCTTGCCTTTGATGTGCACCACAAGAAGAGAATTCACCAGTCAATGACATTGCTGAAACCTCTGTCTGCCCCTTAAAGAGCCAGGTCCCCTCCAAGCAGCTTGCTCCTATGAGAAAGCAAGAGGTACTGAAGTGAGCATGCTCAGTTCCTGCATCAGGTCCGTCACACTCATCAGCTGTCGAAGCCACTTGTGTATTCTGTGAAGACGAGGCAGCCCAGAGAGAAGCTGGGGTGTTATGCTGGTAGACTCCTCCATGTGGAAGGAAACACCAGGGAAATAGTCTCTGTAGTGGACAGTTTATAATATTGAATCAACAAAAAAATTAATGTGACTGCTGTTGTTCTCTCATGAAATATCAATTTTATGATAAAACTCAAGTCTTATTTTCTTTTAGTCCATTTTGTGGGATTTTTCCCTTGGGAGGAATTTGTTCAACTAAAATTGCCATAACTTACATAATGGATTTCTTGTGTGCAGAATAATGAATGACATTTTTTAGTATAGTTCTATTTTAGAAACATGGAAACAAATGCCAATTTATTTGCTTTTGGAAAAAAAAAAGATTTATAAAGTAATCTATTTTTCTTATTGTTACCATTATTTCGGTGCTGGGTTTGAACCCAGAGTCTCGTGTATGCTCCACCACTGAGCTTTATCCACCCAGTCATGTATTATGCTAGATGGAAATTTTATTTTCTTTAAATAATTTATCTGAAATGAATTATTTTAAGTAAATTATATTATTTTTAGTCATACAATATGTGTATTCTGAAAAATAAAATGACACTTTAAACTTCTAAAACAGCAAAAAAAAAAACTATTCTGGGATAACAGCTAACATTTGGCTCATATTTTCTTCAAATTCTGAGGAAAGTTCATATAACATTATCTTGTATGCTTTTATTTTAAGTTGATCATGAAAATTCATGATTATAGTAGTAAAACGATAATGACACTGATTCAACCTTTTCCATTTACCTGATGGAAGAATGTTGAAAATATGTAACATTTAAAATTATGCAAAGTTTTACCAGATGCAAAACCCAAGGAAGTGCTCTTAGATCAGTGTTACATAATGCTGGTAGGCTGTGTTTGAAATAAATTACAACGCAGTAGTTATATTGTTACTGACTTAGTTCTTTACTAAGTATGGAAGCAAATGTGTATTAGGATATACAGAAATTACAAGGGTTTTTCAGAGGGTGGACCTAAAGAAACTGATAGGCATGGGCCTGTGGGGCAGGTGCTCCTGGGCCTGCAAGTCAGTTGTTCTACACCTGACCACACCTGGCCCACCGTAGAAGCTCATTTTCTAAAATGTTATTTCTGACTAAAATATTCATGTAGTTGGATATTTTTGCAAGTTAAAAGTGCTTAGAAGCATTTTTCTAAAATATACCGTATTTATGATTTTAAATAAGTATAGTTAACATTTAATTATTTATGATTCTTCAAAATATTGACATGGTGGCTATTTCTATATGTATCCTTGAAACAGTTCATATATACAATTTTACCAGTGAAATATTTATATATAATATATGCAGCCCTATTATGCTAAGCCCACGATGATCTAAAACCATCTGCTATTAGTAGTGCCCTGATTACTGTTTTTAATCAAACATTCCCAACCAGTATCATCAGGAGACATAAACAAAAATATTAAATATAATATTGCAACTCTTTTCTTTATGGTGTGCATTAAAAACCAGTGAGACAGCAACTAATATAAAATAATTTGAAACATTTCTCTGAATTGTCCCAGAAATATCACAACACTCATTCTCATTGGTTTCTTCTTTAATTTGCACATAATTCATGCAGCCTACGTGGGGGTGGTGTGCAGGCCTCTTCTGCAAGTCAGCCACTAATGACTGGTCCCAGTCCTGCTTCCTTTTCTCCTCCACCAGGCCGAGTGCTTACCGTGTGTTTCATCAGGCTGGAGCCTGGCATTTTACTGCCTCCGTGGCCATTTTTGAAAAAGTGTAACTCCTCACATTTATTCTACTTCTTTTTTTTAAATAATTCAAGCAATATGGTTAGAAAGATATGAAATATTTATGCAGAATATTAAATATTAATTCATATAAAGCAAAACCAACTTAACATTGCCTCTCTCCTCTCTCCTGGAATGTTGGTTTTCTTCGAGGAGTGCTCTTTACTCTCTGTACCCTCTCCATTGGGCATGCCATCCACAACCGTGAATCCAAACTCAGCATCTTTAGCTCTTCGTCACGACTGTCCCGAGAACTTCAGAGCTACACTTACCGTCTCCCAGCCGGGCCCCTCTGTTCTCACAGAGGCTTCACTCAGCACACCCAGGAGGCAAGGTCTCCACCTGCTTGCACTTGCACCTTCTACGTCCTTGGTGGTGGGTTGGGTCTCTTGTCTCCATGCACCCCTTTGCAACTGCCTCGTTAGAGGTGAATACCCCTTTGCTGTCTACCCAGAGAGGACCCAGGGGCTGATGTGTCGTGCTCGGAGGACATGCCTGGAGCCTGTGCCTCTGTGGCAGTCACCAACAGGACCATCCAAGGGCAGCGACGGCGGCAGGACCCTAGGACTCATTCCCACCAGTGGCAGATCCACAAGAAGGAAAAGGTCCCACAGATGTGTCCCTTTGTTCCTCCCCCTCCCAAGTAAGCAGTGTCTTCTGATGATCTCAAAAGGAAATGTTTTTTAAAGGAAAATGGAGCTTCTTAAAAAGTCCTCCACATTTTGTATAATTATCTTGTGTCTGGCCTTCTGATTTTCTGCCATCTAGCATTCTCTGGAGAGAGGGATTTTAATAAGCAACTTAGTTTCAATGAAAGCCCAAATCACTTAGAAAGCCTTTGTCACATGGAAGGAATCAAAAGGGACTAAGAAGAATCTACACCAAAAAGCTTAAAGTATTCCTTAAAAAAATGCTACCTGACCCATTTTGTTTCTCCCCCAATAAGAAGGGAGAGTTGTACTGATCCTCCTGCCTCCTGAAGCGTGTGCGGTCTGTGAGAAGCAGTCTAGGATCATCACTGCTGAACATCCGTAACTGCAGGCGCAGACAGCAGCCCTCAGAGCCCAGGGAAGACAGGATGACCTGGAGAGGCGGTGTGTTCTACCCAGGACTCCCAGGCAGCAGGACAGCCACTCAGGACAGACTCTCGCAACGTGAGGGCAGTAGGGGCTGGCTGCTCACCCCAAGGTGTCCTCAATCTGGTCAAGACACCTAATAGTGGTCCCTGATAGGGACACCAGACACACTCTAGCACACACCCTGGTTCCATTTAGGTTCCTGGTCCTTAGGATTCCAGGCTTCCGAAGCACAGAGCCAGTGGATTTGAGAAACCCTGCATACCTCTGTGAGTCTGAGAAAGCCGCTCACAGTGGCTACGTAGAAGGCTGATCTCCTCTAACAAATAACCAGGCCTGACTCGAAGTTGAATTTTTATTAGGTAAAATTTAATTTTCCCAAAAGCATACAGTTGAGAGAACAAAAGGCATTTTGTCTGTGTATTTCAACCGGCAGATTTCAATTGCCTTCCACTGAGTACCAAGATCGTCCCCGTCTTCTGTGGGGCAGTTTCAACTCCTGTGTGTTTCTCTCAGTGTGGATGCAGTTAGCTTTCTCTCCTCATCATACCTTGGACATTGGATGACAGGGACCATATCTCCCATGCAGGATTTTTTTTTACATTTTTATTTATTTTTTTTTAGTCATACATGACAGTAGAATGCATTTTGACATATAATACATACATGGAATGTACATACATCAATCATATTGTCTATTCTGCTGCCCTTCCTATCCTCCCTACTCCTCCCCTCCTCTCCATCCTTTCTCTCTATCCAATCTAATGTGACACACTTTTTTTTTCTCATCACAACATCATATATGTATTCTGTATAACAATGAGGTTCTCCTTCCATCTTCTGTGCAACTCCCCTTCTCCCTCTTTTTCCCTCCCACCTCTCTTTCCTATTTAGTGGTAATCTTCTTCTCAAGCTCTTCCTCCCTATCCCATTTTGTGTCACCCCCTTATATCAGAGAAGATATTCGGCATTTGTTTTTTAGGGATTGGCTAACTTCACTCAGAATAATCTGCTCTAATGCCATCCATTTGCCTGCAAATGCCATGATTTTATTATTTAGGATTTTTTAAAATTATGGGCCATTAACCAAATAATTCAGAGAAATTGTGTACAGAGGGACATGGAAGTGGTAGAGCGTGACTTCCTATTCCCTGGTTGTGATCCATGCATCATCTCTTTCTGAAGAGGAGCAAGGTTCAACACTGGGACATGAAGGGTTGTAAAATCTAAGTGGATCAAACTCACTCGTAGCTGGCATTGATGAGCCAGTGACTTAGGGAGTCTTGAGCCAGGCAGGCATCTCAGGCCCTGCAGGGATCAGTCCCACGGTGCAAGCTTGTTTTCATGCTACTTCCTCCTCATGTGCTGTGACATTCCCTCCTGTGCTCTGTGCAGTGGAGGAGTGAACCCACAGGCCAGCTCATCTCCTTTGAGCGCCTCGCTTGCACAGGGCTCTGCCTGAAGCCTTCTAATAAGCACCCTGAGGACACAGAGCATCTCTCTAAAGCCCCACCCCCTACACCACTCTTCCTTGAGAATGTTCTATTGGATCTCCCCACAGGCCCTCTGTTTTTGCCTGTCATATGAGTTTTCGGTTGCCTGCCAAGTGACTTAAATGTGGAACTTTCACTCACTCGTGTCAGGTGTCCGGGTTATTGTCCTTGAAATTGGGAGCCCATGCCCCAGCCCCAGATTCAGATCACAAGCCTGCTTTTTGCCTACTGTCTTAGCTTGCATACATTTGTATTCTACCTGAAATCTTCTCTGGGATAGAAGAGATCAAAATAAATGAAAGCAAAAATTTTTCCCCAAAGGAAGCTTCATTATTTTTTCTGCCTTTGAATTAAACTAATTGTTTGACCAGTTCTGTGAATGATGAAAAGGGCTGATTCATTGTTCTCAAACCAAAGCCTAGTTAGGGAAAACTAAAGCATAATCAGTAGCACCAGCGCCCGCGTTCAGAGCCCGTCCACCGATGTCATCAGTATTAACGTAATGGTATCTCAGCTTGAATTTGAACTGTGGATACTGGTTCATTTAGGAGCATGGAATGATTTCCACCTCACATATGCCAATATAATTCCTGGTTTTAAATAACCCTGGGAGCTATAATAATTTTGGAAATTTGGAGAGGTAGAGTTTCTAAGATCTGTTATTTTCTAATAAGTCATTTTATTTTGTCTCTAATCTGTCCTCTTAAAAACTGCAAGATTTAATGATCTTTATGGAGAAAAAGCCAATAAACAACAAAATAAATAATTTTCTTCAGTAATTTTGGTAAAAATAAGTTGTTTCTTTTAAATCAGTTGCGTGCACTGATTATGAGAGATGATAGCAAGACTACATTTTACTTTTAAAATTTTGTTGTCATTATTGTTGTTTGTTATAATCTGAAAGGTGGAAAAGAATTAGTTCTCTCAGAAGAGATTTCTTCTTCTATTCTTCACTCCCACACCTGACTCAGGAGAGGAGACAGGGTTTGGAGGAGAGAACCAGCTTGGATCTCTCTTATACGTCCGCCCCTCCGTTCTTGGCAGAGGTTGTAATCCACACCCGCCTCCAGGTAACTAACCCCCAAAGAATGCACGCTCTGCCTGTGAAAACAGAAGGAAGAAATAACTCATTTGACTTCTTTTTTGTTTTAACTTATTTTGGGATTTTTCCTACACCCTCCACATATGTGCATGATATATTTCACAGGGCATATGTAATTTACCAAGCTTTGTTATTACCATGAAACCAAATTATTACAGAAAAAGAAAGATTGCTCCCATAAATACACTCATGCTAATCTTGTTTCAGACTAGCATTATAGGTACGGTCCCAGGTATAATGTGTGCTTGGTAGGTGCAAGGTAGGAGGAAAATTTGTCTCATACAAGACAGATGGTTATACAGCCAAGGTCATTCAAAAAGCAGATTATAGAATTTTTCTGTTTGCTATTTTGGATTGCTGTATTAATGATATAGTAGTAAATAGATAATATTCAGAGTAGTGTGAATAGCTGTGCATATATCAAATAAGAATATGTATAGTGACTAGAAATTTTATGTAATTGAATTTCTAAATGCAATAATTTGAAGTGCTGTGCAAATAAAGAGTTGAAAAGTATAGTGAAATAAGAAAGTAGAATGAAACAGACATTATTACTTTATGTATATATGTGACTATATGACCAATATGATTCTACAATATGTATACTCAGAAAAATGAGAAATTATATCCCATCTATATATGATATATAAAAGTATATAAGTGTGTTATACTATCATATATAACTAATTAAAACAAATAAAAATAAGAAAAGAAAAGCACAGTGAGATTTAAGGAGAGATTGAGATGTAGTTCATATTTAGAAGTATCTCAACATTTCAAAGTTAGCTCTATAAGTTCTTTACTTGTTGATTATGGTGTGATTTGCATGTGTGAATGTACAGAATATTGTACTTTCCTGGAAATTGTACTTTCCTGTACTTTGCCTTTTATACTTTAAATTGCAATAATTATCTACCTATTTATTTACCTATCAGATGTATCATCCATATACATACACAGTACAGCTGCTATTTAATAACATGCATTAATTATGATGATCTAAGAGTAATAAACTTCTACCAATTTAGAATACATGCACATGATTGAATATATAAAATGTGTGTGAAATTCTGCACATATGTTCTCTAGCTTTTTATAAAGCAGAAATTCAGTTTAAACAGTCCCCGTTACAATCTCATTACAATCTGATTGTCCCTCTGAAATTTCCTACTTTAACCAGTTGGGAATATTTTTAAGATAAAATATTCTACATATGTCAGGAAATGTATTCAATTTGCATTGTTTATTATATTCACCTCCTTTGTTCTGAAGCTGGTAGTTTGTACTCTAAGTATATTGTATTTGTAGATGCTTGTAAGATTGTGCAACTTCTACAGTTTTTCTAGGAAAACAGATGGCTATATCTTCAACATCAACTCATGCAGAGTTGGAAGCAAGTGGCACACTGATTCTTGGTTTTGAGATACATCTCTTTTAAATAAACGAAATGGTGGGAAATACAGGAGACACTCTACTATTTCTGAGACCAGGGAAACAGCTACTACCTACATACCCAAATACTTACTTAATTGTTTAAAACAGTATAATGAGATTTAAACTTGCCCATTATTTTAGAATAATCCTCAATGATGAGAGAGGATTTCATAGACCTTCATTCTAAAATTACCAACTGTGGATTTCAGACCAGAACCCTTTTCATTCCAATATTAGAAGATTTTTGTCTTGGCAAAAAAAAAAAATGTATTTTTGTTGAAAGGAATAAGTAGGCTAGATTATGTCCACAGTGGATGAGGTGTGGACATAATGAGCCGAAACTTGGTCTTTGCTTTAAAAAGAAAAATGGAGAATTCATTGTGAAGGAGCCATTGCAAGTTCAGATCAGAAGCTCTGCTTCTCATTTGTTCCCTGAGAGCTGGGCCCGCATTGTTTTGTCTTGAAGAGACTCTGAGCTCATATCCTTCCTGTTGGCAGCCACAGCCCAGGAGCCATGCTTGAGGAAACCATGACAACCACATCAAAGTGGACCACATTGGGCTGTGTGAGGGGCTTGTGCATGGAAACCAGGATGAACTGAAAGCTGTGAGTCCTGCCCTCCAATTCTGAGCCAAGTAGTTTCCTTTCCACTGATTTAGGGTGGACTTTGCACTCATACATAGTTGAGATCACATTTTTCACCGTAATGGGAACTTATGATCAGAATTAATTTGACTTAGAGGAATGATGCATTATTTTATCTTTCTATCTGTAGTGTTTGGCAGGACAAAATACATATCTGTTATAAATGCTGTTAGGATTTGCTCATATAAGTACTATCCTATGACTTGCGTAGGATAAGCAATCCATCACAGGCATTATTATGCAATTGTGGCCTCACCAGAAGTTAAGGCAAAGTAGCAGCATTTGCCACCAATGTAGGGCCTGAAGTTGCTATGGGTGAGCCAGGCTGGCAGTCAGGATGACCTAAGGGACTGGAATATAAACTGGTATCTATAAGGATGAATTGAAACCCATCAGGACAATCTGGAACCTACCTTTGTTTCTTGCCACCTTCAACTTAGTTAATGTGGGTACCTGAAGAAGAGCTGGCGGCTTTTTCCCCCAGAGTTGGTCACAGCAGCTCAGGACTCATGGAATTCTGGAGGATGCTGTGGGGACTGGATAGCTGCAGGCCTGGGCGATAGAGACACTCACACAGACAGGGGGAGTCGGCACAAGGGTGCGCCTGACCCATGGCCCAGGTCTTGCATGGAACCTCGGTGCACAAAAAGGATAGCTCCTTTGTCTCTGCCTTACAGATTGGGCACGCGTTTCTGTTGCAGCTACCACAAACTGGAAGTGCTCTGGAGAGGAATACTGATAGGTGTATCGTCAGGTCTGTCAAACTGTCCAAGATAAAATCACCATTGTCTTACTTTATCAACTTTGCATCCTGCACCTCTTTTACCCTTATTTAATTTCCAAATAAGCACCAAAGCAAAAATTATAGCCTCTCCCAAGGTGATGAAACTATCCCCCGGACAACTGTAAAACATGCTCATCACATCCTGAAAGGGATTGATTACTCCCTGTAATGTCTTGAAATCACATTCTGCCACTAGATCAGGACATGCCATCCCCCTTTTGATCCATCCACCCTTTGATACTGTGCATCTTACATGCTGGGCTTAAACTTTAAATATTAACAGTTCATTTAGGGTTTGAATGTAGCAAATTGGAGAGAGGAAACAATAATCGGTCAGTGTGTAAACAGGTGGCTCAGCAGCATGGATGTGGGCTATCCCATGGCCCAGCCCTTCCTCATCACTGCTAGAAAGAAGTGTGCACCATTACTCTGGTCCTCATGTCCATGCCTTGTTATGTATTCCTAGCTGGCATTCTTAGCTATCTTTTCCACAATTCATTCAATTTTCCTTTTACCTCAGAAAACATCTCAGTCCTCTGAGGTTGGTTGTTATGTGCAGCGACAGAAACCTCCCTGGCTAAGGATCTGGATTCTCCCCTGTGCCTCTGCTGGGATGCTGTACTTTTCCATTGATTTTGTCACAGGACACGAGTGTACTAAGAGTTGCTCAAGGAGATTTCCTCTCTGCTCACTGTGTAGTTGCGGCTGAATCTCCGTTTGTGAGCCAGTGTCGGCAGTTTCAGCGAGAGTGCCCTTTAGTGACTCAAGGATGCTTTCCTTCATCTGGTGACTTCTCAGCAAAAGAAGTCCAGGTGGCAATCCCAACTTCCTGTATAAAAGAGCTCTTCCTCACTGGGTAACAAAGATGTCTTGACTAGCAGATCCCACGTAACAACTTTCCTGGTATTGTCAGCGTATCATAATTCAAGTTAATCATGTTGTGTGCATGTGTGAGCATAACACGATGAAGCCCGCTATTCTATATAATTATTACTCACCAATAAGAGAATTTTTAGAAACTACAAGCTAAAGCTTAAAATTTTTAGCCCTAGCCATGTGTAGGCAATAATAGAGAGAAGGACCACTCTTTATTTCTAACCCAATTCCTTGATCCATGGATCTTGGCCATGGAAGAAATGACATCATTCCTGTTGGATCAGAGTGCCTGCCCATCCCAGAGACTTTCTTCCAGGGTTGCCATGTGTTGCTGCTGGCTGGCATGCCAACACGTCTTCAGAAGTCCATCCCAGTGATGCCCACTGTCAACTGCTTCTGGAGTAGGCCAGATGAAGTTCATGTGCCTGAGACCATTGTTTCTCTACATTTGCTGCAAAAGTAGTTTCTTGGTCAGAAGAAATACTGTGTGTACACAAACACCCAGGTAGAAACATTCTGTATATTCAAGGATACTGGCTTTGGTGCGGACATAGCAGACAGGAGTAACACCCACACCCTTGAAAATGTTTTTATGCAAAGGTGAGAGCAAAGATCTGCTCCTTTTATGATGGAAATGGCCCAATGTAATCTTTTCTTCCAGGAAAATTATGCCTTATCAGGGCTCAGTGTTGGTCTTCCATTGGCAAATTAGTCTGTCAACAATGGTCGGCACTAAGCGGCTGTGTGAAGAGAAGGCCATATTGCTGAGTTCACATCTTCTCTCACAGTGGTCACAGTTGTCACAAGGTTACTTTTATAATGGCACCATTAGGAAAGGATAGGAATGACTGTGAAACACATAAGAAACTCTACTCTCAAGCCAATCGGTCAACAGGTCCATTGGACAATTATTATGCTGCACCTTTGCTGAGATATCTTTTTGGTGAGAGTTTGTACAGGGCATAAATACATTCATATTCTCCTCAACTTGAGAGTCGTCTTCCATCCCTCTCCCATAGATTTTATTATCAACAATCTTATTAACAGTGACTCTTCCATTCCCTTTCCATCCACTAACAAGCGGTTAACCATTGCACCAAAGTCCAGGTAGACTATCCCTCAGGCCAGGCCTTCCTGCAAGCAGAGTGAATGGCCAGGTACTGCTCAAAACTGTGCTGATGGAAAGGGTTTCGCTCACCTTAGTGTTGTCTGGAGTGGGGCTGTGAGCTTCAACTTCACATTTCCTAGTATTGTCAGGTGTCACTCAGCATCTTCTGACACTCAGGCTTCATTTTTCCTCTTCTGTAAACTGTTCCTGTAGTCTTGGCTCAGAGGCTATCACAGGCATGGATGCCCATGGGCATCTCAACCATTTCCTACTGCAGCGTACTGTGCCTTTGGGACATGCTGGTGTTGGATGGAGCACATCATACTTCATTTGGATCAGGGTTCTGAGGTCCTTCTCCTACAGTAACCACCACAGCCAAGGAGTGGGTGATTTATATAGTGAGACAGAATGAGAAGCTGTGTCCCTAAATGCTGCACATACACAAGAGAGCTGTACGTGACTGTGATGTGAGCTGCCCCAGAGACTGGCACGATAAGTGGAACTTCACCTGAAAAATCTGCTTTGCACGTTTCCTTGTTGTAGTTTTGGCATATCATATGTAAGTTTCTCTTGCAATAGTTTCTTTCCAAATATTTTTCTCCCCATTTTTTCCATAAATCAAATTCCATTTCCCAAGAAGAGGCCAGTATTACATGTACCATTTATTCCTGCTCCTATTCTCAATCGTACTGATGGACTGCAGGCTCCAGCCTTCTATGGGAAGTTATAACAGCTGAACACCATACGGTGTCTCCCAAAAGATCAAGGCCACTCTTCATCTGGCTGAAATCCAAGGGGAAGGGTGAGACTTCCCAAGTCTTGAATAGAATGAATTTCCCCAAAGCAGTAAACACTGTAGGACATTTCAGCCATGCTGAATACCAAAATGGGTTAACTGGCCAAAGGGAACTGAAGAATGTGAGCCTCCCTGTCAGATCACAGACCCTACTGTATCCATGGTGCTGGCACCTAGGTAAAAAGGAATTCGTAATAACCATCTGTCCTTTCTCAGGGCAAAACCACAACTTTCTAGATTGTCTGTAGTTAGCCACATCTGGAGATGAGTGCCAGCCAATGAATTGTGACAGAAAGTGACATGTGTTACATTCAGATGAAGCAGCACAGGTCCCCTCCAGTTCCCTACCCCCCTCACAGTGAAGGTGAAGCATCTGTTGTGGTAGAGAACACACAGGACCAACGCCACCCAAGTCCAGGATCTGCCAAACCTCGGGGCCAGGGTGAGCAGAGAATATCCCTGAGAACTGAGGATTTGGTTATTTGTTAGAGCTTTCTCTCCTAATCTGATTAAATTCCTTAAAGCAGAAAAAAAAGAAATTTTAAATGAAGTGATGTATAGAGGCTTGGTAGAGTGAGCACTGAAAAGTTACCCGAGCTGTGCTGCTGCGGCCAACCACCCGCTTACCTTTGATGCGTCTCGTGCTCTCTGTGGGTGGAAGTGCCCAATTACAACATATATTGAAAATAGCATTATTTGCACATTGAGTATTTATTTAGAATATGCTGGAAGATATTGTGGAATAGTGAATGTGAAGTGATGATATTTAGACTTTACCAGTTGTATTGCTACATGTCAACTTACCTCTCGTACAGGTGGGCTTCTATTTGACACTTCTGTTCCTGGACATAGCTGAGCCTGCATCGCCCATCTGCTTCTCCAATCTTCAGCACGCATGACTCCGATTTTCCTCTTTGGGATCTTAAATAGTGAATGCACCTGCTTCTAGCCTCAGGAATTTCTCCAGTACAAGAATGAACACTTAAACAATGAGGAGTAACTTGAAGCTTGAGATTCACTAGAGCCTAGTACCTACATATACCATTTTCACTTTTGAACAAAAACTTGTGTTAACATATGCAGTTTACTAAGTATAAACCCCAAAACTTTCCCATATACTCTCATGCTAAGTTGTGCAGACTTGTTTTTGAAGACATACTTAACCTGAATTGTGAATTCTGAGTCAGAGTAAGGTGAAACAGCTGGCTCATATCATGTCTCACACCTCAAACCACTTTATATATTCAGAAATTATCTTCTTCACACATTTATCCTACCACATATGCAAATCCAGACAAATGCCCCTGTAAGTAAAGGTGGCAGGCCAGTGTCATTGATATAATTGATATGAAATTTCTACTTTTCTTTAACGCACTGATGTGATTGTGATGTGATTGTACATGGTTCATAAAATGCTTGGCCATTTTGTGAATTTAAGATTCAGCAGTTAAGTAATTTCCCACTGATCATGGTGAGTGCAAAGGTGGTCAGTACCGTGCGTGTCCCTCTGCCTTTCTGCCCAGGCGGCAGGGCCTACAGCTCTCTCCTCATGCTTTTCTCTAAATGGTCACTCTGTGGTATTCCAGCTCCAGGTTCTCAACTGTGTTCCAGGCACAAAGAGCAAACTTGTGGCCAGGGCAGCACACCCCCTGGTGGAGAGCTCTGCAAGAGGCCCATGCAGGCCTAGCTGTTGACATGGGATCACTTTCACATGCCTCCCCTAGCTGCACACAGTGACAAGGCCTGACCCTGACCCTCTCTGTCCTGCATGTGCACATGTGTACGGGCTGCGTTGCTTTACATTGTTTTCAGAGCACACTGACACCCTGAGTGTGGCCATCAGTGGGCAGCCAGGTCTGCAATACCCCCATGTTGTCAGTACTAGCTGTGCTCCAAGACAGCAGGGTGTGTGTCTGTCCCTGTGTCCCAAACACCTGGCAGAACACCTGGCTTATGGTAGGCACGGGGAACTTATTTCTGAGAGAGGAAGAGTGAAGGACAAACGGGTTTTAGAATTGAGTGACGTGAGCTTCTAACAAGGCCCACTTCCCCTTTCCTCCACTCTTTCCCTGTTTCTTCCATAAAACCATTTTACACCCTGCAGCCCAACAATGGCTGGTAAGGCAGGTCTCTGCTTTCATGCAGGTGGGTGTGGGAGGAACCCACCAGAACCTGTTTAACATGCCACAATGTGTGGATCTGGAGACGAGTGCTTCTGTATAACAATTTGAACTGTCTCCCCTGTCCATCATTAGTGTGGAATGTTTTGATCACAAGAGGCATTGGATATAGTCCCCTACTAGAATAGTTAAACATCAGTGTAGGAGCTCACCTTAAGCTGGGTCAGGCTGCCTCAGACACAAGTTGACCATCCGCACATTTTTAGTTCCGATTTGTTCTTTTGTGTTTTGTTTTAGTTTCTTTTTCTTTAGTTTTCTCTTTTATATTAAAGACTAATACTAAATTATTGAAAGTTGTTTTAAAACTGTGTGACTGTTTTTGTTAATTTTTTATTTATTTTTAATGTTTCCTAATTAGTTATACATGACAGTAGAATGCATTTTGACTCATGGTACATAAATGGAGTACACCTTCTCATTCCTCTGGCTGTACATTATTACCCATTGTTCTTGTAAGGTAGCCTAATTATTCAATGTACAGTGTCCTGGTTGGTGAGGCACGGTGTGTTCACCTCAGTGTAGGAGGCCTTTCCACATTACAGAATCACCACTTGCAGACTCGCAAGGGTGATGCAGGTCTTCTGACTTTGGTTTGATGTTCCTCCCTCTGTAGCATCCTGACACTCTCGAGTGCCTCTTGAAAGGATTAGGCATGGGAACCACATTGGGAGTTTGTTTAGAATTTCAGTCTCTTGGGGAATCTAATTCAGTGTCTGACTGGGACCTGTGAAATCACATTTTCAGCAAGAACCCTGAGTAATTCTGGTACAAGTGATACTGAGATCACAAACTAAAAACACTAAAATGAATGAAATGAGGCTTAAGTTTTACAGCTCCTGGAAGAACTCATGAAAATTCTTAATGAGTACAGACCTACAAAAAATGACTACATGAAGCTAGAGACAAGTGTTTTCCTGATTAAAAACTCAGAAGTACCATGTTTAAATATGAATTATCCTGCTAATGCTCACTATGATAGTGCACATGCCTAATATGCTTCATTAAAACACACATTTTTATAAACGCTATGCCACATGCATAGATAATTTATGTAATCTAATTGCACTGGACCTGGAGATTTCACTGCAGAATACCAGCTGTGGCTGCTGTCCAGGGAAAAGCTCCGTGTCCCAAGTGCCCAACATTCGCTGCTTGATTTCATATAGCATTTAATTGGCTGCTCAAAAATATACTGCAATGAACATTGCTCAGATTTTATATCTTTCCTTGAGTGACAATTTATCCTTCTTTGATGCGAAAGGAAAAGTAGGTAAGAATGCCAAAAAATAGAGAAGTCTTGATTTATTTAAAGCTATAAAGATATGCTGCCCAGAATCATGCTAGTTTCTTTAAATATATATATAATATTTTCATTTTCAGACTAACCCTATGGGAGATATTATCTCCATTTCATAGCATAGAAACTTAAGACTCGGGAAGATAAAATGATAAATCCCAGTCCCTGTTGGAAACCAGAATCAGAAACCAAACCTACCTATGGCAAAATGTGATCCTCTCAGCACATTATGGTCTCTCTCTCTCTCTTTCTCTCTAACCTGTGTATCCACCCATCCATCCCTTGCCTGTTTTTTTTTTAATCTGTCTTTTGAATTCCTTGCTTTCCTTCTACTCTACCTGTTTAGCATCATTAGTTGAAAATAGGTTTGTTTTTTTTTTTTGCAGATTTCCTGAAATTCTACTCCACTAAAAGTTCTAGTCTACAAAGAGTAATAGATTTTTAAAATGAGAATCTTACTTTGAAAAAAATTAAAATCCCTCCTATTATATAAGAGGAAGTTCAGACCCAGGGAAATTAAACACCTTCTTTACACTGGCATATTAAGTTATTGGCAGAGCTTAAATATAATTAGGTCTTTGACTCATACTGCCTTTTCCCCCTGAGACTTCAGGTTAAAGACTACTAGTTAAATATTGAATGAGCTCAACTATGACACTTCTAGGTAACTACAACAAAGAAGAAAAATCAATTTGTAGAGTCAGTTTGTTTCACAAGTTATTAAGTAGAAAGGCTGATGTCACAAATCAAATGTAATTACAAATTCCAGAATTAATACCTCAATTTCTAAAGTTGATGCTGCTGTGTAATGCAACTGTTGCTCTGAATAAAATCGGTCCCTGACATAAGATCTACCACCAGCAAGGCTTTAACACCACGATACCCTCATTAGGTTTAGGTGAATCTGCCCATTATTCTCAGAATTTATAAGATCTGTAACAAGAGATCTGTCATTTCCATGATGTATCATAGGCCAGTCTTAAATTTTTCAAAATGACATTTGAAGAACCAAATGACATAGACTAGAAATAATATTACCAGAGCACTTAATAGTGTCCACGAACATGAGAGTTACTTTATATATGGTATTCATGTCAAATATTGCAACCCTTTTCTAATGAAATGGCTGTTTTAGTGATTATCAAAATATGTATTAGTTTTTCAATATTAATGTCTTTAACCATTTTGGAACTAAGGTTAAAAAATTGTAAGTATCTTCCTTAAGACCACATAAAGATGACTATACCAACACATTGCCTGGATGACAAAGCATAATTCAAATTAGTGTGAATCACAATATAGTGGAATACAGTAAAAAGAGCGTGTCTTAGAAAAGTGCATTTAGTGGCTCAGGTTGCAGTTAATAATTGATCTAATTTCACAGGTTTTAAAATATTTACATCAGTAATTTTAAAATGATGAATATGTGGTAGCTCCTCTCAGAAAAATACTTTTCCTCTTCTGTTAAATATTTAAATTTATTCAAAATCATGATATTTACTAAATTCCTAAAATATTTTATATTATTTAGCGATATAATAAGTGCTTCAGAAACAATTATACTGGTCAGGGCTTTTATTTAAGAAGTCTAAAAAATCATTGCAATTTTTTTCTCTTTTGAAATGTTTCACAAAAGTGTTTTTATATTGCTATATTTTAAACACTATCATTAGTGAAATCACATCTCCTACAGGAATCCAAGACCAAGTAGCTTCTGTGGTTTGAGTAAACAGAGTCCCCAAAGGTCCATGTTTTGAAAGTGGTCTCTTGGGGGATGTGGAGCCTTTAGGAGGTGGGGCTGAGTGGGAGGTCCTTAGGCAGTAGGGTCACAAGGGGATCATACGCCTTGTTGCTTCTCCTTTGTTGTCTGGCCACAGGCCAGTGGTTTGCTCTTCCAAGTGCTTCCACTAATTGCTACCTGGCATGTTCACCAATAGCCTAATGGTAATGGACCCATGAGGATTACAATCTCTGAAACCATGAGTCCATGTAAACCTCTGTCTTTATAAGTTCATTATGTCAGGTATTTTCTTATACTGATGGAAAACCAAGGAACACAGTTGCATTTAGATGAGGTCTGAAAACAGGTCATCTGGGTTGAGATTCCAACTCTGCCACTAACCATTTGTCACTAATTTCTGTGCCCTCAGTTTTGGGATCTAAAAAAAGGAGGACAGAGAACCTACCATTGATGTTTGTTGGCATCAGATGAGTCTAAATCGTAAACTTCCTTTAATATATCACACGGGATTTTGCCTAGGAGATGTGTAAAAACCTTCTAAAAGACGTGAAGGGATGTTTTCTGGAAGAAGCTATTTCATATCCATCATTTTAAAATTGTTCATATAACCATTTTAGTGACTCTGACAGTAGTTGAAGTCAATTATTAACTGTAGACATATTATTTGATTACTGTTAAATGGAAATTTATAATAAAAAATTTGAGGGGCTTTTTTCCATATGGGAGGGGAAAATTTGATTAGGTAAAAGATAGTTAAAAAAAAGAGTTGACCCCTTTCTTTCTGGTGGTAATATGTAATTTTTCCAAATCAGAACGAGTGTTTATCATTAGACAACCTCTTCCAGACACACCACAGAGATGAAGAAGCAGAACTGAGGTGTGAGGTAAGTGGTCTCTCCCCTGAGAGCAAATGGGAAACCAGAGGGCAGCCGGCAGGGGCCCTGGACCCCCACCTCAGGATGCGGCACCTCCCCACCCAAAGGCAGGCCCAGACCTGAGCCTCCACCAGCAGCCAGACAACGGACTGCCACATGGGATCCTCCTGACGGTGGGAGTCAGAAATTTAATTCAGGAACAGAAATTCAATTTAACTTTATGAGAGAGAAATTCACACTTCTGCCTGAAACTCTCAGCAATTAGGTGATAAATGTTTTATAAAGGCAGGATTCTAATTTATGGTTTCAGTAGGTAGGAGTACAGGAGCCAAGCATCTGATGCTTCTTTTTGCACTCGGCCCTCTCCTCCCTCCTGCCTGGGAATGAGCTCCTTAGAGTCCCCTCTGAGTGAGGTGAAGGACCCAGAGCCTGCGGCCACCCTGCCTCCTCTCCCTTTCCAGCTCCTCCCAGCGTAGCTCCACAGACACTAGAGGTGGGGTGACTGCAGATGCTGTGCCTTCATCTGTCACTGTGAAACCTAACAAGCCTAGTTCACTGAGGAGGAGTCCCGGCCTCACTTTTAGATGCCCTCACGTCGGGTGTGGGCACTGACTCGGCGTTTCAATTTGGGTATGAAATATTGCCTAATTTCCTACTGGTTAAAATGACTTAGTGGAGGTATCGCTGCCATGATGCGGTTTGGAATGGAACTTCCCAGCAGCTTGGTTGTGTCTCGGCTGGTTTGTAACTCGTCTCACTGCAGTGGGGCTTCTGCTCTTCCCCCTGCCATTCAGCCTGCTTGCCCTCCACCAGGCGCTCTGGCTCTGTCCACTCTTCCTGCCATGCTTGGGTAGGAAGAGAGGGAGACACTGTAAACCAATCCTCTGACTTGCCTGATATAAAACCTTACTGTGCATCTCACTGTACTATTGGTCTTTTCTGTCTTTTGTTAATGTTATAGACAGATACTATTTTTTCTCTTCCATGTCAGGACAGTTCTTTTTTGACCCACATATGGAAGGTGCGGGACGTCTTCATACAGGCACTCAGCATACAACAGGATTTGGCCAATATCACTCCCTTCCTCCCTCCCTCCCCACCTCCCACTCCTTGGTCTGTCTTCTACTGATGCCCTTTGATTTTTGGTAGATCCACACCCCACCTTCTTTTCCCTTTCCTCTCTAACTTCCACAGGTGACAGAAGGCATATGACCGGTGACCTTCTGAGTTTGACTTATTTTGTTTAATGGTCTCTAGTTCCATCCATTGTCCTTTAAATGATAGAAGTTCATTTTTCTTTATGGCTGAAGAAAACTCCCTTGTGTATGTATACCATATTTTCTTTATCTATTCATCTGTTGATGGACACCTAGGCTGGGTTCCGTACTTTGGCTGTTAGGAATTGTGTTGCTATAAATGCAGATTCGCATGTATCACTGTAGTCATCTGACTTTAATTCTTCAGGATAAACACCGAGAAATGTTATAGCTGGGTCATATGGAGCTTTCATCCCTAGTATTTTGAGGAGCCTCCATATTGATTTCCATAGAGGTTGACTAATTTACAGTCCCACCCACAGCGTTCCTTTTTCTCCACATTCTCTCCAGAATTCATTGTTAGTTGGATTCTTGATGACTGCTATTCTGGTAGCTTTGATTTGCGTTTCTCAATTGCTAATGATGTTAGCATGCTTTTTCACGTATTTCTTGGCCATTTGTATTTCTTCTTTTGAGACATATCAATTGCCTATTTATTAAGTGGGTTATTTGATTGTTTGGTGTTAAGTTTTTTGAGCTCTTTATATATTCTAGATATTAATCCTCTGTCTGAAGAATAGATAGATAGCAAATTTTTTTCCCATTGTGTAGGTTCTCTTTCTGCATTTCTGTTTCCTTTGCTGTGCAGAAGCTTTTTAATTTGATGTCATCTCATTATTAAATCTTAGCATTATTTCTTGAGCTTTAGGGACGTATTGAGAAAGTCATTGCCTGTGCCTAAAAGCTGGAGAGTTGTCCCTCCATTTTCTTCCAGGAGTTGCATAGTTTCTGATTTAATTTCTAGGTCTTAGATCTATTTTGAGATGACTTTTTTTTGTGTTTGTGCAGGGTGACAGAAAAGAGTCTAATGTCATTCTTCTACATCTGGTAACCAGTTGTACCAGTGAAGCCAGAATTAGGCGGCAGTGTGTATAGATAGGTAAACCGAGTCAGGTCAGATCAAGGCGGCCAATTTGACTGAGTCTGGGAAGGTGGAGACTGCCCCCTGAGAGACTGAAATGTCAATCCCTTCAGAGCCCTTCCTCCACCCCATCAAGTACCACCCCTGCTCCAACCTGTTGCTAAGGTAACCTGTCCCAGGAATTGTCCCTCCCTACAGGGAGCCACAAGGTTGTCCTGCACTGCTCCATCCAACCCATTCCCCCTTCAGCCCACCTGTTTCCTTTTGGCCATCCCACCTGGAATTTCCTGGGCATAGTCACATGCCCAGGAAGGAGAGAGACAAGGGGAAGAGGGCAGGAGAACAAAGGAAGCCTAGGACATATAAAAAGGCAGAACACCCTCGCTTCTGGGGACTCCAGGTACCAGCTATGTCCCCTTCTCCCTCCTGGGAGAAGTCTATGTTTCCCCTTTTTAAAGAAACCCTGCTTTACATACTTGCCTCTGCGTGTTTCTCTAAGGTTACACTCTACATCTGAGGGAGAACTCATCACAGAGCACCATTTGTCAAAAGGCCGTTCTCCAGTGTGTGACTTTGGCACCCTTGATGACTATAGATGTGTGAGGTTGTCTCAGTGTCTTTGGCACTGGTCTGTGTGTCTGTTTTTAAGCAGTGCCATGTTTTTGTTACTTTAGCTCCGGTCTCATGATGCCTCTAGCCTTGATTCTTTGGCTCAGAGTTTCTTTGGGCATTGTGGGTCTTTCATTCTTCCAAATGAACCTCAGGGTTTTTTTTTTCCTAGTGTTTGTTTGTTTGTTTGTTTGTTTGTTTGTTTTGAATACCATTGGTATTTTGGCATGGATTGCATGCGTTGAATCTGTGTATTGCTTTTGGTAATATGGCCATTTGACAATACAATGTTGATTCTGCCTGCCCATGAACACAGGAGCTCTTTCCATCTTGTTTCTTCTTCAATTTCATTCTTTAGTCTTCTATAATTTTCATTGCAGAAATCTTTCTCCTCCTTAGATTTATTCTTAGATATTTTAATATTTTTGAGACTATTGTGAATGAGATTGTTTTCTTGATTTCTTTCTCAGCAAGTTCACTGTTGACATCTAGAAAAACTATCAATTTTTGCTTTTTGATTTTCTAAACTGCTACTCTGCCAAATTTGTTGGCTCTAGGAATCTTTTGGTGGCATTTTCTGGATCTTCTAAATAGAGGATAATATCATCTGCAAACAGTGATACTTTATCTTCTTCCTTTTCTATATTTATACATTCTTCTCCTAATTGCTCTGACTAGAATTTCTAGCACCATAATAAATAGGGGAGGTGAGAATGGATATCCTTGTTTTGTTAGGATACTTCTTCATCTTTTTTTTTACTTTCATTTTTTTAAAATATATAAGAACAAAAATGCATTACCATTATTATTACATATTTAGAGCACAATTTTTCATCTCTCTGGTTGTATACATAGTATATTCAAAAGAATTCATGTCTTCATACATGTACTTTGGATAATAATGATCATCACATTCAACCATCATTAACTATCCCATGCCCCCTCCCTTACCCTCCCACCCCTCTGCCCTATCTAGAGTTCATCTATTCCTCCCATGCTCTCTCTCCCTATCCCACTATGAGGATACTTCTTTAATAATACAACACATATTTGTTAAGACCCTGCGACTCACAACACACCTTGGTCAGTGACTGTAATACCGATCTCTGAGTTAATGCTGGCCGGGATTGCAGGATCATGGGGTATCATAATCAACACAGGTTTCCATTTCTCTACCAAATGTCAATATCCATTGTAACCAATGTTTTCCCATTATTCATTGGTACTTACTTCAAACCAAACTCCAGGAAGCAACTTCAATGGCTTTTTATGCGTGTGACATGTCTAACATGAAGTATGAAGCTCACTCTGGGAAGCAGAGGGGAGGCATGGGGAGAAAAGGGTCTCTCGTGACACCATGAGCCAACAGCCCTCTCTCAACCAATCTGAAGCTCCTCCCAGACTCTCAGTTTATGAGCAATTTAGTTATATATATTTTCTTCAATTTCAATTGGCCTTAGCAACTAAGTATGAATTGGTTGAATTGGAAGACTCAATATTGAAGACAATAATTTCTAAAATTGTGAATATAATGATGATATGATAGAAATGAAATAGTTTTGAGGACACTTTATTAAAATAATCACATTTGAAAACAAACATATTGGAATACTGATGAAAATCCCTGTAGAAGAATGGGTTTGACTTAGATATTAAAATGTTTTTAAAAGCTAAGATGGCTTTGGTTCTTATGAGAGAGGCTGATGCTCTTATCAGAGAAGCGAGATACAGAGACAGACACAGAAGTTATCAAAGAAGTTACCAAAATTTGATTCAAAAAAGAAAACTTCTTAAGTAGGATTTCATTAAAACTTGAAATATCTGTTTTCCAACAGATAGATAATGTAAGAGATTGTTGTGACAAGGAAAAGTCTAGGAATATATTTACTAATTGTATGCACTATGAATGACTTGTGCATTGAATGCATAAAATCTATCAAAACTCAAAACAAGAACACAAAGGACTCAATGCACATCCAGGCACAAGGCTTGAATGTAGACTTCAACAGAGAAGATGTGAATCAGGCAATCAGGCAAACAGCCTGCTCGGTGTCGTGAGCCCCCCGGGGAAATGCAGAGTGAAGCCAGATGAGATGCAGCCACACACCTATTAGGACAGCTGAGATTAAAGACGTAATGGATAAGAGCAAGCATTAGTGAGGATCTGGAGAAACTGGAGTTCCCCTGCCTAGCTGGTGGAAATGTGAAGTGTGAAAACCACCTTGGAGAACAGTGGTGTAAGATATTAAGGGTATTCCTTTAATATGATCCAGATATTCCATTTCTATATGTCTGCCTAAGAGGAATCAAAAGACATTTCTACAAGTACACAGATGCTTACATAGGCTTTGTATGTAATGTAAAAGAGGAAGAGATGACCGGATGTCTGTGGGTGGGTAAATTGACAGTACTCTGTGATAGCCACATAGTGAATGCTCTTCAGCAATGAAGTGAAACAAACTGTTGACAAACCCCATAGTACAGATGGATATAAAAAAATCACACTGAGTGAAACACAAAATTTCTATGTTTTACTCCATTTTCACAAATTTTTTATAAAATGCAAATGAGTCCATGGTGACAGGAAGTAAGTCAATGCAGCCTAGGAGTGTTTGTGGGGTGTGAGGGTGAGGTGGAGGCAATGCATGGAGTTCAGGAGAAAGCTGTGGGAGTCCTCAGCACCTTCATTACTGTGATGGAGGGTGCTGGTGAATTCATGTCTGTGTGCACCTATCAAAACTCTCTTTAAACGTAGCTTGCTGCATGCTAATTATACACTGGTAAAGCAGTTAACTCACTAGTACATAAATTTGAAATTTTCTTGTTTGTACCTCAACTTAAAAAATAATCTGAACACATTATACTTCCAAAGTAATAGACATGTGCAGCAGGTTATACTTAAGATATGAGTTTTGTATTTTATTGAAAAGGATAGATAGATGGTCATTTTCTGAATCAATACTTAGGTAATAATATGGCCTGTTTTTCTTTTTATCATCTTTTCACATTTTAATGACATAATAATTCTAAATATTTATGAGATGCAGTATGATATTTCAATTGACAGTTTCATCACCTCAAATATTTATCATTTTTTTGTGTTGGGTATATTTAAATGTCTCTCTGTTACGAAGCTTAAAATATACAATTAATTGTTGTCAATTGTGGTTATACCACTGATCTCTAAACGTTATGAGTCTTTCATCCTGATTGTCCCTCCGTACCTTTACCATCCTCTATCTGTAAAAATATGGAAGGCTGTGTGAATTCGTATATCATCCTTGCTAGGGGCCATGCTAATCTTCTCTGAATCATTTCAATTTTACTATGTGGGCTGACAAACGTAGTTGAGTATTCTTATACAAATAATTGTTCATATGCATGACATCGTCACCCAAGGGGCAAATTTCTAGGTGGAATTCCTAGAAATTGTGTATTCATATATATTTTACTAGCTTTCGAGAGAAGTTGCATCAATTTATTTTTTCATTACAAGTATATGAGACATACCTTAACTGTTTGCGTGTATGTGTGCATGCATGTTGAATTTGTCATTATCAAAGCTATAAAACATGAGTGAAATAAGTCTCATGGGTCAATGTACTTGGCATTCCCTACTCATTCATATTCAGTATGATTTAATAATACCTGGTGGTATGTACTTCATACTGCACATGCGGTTTGGGTAAGCAACAGACAATCTAAGCTCTGTGAATTTTATTTCTATCCTTGGTATTACTCAATTAGATTGAGTCCTATTGAAACTTTAAAAAGAATGAGCTTTCACGTAGGGACTTGACCATCAACATGGCCTTAATACTGCAAGCAAACATTGATTCTTGGGATTGCTTATTACTCCTACAGAGTGAATGTTGGAAAAAATAGGCCACAGAGTGACGCTAATGTGACAGTTAAACCAGACTCAATTCCTACTTTTTTCTGTTATGCCCTAGTTCTACTGCCTAGGACCAATAGTAAATATTAATTGTGCCCTCAGTTGCTTCAATTTCATCACTCTTCTTGTTTCCTTAAAAATTGACATCCATTCCTTTCCATCCTGACATATTTGTTCTTTATAATTTATGTTAATTTTTCTGGTTTCACATCAAGATGCCTTATTTTCATGAACTTGAATCTTACTCCTCACTTATTCAAACACTAAAAGCAAGTTGTCATCATAAAGAAATCATTTTGTGTTTTTCCTGAGTTATTTTTGTTTTCCTGTTGAAATTGATGCATCTTTTATTTTTCCAAGCTCCTGCTTTTAAAGTTGGCCCATTCCACTCAACTCTACCCCCTTCACTACCTCTGTGTTTTCACAGTATGAGATGCAGAAACATAAACACATGACAGATGCTGTAAATTTGCCTAATTTGATTTGAGGAAAGAAATTGGGTCATTTATCTTAGTGATTTCAAAGTATAGTTTCAGTTAATTTTTTTTTTTTCTGTAAAGATTCAAACTTGAGACAAGTCCTGACTACATAACTTTTTAAAACTTTGACTCTTCTGCTGCATGATCAAGGGCCTCACTGTGGTCAACGATGCTGTCCATACGATCAGTTTACATTTTTATTGATTACAAAGGCTATGTGGTATTTCACAATCCCAAGAAGTATTGACACTGAATTAATTATAAGACCAGTTAGGTACATGGATATTTTTATGATATTGGCATTGTTGCAACATATTCCTAAAGAAATAGTTGCTTAAAATCCCATAATAGTTCAGGATTACTTATGTATTCATTTTTTCTTAGCCCAATATTTATTGACATGAGTGGGAGAATGGTCGGAGATGTACCTTGAAACAAGTGTCTGAGTTGAAGTCTTCCAAAAGACCATCAGTACTAGGGCATATCTATTTGGAATCTATAAAGCCTAGCCTTCAGACATGCTTTGAACTCATAGATAGTAGTCAAGATCAGCAACATGGAGCCTAAAACGATTAGAAAATATGGGTCTGAGTGTAACGCCTCTGCCATCTGCACTCCCCCGTTGGATGAGGGTGAGCTCAGAAAGATGGGATCCTTGGCAGAGGCTGCTTCTGGTGGGCAAGATCCTTTGACAAGGGGAGCTCAGACATGATGCTCCTGGCTGCAGGGGAAATGAGGGTCCCAGTTCTGAAGGGACGTCTGCATAGTGTACTACAGTTGTCACACCTGAGTGGCCCCTCTCCCCTTTGCTGACCTGGAATCTTAAGTTTGGGTCTTCATTGAACTTGCATTTTGTGCACTTAAAACATTCTGTTTCTTTCTTGAACAATCTTATGGCTAGTGGGAAATCTTTGTACCTTGCAGATAACCTCCAATAGAATATCCTCCAGACTCTGACGTGCATATGAACATGTGGGAAGAGAAAATCCAAGTCTTGTTTTGGAAAACAAAATCAAGAGGAATTAGCTGAGCAGCACAGCCATAAATATGTTATAATTGTTTTAATTTTAAGGAAAATTATGGAAAAACTAAAACAGAAATTATTTAGAACATGAACTTCGTAAAATATGAGAAATATTTTGCTACAGAATATGATAACTTGGTAACTTCATACACAAAACTTTTATTTGCTCTTTGTATTTTACAGTAATATTTTAAAGTAAAATAATTGCATTAATTTTTAAATGTAACAAATTTATTAACATTGGCCCAGAATTTTACAGTTTTCTTTTTTTTTTTATATATTTTTTAGACTTTTAAATCTCTTACATTATAAAAATATTTATGGTTTGTAACATAATTTGTAATCTTAGTAAACAACATTGTGATTAAATAATATGTAATTATGTAATAAATCATAAACAGTTATTTTAACTTTAAATATAATTAGCTTTTTGAGCACATTAAACATATTATGCATATTTTATACCAAAATTCTTATCTTAAACTGAAGCATATAAAATATATATTACACTGCATATAAAAAATTATATATATGTTATTTATATATTATACATATCCATGCATGTATACATATGTACATATATATTTTAATGTGTACATACATGTTTTTAGATTTGTGTGTAAATATTACATCATCCTGATACTGATAACCAGTTTTATTTTCTATTCACATATACCTGACTTTTTTTTGGTGTAGGGGGATTGCCCATATAGGGGAGGTCACGTAATACTTTTCTTTGAGTGTCTGGATTATTTCACTTATCATACTTAGTCCTCCAAGTTCATCCTTACTGTGGCAAGTGGCAGGAGTTCCTCCTCTTAAAGGCTAAGTCACATTGCATTACAGATAAGGATACATGGTATAAGTACAGAGGATGAACCATTCAAAATGTCTAATGCACAACAGGACTGGAGTGAATAATAAATTGTACATTACCATATTCAGGAGTTTTGCTAAACAAGAATATTATGACGTCTCTTGGCACAAGGAGGGAAATGGATAACACTGAGAGATGATGGACATGCTAATTTTTTTCACCATAGTAACCCTTTTACTAAATATATCTATCTTTTAACATCATGTTGTACAACTTAAATATATGTGATAAAATTAATAGAAATATAAAATCACCCCAAAGTATTTGCACATTCTAAATTTTTAAGAATAAATTGACTTTAAGCTAATGTTAGTGGTCCAATATTAAAATTTTATTTAGAGAAAATTTTGTCTATTTGTTCAGTAAAGCATAATGCTTGCTCCAGTAGAGGAGCAAGAGTCCTGCTAATAAAAGTGCCTTTGTTTCTTTGGGAAGCTGAGGGTGGGACAGAGTAACTTTTGGTGGAGACTTTGTCCACATGGTATCAGCCCAAACTTTGTTCAGCTCCACTGGTGGTTAACAATATCCACTTGACCCTGGGAGAAGCTGTGCAGACTGAAGCTTTGGTGAACTTCCCGGTGGGTAATATTCCACATGAATGGCCTCACAGAATTCTAGGAGGAAAAAGCACAATCCACTTGACTCATTGGCAAAGCACAATTGGACACTCCTGTCTGGTGCCTCCTGGGCTCACCCTGTGGTCCTACTCCCTTGGTTGATTGTAATCTGTTTTCGGTTTTGGTTTTGTAAAATCAGTAACTCTGACTGTGTTTTCTGAGTTTACTGAGGCTGGCCTTGGGGACTCAAACATGATGCTGGGGTCAAATGGAAGGGTAGGCTTGGGGTTTCCCAGCGTTGCCATATGTAGCATCTGAAATACTTGTGAAACAACTACTAACTAATTAATATCTCAGAACCAACATAGGCAATTTAGACAGTTGAAAGCATGAAAATCTCACCTCTGGTATTGAACAAACTGGAATTTTATATTGGCATTAATTTTTTCTAATAAATTGTGGGAAAAAAACAGTATTCTCTGAGCCTTTTCCATTTGATCATTCTCATTTGTCCAATAATTTCTGTATGTTTAGGTCCATTATATAAAGCTGCATGATTTTATAATAAAATTCATGAAAATTTAAATTCATAAACTTAGAGAGACTACTAAAAATAGGTTTATGAGTTCCTCACTCTCTGTTCCAACCAGAGATCTGGAAAGTAGCAAGCAAGGCAGGAACTAGGTTACATTTCTCAGCTGCGTTTGCTGTGCTTATTGGTTGGTTTGTTTTTTCATATGGTCTGTGTTTTGAGCAAAAAAAAAAAAAAAATTGGAGTTTAATAATCTTTTAGATCATTTTTCAAACGTCAGCTGTTTATCTGAACTAGACATTCTTAAGGTAGACACGTTATGACAGAAAATAAAAATTTTATCAATAAGTCCTCACAATTTCCCGAGAGAAGGGGGAGAGTGGGAGAAGAAAACCAGAAAGTAACAGGAGAAGCAAGTGGGAGCTGGCTTCAGAGAAATATCAAATTATCATTGGTAAATGCAGTTATCTTCCCTCTACAGGGATGGGAGGAAGATTAGAAAAGAACCCATTTCGCAATCACGTACACACTCACACAAACACACTTGGACACACACACATACACACAAGTGAAATTTATTGCAGTTGGTCAAAATAAGGTGATCTCACCTTTACATAGAATTAGTTTTTAGATAGGAAAGAAAATATCCCCATGTGGACTTGTCCCTTCTGTGTCTCTGAATGAACAATTTTATTATGTCAAGAATTTTAAAGTGATCATTAGAATTTTAAGTTGTCCTTGGTGAGATGAATCTAGTATCCAATATGAGGCGTTAATACAAATAGTAGGAGTCAGAGGCCACTTGTCTCAATGGTGACAAATGAACAGTGGAAGAGTTACCACAGCCCAATGCTCCAATGCTCATTGCACAGGAAAAGCTCCTGTCCATGACAGTAATAAGGTGACAATAAAGCATGAGTTTCCAGACAGACTCAGTAGCTGCCTGTGTCGCTATGCAGGTTTGGGGGAGGAATGGCCGGGTGGCTTTGCACTCTTGCTCTCTGAAGTATTGCACTGCAGGCTACAGGAGTATGATCCTGATCCAGCCCATTCTGGAAGGAGCAGAGACAATAAAAACATTCACTCCGTCCAGCTGTAGCAACATGAGAACAGCTCGGGGGACTCCTGTGGGGAGAGCGGCTTGCAGATCTGGCAGCATAGACAGTGGCAAAGATCACAGTTCCTCTTTGCTCTGAGAGCTGTTCATGAGACTCTTGGAAGATATGGGATGTGGATGGATTAGTCATGGTTTGAAATTAGAGGTGGCAATATTTGAGGCATGACTTAACAGCTCTTTCTGGTCAACTTAGATGTGACAGAAGTACCAGGATGTACAGTGGAGACTTTGCAAGGGTTGACAAGGGGTGTGAGTGTGTGTGTGTGTGTGTGTGTGTGTGTGTGTGTGTGTGATCAATCCATCTAAAAGCATCTTTCAAAGAAAAATATCCCAGTATGAGCTTTTGATTTTCCACTCTAAAAATATACTTCGGGTTTCTCCCCCTCAGGTAACAAGAATCCAGTGTTTCAGTAGCATGTGACAATAATGTAACATGATATTTTCCTGTTATCTGTCCTGCCTCTCAATCCCACACATGAGAAATTTTATCAGCCCTACTTTAAAATCCATATGTAATCTGAACTTCCCAATATTCAGTATATTCGCTTCTACTTTCCCATCCAACTATTTCTTATTTATACAATATCATGAGCTTCCAAACTAAATAGTATAAAAATCTAATTTCCATAGAGCATACAGAGGAGACTTGTTAAAATGTGAGTCATATTGGGTCACTTCTGTGTTCACAATCCTCTAGTGGTTTCCCAGCTCATGGGGAATTAACTCAAAATCTTTATTTTGCTTCTCAGATAATACATGATCAGCAGCTCCTGTTTACTTATCTAACTTCGTCCATCTCTAATTTACTGTTTGCTCCTATGATTCAGCACCTGGTTATTAGTTGAATAGCATAAATGTCCTTCTGCTCTGTGCTTGCTTTATTAATTGACAAATAGAAAATTCTTAAAACCTTATGGTTTAAATAGTATCTCCAGGCTCTTTAATATTCGAAGGCACTAATTAACATTAAATAAACTTACAGAATGTAGTGTTATTAATCACCATTTCACAGAGGAAGAAACTGATGTTCAGAGCATTTCAGAGACATGCTCAGGACCAACCTTCCAATCCCTGGATATTCAGGATTCCATCATACCTAATCATTTTCTAAATCATATTTTGTGTATTAAGTCACAGTTACTGAAAGAAATTTAGAGCACTTTTAGGAAAGTGTATAATCACCTAATATCTTGCTCAGTGTTCTGAGCACCTGTTTTATCAAATTTTTCTATGCAATGTCTTCATGAAGCTTCACTGAAATGAGAAAGTTATGTTTAATTATATTTATATAATTATAGCATTAAGTTGTGGGAATGAATATTTTTACAATTTTCTACTTATATTCATTACCACTTGATGGATACATAGTTATTATACTATTTGAACTCAATTTCTACTCATACTCCTTGGGGAAATTGAACTTACCGTTTTTTAAATGTTGGCATTTTTCCACCAAGAATTTTCTTTAGTTTGCAGGATGGATACTGTACCTGTGGATAAGTAGAAATGTAGGCTCCCAGCCCAGTGTGGTGGTGCACTCCAGTAATCCCAGAGACTGGAGGCTGAGGCAGGAGGGTCTTAAGTTTGAGGCCAGCCTCAGGAATTTAGTGAGACCCTGTCTCAAAATAAAAATTAAAAAGGCTGGGGATGGTGACAGGGATGTAGCTCAGAGGGAAAACACTCCTGGGTTCAATCCCCAGTACTGAAAAACAAATAAATAGATAGATAAATAAAATAAATAGAAACATACATCATGTAATATGCTCCTCCACCTGCCCCAGCTGATCCAAGGATGCCCTGATTACTAACAAAGCTCTTTCTGTTTGGAAAGACAGACGCTCTGAGTGGTGCAAAGGGTTCCTGGGTGTTGCGAGCCACAACCAAGTCAACATGGCGCCTGGCATTTTGCCAGAAGGTGTGGTTGAGAAGTAACACCAGCTAGCCATTAAGATGATGATAATGAAGTTAAGCTGTGTGTAATTATGAAGATAATGACTGATGGCTGTAACTGGATGATGCTAAATTGAAACAAGCTGTGTATTCAGTTGTGTATATAAACCTCTGCTGTCTGGCAGTGGGGCGGCTCCTGCTACCTCGGGTGCCCGCTACTTTTGAGTTCTCGAGGAGTTCCCGTTGAGTTCTCACGGAGCTTCTGTGGAGTTCGAGAGAGTTCCTGTTGGGTTCTGGCAATAAAGTAGTTCCTGTTTGAACCTACAAGAGGCTCGTGACCTCCCGGTTATTTTTGTGCCCAGCCAGACTGTGGCACCTGGGCTTCTCTAAAGTCCCCAGCTTCTTTGCTCCTTTTCGGAGAAGGCACATCTTGCCGCAAGGTGTTGTGTGTCATACAGAAAAGAGGATGAACCAAATCTCTCAGGAGTCACAAGGCTGCCTGGCTCCTGTGCTCACTCACTGGGCATCTGCAGCCTCTCTCCGGGCATCTCCCTGAACTGGGGACGCCAGGCTTCGCAGCTCCTCCAACACAGGGCTCCACCCAGCTCCTTCAACAGTAGAGCAGGAGGGATGCCCCTCGGTTTGCAGAACCCACCAGTGCCATACGCCAACTCTCCACAACAGACTTCCCGCCAGTAAACAATTGCACACCGATCGCCTATGAACTTTATTTGAAAAAGAAGGGACACATACTTATCTATCTATTACCCATCTACCCCAGGGAAGGGTTTGTATTAAAACTTTGAATTTAGCAACATCCATAGAACTTTTCTATTTACATTGTCTTAAAAATAAGTGAAAATTTTACAAAATCACCCTTATTTCTACAAGTATGGTTAAAGGTTTTTCATAAAGCATTTTTTTTAACAAAACATGCCTTTCTCTATGAAAATACCTAATCTCATTTAACAAAGGAGCAAGCTTGCATTAGTATTTTCTAGTAGGCCATATCGTCTTATATGTCCTATTAGTGTTTGTGACAGTGACTTAGAATTCTAATACCTGGCCTGGGAGAAAAAAAAATAATCACACTGATCAAGAGACCCTGAGCCAAGTCCCCGTACATGGGAACTGTTGCTGTCAGGACAGCAGGTGCTAGCTGGGACTTGAGCTGGCCCGGGAATCCAATTAGAAAGGATAAATGAGTAGGAGAATGAATATTTTCTTCTCTGGGAAAGCTTCACCTACCAATGGCTGACTGCTTTGGGTGGGTTCTTTTCACAGCTAAGGCACTGGAGAGCTGCCTGTTTCTTCCTAAGTATTTTTGTTGATTTTGTGAAACAGAAAGTTTTCTCAAAATGTCCTCCCGTTCTCTCGTCTTTCCTTCACTGTTTGGGCCTGTGATGTGCTTGTGATGTGTTTCCTCAAGGTTATACCTTTTAATGTCTGCGTACCTTCATAAATTCTCTTTTCCATGTTTCATGCTTTCTATTTGGTCTTAGAAGCTGAACCTCGTTGGAGAAGTCCTACCCATGGCACATTAGTGCACAGTGGTCCTGGGGGTCCTCATTCTAAGATGTGCTTGTCTCCCTTTCACACAGTTGTTTTCCCCTTGGAATGATTAGGTTTAGCTTGCTGCATTTCTTTTTATTTTCAAATTTCTATGATATTCTCACAGTTTCATTTATCCAACTTGTAATTATTTATTCAGTAATCTCTTAATTTATTATGGCAATTATATTTTTAATACCCGAGAGCTCCTTGTCCCCGGCCTCCTGTCTCATGATGTATGTGTTCTTAAGTCCCTCTGAGATACAAATTAGATATTCTGGTTTGTTTGGGGGATGTTAGAGAAATTCTTTTTCAGAAAGCACTAGTGCTTCTCTGAGTGTTTAACTTCCCTTTTTGGTGGGCTGGGAGTGGGGTTTCCTTTCATTTTATGGGCTTGGCACTAAGGCCTGCGGTTCTCCTTGGCCCACTCATAGTCAACCAGGCCATAAAAAGCTGACGGGACAAGATCCGGGTCAGCTGATTGGCCACAGACTTCTCAGGCTGAGGACTTGGAGAAATGTCTATGGAATGGGCTCATCTCTGCAATTTTCACATCCCTCTGTAGGTATTACTTCTTGAGAGAAGGACATTCCAGTTCTTGCCCCAGGTGCTGGAAGCCCAGTGTGACAGGGAGACCTTTCTGTGAGTCCTCTGGACAGAGATCTTCCACCTCTTTTTACCAATTACCCCCCCAAATTTGTTTTCCAGGTTCCAGACAGGTGTAAACTGTCATGCAACCAGAAGATCTAGACTTTCTCTGTGCCATTATTAGACTGTGATAAACAGAGCTGGTAATTTCCAGTACTGACCAGGGCAGCTTGATGACAAGAGGAGACTCAGATGCAATCAGTCTGGCATCTTCGATTGGAAGTTTTATTTCATAATATGTCATTTGAGGATGAATTAAATCTGTAGCTATTTAGTATGCTTAATGAATCTAAGTATGTGTAATTGACTTTATTATTCTGTGCTGAATTTTGCTTTTGAAAAGTAGTCCTCAAATTTATCTAGAAGATGTAATGAACTTGATGGCTTTTGGTTTAATACTAAAGCAAATATTTCAAGAAATTTCTTGCTTAATAGACTTGAAGAGAAGTTTTAACCTCTCTTTCTGGAGAATTTCAACCCCACTCAACGTTTAGACTGATTCACTCTTGAAGCATCTCATTTTGAATGACATGAATGGACCTTCGGTGTAGTCAGAGGTCTGAGGCCTTGGGCTCAATCCCCAGCATCAACAAACAAACAAACAAAAAAATAAAACAGGAAACAACACAGAGATTTATTTCTTCTTTATATTTGTATACAAATTTTTTTTTTCTACTTTTCCTATCCCCTACTATCCCCCCTCCCCTCCCCTCCCATCTTCTCTCTCTACCCCATCTATTGTAATTCATTTCTCTCCTTGTTAATTTTCCCATTCCCCTCACAACCTCTTATATGTAATATTGTATAGCAATGAGGATCTCCCTTCATTTCCATGCAATTTCCCTTTTCTCTCCCTTTCCCTCCCATCTCATGTCTCTGTTTAATGTTAATCTTTTCTTCCTGCTCTTCCTCCCTGCTCTGTTCATAGTTGCTCTCATTATATCAAAGAAGACATTTGGTATTTGTTTTTTAGGGATTGACTAGCTTCACTAAGCATAATCTGCTCTAGTGCCATCCATTTCCCTGCAAATTCTATTATTTTGTCATTTTTTATTGCTGCATAGTACTCCATTGTGTATAGATGCCACATTTTTTTTATCCATTCATCTATTGAAGGGCATCTGGGTTGGTTCCACAGTCTAGCTATTGTGAATTGTGCTGCTATGAACATCGATGTGGCAGCATCCCTGTAGCATGCTCTTTTAAGGTCTTCAGGGAATAGTCCGAGAAGGGCAATAGCAGAGTCAAATGGTGGTTCCATTCCCAGCTTTCCCAGGAATCTCCAAACTGCTTTCCAAATTGGCCGCACCAATTTGCAGTCCCACCAGCAATGTACAAGAGTACCCTTTTCTCCACATCCTCCCCAGCACTTGTTGTTGTTTGACTTCATAGTGGCTGCCAATCTTACTGGAGTGAGATGGTATCTTAGGGTGGTTTTGATTTGCATTTCTCTGACTGCTAGAGATGGTGAGCATTTTTTCATGTACTTGTTGATTGATTGTATATCCTCCTCTGAGAAGTGTCTGTTCAGGTCCTTGGCCCATTTGTTGATTGGGTTATTTGCTATCTTATTGTCTAATTTTTTGAGTTCTTTGTATACTCTGGATATTAGGGCTCTATCTGAAGTGTGAGGAGTAAAAATTTGTTCCCAGGATGTAGGCTCCCTATTTACCTCTCTTATTGTTTCTCTTGCTGAGAAAAAACTTTTTAGTTTAAGTAAGTCCCATTTGTTGATTCTTGTTATTAACTCTTGTGCTATGGGTGTCCTATTAAGGAATTTGGAGCCCGACCCCACAATATGTAAATCATAGCCAACTTTTTCTTCTATCAGGCAAAGAGTCTCTGATTTGATATCAAGCTCCTTGATCCATTATGAGTTAACTTTTGTGCTTGGCGAGAGAAAGGGATTCAGTTTCATTTTGTTGCATATGGATTTCCAGTTTTCCCAACACCATTTGTTGAAGATGCTATCCTTCCTCCATTGCATGCTTTTAGCCCCTTTATCAAATATAAGATAGTTGTAACTTTGTGGATTAGTCTCTGTGTCCTCTATTCTATACCATTGGTCCACCCTCCTGTTTTAGTACCAGTACCATGCTGTTTTGGTCACTATTGCTCTGTAATATAGTTTGAAATCTGGTATCGCTATACCGCCTGATTCACACTTCATGCTTAGAATTGCTTTTGCTATTCTGGGTCTTTTATTTTTCCATATGAATTTCATGATTGCTTTATCTATTTCTTCAATAAATGCCTTTGGGATTTTGATTGGCATTGCATTAAACCTATAGAGAACTTTTGGTAATATCGCCATTTTGATAATGTTAGTTCGGCCTATCCATGAACAGGGTATATTTTTCCATCTTCTAAGGTCTTCTTCTACTTCTCTCTTTAGGGTTCTGTAGTTTTCATTGTATAAATCTTTCACCTCTTTTGTTAGGTTGATTCCCAAGTATTTTATTTTTTTTGAGGATATTGTTAATGGAGTGTTTTTCCTCATTTCCGTTTCAGAAGTTTTGTCGCTGATATACAGAAATGCCTTTGATTTGTGCATGTTGATTTTATATCCTGCCACTTTGCTGAATTCATTTATTAGTTCTAGTAGTTTCTTTGTAGATCCTTTTGGGTCTTCTAGGTATAGAATCATGTCATCTGCAAATAGTGATAATTTAAGTTCTTCTTTTCCTATTGTTATGCCTTTAATTTCCTTTGTCTGTCTAATTGCTCTGGCCAGTGTTTCGAGAACTATATTGAATAGAAGTGGTGATAGAGGGCATCCCTGTCTTGTTCCAGATTTTAGAGGGAATGCCTTTAACTTTTCTCCATTCAGAATGATGCTAGCCTGAGGCTTAGCATAGATAGCTTTTACAATGTCAAGGTAAGTTCCTGTTATCCCTAGTTTTTCTAACGTTTTGAACATAAAGGGGTGCTGTACTTTGTCGAATGCTCTCTCTGCGTCTATCGAGACGATCATATGGTTCTTATCTTTAAGTCTATTGATGTGGTGAATAATATTTATTGATTTACATATATTGAACCATCCTTGCATCCCAGGGATGAATCCTACTTGATCATGGTGCACAATTTTTTTGATGTGTTTTTGTATTCGATTTGCCAGAATTTTATTGAGGATTTTTGCATCTAGGTTCATTAGAGATATTGGTCTGTAGTTTTCTTTCTTTGAGGTGTCTTTGTCTGGTTTCGGAATCAGGGTGATGTTGGCCTCATAGAATGAATTTGGAAGAGCTCCCTCTTTTTCTATTTCCTGAAATAACTTGAAAAGTATTGGTATTAATTCTTCTTTAAAGGTTTTGTAAAACTCCGCTGTATACCCATCTGGTCCTGGGCTTTTCTTGGTTGGTAGTCTTTTGATGGCTTCTTCAATTTCATCCATTGATATTGGTCTGTTCAAATTGTGTGTATCCTCCTGACTCAGTCTGGGCAAATCATATGACTTAAGAAATTTATCGATGTCTTCACTATCTTCTATTTTATTGGAATATAGGTTTTCAAAATAATTTCTAATTGTCTTTTGTATTTCTGTAGCATCTGTTGTGATATTGCCTTTTTCATCCCGTATGTTAGTAATTTGAGTTTTCTCTCTTCTTCTCTTCGTTAGCATGGCTAAAGGTCTGTCGATCTTATTTATTTTTTCGAAGAACCAACTTTTAGTTTTGTTAATTTTTTCAATAGTTTCTTTTGTTTCAATTTCATTGATTTCCGCTCTGATTTTAATTATTTCTTGCCTTCTGCTACATTTGCTGTTGTTTTGCTCTTCCTTTTCTAGGGCTTTGAGATGAAGTGTGAGCTCATTTATTTGTTGGTTTTTTCTTTTTTGGAGGAATGACCACCAGGCGATGAATTTTCCTCTTAAAACTGCTTTCATTGTGTCCCATAGATTCCGATATGTTGTGTCTGTATTTTCATTTATCTCTAAGAATTTTTTGATTTCCTCCTTTATGTCTTCTGTAACCCATTGATCATTCAGTAACATATTGTTCATTTTCCATGTGATGCAGGATTTTTCCTTCCTTCTTTTATCATTGATTTCCAGTTTCATTCCATTATGATCAGATAAAATGCATGGTATTATCTCCACCCCTTTATATTTACTGAGGGTTGCTCTATGGCATAATATATGGTCTATTTTTGAGAAGGATCCATGTGCTGCTGAGAAAAAAGTATATCCATTTGATGATGGTTGATATATTCTATATATGTCAGTTAAGTCTAGGTTATTGATTGTGGTATTGAGTTCTATAGTTTCTTTATTCAACTTTTGTTTGGAGGATCTGTCCAATGGTGAGAGAGGTGTGTTGAAGTCACCCATAATTATTGTGTTTTTGTCTATTTGATTCCTGAACTTGAGGAGAATTTGTTTTATGAATATCGCAGCGCCATTATTTGGTGCATAAATATTGATAATTGTTATGTCTTGTTGGTGAATGGTTCCTTTTAACAGTATATAGTGTCCTTCTTTATCCCTTTTGATTAACTTAGTCTTGAAGTCGATTTTATTCGATATGAGGATGGCCACCCCTGCTTGCTTACGAGGACCGTGTGCGTGGTATATTTTTTCCCATCCTTTCACCTTCAGCCTGTGTATGTCTTTTCCAATCAGATGTGTCTCCTGGAGGCAGCATATTGTTGGATTTGTTTTTTTAATCCATGATACCAGCCTATGTCTCTTTATTGGAGAGTTTAAGCCATTAACATTCAGAGTTACTATTGATATATGGTTTGTACTTCCATCCATGTTTGATTATTTATCCTTTTTTTAAAAAATTTAGTTTGTTTCTCCATGATTATCTTTCCCCTCACCCTCTGTCTTTACCGAGGCACTTCCCTCTGATGGTTTTGGTTATTGTTTTTCATTTCTTCCTCGTGTAGTGTTTTGCTCAAAATGCTTTGCAATGCTGGTTTTCTGGCTGCAAATTCTTTTAACTTTTGTTTATCATGAAAGATTTTTATTTCGTTGTCATACCTGAAGCTTAATTTTGCTGGATACAGAATTCTTGGTTGGCATCCATTGTCTTTCAGTGTTTGAAATACATTGTTCCATGACCTTCTTGCTTTCAGTGTCTGTGATGAAAAATCTGTTGTTAATCTTATTGGTTTACCCCTGAATGTAATCTGTCTCTTTTCTCTTGTAGCTTTTAATATTTTCTCTTTGTTCTGTATATTGGATATCTTCATAACAATGGGTCTTGGCGTTGGTCTACTGTGATTTTGTGTGCTCGGTGTCCTGAATGCATCTTCAATTTGTATATCTGTTTCCTTTTTTATTTCTGGAAAGTTTTCTGTAATTATTTCATTCAGCAGGTTACTCATTCCCTTGGTTTGAATCTCTGTACCTTCTTCTATCCTGATGACTCGTAAATTTGGTTTTTTTATGTTATCCCATAACTCTTGGATGTTTTTCTCGTGATTTTTTACCAGCCTTTCTGAGTTGGCTAGACTGTTTTCAAGATGATATATTTTGTCTTCAGTATCTGACGTTCTGGCTTCTACTTGCTCCACTCTGTTAGTGATACTCTCAATTGAGTTTTTAATTTGATTTATCGTTTCCTTCATTTCTAGAATTATTGTTTGATTATTTTTTATAATCTCTATCTCCTGATAAAGATGCTTAACTTCTTCTTTTATCTGTTTATGTAACTCATTCTCAATGTGTTCTTTTGCTGCTTGAATTTGCTGTCTCGTATCCTCTTTAAGGTTCCATTCCATCTGTCTAAGGTGTTCCTTGAGTTCTTTATATGAACATTTTTCCGATGACTCTAGGTCCTCCTGAATATTTAGGCTGTCCTGCATTGTTTGTACTCCTTTTCTTCCTTGCTTTTTGAAGCTGCTCATGTTACTTCTTGTTCTGTTTGACTGCTGAGTTACTGTTTACTCCTATAAATTTATTTGATGCTTGGGAGGAAAGGTATTAGAAGGGAAGGGAAGAAGTCACTAAAGAGAATGAGAGTAAGCAGGTAGAATTCAAGGAAGGGGGGATAAGATAATTGAAAAGAAATGAAAAGACAAAAGAAGAAAAAAATAGGAAATAAAAAAAGAAAAAGAAAAAAAAATTATAAAAAAAGAATAAAACAAAAATTAAAATTAAAATTGGAAGAAAAAATTTTTTTTAAATTGTAAAAAAAAATTTAAAAAACAAGAAAGAAAAATGAAAATGAAAGAAAACCCCAAATCAAAATCAAAAAAAAAAAAAAAGAGAAAAGAAAAAAGGAAAAAAAAAACACTAATAAATGCAGTCTTAGAGTTTGATTAACTTCTCTTCCAGTAGGTGGCGCTGTGCCCACCAGGCCAAGTTTCACTGTGCAGCAGCTCCTCCTCCCAGACTGGGCGAGTCTCCAATCCTGAGTGCCTAGGGCCTCCTCTTGTGTCTAGTCACTTCCCCACTTTTCCTCTAGCCAGGCCCCTCTCACGGGTGCCGCTCACCACAATACTGGGTACACGCCAGATCTGCTGCTCCCGGGAGCCCTGTTTTCATGGACGATTGGGCACACTCTCCCAGATTGCCTGTCCCTCAGACCCTAAGTTGGTGGAGCTTAGGGCTGAGAATCCTCAGCAAATTTTACTTGCCCTCTGGTAGCCACGCCCCGGTAGCTGGTGCACGAGACCTCAGCTGTCAGCTCTGGTGGGAGTGGTAGTTCCGCGCCGCGGGTCCCTCGCCACCTCTAATTCCCTCGGTCTGGCTACCGAGCTCACGGGAGAGCTGGGAGGGGCCCTTACGGGAGAGCTGGGAGGGGCCCTTAAGGTTTCCCCGATGTGTGGAGAGGGAAGGCTAGGGGATTACACCGTATACAAATTTTTACATCTATACATTTTGTACATTCATATGTTTCCTTTTCAATTGTCAAAAATATGTTTGAATTTTAGATCATAGTTAAAATTTAGGACATCAGTTACTCATTTGGTTAATTATATGAAGTCATTCTAAGAAAGGACCTTCTTAAGTCATCTTTATCAACACTGCTAATGATGTAGTGTTCCACAATCATTAGGTTTGTTTTAGCCTCCGAATAAAAATGTCTAGTGTGAAAGTATGAAACATTAAAAACCTTTAAGAGCAGTGTTTAAAGTCACATCCCCTTAATATTATGACTTAATATCATTTATTAAAATAAAGAAACACGTGCGTGTGTGTGTGTGTGTGTGTGTGTGTACATATGTGTATATAAACTCATGGTGAAACTTTGGTGAGTTCTGGAATCCATGTTTCCTGCAATAGCCACAATTTATAGGAAGAAGTTCCCTGTGTTTGAAAGAGGTGGTACCTTTCATCTGTATACCAAGCTTGTGTCTCACCCCATATTTGAAACATAGTTTTACTATTGTAGGTAATAATCACATTTATTTGTACCTGCATACTCTGCAACACTGATATGGCTGGCACAGGGTCCAAGTCAATAAGAATATTTAGAACAAAATTAGATGGATTCAAGTTAAGGCAGTGTCTGACACCATGATCCAAGTTCTATATATCTATCTTTCTCTGTCTTTCTGTACCTTACATTTTCATAGCTGTTTCTTCTGCTTCTTCTTACAATTATTTTTTTGTAGAACTTCTGAAATGTTATTTATTTTCCATGTAAGTTTTAATTTCTCAAATGATTTCTATCTGCCTCAACACACCAACCCCTCCAGTCATTTTAAATTCACATTAACAGAAGTTGTGCTTCAGCAGATGAATGGATAAAGAAATCATGGCATATATACACAATGATACACAATGGAATATATCTCAGCCTTGAAGAAGAACGAAATGATGGCATTTGTTGGTAAATGGATGGAGTTGGAGAAGATGATGCTCAGGGAAATAAGGCAATCCCCCAAAAGCAAAGACTGAATGTTTTCTTTGATATACAGATGCTTATTCATAATAAAGGGGAGGTAGTGAAGAATGGACTTACTTTAAATTAGATGAGGGGAGTGAAGTGAAGGGAGGGGAGGGGATATAGGGTTAGAAACATTAGTAGGATGAATCAGACATTATTACTCTACGTACATATGTGACTACACAACTGGTGTAATTCTACATCATGTACAACCTGAAGAACGAGAAATTATACTCCATTTATGTGCCATATGTCAAAGGGCATTCCTCTGTCATGTGTAACGAATGAGAACAAATAAAAAAAGAGATGATATACTTCCTCATGACCTAGAAAATATACAGTTATATAAGATAAATATTTAAAAAGTGGTTGAGTAGAACACCCTTGGACTGAGAGTTCCTATGACCTCCTTTGTCTTTCTTCATTAGAATTCTTTCAAGAGCAACACAGTCCTCTCCAAAACACTGGTTTTTTTTTTTTTTTTGGTTTGTTTGTTTGTTTGTTTGTTACCAGATTTAACTGCTGTCAGGCATCAACACAAGCAAGTGCATTGATCCAACACAGCCCAGAGGACCTTCTCTGTTTCCCTCAGCCTGAGGGGCAGCACGGTACCAGGGCTTTCAGACATGGCTGGGTTTTAGTGTGAAGCTCTGTTGGGGCCTGGCTAGCTGTTCAGGGTAAAACATAGTTTTTCCTCAGAAGCCTTGATTGATCCTTCTTTAACTCTCCAGCCTCAATGTGTCATTAGACAAGTCATGATTATTTATCTATTTATTTGTCTTTCTCCCTAGATGCAGGGCTCACAGTGGGGAGGTCAGGGCCACAGAGCTGGAAATGCCTCATAGAGCACTGGGTAGTGATTCAGACCCTCCACCCTGTAGAGGCATGCAGACAAGTTATTTCTCTTTTATTTCCTTAGGAGTCCCCTGCACAGAGAACGGAGTTCACCCACTTACCATTTCCTCCTCAAAGCTCAGGCACAGCACGGCTCCTGTACCCAGTTACAGAGCTCAGCACCCCGTGGCCGGACTTTCTGGATCAATCCAGCCTCCTCAGCCACTCTGATACCTGGGCCGTGTCTTCACACCTGCCTTCTAAGGGCCCTAGAAGGTCTTCATGAGGTCATTCTCACAACAGGGCTTCAAGAAGTTATTCACAGGAACAAAATCCACCATGTTCACAGTCCTTTGCACATTCAAGGGGGGACATGACACCCCAGGGTAAAGAATTTGGGGGCCAATCTAGAATGTCTAGTCACTACTCCAAGGTGGTTGGGATAATTTTAACCTAAATTTTTAAAAAGTGGGACATATACCAAAAGCAAATACAAATAGTTTTGTAAAATCTGATTGAGAATTTCATCAAAATAACTGACCCAAATACTGAAGTATAATTTAAAAGCTAAAAATTGTAGTAAAACCTACAACATTGATCTTCAATTTAACATCTAGAATATAAGTTTTAAAGAATAATGGAAATCAAATGAATTTGTCTATCAACATATGGATCTTTAGAGAGATAACTACCTTAGGCGGATATACATTTTGATAATTTGTACCTTGGTAAATTGCTCATCTTCTCATGGAAATCTGTTCAACATGGCAGTGAGAGAAGTAGCAGCTACAGCACCTGGCTTCCAGAGTATTTGTATATTTAAAGAGGAAAATAATATGCTTCGTTATAAAATACAATGATTGTAAGGACGTTTGAACATATGTAATTTCACATTTGATTCTTTGATACACTTCAACATGTTTCTTTTCAAAACAAACTATATTTTTAGTTGGGATTTCTATCAGATATAAACTTATAATTATCTGCTTACTTATTTATGTTTCTTAATTGTCATACTATTGACTATCGTTCATGAATTAACACTGAGAAATTCTTGGGTGAATACCCGGACTATTTCATTTGAGAAGCAGCAAATGATCCTGTTTTTCACACATTTTTCTGATGCAACATGCATCAGAATACAGTGTGCGCTACTTGGAAATAGCTCCTGAAGAGGGGGCTTTGGGAGTGTGCTCTGTGGAAAGGGCAGTGTCCTAGGTTAACCTCTCAAGCCTCCTGTGATCTAGAAATCCCACACAGAAACTCTGCCACACATCCGCAACCGTCGGTCCCGTGTTCCAAGGAACACTCAACACAGTCCACGGAGGTGCCCCCGGTGTCACTGGTTGACTGCAGGCATAGGACACCTGACCCCAAAACCACTAGCCATCTTGCCAAACAGTATTAGAAGTTTTGAAAAAAGTGCTAAAAGGTCTATGAAGAAAAAGAAGAGTGAGGTTCCACAGGTGCAGGCTTATTGAGGAGAGTGGCACGAATCTGAAAGCCTAACTTTTCCGGGGGGGAGAAATTAATCAACTTAAAATTTTTAAGAGTTGCACGCACGTCATCCGCTCACTGGTGGCAACCTTCCTGTTGCCCAAGAGTCATGCTGCTTTTCAGCTGGGCACGGCTCTCCTCACCACGGCTCTGCTTGACTTTTTCTTCTCACTATGTGACCCACCTAACCTGCAATTTTTGTGATTATTATTTTGCATAGAAGCAGATCAGATGGGTGAGAAAAAACAGACAAAATTGCCGGAATGGTGAAAAGCGATCACTAGAGTGCACAGCCCTTTGAGGAAAATTAGGAATATCCTACTTAGAGACAGCGATCATCATTTTTTTTTCTAGCATTCAAATTTTAAGGGAAGGCAATAATTTAAGTAAATATAATTGAACTTTTATTTGTTTTGTGGGATTTTTTTGGTTGCTAAGTACAATAGCAACAATACCAACAAAAATGTGTATTTTTGTTTAAATTCTTCTACTTCTAGTGAATCCATGAATCATAATGGAAAGTCAATGGGCTACAGAGCTGATTTTGGTAGTAGACTTAAGGTTTTGGCTTTGGAAATATTAATCTCAATATTGCTATTATTTTCCTTGGGAAAGTAGAGATAAGTTGGGGTGACTGAACGAGATAATATCTATGGAATCATTGTCCTGTGCCTGGCTTTTAGTAGGGATTCCATGAATGATTATCATCCCTTAAATTGCTTTGTAGGTAATTTTATGGTGTCGTAGTTAGCATTTAACTAATTCAACCCTAGGGTCCCCTAGTTAATACACATTCTAAGCACAAATCTTTATTCTCAATTTGCAGATGAGTTTGTGCAGAAGCTATATTCTTTTATATATTTTTATTAACAACCTTCTGGAAGATATTGATGACCGACCTTGCAAAGGTGTTAAAAGTACCTTTGGAAATGTCTAATTTATTCCTAAGGAGCGGTGCATTTGCTCAAAGAACCTGCTTGAACAAATGACTTCATTAAATCGCCAAGTGTTTCTAAAACGAATGATATTAAAGAGGCGATGCACAGGATATTAATTACAGCACTTCATTCCAGGCCACGAGAGGGAAAAATAAAATGGAACTGGATGTAGATAATGCTAAGCCTGTTTTAATGCATTACTTACTAGATATTTGAGAAAAATCTTAACTCATAAGAAATATCATCCTTTATGCTCATATGAAGACATGAGGCCATTGAAAAACATACACTTGCTTGTGACATTTTTGGGCAAGTGAAACTTGACCTCGAGGCACAGTAATGAATAAACCTAGCTTAAGAAGTCTACAGCTGGAGAAATAGCCTATTTTTTTCTGCATTATTTATTGGAGCATTAGAGTTGTATATAATGATGGAATTTGTTGTTACATAGTCATGCATGCACACATTATAACAGCATAATTTGTGGCATTCTGTACGATGAAATCCAGGTAAGCATACAGGCATGCTTATATAGACAGTCAAGCCCAGTGTGTCATTGTTACATATTTACAAATTCAAATAACTTTTTTTGAGATTACCTTCAATTGTCAGAAACAGAAAATTTGGACTATAAATGCATTTGATTTTTTCACACCATATATTTCTTTAAGAGCACAAACTAGATTTTCACGGAAGTTATGTTTCAGTTTTGTTATTTTACCTTTTTTTAATTTAACTTTTTACTCTGAGATAATTGCAGATTCACCCACAGTTGTAAGAAACAATACATAGAGATCCTGTATACCCTTGACCCATGTTTCCCCAATGGTGACATCTTAGAAAACTAGTGCAGGGTCAGAGCTAGGATCTTGACATGGATAATGTGGAGAGACAGGACTCGCAGTTGCTCTGTGATACCAAGCCCCTCCTGCTCCCCTTGTCCTGGCCAGACTCCCCACAGGCAGCCATGAAGCTGTTCTCTATTCTGTAATGTTGTCATCAAAAGAATATTTCAACAGAAATTTTTAGCGGGTGAACTTTGGGGTTGACTATTTCCATTCCTAATGATGTGGAGATTCGCGTGGACTTGGGGTGCTGTAGTCTTCAGTGCAGACTAGTATTCCAGGCCTAGGGCACACCAGGCTGTTTACCCATAGACACATGCTGCTTGTCAGACATGCAAGGATTCCATCCCTGAGAGCTTTCTGGGCTCTGCCTAGATGTGGGCTACTGTTTATAAATCTGCTACGAACACTCATGGTGCAGGTATCTTCCTTTCCTCTTTTTTCACTTATTATTATTTTATTTTTACAGTGTGATAATATGATACATTTATATAGCATGTAATGAACAAATCAGGGTAGTTAGCATTTCTTTCTCCTTAAATACCTTTATTTATTAATGCATTAAGTAACTGCATATTTATGAGATACAAGGTGGTATTTCGGTACCAGTATACAGCATGTACTGACCAAATCATGATAATTCATGTGTCCATCTCCTCACCATTGCTTTGTTTGGAATCTTTGAGCTCCTCACTTCCAGTTCTTCTTAAAATATATCTCAGGTTATAGTTGCCCATCTGCAGTATAAAACACTGAGCTTATTTTGTCTGTACCTAATTTTGTTTTGGTACCCACTGTTCGAGACTCTTCTTTCCCACTCATATCCTGCCTTTAACAGTCACTGAGGAAAATGGTTTTGTTGTTCACCAGCTCCTTGCGCCCAGTTCCAGACCTGGCACAAGGTCATCATGTCTGTGGAGTAGAATACTGAAGGAGTATGTTGGTTTTTGTTGTGGACAATGTATGTTTAGAAGAGTTCATGCATTTCAGGGTGATATATTTTAAACCATTATTGGAAGTCAGAGTATTTTTAAATGTGATAAGATAAATGTTGGAATAACATATGGATGTAATTGAGATGATATGTGTGTAAATATCTGTATGTGTGTGAAACATTTGTACTTCTTTCCCATTCTTACAAATCTCTACCCTAAAGTCAGTATTAAGTGCAAACATTAGAAGTGTCGGTGTTATGGTCATCACCATCATCGTCACCAGCTTTGGGGGAGGACAAAAGTCCTGCTCAGGTAGCCCGATTTTGGAATGTTGTAGACAAATGATAGAGATTGACGTACATGGCTCAGAATTCCCTCCCCAATGAAGTCACTGTTTAGTGGTATTTTAATTTACGATTCAGTGTGTTACTTAAAATACCAAATAAGAAAAATGTAGAACAGGTCAATGTGCATTTCGTGTATACCTTTACTGATTCGAATAAATACATTAGGTAAGCACAGGATGGTGTGAAGCCCAGGTCAAGAAAGATGTGAGCGTAAGAATTGGAATCTGAAGGCCCAGAGCCCCAGTAGGAATGCCTCTGGGCGATGCTTTCCTGACACATATCTTCTCAGGTGGAAGTTTAGGCATCACCCAAGAATACACATTTTATTTACACTGTACAGCATAAGGTCAGTTATTTGCAACATAAAATGCTCTCTTTGATGAGGTATTCAATAGATATTTTTAAAACATCACTTATGTATATGTGTGCATGTGTGTGCATCGCATATGTGCATATGTATGTGTGTGCATGGTATTTCACTCTCTAAAAGCAAATGTACTCTTTCTTTGTCAAATTTTGCCAGGCGCAGTGGCACAGGCCCGTAATCCCTGCCACTGGCGACTGAGGAAGGGGGAGACCTGAGTTCAAGGCCAGCCTCAGCAGATTAGCAAGGCACTTAGCAACTAAGCCCTCCCCTGTCTCTAAATAAAACATTAGAGAAAGGGCCAGGGAGGTGGCTCAGAGGTTAGCACCCCTGGGGTTAATCCTTGATACAAAAAAAAAAAAAAAAGAACCTGGAGTCTCTGGCAAGGCGGTTTTTGGTTTTATTTTGGTTTCCCTCCCTACATTCAAGAACTAGTAATGAAACAAGATTATATGGAAATACCCTTGTAATAAAATAGGTACTGCTGAGGGTCTATATTGGACGTTATCTTAAAAGGGAAACTCCACCTTTCTCACTGGCTATGACAGAGCCAGGCTGTCAGCTAGCTTGATTTGGTGTGACTGGCAACCACAGCAGCACCTAACACTGGGGCAGCCACAGTGCATAAGGGTGGACCGTGTGCTGGAGACTTGGCACCACAGTAGATCTTAGGTATTCTCACCACAAAAATAATCAAACCAATAAAGAGAACCCAGCTAATTGTGATGATGGGTTCATTAGCTCAAATGTGGCAACCCTTTCAGTGTGTAGTGAAATCATTACCTCATGTGTGCACCTTCAGCATATGACCTCTTGTCAGTTGTATGTCAATAAAGGTACAAAAAATGCACACTCACGCCGGGCCTTCCCAAGCTGTTCTGATCTGGGCAGAAGCCCCAGTGCACGTGGGGACCCGCCCTGGAGTTCCCTGAAGTAGGAAGTGAGGGGCGTGAGCAGATGAGCTTCTGCAGCTTCCTTGGTCTTCAGTCAGGGTTCTTCAGAGAGTTAAGAGTTTGCCTGCAGAAAGGCTGGGGTGGACGGACTCCACCGGTGCCTGAGGGTTCAGGAGAGCTGAAGCAGGGCCAGTCTCCCTTTATCTGATAGTAATTTTCAAATCCTAATATGACACATATGTGTTGTTTTTATTATGAAACCACTTCATCTTATGATAAAATATCATGCAATACAGAAAGCTAAAAATAAAAAATGAAAGACAATGGGTAATGAAGGGGTGGGTTGGGGGAGAAGGGAATGGGTAGTGAAGGCCAGGTGGGTTAGGAGAGAAGGAAAATGTGAGGACAGAAGGAAGAAAACAGGAGGAAGGGAGGGAGAGAGCAGGGAGGGAGAGAGGCAGGTGGCATTTCATTCCCACAGCACTGGCGACTGTTGTTCTCAGTTGTTCATTTGTTCCCACCCGGATTTACGTTCTTTGCAATACTGAGCCCTTCCCGACTGTTTCTGCTAATCTGAAGATTGCTGATTTTCAGCCTTTCCCCGGGTGTTTTCTGTTTGTTTGTAACTAGGACATGTCTTGGTTAGAAAGATGGAGGTTTTTGGTGGAGGATGTGGAAGAAGAGGCTCAAGTGGAGGTGGGCAACCATGTCATGGGTGTCCCCACCCATCACTCAGGGACATGAAGGGACACAGAACCTAGTTACATGATGAGTGTGGGCCCTGGGCATCTGAGCCAGAAAAAAAAACAGGAGGAAAAGAGATAATTCTGTGCCTGTGCATGGTCTTTTCTGCACTTTTTTAATTCCTCAATTTCTTGGAGGTAAAACCAGGGTAAGCCATTCCCTGAAGACTCTCTGGGTAAATTCCGTGACAGCTGTCAGGGAGAAATGTCATTTTGAAAAATCTTGGAACTTCACTTGTGAGCATACTTTGTAATGATTCCAACTTGTACTTGGGGCTATCGAAATTTCAAGGTTTTAGCATAAATAGCCAGCACTCATTTCCTCTTCCTTCAGCTGTCAGCTTCCACTCTTCACCCATCTTTAAGGGTTTACTAACTCAGATTTGTATAATACTTAACTGATTTCAAGTCGACTTCAGAAATAAAATTTCATTTCATTTCAAACAACCCATCAGATGTCAAAATTAATATCCCAGTTTCAGAGACAAAGGAGCTGAAACTGAGGAGATTAAGTGCTCCTCCCCGGGTTACCTGGACAGCAGCAGGCAGAAATGAGGTTGCGATCAGCTTTTCTGACGCCTCCACTAGTGAAATGGGAGCTAGTTCTGCTTTGGTTTGCTTTTCCTCCTGTAAGATCTGCGTTCATAGTGGGCGCGCGTGCTCTGTCTAGCCTCTTCTCTCCCTGGCTGTGGGTGGACTGCAACTTCCTGGGTTTACCAGTCCTACCATACTGGACTCTCTGTGCTGTAAGAGAGATGCTTTCTCTATCTTTTCTCTTTCCATACACAAGGTTCAACTTTTAAAGCAACTTAAGTTGGAAGATGACTGCCATGAATGGTACCTGGTAACCAAGCACTGTGCAGTGTCCTTACCTGAAATCACTTGCAAGTGTCCTGAGAGATTTAGAAAGCCCATGCTCACTGGAATCAGCACCCATTTGATTAGGTATTTGCCTTTGGGGTCATGCACTCAGGCATTCATCTGCACATTTACTTACACAAATGGGTTTCTTGAGCTGCCACCCCTTGCTAAGTACAAAGCTCCATTTCCAACCTAGCTAATGCATGCTGCCCTGGCACCCTGGGTTTCAAGATTAACCACCAAAGGGCAAGAATTTTTTTCGAGGATAAAATTAAGACTGAAGAATAAAATGTTTAAAAACTCAAAGATAAGAAAAATATTCATTGTGTAACCCTTAACAAGATGTGGACTATGGGAAACTAAGCTTGCAAGGAATGGTGGAATGTATTCCAATTTGTAAGACGTTCCTGCATCATCCCTGTGGTCAGGGCTTTTAAGTGATGAATGAATCTGACTTTTATATGCCTGGATGGTTAGGCTGTTTTTGTTAAATGATTCATTAAACTCTGTAAATCCAGAAAGAGGAGCTGTTAGAGGAGGTGCAGGGTTTCACGAAGCTTGCTCGTTAGGCTCTTTCTTCACATAATGAGCAGAGTTTCAAACTTTTGACTGCACTGCCACCAGCAATCAAATACTTTCCTGAGATAAGCTTGGTGCAGCTTCCTATTTCCAGAACACATCGCTGTGGATGGAGAAAGCCGGCAGGGACCACATCAGCACAGGCTCCGTCATCTCAGATGAATATGCATTGACCAAAAAATATTGTTCCTCATCCTATTTTGGCAGTCTCACTGCTTTCTAAGACTCCTAGAGTTGTGTACAATTCATTCTGAAAAGTGAGTGTCAAAATCTTTAAAAATATGCATGTTTGAGATTATTTAAAAAAAAAAAAACCCTAAATGAAGAATGGTTTCTACTCAGGGAAGGAGAAAGTGCCTACAAACTGGACATATGTGCCTGATGCGTTTCTGCTTCCCATTAATCCAAATCCCTGTGAATTATAGGACCGACTTGGCATAGAAGTTACATTTTGGAAATTTCATTTCTGTATCATCATTCAGCATACATTTACAAAATACTAAGGGCAACATGCAGCAACTAACAAGTCATGCAATTACAAAAGATAATTGGGCTCCACTGGCTCTTGGTAGGTTGGAATTTCATAATGTCTCTACCACTAATTTAATCTAAAATTCCAGTGATATTATGGAACAGTTATAAGTCTGAGTTTTCCTATTGACTGGACAGGCAAATTGACCACTAACATATTCTATATTTATTTCCATGGGTAATTTATTTGCTTTAATCAATGTATTATAATCTTTATGACATCTTCAGTAATATTGCTTACTCAAATATGTTGTTCATGTTTGTTACATTGGGCCCACACCACCCTTTAGAGATGCATATAATCTTTTACTATGGCCTGTTTAAAATGTTATAGAAAAAACTTTTCTTACTTTGGGAAATTTGTTGTTGTTGTTAGTTTCATGGTTAGAATCTCTACCTCATCCTATTATGAGAATTTGAGCTTTATGTGTTAGCTCTTAGATATAACCCAAAGCATGTTTTCTCATGTAACCATTTAATTTCTGTGATTTACCTTCATAATTGAGATGTTCTGTACTGATGCAGGAACTTGTGGCTAATGCTAGAAAACTTGATAATATTACCAACTTTTTCTCATATTTTAAATATTAACTTAACATCAATGCTGAACTCTCTAACTTTAGCTTCCCATTCATTTTGAAATATCTGAAGAACTAGCCAGATATGGTGGTGCACACCTGTAATCCCAGCAGCTCAGGAGGCTAAGAAAGGAGTATTGTGAGTTCAAAGCCAGCCTCAGCAAAAGTGAGGCACTAAACAATTCAGTGAGACCCTGTCTGTAAATAAAATAAAAAATAGAACTGGGGATGGGGCTCAGTGGTTGAGTGCCCCTGAGCTCAATCCCCGGTATCCCCACAAAAAGAAATATCTGAAGAACTAAAGATGAAAGTCCTTGTTAATTTTCAGAATATACTCCTATGTAAATAACTTAGTAGTATTTCTGATTTCTTCTATTTTGATAAATTTGGAGGTTTCCTCATTTGCTAAGTATTTTTTATTGATCTCTATCTCTTTACTCCCCAACCCCAGCCTTTTCTATGGGGTTTATGCCTTACCTTAAGTGTTTGGGAAGAAGTTGGGGACCTTCTCCATCTTCTTTACTAATGGTGAGGTGAAGATGTTATATAGTCCTTGCTTGTCAACTCTAAGACTTTTTTCAATGCATGCTGACCCTATAGATATTGTGTGATTGCTGACAGCAACCAGTCTGGAACATTAAAGAAAGTAATACAGAGAGAGCAATACAGAGGCAGACACTCAGACTTCAAGATCCTTTTGAGAAGTGATGAAGGAAGCTGCATCTTTCTAGTCTAGACTTTGGTTTGAACATCCTGAGTTGGTTAAGAAATTGCATTTAGGGAGAGTCACGGAAGCTTTTTGATATATAAGGTACCTTTTACTACTTTCTTATGAAAGGTTTGAGAAAAAAAGCCTCATCAGAATTAATGAACAATTCCTTTCACTTTCATGAACCTATTTAGTATCACATGACAAGCAACTCCCAGCCAAATAAAGCAATTTAGACATATATTTTCCATTCCTTTTGAAAAATCCTAACTTTTCATGATTGGAAAATATTCATCTCAAGCCAATTAAAATAGCTAAAGAAAAGAGCACAAAATTAGCTACCACCTATTAGAAAAACACAATTGAGACCCACAATAGATAACAGTACACAACTATCAAAATTGACAAAATAAAAATAGTGAGAACATTCAATTCTGGAAAGGACAGGGAGAAACTGGATCATTCCTGCATTGCTAGTGGCAATTGAAAGGGTGCAGCTGCTTTGGAATAGTTAATAAGTTTCTTATGAAACTAAATGTACACTTATCATATGACCCAGCAATTACATTTGGGAAATTATCCTAAGGACATGAAAATTTATATTCACACAAAAACCTATATACACATGTCTATGTGGCTTTATCATAATAACTGAAAACTGGATATGACCTAGATACCTTTCTATAGACAAGCGTTTTCACAAACTTAGTCTGGTACATTCAGACTATGACCTGCTATCCAGCAATACAAAGGAGAGAACACTGATAATCCAACAATGTGGATGAATCTCCAGGGAATTATTCTGAATAATAATAATAAAAAAATCTCCAATGTATAAAACTCCATTTATGCAATGCAACATTTAAAAAATTACATTAGAGAATGGAAAATCTATTGGTAGTTGCTAAATATTAGGGGGAAGTCTGAGGTCAGTGTCAATGGGAGGGAGGTGGTGTGTGCCTAGAAAAGGAAAATGCCAGGGATTTTCGTGAGGATGGAAACATGATGACTGCATCAATTGCAATATCCCATTTGTGAGATTGCATATAGTTTTATGAGATATTTCAATTGGGGGAACCTGGGGAAAGTATACATAGGGATCACTCTGTATTAGGCTTTACAAGTACATCTCAATCTACAAATAATTTTTATTAATTAACTTTAAAATATATGATAAGTAGAACAAGAGAAGCCAGGAATGTATTTCTGTGCAAAACACCCTGGTTTAAAAAATATTGTTGATAGATTAAACTTTCAAAAATACTATGGGTCAAACCTGTGTAAGTTGGACTAAACACATATAAAGACTAATTCTGTTCTATTAATTCTCCTCCTTCCAACCACTCACCCTCCAAAACAGAGAGCAGTGATCTCATTTTTAACTATTTTGTCTGTAGAGTTGCATATGCACATTAGAAGGCTGAGTCTTTTCAACACTGGGCAACTGTTCCAATGGATGCACCTGTCTTCTGAATCCTATCACACAACCTTGAATAACTACAAGACGGAGAGAATACTTATAGTACTCCACTGGACACTGGGCATATCATATAGGTCTCCTCAGCCCCGCTGGTTTTAGTTCCCTAATTTTTGTACCTTCTTTGTGGTCATTTGCCCCTTCTGGTCTTAAAGGGTGTCTTCATCTTTGTTTCACAAGGGATAGTCCATTGGGGCAGCTTTGTCACCATGTTTCGCAATGGATAATTCTTGGAGTAGACTTAGCTCAGAGGGTTACCGACCATGCTGTAAACAAAGCTCACTTTGCAAAATTAATTTCTAGGGTTGAAAAAAAACAGTTTAAATCCTTCTGAAACTCTTTGATGTCTTTGTTCCTACAGTGAAAAACAATGAATTCAACAAGTTTCCGGCTGTCATTTTCTCCCTCAGCATTATTGGATATGCCATAGATGCTCATTAAATGAGTGTGTGTATGTGTGTGTGTGTGTGTGTGTGTGTGTGTGTGTGTATGAAGCATAATATGTCATGTCTCTCTGCACAGTTATATTGTAACTCAATTTCTAAAACAATAGCTTTCCTGCTATGGATCTTCTCAGGAAATTTGTGTCCTATGAATTCCATCAGCATTTCCTTAGTTGCAGAGGAAGTTATAGAGCCCATGTGTAATAAAACATTTCTATTCACTTGTATCTTGTTCCTGATCAACTCTAATACCAATTATTAATAAACCATATTTTGTGATTGAAACCCTACTCTAGGTCACTAACATCCACAATCTTTATCAAAGTTTATTTACTAAACCAGAGCCATCATATACATTGTCAGAAGGTAATCCTGTCTATGTTGTATTCCCTGTTTGCACCATAGATCTTTATTATTTTATTCATAGGCATGTATTATAGTCAATCTTCCTTTTCAAATCACTCTGAAAAGCAAGTCTCTAATTTTCAAGGAAGGATGTGCTCACCAGCATTCTCTGTCATATAGACTGACCATGTGACAATATTCAGACGTAAATCTTAGAGCCATCATAGGTGTAAAGGTGGCCAGCACCACAACCTTTCCATAACATGCCAGACCCACCTGTCAACAACAGATACACATGCCTGTGTACTTGAGCACATGCACAACACGCCTCTGGCCTTCACACTTGACCCAGAGGAATGTGGCTTTGAGGAATTGTTATTCAAATCCTGCACAGCTGGGTGGGGGCTTCATAGAGATGAAAACTAATCACAACTCTGGTACCATCACTCAGACCCTTATCCAGACAAGCCCTTTTCTTTGCTGAGTCTTCCATTTTCAGAAAATGAGCCTCCATATATCTTTGTAAAGAATCTTCTTTGCTTGCCTTTCTAGGAAAGAAGGTTTTTAAACCACCACCAGAGTATGTTCAAAATGTGTGTTAATTATGCCCTCCTGTTTGATAAACTTGTAACGCCCTTTAGAGTTAGCAGAGTGATGTGCTGTGTTAGGTAGAAATGACCAAGCCAGCTTTCATTGTCCTCTGATTCTATGCCAACTGTATTCTTTTAAAACTCTTTTGCCTCTTGAAGTTGAGTAGATTCAGATGTGGTGAATCTAATGATGAGAGGTGAGCTCAGCTCAAACCCAGGTAGGCTTACTCTACACCTGGACTGAGCTGATAGCAGTCTGACAGGTGATTGCATCATAGACATGATGCTTTTGCCATGAAGCCTGCTCCTTTACATTCCTCTTGATGAGTAGGAAGCATATTTTAAGTACCTTAGCTATCCACATAACCATAAGCAATGTCGGCATTGAGTTCAGAAATCATTTGCTGAGGCTGCAGACTCCTGGGACTATATGCATCTTTCCCATAAACTTAGGATCTGAAAGTGGTTTTTTGGTCTGCTTTTCGGTACACACACTTGCCCTGATGGGGAACTGAACTCGTTTGGATTATAAGTTTTGGTGAGCTAGTGCAAATTTTGCTAAAATGCAAAAATACATATTACTTTTCTTCAGGGACAGTAGAGCATGAATATTCAAGCATCACTGGTTTAGACCCAAAGAGAACAATCTAAGAATATTACTGATTTCTTCGAGTTGCTAGATTCTTGGGAACTAGAAGGAAATGTCATTAGCTTTGAGCACTTGTGTGGGGCCATGGCTAAGTCCAGTAGTTCAGTGGACATTGCATGTGAACCAGGCTTGTGGAAATGTTTCCATCTCTGACTAATAATGTGACATTAGAGGAACATACCTAATATTTTGAAATTGATGAGTGAAATTATGTGTGAAAAAGCCACACATTTTGTCTTGATGGCCATTAATGATCTCATTGATTTAAGGAGAAGACAAATCCACTTTAAACTTACTTACAATTAACTGAGACTGATACTGGATGAGGAAGAGGCTTGACAAGATCTTTAAGAATATTACACTTATATGATATTCTGAAATAATAAATACCACTAGGATAAAATGATTATTTCTAAAGGTGATTTTTCTGAAATAGAAAAATAATTTCTCATTTCTTTAGAGAAATGGGAATTCATTTTGATTGTCTGTATTGTCATAGCTGAAAATATTGTTAAGTCTTTGGGAATAGTCAACATTTTACAAACTTGAATGACATGGCCATTTGTACTCTTCATATGCCAGCATCTCCAGTGTTAGAGTTTGGGAAATCATATCTACATTTTACTTGATGTGCATAAAACTCAACCTGAAATGATCCTTGTAGTGTAGTTGACATTTTGCACCTTCTTTTGAACATATATGTTCTTCATTAACTCGCAGAAACCTGTTTTGCTTTGCCAGTTACATAACAGAGCATTTCACATTTGACTTCTGATCTCTCCTCAATATCACTGGGGATGAAATTAATTATATTCTTTGTAAAAATTTGATATGTAATTGTTATAAGCAAAAAGTGTCATGATATACTCATGAGTACCTCATTGTCTGAGTCACTTAGAGGAATAGAAGGCATCAGAAGGAAAAGATCACCAGTCTGTGAGAGGTGCATAGTGGGGCCTCTCACCTGTATCACAGTGAAAATAAGCATGTTTTGCATCTTAAATGTTCTAGATGAATGAACAACATTTCTGAAATTCTATTTTTGCTGTGTTGAATCTCATATTCAATGAGTTCTGACATAATAGATGTATCCATTAATTAGAAAATTTTTCAAACACTGATATTTATCTGAAAAGTAGTTTTATGCCTGAAAGGGGAAAAAAAAAACAAAACAAAATAGTTTTAGTTGATACCTTGCAACAATAAATTTGATACTTGAGAAAACATAGGAGGCCATTTAGAAGGGAAACTCCTCTTAACTCTGGGTCTGCCAGGGAAGAGCAGGTTGTCTGATTGGGCTGGCGGGAATTAGACATCTTACTGAGCTCCACTGCTAACTGCAAGTGTGCAAGAAGTCCCAGTCTCGAGCTCATAGAGGTCCAGACCCACCAACAGACCTCCCCAGGCCTCCCCAGGCCTCCCCAGGCCTCTCCAGCTTGGAGCTTTGGCCTACATTTGACACACATGGGTTTTTAGGTCTGAAGTTACCCCACTCACTACCAATCACAGTGTTTATAGTTACATTCTGGCTTGATATTTCTCAGGGAGTTATTCCTCTTCAACCCACAGTTCACAGTGTTTAAAGTAATAGACTTACTCAAAGTTATGTTTTTCATCAGCAGAAGCCTGGGAATATATATAATACCTTCTACCATCACACAGAGTAGAAGTACCAAGCCAGTCTAGGATATTCAAGGCCAGTGGCAACAGGATACTTTTTCAGATTGGATAATAATGAAGAAACGCAGCGTTGTCTTATTTTAACAGTGTTCACAAGTTAGTGTTGACTCTAAGTGTTTGGTTGGTGGAGAACTAATTTAGGGGCCTAATTTTTGAGTAAATTAAATATGAAGCAATACACATAAGTCTATACTGTAAAAGGAGCATCTCTGATTCACATAACAGTGGTTCATTCCTGCCTGACTTTTCCCAGGTATTGAGTTCCCAAGAAAATAATTTCTAAGACACCCCAGGATTATATTAATAAATGTAATTAACAAAATTAATCATGAGCTCCCTTGTTAGTGTGAGAATCCAGCAATCTTCTCCCTCTGTTACCAAGTTCCTGATTTTGTGTGGGTTTGACCCAGTTTACAATTGCTTAGACTGGCGATTCATGCCACTTTCGCTTTCCCTTTGCCCCTCTAACTTTCAGGATGCTCGTGCTAAACTTTCCTAGGGACTTCTCTCTCATCCCCAGACCATCGTAGGAGGCATGGGCGGTCTCTGCAATCCGCTGTCTTGCCTTGCTTACTCAGATACCTGCAGTGCAGCCACCTGTCAATCATGAGGGGAAGAGCACATTTCCTATCACTTGCAGTCACATCCTTTTCCATCCTATTTTCCTGAAGTCCTTTCTTTTTGTCCACGGAGGTCTCATCCTGATTCCTTCCATCTAAGTCGAGCTTTCTTCCAGCATTCTATGGGGACATTTTCTATTTATCCTATCCCTAGCATTATTCCCTGGTGCATCTTCTGGGCTACATCATTAGATTTTCCTTCTCTGCTCTGAGGTGACAGAGGAAAGTGGCAATTTGGCATTAATAAGCATGCCCCATGTCTAGTGATAGCATCACGAGAGGATCCCTGGATGATACTGAAGTTGGCAATGGCATAGAGAAGGCTCTTTGCAACCTAGATGAAGATCTGCCTGTGAGGACTCCACATCACTGTCCCTGAGAATCAGTTATGGTAGTAGTTTATGTTTAGCACATATGTGTTCTCTGTGTATGTCCACTATGATTCAAGTAGCCATTTTTGCCAACTGTATACACTTCAATCAGAAATGCATCATCAGTAATTCTCCATCCTTTTAATATCTTTGTAATGGACTGTGTAAGCAACCTTGTCACGTCTTGATAAAAGTAAGCCTATAACCGGATGGGCCCAAAAGCAATTGCAGTAAAGTAGCCATCTGGCTTCTGCACCTGAAATTAAGTTGGCAGACTTTGGCACTGGTTTCTCTATTGCCACATAAAACTTTTTCATCAGGTCTCATTATCCTGCAGGAGATGACACCGTTGACCTTTATTTTTTTTTAAAGTCTCTATAAAATTGTGGATTTTGTAAAATCACTGATTCTTCTATGTCACTGCCCATTTCTTTCTCCATGTATCTTATTATTCTGATTCTACTTTAATTTTTTTTATGTTCTACAGGCTTCTCTATTCATGGATCTTTTTTAGATAGTTATGTTTTCAGTTGAAAATGCCTTTTCAAGTAGCCTGAGCCAGTATAGAATTTACTGCTACTGTACAGAGTAGCACAGGAGTGGCTGGACTTCACTGTGGTATTGAAATATGTCAGCAAGATCCAGTCTTGCCCTCTCCTATTCTCCACCATGTATAAGCTTCCTTTTCATAGAAAGTGCTAATGAGAAGCAGAGGCAGAACAAACCTGTGAGTTTCCAAATGCAAAACCAGTTGAAAATTCACTGATCTCTCTCTGAGAAGCCCTAGTGCTACGTCTTTAGCAACATTGGCCTCTGATGGTTCAAATTCCTATCCAGAGCGGCTGAACAATGGGGAATCCATTAACTAGTGTAGATTGGTGTTTGGCAATGAGCATTTTGGGTAGGAAAATTCTTCATGGAGATATGTTTGGGCATTAGATGGAGTTCAATATCTCTTAATAGAGAGCAGCAAACACTCTCAGAAAGGAGAACTACTGGTTGAGACTAATAAGGGCCCATATCTGAAGAGGTGGACTCTATCTGACTTATGTCAGGGGACATCAGGCTCAGAGTGCAGGGAATTTATGTTTACTATTTAACATGAAAGTATGAACAGTGATTGCACCGAATGGATGTGCTTTAGGCTTTTCTGTTTTCTGTAACCTCTTCTTAGGGATTGTCATCCTTCAGATCGTAACACTCCATGGTAGGCTGACAGTGGGGCTCCTCTGCTGACAGAGCAGCTAGGGTGTAGAACATGATCTCCTCTGGTACCTCAATCCCTGTGGGGACTAGCCCAAAGCTTACCATTTTTTCTTCCTCCTCACAAATTTGTTCTGCCATTTTATCTCCATTTCCCCAGGCTTTTCCATAGGTCCAGCACACTGCGTACTCTGAACATCATTTAGACGCCGGGTCATGTTGCTCGTGTCTCCTCAATAGAGTTATAACCCATCTTTTTGGCTTACTTATCTATTATTGTAATTCCTTGAGTAATAAGAGCATGGAAATGATTATTTTTAAAAAGATTTGTCTGAATTCTACTGGCATCTCCCTACTCATCCAGGATATAATTGACAAAATATTCTTTTGAGAATCAAATATAATTAATTCAATGCTTTGATTGATCCTCTTCAGTGAAGGGTTGACAAACTACAGACTGTGGATTAAATCTATCCCACTGTCTATTTTTTGTGAATAAAGTTTGGTTTGAACACAGAGGCACACATTCATTTACACATTAACTATGACTTCTTTCATGGGTCCAGAGAAGAGTTGAATATGCACGTACCTTTTACAGAGAAAGCATATTGACACTTGCCCTACAGAATAAAATCCCAGTTCATCAGCCCGCATATGAAATCCTCTAACATATTGCTTATTACTCTGTCCTCATCCATACCTACATTGAAAGCTACCTTCCCCTGCTTTTCAATACCAGATGCTGTGAGTTTTCTGCATACAGCATGCTGGCCACAATTTCTTTATGTAGCCCTGCTGTCTCCTCCATTTGATCTGAAGCACATTTCCAATCAGGTGCAACCATAATTGCATTTTATTTCTAAAAGTTCATTTCAGACAGAGCTTCTTTGAGAAGTTTTCTGTGATCACAGGCAGATAAAAGTAATAATTTAATTCCTGTTTCACTTCTCTACACTAAACATTATTCTAAAAATTATAATTTATTAATCCATTTTTCAAGATTCTGTAACACTTTTAGAACAGGACTATGCATTATTAATGTCATTATTCCAATCTGCTAAAGCATGCTCATTCACATTGTAGGGTCCCAATAAATATTTCGTGAATAAGTAACTACATCATTTTTAACTCCCAAACATCATCTTACTCAATGGTGGTTTTACATAACCTAATTTTGTTTGCATATCACTCATTATACACAGAATGTTCCCTTTGGAGTTCCTTATGGCATATGATATTAATAAAAATAAATGCAGTTATACTATCCACATTAATTTCCACTTAATATGAAGACATGGGTTTGGTGGGAGGTGGGTAAGGTGTCATTGCTAATGCTGAGGAGTTGCTCTCCCTCATCCATTCCGCATCCCACACCCATTCTTCTGGGAAGCTGATGCTATTTCAGATATGTTCAGTTTGAATGTAATTAGGATTCCTGCAGAAGTTTTCTCAGTAACACAAATTCCATGTGTTGCACTTAAATAAAATAAGAGATAATTCTCATGGTTTGTCACTATAGTGGTGGCAATAACACTTGCAACCATAGTAAAATATTTTGAAGTACTATAATTTCTATGATTACTTAATTATGAACTGGCAATTCTACGGTCATCGAGTGACTCTTTTATAGCCCTTTCCCGTGACTCCCAGGCTGCTTATCACTCCCTCCAGAGAGTCAGAAAGTGCCATTTCCTGCACTGAGCCTTTTTTGACAAACTCAAGAGTGGCTCTACAACTTCACCTCTGCCACCCCGGTTACTTTACAGTCAACCTCATCATCCAGATAACTGGAACCTTGTGCGTGTGGATGGTATTCTTGTGGGGATCAGACATTAGGGGGCCTGGTGTTTCTGCCTGCACGTAGCTCAGTGTTACTCTTCCTCCTTCTGCTGCCTTGACCCAATTGGACAAATGGCCTCTGACTTCATTACTTTCTCAGGTATTTGGTTTGAAGACAAGAAGCTTGCCCTAACTCTCAGCTTGTTTAAAGGTAACCTATTTAATTTTCATCATCCTTTGGGCAGGAGCACTCCTACTGCCAGCTTTTCTCCGGGGTACTGTCTCATATTTGCAGACACCTTTAGAATAGGCCCCGGAGCTTCTGAGCATCAACATTAAAACTTCTTAGCACTATGACTTTCCTGCCTTGGGTCTTTCATTTTGAAAGTATTGCTGAAATCATCATTGAGCTTCCAAGGCCAGTTGACATAATGTCGTATATAACTTAGGAGCATCCCCCTCTAATTCCACTGGTGTAGACTAATGCGTTGCTAAAACTGAGTTTAAAACCTCTCATACTAGATCACAGTATCTCCTGATCTAAACTCTTTTGGAGTGTCTCATAATACTTTTACAGGTAAGCTTGACATTTGTCAAGGAATGTATATGAAGACACTGAAAGGAAATGGAAGAAATTAAAAAGATGGGTAACATCCAGTTTTTACTCAGAAAATATATTCATCTTAATGGAAATATAATTAAGGAAATTATTACACATATTATAAAGTAATTATAATTGGGTGCTAAATAGGACTATATGTTAAATACATGATTTTATGCAATAATTTATCTCTCAATGGATTTGGAGAATATTTACCATAGCCACTTGTCTTGTAAATATATTATATGAGTATTAATAGAAAATCATGTTCTAAATATGTATTTTGTAAGTAGTATATAAATATGAACATGGTATTAAAAATTCGTATTATCAGGACATTTGTATGATGGAGATGGACTAATTTAGTATGTTTTAAATGTGGAAAATGAATTTAGTAATAGATGCTTTGGGTAGAAGGAGGATATATTATTTTTATCTACAGAAAATTTTTATTGCATAGCAGCAAAGTAGGTCAGTGACTCCTTTAACTTTTCTGGCTTGTGAATTTAGCATGGAGTTTAGATAGTTGTATGATGAACATACTTCTTAGTTCCTAGAAAAATTTGTACTAAAAAAGTTCTGAGAAGAAAAATAAGCTAAGGGAATATTCAAACAAAAAATATCTCTCTTTTAATTCAAGAAACATAATGTATTTGTGCGTGTTTTAATTTAAAAATATTATACATATGTGTGTATGCGTTTTTAAAATAAGGCTGAATATTCTGCAGAATGCTGAAACTGGGTGTCTTCTCTAACCAAGTGTGGAAAGTGTTCCTGCTTGTTGCTTTTCCAGCTTTCCCCAAGTGGCACAAATGAACTGCCATTCCTTCCAGGAACAGGACTGTGGCTGCTCTAGGGAGCCTGGGTGAGTGGGCATATTGCTATCTGGAAACCCACTACTGGCAAATCGGCTTGGAAGTGTGGTGCCTCCCTCAAGTATTTGCAGGGGAGTGTCAAGCATTTCTCTCTGGAGCTGCTGATTCCCATCTCTGCTGTTTCTTCAGTTCCATGGAAAGCCAGAAATGAAGATAGCATCTCAATGAGGTGGGGGAAGGAGGTGGGGGGGGTCAAGTGTGTTTTCTTTTTTGCAGTGGGGACTCTGAACTCTACCACAGCCACCTCTGTCAGGCTTGACTCTTGGGGACTTTGTTCCTTCTAAGTGCCACTCTGAAATCTGAGCACATAATTCTCCCTGAGGAGCCAGTTCTATTCTTACACTACCTCTGCACTTACACTTCACTTTTCAAGTAAAGCAATACTGCCTTCAGTTTAGTGCATACAGCTATTCATATTGAATCATAGTAACCCACAAAAACCAGCTGGTCAAATCCTTCAAATAAGCAGACTTCCATTTTCTTTAAGCACTTTTTTAGGAAATAGATGTTTTCATTTGTATTAAAGTCTATAATTGTTTCAGATGTTATGTGGAGGTTTATAGCCCTGAATAGCCATGTAGTTTGGATATGCAGTGAGATCCCTTAGGATGCCAGTTATGGCTATGAATTTTATCATTTTTGTATTTATAATTAACACTTTAGAATTGTACGTATTTATGAGGTGCCACGTGGTATCTCCCTGTGTCCACTGTGTACTCTTTAAATGAGGGTAAGCATAGCTCTCTGTCAAAATCCTTTCTTCTAGCTTTTTTTGAAATACACAGTAAATTATCATTCTCTATAACTACTTATATCCTAGAAATACCTTTATTCTACATAGGTATCCACCATTCCTATAGATATCTTAGATTTTAAATATATCTTTTTATTTCTGGTGGGTTTGTGTGTGCTGAAAGACACCGTGGCCCTTCCATTGACTGGGTCATCCCTATAGCCAGTGAAAGTGATCAACATTTTCATTGGTGGGCACTGCTCACATAGATACTGAGGTAACAGTGCCTACTGAGCAGAACTTTTGTCTCAATTCTTAGAGTGTTTTTAACAATCTCCTTATGATCATCGTTCACTCATTGTCTGTAGAAATCTGGAAAGATGTACAATGTTGACGTAAGAATATTATTCTAAGAATGTGGCTACAACAAAGTGAGTGTGAGACCAAATCTTTTAAGGATGGAGTTAACGCTCTCTTCAAACATTTCCACCACTAACAGTTTAGTGTCATCTTTAATTTTCAGTCTTTCCGCAAATTTACTAAGCATCCACCACGCATTAGACACTGCCTAGATTAACAGTGTCTAGATTAATGGTGAAAAGATGCAAACATTCCTTGCCTCAGGCAGAAAGTGGAACTGAAACACTGAGAAAATGCTTGAAGATTGGAGGGAAAGTACAGTTTTCCTTATACTCATTACTCACATCCCCTAAACATTTAAACTGCTGTGTCAAAATATAATGGTGCACATCTGACTAGGTGAAGAGCTGGTGTTATTAAAACAGGGACATGGAGGTACCTAATCACAACGAGGGAACACAGTAGTATTTAGTGATAGGGGAAACTAGCAATGTAAAATTGAATAAACTTATTACATTCAAATGCAACTTCAAAATTAAAAGCATAGTTTGGAAAATGATCTCAGTTACAAATATTTTTTAGAAATTTTCAACTACAAACTAGCAATTTGGTTTTAAAGCCTGTCTCACTCAACCTAAATAGGAAATATGAATAACCAAGAAAATTCAAATGAGCATTATTAAAGTCCAAAAATCTCTTTAATATAGTGAAGAAAATTAAGGGACACTTTAAGTAGTTGATGCTATTTGAAAAGAATCTGAGGACAAAAGTTCTTCTTCCACTTAGGTAATAATATGGATGCTAGGTAAGCAGTTTAATTCATATAATGACTAATAAGCATATTGCTTTACAAATACATATTTGTATATTTCTTGGAAGCTGAAGGAAGCAGCACTGTGAATATTGGTCCCTATTGGAATAAGCAGTTTCTATTCTGGATCTTTCATGAAATGGCTATCCTATGGAAAAATAAAAGCTTTGTGGGAATGATTTATCATGTAGAATATAAAGCATTGAAGTTGGAAAGAAAAACAGGGCAGCTAATTTAATTCTAATTTTTTTGCACATGTTACTATGTAAATTACTTAATATCTTTGGATCCCAGAAGGTTAGAAGGCTGAAATACAGAACAGGATAAGAGAGTTTCAGGGTTGGTTTGAGCCATAGTTGGGTATCTATCTATATATAAATCAGAATAACCTCAATAAGAAGTCAGGAGTGAATCTAGGCATGGTGGCATGTGCCTGTAATTCCAGTGACCTGGGAGGCTGAGACAGGAAGATCTCAAGTTCAAAGACAGCCTCAGCAACTTGGCAAGGCCCTGTCTCAAAATAAAAAATAAAAAGGGCTGGGGATGTGGCTCAGTGTTTAAGTGTCCCTGGATTCAATTCCCAGTGGGGAGAAAAAAAAGAGTTTATGAAGTCAGAAGTAGAAGAGCAAAGAACTGATGAAAGAGGTGAATAGAGGTCAACAGTCTTTTAACAGAACTAAAGCAGACGTAAAAGATCAGGCCAAAAGTCAAATAAGGTAGGTGAGGATGTGGGAAGGAAACAAATGAGAAATTGGAGCAAGTGCAATGATTAATTGGATGGAACCAAATACTTTGCCTGTGATGACTGTATCTGGCATTATGATCCAAAAAATATCCATCATAGCTTCTATCAAAATAAATCTGTCCCTGCATATCATGAAACCTGAAACTTCATCATTTAACATTTACTGTTTGGTTTCTGATATGTTTAGTCCTTCCAATGTCCCTTAATAAAATAGGAGCAGAAGTACTCTAGGGAGAGCAAGCTCCTGCTGGGAAGAGGTGCGGAGGAAGCAGAAGGAAGCATCTGAGACTCAGGAACAGTCGGAGAGTCACAGAGGACCAATTCCTCATCTGTGCTGCCTCGGGCAACATTTAGCACTCTGGGTCCTGTGCCCTTCATAGGAGCACCCCTCAGTGGCCTGGGTCTCCTTTCCAAGTTGCTGACTTTACCTGGGTTCTGTGACCTCTCACTTGACCTGCACTCTCCCCTTCCCAACATCTGGGTTCACATTTCCACTTTGTGAGTTCACTGAAAATCATCATCTTCTCACACAGCAGAAGAAGGAGAGTGTACTCCCAGCCCTCCCAAGTTCCTGTGGTTAGCCACTGCTGAGCTGTGAACAGGAGGGTCTGTCAATCCTGGTAACTAAAGCAACTAAAAGGCTGACACTCTACTGGTGAAGTGCTATATAAAACAATGCACTCTGATCATGGTGACGCCAATACAGAATATGTTATTTTCATTTTACCACTTTTGTTGAACAGTTTTACCATTTCAGGGGAATAAAACGTCTGCCAATCAAAATGTAAGATAATTAATTGGCTATCCCTGGAATTGGTTCAAAGGCATATCCAGGTTTTGCAAGGCCTGAAGCTTATACAATCTGGGCAATAATCTTTTAAAATGCATATAACATTACTGAAACTAAATTAGGTACAAGTCCCTGGAAGGTGCCCATGCAATTGGAAGGGCCTGCAGCTTAATCTTCATTAGCTTCACAGTAAATCTGCCTCTGCACATAATATAATTGCTTCTCACTTATTAGGAAGCAAGGAGGGAATGGTTGTATCAGCAACTGTCTGGTCCTGAAGCAGCAAGGAGAGTCTCATGTTGGCTGCTGCTCTGGGTTCTCTGATTGCTTTCACAGACTCTGAGGCTGAGGACATGATCACTAAAATATCATCTAAAGAGCAGAAGAGGTCTAGGGAGCAACAAATTTCAACTCTTTACTGTTAAACTTGACACTCGACAGTCTCTGCATTGTAGGGTCTTTCAGTGTTAAAGGTTCACTTCTACTGGCATAAAGCATGGGCTAGATCTGCCTTCCTGCACTTCCAGATAGAATCCTTTTGTGCTGACCTGTGTTCTCATACTATTTTAAACACATTTTATATGTTGCCACATAGTTTTTCCAACTATTAATTATTTAAGGATCTGTTATGGATTGAATTGTGTCTCCCCCAAATATGTTGAAGTCCTAATGACAAGAATCTCAGAATAGGAACTTATTTTGAAATGGATTGCTGCAGATATGATTAGTTAAGATGAAGTCATACTGGACAATTGTGGGTGGGGCCCTAGTCCAAGATGATTGGCAGCCTCTTAGGGAGAGGAGAAAGGTATAGAAACACAGAACACAAGGGGAAGCCTTCATATGAGACCAGAAGTAGATACTGGTGCTGAGGCTGTGAGCCAGGGGACAGCAGGATGGAGGAGGTTGAGGAGGAGGATGCTTTCCTTCAGATTTCAGAGGGAGCATGGCCTTGCCAGCTTATCTTTTGTTTTAATCCACTCATATTGTAGTACTCTGTCAGTGGAGAGAAAACTAATAAGACATGTAATTCCAGTCCTGGGGCTAAGTGCCGGGTTATAGGGAAGAATGAGATGGTATACGCAATGCCTTCCCACAGGTGATCTCTTGAGGAAGGCAGACTCTAAACAGTATCCATATCTATCTAGGTAACAAGTGAAATACAAGTAGGAATCAGTTCTTAAGATTTGAGTTTCTAATATGTGCCTTTCTTTCTTTCTTTCTTTCTTTTTTTTTTTTTTTTTTGCAGTGCTGAGAATTGAACCCAGGGCCTTGAACATCCTAGCATACTAGGCAAGTGCTCTGCCAACCGAGCTAGATCCCCAGGCTCTCAAGTTCCTCTCTAATATCTGAGTAGAATACCAACATGCACATCTTCCTCTGAGTATTACAGTTTTGTACATTTGAAACCCTTTTGTAAGCTCAATACAACACTAAGAAAAGAAATAACTGGACGGCACAGCCGTAGAGGAGAAATGGACAAGCCAGGTGTTCGTGGAGGCAGATGATGGCAGCCAGCCAGTACTCACTGAGGAAAAGAGAGGAAGGGAGGAAGGGAGGTAGGGAAGGAGGGAGGGAGAGAGGGAGGGAAGGAAGAAAGAAAAATAGAGGAAATCTGTTGGAAAGCTGAAGTGGCTCGTAACACCGTGTGTGGTGAGTGGGTGGAAAATCCTAGAACTGTACATAACACGCCACAGGACTGTCTGGCTAGAGCAAAAGAAGGCCTTTTACATGGCAGGTGTGGAATGCTTGTTTAAACAAACTGCCATAACTTTGGATTCTCTACTTGCATTTGAATTGTCTTACTCTCTTATTGCTGGATTTTAAGCAAGTTAGTACTGTGAAACTCAGTGCATTATCTTCCAAGCTGAGAAAAAGATGACTCTCTTTGTTTTACATAAACACATGCTTGTGTATTGTAAATATCATATATATGTTGTGTATCATACCATGAGAGTTAAATATATACAAAATATTTATGTGTCCCTCAAGAGACCTATAAGTCCTCATCATTTAATGTTATTGTGGGATTATGACATGTGACATGAATGATTTTTATAACAAATTGTTTCCTAATACTCTTTTCCATTTTTCCTCTTCATTAGAATTCCACAGTCTTAATGAAATCATTCATGTAGATATATGCTCCCCGCTTTATTTTATTATTTCTTTACTATTATACCCCCATGCCAAGAATGTTACCTGATTATCTTTTCTTTTTGAGGGTGGAGAAGGAGGTAATATGTTTAATATTCACTTAAAGGTATTTGTGTGTCTACAGATATGTTAAGTAATATTGAAGAGTTTGCTTTTTACTTACAGATGCTTTATTTTCTTTAATGCCAAGGAAAGAGAGGAAACCAAATAGAAAAATGAAGCCCTTAGAAAGAGAGATGAGGCAGTAAACAGAAGAGAAGTTAAAGAGAAAAAATACAATGTGTGAGAAAAAGAAAGAGACTGCATGTGTATTACAGGAACAGATGCTAAGAAAAAAAATAGCAAGCACTGCAGTGATAATCATTGACATGAAAAGTAAAAAAAAAAAATTAAGAAATTCCAAAAAATTGAACTACTGAATAACAGTGTTGAAAATGTAGTTGGAGTATTATAAATTGATAAGATATAGTAAATCAAATTACTGAATCAGATGTAGAAGCACGATATTGAATTAATAGAAATTTCAGGAGGTTCATTTAAAGAGTTCCTGAAATGATAGGAAGAAAGGGAGGGAGTGAAGAAAGAGAAAGAGGGAAGAAAGGAAGGGAGGGAGGAAGGCCCAGAACTAATGATACATCCAGGCTAACTGATGCTCTTGAAGTACCCAGCAAAATGAATTTCAAGGAACTTGACCACTATTCATCTTTTTGCTCAAGAAAAGTAGCACCCTATATATAAAAGTAGCACCCTATAAATAGCACCCTAGTGAGATGTGATTTCTTAATGGGAAGTACTGAATAAAAAGGGGGGATGGGTATTTTTCATCCCTTCTTGTATTGGTGTCTTGTTTGATGGTTACTGTTGCTTTGACGTTGGGGTATAATAATTATAGAGAACAGTGATTCGTTTTAATGATGATACAGAATCAAGTCTGTTTTATTGTTAAGCCAATGGATCAACAGAGGTAGGACTTGCATACACCACAGGGGGACAGGGCATTCATCACGGAAGGATCCCATGCACATTAGCAGAATCCCCGCCTGTTACGCTCTTGTTTCATCCATATTAATTGGGTTTAATGACACTGAGATATGAAAAGAGAATGCAATTTTAAAGTCTTTAAATTACATAATTATGTACGTTAGGTTTTGTTTGTTCACTTATCAGATAATTGGCAAAATAAAAATTCCAGACATCTGCCAATTTAAATTGCAAATATATTATAAGTAGAAATCAATATGTACATTTTTCTATAGTCTAGATTTTATATTACTTATAGAAGATGCACATAAATATCATTAAGTCATTAAATATCATCTAATAATATCTATCAGAAGCTATTATAAATTTATCGAAACCCAAACTGAACATTGTAATAAAATAAATTATTAAGATAGCTATCTGGTAAAATATTTTAAAACAAGAATGGATTTAACTTGACCATGGGGATGCTAAACTATTTCTTTACCACTGGTGATGACTCAGAATTGATGTTCTATTTTTTTAATAAAAAAGACCAAAAATGAGAAGTTTTCCTTCTTGACCTTAACTACAGGAGTATGCGTTTTAAGGCAAGCAGTTTGATTCAGACTCTAGAAGGGAGATACGCTTAGGTATTTAATCAATAAATACTTCATTTTGAAAGATACAATGCTAATTTTAATGTATTGGTTTTCAGTTTAAACAAACTGTGGTGCTTAATTACAAACCTAGCACCACATATACTTCACCTTATCTTCTTATTAGTTAGCCAATAAAATGACCCAATTTAAGAAGGGAACAGCAGGGTATAACTCAAGATTGATGTGACAATTAGCCAAATGCATACTTAAGTTAGGTAACTGTATTATTTAATTCACAATTCCGGGTATTGCCAAAAACAGATGGGTCCATTTGTTTGCCTCTGAGCTCATCAATGGAATTCTATTAAATTAAATGGCTTTGAAAAGGAGAATCTATAAAGTAACAGCAAATCTACTGGACACATAATGGAAGGAACTGTAGAAATAATGTTTATATAAGAGCTTCTGTAAAATACTTCAATGCAGAATCAATTGATTGTAGAAAATAGTTCTGTTGGGATAACTGTGTTTTACTGAAGACTTAAACGTTTATTAAATAAGTTCACTCCTTTTTCTCCAGCATCAAGTGGTTTAGTTAATTATCATTAGTCCACTTTGTGAATCAATGAGGAGAGTTACTTTAGAAGACTTCCGTAACCAGGTTAATGTGCTGGCACAGAGGATGCATGACTTAGCATTTCGTTCACACGTGCTTTCCCCTTTGCCCTTCCTTCCAAGGTAAGCCCTGACGGGACCACCCGGTCCTCTGGGGTGCAGTGCCTCACCACAGCTCTCTGTCCACCCTGATGAACACTGAGTTCTCAGAGTGTTTTTTCTAGTCACATTGGTGCAACAAATACTAGACTCAACTTGTTATATGAAACATTTATAAAAATTAAGAAATCATGTGAAATAATTTACAGTTTAAATATGAGACACCAGGCAGTGCTTGGCCAGGATCCATGAGGAAAGAGAAAACGACCGAGGCTACTTCTCCAAGCACTCTGGATTTCCTCCGTGGACACGCCCTATGGGTTTTGAATCTGAGAGCAGAATTTACACAATGGCAGTTAGTTTGCTGGGTGGAAAGCTAAAGAGACATGAAGTTGTAGAACAGAGTTTTGGAAATGGGACAGCACATAGAAACATCTTCAGAATATGAAATTTCAGAATTTGAAAGGTTCCAGCTGAGTTACAAGTAAAGACAACAACAGAAAGTCCATATACCGGAACAATGAAAAATACACAAAAATTAAAATGTATTACAGTGCCTACATGCAAAGGCAGGAAAAAATTCCCACTTACAATAGCTTCTGAAAAATGAAACAGGAATAAATTTAACCAAGTAGGTGAAAAATCCATCCACTGAAAACTATAAACATTGAGGAGAGAAACTGAGGAGGTCACAAATACACTGAAAAATATCCCAAGTACATGGATTGGAAGAACTAATGTTGTTAAAATGTCTGTACCACCCAGGGCAATCTACAGATTCATGCAATCCCTATTAAATTGCCAATGGCATTCTTCATAGAAATAGGAAAGAAATTCATATGGAACCACAAAAAATCTTAAAGATTCCAAATAATTTTCAGCAAACAGAACAAATACACTGAAATACTATAGTAAAAATAGCATAAAAACAACACACTTACCAATCAATCAGGACAGAGAGCTCAGTTATAAATTCCCATGTTTATAGTCAACTTATTTTCAACAAAGTAGCCAAGAGCATCCAATGAGGAGATGATAGGCTGTTCAATAAATTATGTCTGGATACTGGATATCTTCATGCAGAAGAAGAAAGCTAAGTGCTTGTCTCACATCCTATATAAAAATCAACTTAAAGTGGATAAAGGCCTTAAATTTAAGAGCTAAAGCTGTGAAACTGCTAGAGCAAAACAGAGATATGCTTCATGATGTTGGAGATGACTTTTTGGATATGAATGGAAACCGCAGGCTACAAAGTAAAAGTGGACCAAGGGGATAACAACCCACTGAAAGGCTTCTGCAGGCCCAAGGGGCAGCCCATAGTCAGCTGCAGAATGGGAGAAAATGTCTGAAACCGTATGTTTGATAAGAAATTAACATACAGGATATACAAGGAATTCAAACAACTCAAGAAGATAACTGAATTTAAGAATGGGCAGATTACCTGAATAGACATTTGTCAAAAAAAGACATAAAATGATCATAGGTATGTGAAAAATATTCAACATCACTAATTATCACCGAAGTGCACATGAGAACCATAATTTAGAATGTCTATTGACAGAGAGATGAAAACAGGTGTTGGAGAACACTGGAGAGGCACCCTGTGGTTGGCGTGTGGGTGGGCACCACCATGATGAAAAGCACCAGGGTGGTTCCTAAGAGAGCAAGAAGTAGAATGTCTTTCAGCACTGGGGGCAAGTTCTGAGTGTGAGTTTCCATTTAAAATAAATTGAAAGATATTAAAATTTATAATTTAAAAGTCAACATTTAGAACTGAAAACCTTAAAATATAAATGAGAGATGGAATGCATTTTTACAAAGTCAAAAGAAGTGAGAGAACCAACTCTCTGTCAATAGAAGCAATTCTGAACATACAGCAGAAGCACAGAAAAGGTGTTCTCGGTCTACAAGCTCAGGTCCCATGTGCAGGAAACTGACCTGTGTGTGGGTGACAGATATTTGGGTATCTACATATTTATTGTTTGCTTGTTATTATTTTTGCTCAAATTGTTTATTTTTATTCCAATAAGCGAGAAGATATGGGGTGAGACATGTTCCTGATGATAATGACTTAGGATGTTTTTAAATGATGATTTAAAAAAATGAATCTTCAGATGAAGAAGCATCATGACAATGTAGGCAGAACACTTTAAAAAAAAGTTAAATATATATATATATATATATATATATATATATATATATATAAAATATATTCCAAAGTCAAAGAAAAGCAACAAAAGAGCAAGAGAGGGGAAAATAAACTACTGACAAAAAAAGAATCATCAGAGGTGCCAGTGGTTTCTAATCAACAATAATGAAAATCATGAAATAAAAATCATGAAATAATGAGATAATATTTTCAAAGCATGTTCTTAAAATATATAACTTGACCTAGGATTCTATAGGCAACAAAATTATTTTTTAAGGTATAGTATTAAAAAAATCAACATTTTCAGTATGTATTAGTTATGTCAGTTTTACATGATTTACGTTGTCACTTAGACAAAATAAATAAATCCTCCCTCAAAACTCTCATATATTACAATTGTTATCTCAACTGTTATCAAAGAAAATCATAGGCTGCTTTCACAGTTTTGTTTAGAAAACTTCACATGAGCCTCTGGAAGTGTTTCCTCCAACAGTACCTTTTGCTTCTATCCTATTTGCATTTCTGTCACTAGTACCAAGATATAGAAGAAGCTCCCTTTATCCCCCACATTCCAACCAAAGCATATTTACCACCTGCTTTCTTTGGATAGTCCCCCAAACCTCGGCTAATAACACTAATTTAAAGTCTTATTGGAAATACACACAGCTGCTCAGCCTGAAGGTCTAGAACCAAGCAGTATCTATGGATTGACTGGTAAGAGCCCCAGTTTGCCAGAGCAGAATGTCAAGGAAAGAAGCAAGGGTGCTCTGGAAACCATGCCCAAGCCTCCCCAACTTGAGGAACCTGCAGCCCATCCCCCCTGGACATGTAGTCAGTAGGCAATGTTCATTATGCACACAGTCAGCAAGGGCAGTGTATCAGGTACTGAGGACACAAACCTAAGACTCTGCTTCAACAGACGGGCAAGGACAGGGAAGGTCTAAAAGCAACATTAAGAGCCTGAAAGTGGTAGGTTTTATCACCGTCCCCTGGAGACTTATGCCATCCTGTCTTAAGTTCTATCTGGTCAGAGTATGTTGGAAATTCAGGTGCTGAATCCATTGGCTCTCATCTTTGGATCACATCAGAGTTGAAATGTCCTCATATTTTGCATCCAACAGAAACAGCAAATTACAATCAATAGGCAGAGTGAAATAGCTGTCTGTAAAATGTCCAAGTCATGCAAATCATTTGGAAAGAGCAAACACACCCCATGTTTCCTAGCCTCTACCTCCATGAGAGCACCTGTACCCATGAGTAACTCAGTAGTGGTTGGAAATATCTCACTATATTTCTGAGTCTCTGTAACTGGGAAGAAAGCTAATCAGTTACATTCAGAACACAACAATCAAGTCATAATTTGTCGTCCATCTTGATGATTGGATTAGAAGTTTGGAATCAAGACAGAATGCTGTTTAATCCAATCTGGGAACAGGGCAACTCTGTTTAAAAAAATCCCACTTAAAAATGTACCCATGGAAAATGCTTATGTGGGATTGTCCTTGTAGAGGAGCATGCATTTATACATGTATGTGTGTGTGCAAGGGTGTAGGTCTTGTACATTGAGTATAATCTCACATTTTTTTAGTTCTTTTTTGTTTTAATACAGGATAAATTTAGTCAGATGTATATCTTTTTTTAAATACATATTTTTTAGTTGTAGATGGACACAGTGTATTTATTTATTTTTATGTGGTGCTGAGGATCAAACCCAGTGCCTCACCTGTGCTAATTGAGCATGCTACCACTGGGCCACAATAGTCCCCAGATTGCATTTCTTGAAGAAATGCAGCAGGAGCTAGATGACCAATTGTACTGGCACATGGTTTGGTGATGTGCAGAACACCTTGATAGGTCCAGGAAGTGGTTTGGCTCCCCTGACACCTTGCAAATGAACATCACATCCAACAATTGTTGCATTTTGGTAATCCTAGTGTTCCTCCTAAAATCCTTAATTATTACATACAACAAACCTACAAAGTGGGAACACAAACATAGTCCCTAAACGAAAAGCATACTTAAAATAAATCATTCCAGGTGTTAACAGTATTTTTGTTTTGCTTACTTTTACATCTGTATTTATAATTTGGTGCTGTAATTTGAAGTGCTTTCCCCTTCTTAAATCAGATTCAGCACATTTCATATGCATAAAATTGAGAAATAATTGTATTTCTATAATCATATCTGATTATTGCTAAAATGGGAGTTGTCTCATTTTTGTCAATATGGGAGAGCAAGAGAGATGAATTTGATTTCACACACTTTCAGAAGTCTACAAGCAGCTCATGTTCATGATTGTTATGATCAGATTTATATTTCCTCTTAATTTCACTATATCTTTCATTAACACCATAGTAAATGCAAGTGTAGAATTTAAAGTCCATTTTTTTCCCCATTTGGTGTAAGTTATAAAATAGGTATGCCTTCAGATCTCAAATCACTGCCACCTCTCTGCCTCAATTATACTTTTGTGGTTGGTACTATTTATATTCCCTCAAATTATGTCTTCCTTTGGGAAAACAAGTTATCAAGAAATTTCTCCTGTATTTTAAAAGTAGAAGGAAAAGGTACACTCTAGAGTGGCTCATTAACCGCACTGTCATCATTAGTTGTGCTTCATCTATGTCACAGGTGTGCACCCATCATGTTGACTGCAGCATCCTGCTTTGATCAGGAAACCACATTAAGCCTACTTATCAAAATAGGGCTTTCACAGCCCTTCTTCTCTGAGATGTGGAGCTCCACGAAATTCCTCCTGGCAGCCTTGCATGTGGGTGAGAGGTCAGCCATCAAGACTAGGTGACAAATTGATGGGTGAACATCAAGGTAGAGGAGAATGGCACTTGCTCTTTTAGGGCCACACAGACTCTTCTTTGCTAATATCAGACAAATTTAGTTGTGTCCAAAATCAGCAACTAGGATTTGCAATAAAAAGCAGTTAGGAGAGAGATGGATACAGAATGCGGCATATTTATGTGGCACCTTCAGGGTACTAAGGACCTGGAAGGTTTACCAGCACTGTCTCAGCCTGACACCGGCAAGGACAGGCGTCCCCATGCCACACGCTTCACAAAATCGGGTCACGGAGGATGCAGCACTGAGCAGCGGTGAACCTTGTGGAATCCGCCTTGTAGCAAGTGATGTTCAGACCGACACCCTGTGCCATCGTGACACTAGCCTGCCAATCCTGGAATCTTGGGGGAATTTACAGAAAAAAAGAAAGAATATTCAAATATTCACTATCAGTTTAGTTTTGTTCAAATTCACCAAACTCCTCTTCCCAAAGAAGCACAACATTTATTTTCCTAATATATCATAAATAATATTCAAATTTCAGATAAACAACACTGAGCAATCTTAGATTTCGGAAATAGTGTTTTCATTATGTTGTTTAATTACTTTGATAATTTCATTTTATTAGTTTAATAATTTTCCTTAAATTAAAAAAAAGAAAAAAAACACTTGGGTTTAGTTAGAATTTGAAACATGTTGAATGGGTAACTAATTAAAGAAACAGTTTCACAAGAATAACAATGAAACCTCCCTTTTGGATATGGTTTGGGTGTGCTCCCAAGGGTTTGTGTGTTGAAAGTTAATCCTCATTGTGAGGTAGGTACTAAGATACTGGAAATTTCATTGACTGTCTTGTGGGCAGAGATTTGGATTCAAGCCATCAGAGTGTAGTTTCCCTGATTGAATCTTGGCAGCAGTATAAGGAAAGGAAGAGACACCAGAGGACATACACACATGCATGCTCCCTGTCTCTTGCTGCCTGATACCCTATAACTGTCTCAGAACTCTGCCAGCAAGACAACCATCACCAGTTTCCACCTCCCAACCTCAGACCTCCAGAATTATGAGGGAAAATAAACTTTATTTTCTTATAATTTTTCCCAGCCTCTGGCATTTAATTATAGTAATGCAAAACAAACTCATGCAAAACCATTATTCACCTACTAATTCTGTAGCTCATTTCAAAAAAATCATGTTATAAATGATGATTGTGTGTGTGTGTGTGTGAATGTAGGTTTTAATTGCACCAAACATGTAAATAAATATGAATTACAAAATTTAGTTCAAATGTGAAATAGCATCTAACAACTTAATTTAGTCATTATAATTTCTGCCTCAAATTTAGAAAAAGCATTTAAACCAATTAATAAATATTTAAACTAATTAATATTTTAACCAATTAAAAAAGTTAAAATAAAAGCTGACTTATTTCTAAGCATACACACTTATTTTTCAGATAAGCTTACATAAAAACAGAAAGTAAGAACAATTTGTAATCTATCCACATAAAGATTAACAAGGCTGATTTACAACATATTATTGATAGAGATAATGAAGTAGCTAGCTATGTACATTGGCTTCTATTTTTAACTAAAAATGTATCATGTTGTATATGCTATTAGTAACCAGGTATTTATTCTAATATTTTGAATATTTAATAGAACATTTGATAATTATACATTCTCCTAAATGTTTTTCCTTAATATTAGCTGGATCAATGAGATACTTTGTTACAACTAATATTTTACAAATAGTAAAAATGTCAAAGGAATATATATAATATATATATATATATATATATATATATATATATATATAATTTGTGCAAAATAACAGATATCAGATATCAGTTGCCAAAACAAAACAATGTGCATTTTCATGCTCAGCACTCAGAGGCCTTCTAAATTCCAATTTTATCTGAAATATATAGGGGTTCTGTGTTTGGGATTGGGGTCCCTGATGACTTCATGGCTGTGGCATGCTGGTACCTGGGACAGTTTCTGTGCAGAGGCCTAGGATGCCCGGTTGCTATGGCAATGCCTTCCATGCTAGAGTCATATCAGCTTCCACCTTAATCTTAGGTGCATAACTCCTGCAATAAAGGAACTTGCTTGCTTGAAAGCTACAATGTTTCACCAAGCTCCAGTGCTCCTGGATCTGCCGACTTAACAGTAACTTCAGACAGTGGACTTTCTTGAGAGCTGCACAAAGCTCCTGATGTTGCATATTGTAACTGTGAAATGTAACTGCAGAACAAGCAACCTTCCTGATACTCTAAACCATAGTGTGGCTATGGTACTAATGACCTAATGTAACCTATCGGTATAAATAAACGTGGCTACTTGGACAAAGAGCCACTCTGCTACCTCCCCTTCCTCTGTACCTTGTCTCTGTCTCCTCTTTATTATTATTATTCCTTACAAATGGTGACCAACATTGGGGCACAAGAAGAGTTCTCTCCCCAAAAGGCCTCCCAGTCCACGGAGAGTTTGGAACAACAAAATCTGCCTTAATAGAGACCCTTCCGATATTGACATGTAACAGGAGAAGGGAGTAGCTTACTTATGCCTGGAACAGGCTGTTGATGCGCATCTCTTTCATTGGCTGGTACCAATCCCTAACCAGTAGGCTATGGGTAATTCTCTATCACTGATGCTCAATGATGTCATCAGGCCGAGCTTTCTCTCTTACTTAGCAAGGCTGGACATACCGTAAATAATGTTGCTCTTGCTGCCCTGCTGACAGAGATAAGCTCTTGTTGTCCTTTTAATCCAGAAATTTAAAAGACTGAGAAAAAAAAGGGTGAAACACTGCAGGATAAGCCACAAACTTCTATTCCTGTGCCTCAAACTTGGTTTCTTTGTAGAAATGCAATTGAGAAAACCTCTATTTACCAACCTGCCTGCTCTTCTCCTTCTGTGCCTGGCTATGTGGCCCCTTTAAATCCCCACCACCCCCTGCAGCAGCAGCACAGCCCTGGAACAACACTCTGCCAGGAGCTGTCCCTGAGCCTCCCACACATGTGACTCCTCTAACTAATTCACTGCCATTGCCTCGGTGGCCAGATATGGCAGCTGTCCTATCCCCAGCTAGATCCCAGTTAATTGAGCGTTTGGGACAAGCTGTGAAGGAGCGGGACTCTCATGGCTTACCTGTCTGTCCCATTGAGATAAAGTCTGCTGACCAACCGAAATATGAACAGTCGCCTTTGCCACCTCCCGTCTCTACACCCGTCTCTGTCTCCTTATTGTTATCCCTTACATATATGGAGCTCACTCCAATGAGCACCACGTATCAATGCAAAACTGACATGGTGAAGAAAGACTTTATACCAATTCACTTTTGAAATTGGTATCATTATTGTTCTATTTAGAAAATCAGTAATTATCTCTGATTATTAGTTCAATATTTATAAATCCTTTTCACCGTTTGGAATTATATGTCATACCTGCGTTTTACTAGGCTGCATGCCTTATTGACTATTCTCTCTAAATAGAGGCCTCATTTAGGGAAAATAAAAGATCCTTTTTGATGACCTTATTACAAAAATTCCAGAATTTATTACTAACAAATATTTCCACATATAAACAAGGGAAAGTTTAGAACTCAATGTTAGGCAAATTACTAGCATAATATGAAAATATTAGTACTGGCCATGGATTTTCCAAAGCCAAAAAAGGACATGATTCCTGATAATGGCATTACTCTCCACGTGGGGCAAACAATCAATGAAGCACAGCCACACCTACTTATATTTATGGAAAAGGACAAACAGATAGCTTTTCTGAATAATGGAGTTAATAAGGAGACGACTGACAAAGAGGTGACAGGCAGCATCAGGCTTGCGCACATCAACTTAGGGTAAGACATAACTTTAAAATGCTGGTTAGTTTAAAATACAGCCTCACCTCTGATGATAACAGGTGGCCAACACGTAGGAAGTGTTTGTGAGCCCTGGGCAGGCAGGTGGTTCCAGCCAGCATATAACTCACCTAGGGTCGACAGAAGGCTTTAAGTCACGGCCATGCAAGGGAGGTCACCGTCGATGGAAGCCTACACCATCTATGCTGAAATCCACCAGGGAGAGAAAAATACAAGATTTTTCAGACGTAGGACTTCAAATATTTCATATTCATGAACCATCATGGAAAGAGGTACTAAAGCATGTGCTTCTAGAATACAGAGAATTGAAAACAAACAAGAGTAGACTGACAAAGGTTAAAATAGACTGGTAATTGAGCTACACTTACTAAAGGTAATAAGCATTGCTTAATTTAAATAATAGATGATAAAAAACACAGCGTCTGAGAAACCATGATTCTTAGGTATTTTTTCACTTGAGGAAAACAGAGGGATATGAAAAACTTCAGACTTAGAAAAGCATTTTAACAGTGAAATAGGAAGAAAGAAGGTTATAAAATTGGGCTTCCATGTATTTATTAATCCGTAAAAACATGTGAGTATACATGCACACCTATGAGGGAAGTAATGAGTTCTTCCAATATGGGTGGTGGACACATGTTTTCATTTAATCAATTTTTGTATTTTTTCTGTTAACTTAATAAAATGTTGTCAAACATTTTTAGAATAAAGAAAAGGAAGTATCAAAAATAGGGAAAACACATTACCAGCATTCTGTCTTTTATAGTACTTGTTTTTCCTTATTTCGGTTTGCATTGTTTTTCAAGAAAAGGCAATGCAGGGAATCATAACTCAAGAATGGGGAGCAATGGAGTTAGGAGAGGTGGTGGATTTGCGTACCAGACAAGGTGGTCCTTAGCCACAACAGGAGGTTCCTTAGCAAAGGGAGTATTCAGAAGGCTGTTGATGGAGGCTGGTAGCCGCTTTTTCATTGCTGTTCAGTGAATCCAAATTTCACCATTGGAAATACCAATCTATAGAGAGATTCCATGATAGAGACTTAAAAGTCATCTTCAAAGAATCGGGAACTGAGAAACCTATAATTAGACTAAATTTTAATTGAAATGTAACCTACGTGCTAAAATATAGTTTATTATTTTTATGTGCATTCATGCATACCTGGCATTAGTTATTCATATTTTAACTGTCACAACCTCCTGTCCATAAAATTTTTAATAATTTTCTTATTTGCATATTGTCAGAGAATAGGAGATCTATAAATGCAGAGTGTGGAAAGTATTAAAACCATATCAGGGAAATAAATGTGAAACCATAAGTATAATTATTTGACTTTATGTTTATGTGCTATTCTAAGTTTTCTGTATTATACTAAATATATATATGTGAATATATTCAGTCATTTGAAAAGGTCATTTCTGAGTGGATCATGAGCAGGTGCCTTCATTATGGCAAAACCTATGGGTTTAGTCATCATTAAGGCAGCAGCTGCATTGGGGACATGATGGGCAGGACAAGACAGCGCTTGTTTTCCGAATTCTTTGTCTCAGGAGAATGTTGTGAAAAGTGCATGGAATGAGTTATATGCTGGTTGGAACCAGGCTGCCTGTCCAGTGCTCATAAACACTTCCCTACATATTAGCCACCTTTTATCGCACAGAGGTGATATTGTATTTTAAAGTTATATCTTAACCTGAGTAGAAGAGCTCATTGGCATTTTGGGGAAAAGTTCTACTCCTATCAGCTTTTTCATTTTATATTGATAATAATCACATAATTTATCAATACTACAAAAGTAAATTGTAAGGCAAAAGAGAATAGTGCCTTTAAACTTGTTCCTTTGATTTAGAAAGTGTGCCTCTGACCCTGCTGCAGATTTGGCTGAGGTACTGGAGAGTGTCAGCAAACACACCTACCTGTCCACAGAAGCCGTAAAGTCAGGCAGGTCCTCCATGTCTCTCCATGTTGCCCGCCAGTGGCTGTGGTGACTCTGGAGCATGTTTATGTGCTGGGTAAAGCAGTTTAAAGGCCAGTACTGTTGGATAGACTCTTTCTCTCTCTCCAGGATCTTGTTAAAATGCCATCCAGAAACCACTGCTTTCTGGCCAGTCCCCCCTCACATGTGTTTATCAGAAAACACCTCCATCTAGGAAATCCAGGGTAAACAGAGATCCGGGATCCTTTGTCCAGAAAAGATACAAAACTTGATCATTGTTTGGATTCAGACTCTAATAAGTTCTAATGCTTGTAGTAAGCACTGGACGGAATCAGTCAAGGACAAGTCCAGTGCTGGCTTCAGGCTCAGGAGCATCAGCTCTGCACCCTCGCCTTGCAGACCTGTGGAGGGCATTCAGCAAGGATGCTGAGGTTGGCTTCTTAGGAGGGCTGCACATTGGGTGCCTCTCAGTGCTGTCTCGGCGAGACAGCATTGGATTTCTCATGAAAATTCGCTGCCAGAGAAGCAGCTTTTAATTAAGAATATAAATAATGGCATCCCTCAGGAGGCTGTGGAAATAATCTCCAGTGTCAGAATATTAAAGTTTTACTGTTTGTTTCTCTCCCCAACTGCCCCTTACATCTTAATTCCTATGTTGTGAGCTAAACTAATGAAACTTTCCTTGCCTTCAAGATCTGATGTTCCAAATTAAACCAAATGTTTATTTCAAGAAGTTTTCATGACCTGAGACTCCATATTAAAGCCTAGAGAACGTTTTAGCTTCCCTGCGACGATGCCTAGTCTTAATCCATAATGGAAAGCACCCCTGCCTTGTTCTCAGGACCGAGTCAGCAGGGCATCCTGGGAAGGGGCTTCAGATGCTGCTGCTGGTACGGATTCCCTCATCTGCACCCTGATGTGGAGGGACACAAGAAGAGATGCTGGGTGAGACCAGACTCCGAGCTTCGAGGACTATGGCTAGGGTTATGGATGATTGACAGGACCTCAAGCGAGGTAGGGGATACAGTTTGCCAGGGCCACCACCACCAGAGCACCACAACCAGACAGCCTGAGCAGCCCAGTTTCATCTTCTTGGAATTCTAGGGCTGTAAGTCTGAGATCAAGCCATCAGCAGGGGGGTTTCTTTTGGAGCTTCCCTCATTGGTTTGTACCAGACCATCTTCTTGGACTTCTCCTGGTGTCCTTGCTGTGACCGTGTCCTAAGTTCCTACTCTTATAAGGGACACCAGTTATATTGAACATCCTTTAATTAACTTTCTCTCCAAATATAGTCATGCTCTGAGGTACTTGGGGATAAAGGTGTCAGAAGCCAATATTCCTGGGGCCACAGCAGTATGATTAGTGAAGTTTACTCTAGATTAGCTTTGTTGACCAGACCAGGTCTGGAAAGGTCTCTGAGTTTGTTTTGTTACGTAACTATCCATCCTAGATGAGTTAAAAGGCAAACATCTTCTGCACTTTAAGGAGCAAGCTGCCATGTTGTGAATGGCGTGGGAGGGGCCACATGCAGTGGGTGGCTGTGAGGAGGTGACTGTCCACACTAGCAGTCAGCAGGTGGTATCACGTGGCCTCGGAGAGGAGTTCTGCCCACACCCAGTGCATTAGGAAGTGGACCTCAGGAGGAGTCTGCAGCCTGGCCCACACTCAGATGGCAGCCTGTGGACATCACTGGGCCACCTGCTGCTGTGTCCGGCTCCCACCTAAGTGGGAGGTGACAGATGTGTCTTGTTGGGAGCTACTAAATTTTGTAGTAATCTGTTACACAGAAATAGGAAACTAATGTATTAAAAAATGTAGAAAACACAGAAGGTATCCCAGAGCACAGAAAGTCCAAAGTTAGTGTGTTTTATTTGCTTTTGTAGGAGCCCCTTGTTGTTCTAGAAAACACTGGGGGCTTCTAGCCAGGAGTTAATCAGAATTCAAAACTTGGTACATATTGAGTTACCAATTGAGGGTCTTTTGTGTGCCCCTTTTGTCGACATATTTTATCAATTTTGTGTTGATTCATTATTTTCAAAGCATCCAACCTTGGTAAATTATGAAAGCAGACTCATTCTCCTATTTCTCCCCTCTCTGTCCTCCCCTTCTCCTCTCTCTGTCTCCGTCTCTTACGCAGGTACATACACATACATATACAAATACACACATTATCTAGCCCCCAAGGTAGGAAAACCCTATATGAAAGCAATAGAATGAAATGCTTATTCACACTAAAATACATAATGTCCTGAAAGCCCTATTAAATGCTGATCTAGATTTGGTGCCTAATTACCTCAATTAAAGGAGCAATCAAGCCATTAGTTGACTAGCACATTTTGAAAGTATTTTTCTTCTGTAAGATCACAGGACAAATAATAACTGATAAGAATAAATTTAAATGTAACAAATAACCTATCAATTAATTAACATATTGCTAGTGCATGTGTTTATGAACCGAAGTTCTGATATGTATTTTTTGCAAATAAAATAACAACCTTATGAGTATATATTTGTAAATGTTTATGTATGTGTGTGCGTTTCTGTATTATATACTATTATTTGTGCTTTGCTTTTTTTTCATTCACTTGAGTAGCATTTACTCAAGTAAATAAATTTTGGTTTATAAAAATGTAGGATGGTCTCCTAGTCGGAACTGAAGAGACAGTGGTCCTGTGTGGACTAGGAATGGCAGGCTGCCTGTCGGCTCTGCGCAAGGTGATGGAATGGGGTGATCCACCTGGAGAAGGTGCTCAGTTTCACAGCCTGGGAATCCATGATTTATGGCAGAGTGGTGACTGTGGGAGATGTTCTGTTTAAAATAGGATGAAGGGAGGCAAACCATCCCAACATCCCTGAAGCAAGCAAGCAACTGACATTGCCACAAAATATGAGTACAAGAACATTTGTGAGGAAGATGAGCCATGATATTGTGAAACAACAAAAATGGCTACAAACCAGGATTTTTAAATATGCAGAGCAGACTTTCCTAATCACCACACTTCGCTATCCTGTTTTAATTCATGTAGACACCAAATACATAGAATGTGTATACTCTCTATCACTTAGTAACACAGCATCTTATGTCTGAAGCCACTCCTGAGATATAAGGAAGATGTAGTTCATGAAAAATATACTTAAAATTCTGGACCAATAACATCCATTAAGAGTTGACAAATAGAATCTATATGCAAAAAGTCTCTACGTAATTTGTCATAAATATTATTTAAAAAATATTTTATATAATCAAAAGCCTGTTCTCTACATGCAAGAAAGATTCTTTTTAAACAACTTAAAATTAATGAAACAATTGTAAAAACATTACACAGGTTTCCCATACTGTCATCTCCACCTTCTCTCTATATTATTTCCTTGACCATGGCACACATACCAAAGAAATTATACTGGCACAACATTGTTAACTGAATCACAGACTTTGTTTGTTTCCCACTAGGATTTTTCACGAATGTTCGTCCAAACCAGTGTTGGCCACAAAAGTTTGAATTTTGCACCATGTCTTTTTAAACGTTTCTCATGTGCTTTGGTTTCTTGGTCTTCAATTATGTTTTGTGATCTTGATTCTTTTGAGGAATATTGATCTAGTATATTACAGAATGCCCTTCAACATGGATTTGTCTGATGATTTATTGTAGTTAACCTAGTGTTTTAAATTTTGGGGGAAAATAATACAGGTATGAATGTTCTTCATGTAACATTCTCTCAGGAAATGCAAAATAAGCTTAACTGCTACCAGTGTGTTAATCATGATCACTGGTTGAGGTGATATCTGTTAGGTTCCTCCTCTGTAAAGTTATTACTTTTCCTTTCCCATAACTTATTTATTTAAGCAAAGGAAATTAAGAATTACCTTTGGAAAAGGTATGAATTGGGCCAGTAATTAGTATTTTTTGTAAGTGGTATACCTTCAGGGTATGTAGATTGGCTCATTTTCATTAAAGTTTTACCTACTAAAAAAAATTTTTGTCTACTAATCCATGGAAATTGCCTGCAGCAGTTATTACTGCAATATTCTAATGATTATTTTCTATTTCTCTTATTCATTTTTCATTTATTATTTAGAAATCTGTAGGGAATCTTCACCTCTTTACCCATTTATTTATTAATGAGTTATTTATTTCAGTATTCAATATAGACTCATGGACATTTACGTTATTTTTAAATTTATAAATCTGTTCTATCATTTTTTATTGTGTTACTTAATTTTTGTTCAAATTTAGTTACTGAGAATTCTTTTATTCTTACCCCTGGAAGAGAAAGACTTCTTATTTTTTTAAAAAAATTATGATAGAAAATGAAGTTGATATAGGGGATGAAGTAGACCTGGAATCAATGGATACAATAAATGTGTTTAGATTTCTAATGCTGAATAATATTTGCACCACTTAAATTATCAAAAAGCTCCAAACTTGTGTGCTGATATTAAAATTTAACAGAAAAAAAAGTATAGTTTTGTTCAAGTGAAGCTTGATTTATTTTACAAAACAAAACAACAACAATGTACTCTTAGTTCATCTTAGTTATATTAATGAAGTGTCTCAGGGAAGAACAAAACATCTCTGCCAAAGAGAAAATCAGAGTCTCAACTTCTAAATTTCTGAAATAGCCATGGTGTTCCACACAGCCTAGCACTCATGATAATTGTAGCAATAATAATAAAAGAGTGGCTAACTAGGGCAAAGGAGGAGAAACGGGTGTACTTGCTCAGCTGTCTACTGCAGGTTCCACAGACAGCACAATCAGCAAATTTCTTTTGTATTCATACAACGTGCCTACTTCAGAAAACTGCATAAAAATATTCATTCTAGGTGATATATTTATTACTGATACTTTATCTAGCATTATTCAGTATCGAACTCTATAAACCTTGTGCTTAAAAAAGTCAAAATAGCTTTGTGGGTCAGTGATTCAATGCAGAATATATTTGACCCTTTTTAAAAACGAACAAAGAACCTCACAGGTGATTTTTTTCAGGTTGACATTCAGGTGATTGTGCAAGGTACCTGCCAGCCATTCACACATTCAGAAGCTGTTTATCTTACCATATATTTTCTCATTTTTACAATTTTATAGCACATACCAGTCCTTAGTCTCTAACTTAGCCTTTAAAGTCTCACTTAGCACCAAAAATAAGGACTTATTACTTGGTTATAGTGTGTGTGTGTGTGTGTGTGTGTGTGTGTGTATTTTATATATATATATATATATATATATATATATATATATATATTGTTTATATATGTGATATATATATATACATATATATGTGTATATATATATCTATATAATTGCTTCTCTCAAAAAAGCAAGTTTAATGTTAATTTAAATGTGTCCAGTTAATTATTTAAAAGATTTGACCAATAGCATCCTTTAAGGGTTGACAAGTACAAACTATATGAAAAGGTACAGATTTTTTTGATTGAATAAATATGGTTTCAGAAAAAATAGTTATAATTCCTTTTACCTTTCTTTAGTTTTAAAATGTATATCAAGCTATGATTATAAAGGGCCTATCAGAATCCACGAGATCATTTGATGTGTTCAAGGGCTCTTGAGCATATTTTGGGTAGCCTGTACTTTTGTTTTAGGACCAGTGTTTGTAACACTGAATTTTAGTTAAGGCACATGTGGTACTTCAGCCACAAATTAGGAAAGGATCATGACAGATTATGTGGGAAAACAGGCAAAAATTCGTTTTTCTCTATTTTTTTCTAGAAATTTTTTTTACAAATGTGATCTTGGTGACCATGAACAAGCCTGATATTAATTATCAGGCATAATACTGGAGGTATAAAAGGCATAAGCTGTTTTTTTTATGTCCCCAGTACATTCTAAGTGTCTGATATAAAGTTAACTGTGTGTTGAATAAGTAGATGAATGAATGAATGTTTGAAAAAAAAATGAATCATAGTGATTGCTACATGAATTTTTAATAAATTTGGCTACTTTATTTTCACATGAAAATAAAATAATTCTTGAATTTCATGAAGTACATGAATATCAGTCATTATTGTTGGAGGCATTTTATTGTATTAGACTTTTCACCAATACTCTTGAACTTTCTGGTGGTTTAATTCCTTAATATTCATTCTTGGTCTGTTTGATGAGTTCGTACTCCCCTTAACACTTTTCATTGAAAATGAGAACATTTTAAATAATTTTAAAAGATTTGAAAAGGAGTTAGCAGACCAACAAACTATCATTGAACTCTAGTCCTGTGCCTTCTTGGTTAGGTTGATGGGGGACACAGGACTGGAGAATTTGCAGTGAAAACTCTGGCCTGGGAGACTCCCCTCTAGTCCCACAGTTTCTTGGCCAGAACTAAGGGCACCCACCTTGTCACCAGGAAGAGACTGTCACTCTTCTGTAGTTCAGAGAGGTTGAGATGCACTTGCTGGAGGCTGGATACACAGTGAGACAAAATGATCAAGAGATGAGATTTTATCAAAAGATTCTTTGTGATAAATGCCTAACATTAATTAAAATACTTCAGAGAAACCAATTAGAATGGCCAGGCCAGATTTCCAAATTTTCTTCTGTCCTTTATGAAGGACAGAAGTTTCTTTTGTCATTGTGCCTTTATTGCTAAAAATGAGCTTTTTTGCATTGATTAGAAATGATCATCAAAGTTATGGTAATAAAGAATTTTCAAATGTATTTGCAAATTTAGAACAATCATAAACACATGTGATATTAAAAATAAATATTTGAAGGACAGGTCCGGCGGACGGCTGAGGGCTAGGCCCGTCCCCTCCCCCAGTGTCTGCAGGTAGGCGGGACTGTGAACACCAGCAGAGCGGGCCCAAAGCCTGCTGAGGGGCGGAACCGGCCCCTCCCCCAGTGCCTGCAAGCTAGGCGAACCTGCAACCCATCGGGAGGTTAGGCCCAGCAACCTATGGAGTGACACAGGTGCCCCTGGCGCCTGCTGGGTAGGTGGACCTTTGACCGACCAGCAAAGCAGACCTAGGGCCTGCCAGCATGGTAGAAGGATCACACTAATTGGAGGAGGATCACAGCCACTACCCGCCCTGCAAGGGTGATTTTTCAACTATACAAGAGCAATATAAATAAATAGAGGGAAAATATCAAAGACACAACAATTTCACCAAGCAGAAAGAAACGCCAGCAGTATGAAACGACAAGGAAAGAAAGGACCACAGGCAATGCAGGTCAACTCAACTTTAGAAGAGGTAATAGCTGCAACAGATGGAATGTCAGATAGAGAGCTCAGGACATACATGCTTCAGATGATCTGGAGTCTCAAGGAAGACATGAGACAGCAAAATCAGACAATGAAAGATCACATTGACAAACAAATCCAGGAAGTAAAAGATCAATTTCACAGGGAGATAGAGGTAATAAAAAACAAACAAATAGAAATACTAGAAATGCAGGAAACAATAAACCAACTTAAAAACTCAATTGAGAATACTACCAGCAGAGTGGATCACTTAGAAGATAGAACATCAGACAATGAAGACAGAGTATTTCAACTTGAAAAGAACATAGATAGCTCAGCAAGTCTACTAAGAAACCATGAGCAGAACAGGAAGGCACAGAGCTCCAAACCAAAGGATTAAGCAATCTATTCAGTGAAATAATACAAGAAAACTTCCCAGACTTGAAGAATGAGACAGAATCCCAAATCCTAGAAGCCTACAGGATGCCGAATGTGCAAAATCATAAGAGATCCACACCTAGACACATTATAATGAAGATGTCCAACATACAGAATAAGGAGAGAATTTTAAAAGCTACAAGGGAAAGGAAGCAGATTACATTTAGGGGTAAACCAATCAGAATAACAGCTGATCTCTCAACACAGACTCTAAAAGCTAGAAGATCCTGGAATAACATATTTCAAACACTTAAAGAAAATGGATTCCAACCAAGAATCTTGTATCCGGCGAAATTAAGCTTCAGGTTAGAAGATGAAATTAAAACCTTCCACGATAAACAAAAGTTAAAAGAATTCGCAGCTAGAAAACCATCTCTTTAAAAAATCCTTGGCAAAACATTACAGGAAGAGGAAATGGAAAATAACATTGATAACCAACAATGGGAGGTAGGACAGTAAAGGGGGGAAAGTAGTCAAAGAGGATAACAAATCAGGTTTAGTAACATCAATAAACAAATATGGATAGAAGAACAAACCATATCTCAATAATAACCCTAAATGTTAATGGCTTAAACTCACCAATTAAGAGACACAGGCTAGTAGAATGGATCACAAAACAAGACCCAACAATATGCTGTCTACAGGAGACGCATTTGATAGGAAAAGATGTACATAGACTGAAGGTGAAAGGTTGGGAAAAATCATATCACTCATATGGACCACGGAAACAAGCAGGAGTGTCCATACTCATATCTAATAAAATAGATTTCAAGCCAAAGCTAATCAAAAGGGATAAAGAAGGACACTTCATACTGCTCAAGGGAACCATACACCAACAAGACATAACAATCATAAATATATATGCCCCAAATAATGGTGCAGCCGTGTTCATCAAGCAAACTCTTCTCAAGTTCAAGAGTCTAATAGACCACCATACAGTAATCATGGGAGACTTCAACACACCTCTCTCACCACTGGACAGATCTTCCAAACAAAAGTTAAATAAGGAAACTATAGAACTCAATAACACAATTAACAACCTAGACTTAATTGACATATATAGACTATACCACCCAACATCAAGTAGCTACACTTTTTTCTCAGCAGCACATGGAACCTTCTCAAAAATAGATCATATACTATGTCACAGGGCAACTCTTAGACAATACAAAGAGGTAGAGATAATACCATGCATCTTGTCTGATCATAATGGAATGAAACTGAAAATCAATGATAAAAGAAGAAAGGAAAAATCAAACATCACCTGGAGAATGAACAATAGGTTGCTGAGTGATCAATGGGTTTTAGAAGACATCAAGGAGGAAATTAAAAACTTCCTGGAGTTAAATGAAAACACAGACACAACATATCGGAATCTATGGGACACATTGAAAGCAGTTCTAAGAGGAAAATTCATTGCTTGGAGTTCATTCCTCAAAAAAAGAAAAAACCAACAAATAAATGATCTCATACTTCATCTCAAAATCCTAGAAAAAGAAGAGCAAAACAACAGCAAAAGAAGTAGAAGGCAAGAAATAATTAAAATGAGAGTTGAAATTAATGAAATTGAAACAAAAGAAACAATTGAAAAAATTGACAAAACTAAAAGCTGGTTCTTTGAAAAAATAAATAAAATTGACAGACCCTTAGCCATGCTAACGAAGAGAAGAAGAGAGAGAACCCAAATTACTAGCATATGGGATGAAAAAGGCAATATCACAACAGACACTTCAGAAATACAGAAGATAATCAGAAATTATTTTGAATCCTTATACTCCAATAAAATAGAAGATAGTGAAGGCATAGATAAATTCCTTGAGTCTTATGATCTGCCCAGATTGAGCCAGGAGGATATAGACAACCTAAATAGACCAATAACAATAGAGGAAATAGAAAAAACCATCAAAAGACTACCAACTAAGAAAAGCCCAGGACCGGATGGGTATACAGCAGAGTTTTACAAAACCTTTAAAGAGGAACTAACACCAATACTTTTCAAGCTATTTCAGGAAATAGAAAAAGAGGGAGAACTTCCAAATTCGTTCTATGAGGCCAACATCACCCTGATTCCGAAACCAGACAAAGACACTTCAAAGAAAGAAAACTACAGACCAATATCTCTAATGAACCTTGATGCAAAAATCCTCAATAAAATTCTGGCGAATCGGATTCAAATACATATCAAAAAAATTATACACCATGATCAAGTAGGATTCATCCCTGGTATGCAAGGTTGGTTCAATATACGGAAATCAATAAATGTTATCCACCACATCAATAGACTTAAAAATAAGAACCATATGATCATCTCGATAGATGCAGAAAAAGCTTTCAACAAAGTACAGCATCCCTTTATGTTCAAAACTCTAGAAAAATTAGGGATAACTGGATCATACCTCAACATTGTAAAAGCAATCTATGATAAGCCACAGGCCAGCATCATTCTGAATGGAGAAAAATTGAAGGCATTCCCTCTAAGATCTGGTACAAGACAGGGATGCCCTCTCTCACCACTTCTGTTCAACATAGTCCTCGAAACACTGGCCAGAGCAATTAGGCAGACGAAAGAAATTAAAGGCATAAAAATAGGAAAAGAAGAACTTAAATTATCACTATTTGCAGATGATATGATTCTATACCTAGCAGACCCAAAAGGGTGTACAAAGAAGCTATTAGAGCTAATAAATGAATTCAGCAAAGTGGCCGGATATAAGATCAACACGCATAAATCAAAGGCATTCCTGTATATCAGCGACAAATCCTCTGAAAGGGAAATGAGGACAACTACTCCATTCACAATATCCCCCCAAAAAATAAAATACTTGGGAATCAACCTAACAAAAGAGGTGAAAGATTTATACAATGAAAATTACAGAACCCTAAAGAAAGACATAGAAGAAGACCTTAGAAGATGGAAAAATATACCCTGCTCATGGATAGGCAGAACTAACATCATCAAAATGGCGATATTACCAAAAGTCCTATATAAGTTCAATGCAATGCCAATCAAAATCCCAACAGCATATCTTGTAGAAATCGATAAAAGAATCATGAAATTCATATGGAATAATAAAAGACCCAGAATAGCAAAAACAATACTAAGCAGAAAGTGTGAATCAGGCGGTATAGCGATACCAGACTTCAAACTATACTACAGAGCAATAGTAACAAAAACAGCATGGTACTGGTACCAAAACAGGAGGGTGGACCAATGGTACAGAATAGAGGACACAGTAACCAATCCACAAAACTACAACTATCTTATTTTTGATAAAGGGGCTAAAAGCATGCAATGGAGGAAGGATAGCATCTTCAACAAATGGTGCTGGGAAAACTGGAAATCCATTTGCATCAAAATGAATCTGAATCCCTATCTCTCGCCGTGCACAAAAGTTAACTCAAAATGGATCAAGGAGCTTGATATTAAATCAGAGACATGGCATCTGATAGAAGAAAAAGTTGGTTATGATCTACACGCTGTGGGATCGGGCTCCAAATTCCTCAATAGGACACCCATAGCGCTAGAGTTAACAAATAGAATCAACAAATGGGACTTACTCAAACTAAAAAGTTTTTTTCTCAGCAAAAGAAACAATAAGAGAGATAAACAGGGAGCCTACATCCTGGGAACAAATCTTTACTCCACACACTTCAGATAGAGCCCTAATAACCAGAATATACAAAGAACTAAAAAAATTAGACAATAAGATAACAAATAACCCAATCAATAAATGGGCCAAGGACCTGAACAGACACTTCTCAGAGGAGGACATACAATCAATCAACAAGTACATGAAAAAATGCTCACCATCGCTAGCAGTCAGAGAAATGCAAATCAAAACTACCCTAAGATACCATCTCACTCCAGTAAGACTGGCAGCCATTAGGAAGTCAAACAACAATAAGTGCTGGAGAGGATTCGGGGAAAAGGGCACTCTTGTTCATTGCTGGTGGGACTGCAAATTGGTGCAGCCAATTTGGAAAGCAGTATGGAGATTTCTTGGAAAGCTGGGAATGGAACCACCATTTGACCCAGCTATTCCCCTTCTCGGTCTATTCCCTAAAGCCCTAACAAGAGCATGCTACAGGGACACTGCTACATCGATGTTCATAGCAGCTCAATTCACGATAGCAAGACTGTGGAACCAGCCTAGGTGCCCTTCAATAGATGAATGGATAAAAAAAATGTGGCATTTATATACTATGGAGTATTACTCTGCATTAAAAAATGACAAAATCATAGAATTTGGAGGGAAATGGATGGCATTAGAGCAGATTATGCTAAGTGAAGCTAGTCAATCTTTAAAAAACAAATACCAAATGACTCCTTTGATATAAGGGGAGTAAACAAGGATAGGGTAGGGACGAAGAGCTTGAGAAGAAGATTTACATTAAACAGGGATGAGAGGTGGGAGGGAAAGGGAGTGAGAAGGGAAATTGCATGGAAATGGAAGGCGATCCTCAGGGTTATACAAAATGTCATATAAGAGGAAAGGAGGGGCAAGACAAGATAATACAAATGGAAGAAATGATTTACAGTAGAAGGGGTAGAGAGAGAAAAGGGGAGGGGAGGGGAGGGGAGGGGAGGGGGGATAGTAGAGAATAGGACAGACAGCAGAATACATCAGACACTAGAAAGGCAATATGTCAATCAATGGAAGGGAAACTGATGTGATACAGCAATTTGTATACGGGGTAAAAGTGGGAGTTCATAATCCACGTGAATCAACCGTGTAATATGATGTATTAAGAACTATGTAATGTTATGAACGACCAATAAAAAAAAATATTTGAAAAATAAATATGTATTTGAAGAAAACCACATATTTTAGATGTGTACTGGGAGAAGCCTTCCACTCCTGATTGCAAAGAAACGCTAGTAATAATCAGGAGTCTTTCAAAGTGAGTATATCAGGAAGGAATATTATGAGCTGTAGATAAAGAGTCTCTTCAATATTGTACAAAAATAATTCGCACCATAAGATGATAATCAATTTCAGAAAATTTTCTTCTTTTTTGTTCTATTTGGCCTACAGGGCAATTTTAAGCTTTTTTTTTTCATGTTCACTAAAATATAATATCTATTTGCAACAAAATTATTTCATTTGAAGTGCATCATTTCCTGAGTTGTGATGTGTTCCCACACTGTGGCAGTCACCTCAGTGACAATGTGGATTCCACCCATGAGCACTTTGTGTTTTCAATTCCAAGTTTAGTCCATGATCTAATTTGGATAAATACTTTCTCACAAATGTGCACTGCTGGTAGAGAATTTGTGGGGAAAAAAAGTAGAGTGTATTAAACAAACAGAAACAAAACACAAATATTTTAAATGAATATGCAAAATTAAAAGTTCCTTCTCAGGTGAGAAGGTGTTTACATATGAGCCTATAAGCAAAAATAAAATAGCAAGCTCAGGCAGTGAAAAACCAGCTGTGTTAATAAGTTTGAGCTAGTTTATGTTATGAGAAAAAAACAATTCCAAGATATCAGGAACATAAGATAATTTTTTAAATGCCTTCACACCCCGTATTTAATGTAGAGCCTCCTGCTGACTCTGGTCATCCTTAATCCTGAGACACCTAAACTGGTGAATTCCCACTGTTTTCCAGTGCTGTAATCTCAAAGGAGGGCACAAGGATTTGCCATCACAGGGGAAGAAAACAGGTGGGACAGAACCTTGGTCTTAGATGCTCCCATCTGGAAGTGTTACCTGGCAGCTTCCGTCAAGTGTTATTAGTTGAGGCAAGTCATAGGACCACCATACCTTCAAAGGTAGGAAACACACATTTCTAATGATTAGCACAAAGGAAGGAGAACGAGGATGTTCTACAAGCAATACTGCTTTCTAACACAGTGACCCCAATAGGATGCAAAATATTTCATCTAGTGCAGCTCTTAGTGGATGCAGATAGTAGTGCAGAAATTCAAAACCATCATTTCCTTGCTTCCCATTAGATGGGACATCTACAAGAACACAGCAAGGTGTAAGTGGTTAATACAACAGCAAAAGACTTCAAGTTCCTGATTCGTAAGGTCCAAGAAGGCTGAGGTTATGTGTTTGGGAAGTATTTAATTGGTATCTAAGTAGTTTATCAAAACCCTCAGGACATATGGTAGGATTTATAAATAAAGACATTTGTATTTGATTTTCTTGAAATATAAAATAAATGACAGCTTTTAAAATAATCTTGGAAACTTCTACTCTTGTTTAAATGCTGGAAGAATACACTATTTGGACAGAACAAGTAATGCATTTTGGGAAAAGGGTTTGTACATTTTTCTTTCTGGAAAAGTAGAGTAAAATGTTTTGTTTTGTTTTTCCTGTCTATTAAATAAGATATATTCTCCTCATAAGGAAAAAATATCCCTTAACAGATTCAATTTTATGAGATTTAAATAATTAATTCTAAGGAAATAGGTAAATTCTGTTGAAATTCCTTTTTCATAGCACAAATATAAAGCTCAAAGTACCTACATTATTTACATGAGATTAAATATTTCAAAATTCAGAAGCTATTTCTCCCAACAAATTCCCTGCATGTTTTGGTACTCCTTTCTCTTACCTTGTTATGTTGAGAAATTTTAATCTAGTCCCCGAAGGAAGGAAACACATTTTCAGAGTAAAATACCAATATGATTCATATTACTTGGCACTTTCAAGTTCTGGGACCAACTATATCCCGAGTCCCCTGTGATGCTGACGGCAGAGCCTTGCAGTTGCAGATGAATGAGTCACGTGTTTGGCAATCAAGGAACCTGCACATGGTGTAGTCGGTGTGCTGGGAGAAAGAGATAAACTAACACATGGTACCAATTTACTTTGATAAGCACTGAGTTATCCCGAAAGATAGTAGATTCCTATCTTTCACGGTTAACAAAAAAGAAATTAAATATGGATTAAAGATTTAAATATAAGATTTGAACCTATGAAACTACTAGAAGAAAACATATGGGAAACAGTTCAGGACATTGGAATGGTCAAGAATATTTTAGACGAGACCCCAAAGCACAGGAAACCAAAGGAAGGGGACAAAGCAATTTATACCAATATTAAAAGGTTCTGCACAGCAAAGAAATAATAACCCAATGAAGAGACAACTTGCAGGATGGAAAAATTTTCGCAATTTATACATCTGATAAGAGATTAATGTCTAGAACAAACAAGGAAGTCCAAAAACTCAATAGCCAGAAAAGCAAATAACCTTTTTAAAAATGGGTAGTAGACCTAAATGGTTATTTCCCCTAAAAATATACAAGAGTGAGCAAGAGGTATAACAAAAAAAGCTCAGAGTCACTGATCCTCCGGCAATGCATGTTAGAGCAATAATGAAATATCACTTTGTTCTGGAAACAGTGGCTATTGACAAAAAGACAACAGCCAGTCCTGGTTTGGCTGTGGAGAAAGGGACATGGGCATGCTGTGGCTGGGCACGTCAGTGAGCACCGCTCACTAGGAAGTGGTGTGGAGGGGCCTAACCCGTTGAAAATAGAGACTGGGTCAATGACAGTGCTCCAGAAGAATCCTACAAAACATAATTTGCTACTACTTTTAAGAAAGGTGCCTTTACTCCCTCTCCATCTTTCTGGCTCTTTGAAGTGATGCATAGTTTCCGGAGGAAGACTAAAGTAGGTTTGCGGATGACTGACATGGGTTGAGGCAGGGACTCAGGCCATGAGACATCATATTGTATTGCCCTGAAGATAATCTGGAGCCAAAAGAACCACTTCCCCTATCTGAATGTTTGAATAACTGGAAACACAGGTACCAGCCAACAACTTAATTATGGATTTTAAAAATTGGCATTAATCTTTTCCCTTTCCTGTATAGATTCTCTTCTAATGCCACAAGTCACAGAAAATTGCTCATTAAACTTCAAGCAATGCTATGTAGTCCATGCTACCATTTATAGGCAATGCTCTCCAAAGTACAATTAGAGGGAGTATTATGACACAGAACAATGGAGACAATTATTTCTGAAGTTTATTAATGCTAATTAGCATATGGCATCTAAGACAGCTGCTGATACTTCATTGCTAAATACTGAGGGACTAATTAGTGCTCCATGTTAATTAGCTTCTTCTGCATGTGCATTGTCCTTAGATGCATATGCACTGTCACCATTGGGCTATTAAAAGCCTGGCCCTGCTCTCTGCAAGAACATGATGTGGCATTCAGGGGCTCCAGTAGTGCACACACTGTTCTCCAGCGCACAGCCCCTGAGCTGATTCCACAGAAGCTTCACTGATCCACTCCACTCAGGTGTACTGGTTAACTGTAAATGTCCACCTCAAAAGAGATGACCACTGTTTGGTCTAACCTACAGCTTTTCAGGTCTTCTCAGAGAGGAGTGACTTCAAATGCTAAAGAACACTGGTCTCAAGAATATTTTGCTTTTAATCTACTTAATACTCAAACTGATCTTGCTTTTGACACTCAGTTTAGACTTTATCATTTACTTGGGATTAAAATTCATTCTTAAGTCAGATATATTCACTTTCCTAATAATTAATTTATGGAATCTATTGTTCTTTTTATTTTCTTCCTTTACCCGTAACAAATAATCTTTTTTTTCCTTTAAAATCTAGAGAAGAATTTACCCACAAAATTCGCTTTTGAAAGCCATCAAAATGAATTGGTAATGAAAAAAGAATGTTCATTGTCAGTCTTAATGACTTTTCAGGGACACTGTTCCCATGCTTTTTTGCTTTCTTGGGGTGAAGATGAACATGAGTGATTAGGTCATCCAACATTGTGACATTCGGCCAACTTGAACACATATGCACTTCTCGCAGGCCCAAACGTATGGCCATAGGACACATCATGGCTTCAAAGACTAAAGACAGAAACTAGTTTTGGTTACACACAGAAATTAACTATTTTTTGATGTTGTATACATTCATTTTGAATAGTTAATAAGAATATTTACGGTTACCAATTGTGTTAATATGTTTGCCTATTACTTTACACCTTTCAATTATTTTAGTGATTATATAACTGGAGTGAAAATATATGGTACATGCCATTAAAAATAAAGGAAATAAAGCTATCCACAGTGGAGATTGTAGAATCACTTGCCAAAGTTACAAATTGCAATGTACTTAACACATAATAGGCCAGGAAATATGAAAAAGAGGGATCAAAAAGAAGAACAAATAACAAGCCAAAAATATGTGAAGTGTAAGTCAAAATCTTGCTTAAATGTTTTCCAAAGTTTACCTCAATATTTTAGTCAGCTTTTTCGTTGCTGTGACTAAAGGATTGGACCAGCACGATTATAGAGGAGGAAGAGTTTATATGAGGGTCAACAGTTTCAGAGGTCTTGGTCCATAGACAGCTGGCTCCATTGCTCGGGTCCAAGGTGAGGCAGAGCATCATGGTGGAGGAGTGAGGCGAAGGTGAGCAGCTCACATCATGCATGATCAGGAAGCAGAGAGGGGTCTCCCCTCTCCAGATACAAGTATATACACCAAATCCGCACCCTAATCCCACCTCCTCCAGCCACTGTCACTTCAGTCTCCACTGATTGGGTCAGGACTCTCGCAACCCAGTCATTTAACCTCTGAACCTTCTTGCACTGTGCTTTTGGGGTCACCTCAAATAATCATCAAGAAAATCTCATTTGATGGTACAAAGCAGGGGTTTCCTTGGAGAGTTTGACTCACTGCCTTTTGATTTTTCATTAAAATATCTTGGTTTAGGAAACAGGATAATGCCCATGAAAAGCTGTCTTTCTTCTCTTTCACTGCTTCCTCTTCTTCACCACCATCTTCATTCTGTCTGCATTCCTTCTCACAGGGCAAAGGGAGATGGCCAGCAAGCTAGATGTCAGGAGGTGAAAGGGGAGAAACAGATGACTTAGGAACTCCAGGGCTGTCCAGGAGTTACAGCTACTGAAACACCAAATGAGACATGGAAACAACTTAGTACCTTTTAATGGAATGGACACCAAACTTGACTCCTAGCCTGTTCATGGCTTTGGCCTTTAAAATCTCCAATTCCTTTATCTGTAAAATGAGGGTTTTTCTGCTCAAAGGAGAGGATTGAAGACCCTGTTCTCCATCATACTTCAAAGGACTATAGTTTCAAGGAGCTAAGTAGCTTTGGGGAGTTATGTACTAGCTCCCTGTCTCAGCTTTTCCATCTGTAAAATGGATTTTAATTTGCTTGTCTTTCTTGCATCAGGGACTGTAGGAAACCGTGCAAATACTCTGCTTGATACATACAACAGCAAATACTTACTCATAATTCTGGTTAATACTTCCTTAACGAGGAGGCTCTTTTCTTCCTCCTTTGTCATTTTGGTAAATCAATCACTTCAAAGTTGAATTTTAGAAAGGGCACAACGTCCACAGGCTCATCTCTGAGTCCACAGCTGAGGCAGACTTGGGGCCCTTAGTCACATTAGTCTTTACCTTCTTACTGTGTATCATTTGTAATGGGGAAATTGCAAATGATAGTATATCATGCCTGTAGGAAACAATACTCTAGTTCCACTATAGTTCATATTACATGTGAATAGTGGTAGGAAATAATTATACCTGGCCCAGTGGGGTAAATTTGGAAGAATTGCTACCTAAGTCCCTTCACATTAGAAAACATTCAATTTTTAGTTCTCTGTACCCTTGAGACATCATCATCTCTCAGCCTCTTGTTAGTTTACAGACCACAAAGGCCTTTCTGGAGCCTGGAGAAGCAGACCCCTGCAACCCTCTGGGATGTGGTGCTCTTGTCCCCTTCTCTGTGGGAAGGGAGGGGTGGGACTCTCCTGCTCCCACCACTGCCACGCCCTGGCTGGGCTGACCTCCGCCCACCACCTCCACCTGCTGCCTGGACCCGCAGCCTCCACTGCCAGTCTCTGCAGGTCCTCACTGGCTCACCCCAGCTCTCACTGCTCCCCTGCCCTTTGTCTGGTGGAGCTGACCTCTGTCTCTCCTCTGTTACAGTCACCTCCGGGGAGACCGTCCTGGCCTGTTTAACACTGCCCAGGGCAGGTAAGACCTTAGCTAGGGAAAAATAAAGTACTCACCTATTTTTTTAGAGAATAATTTGACCTTTGCCTGGATACAAGTAAACTTAGGATTTCAGTGAAGCAACCTGGCCAGGATTGGTGCCAATAAGAGCCACAGGACTAAGGGCCTGCAGGACGTTAACCCATGTCCCTTAGGCAGAGGGAGTGAGCTGCTCTTTTGAATGGCCACAGTGGGTGTTGCTCCCCTTCCCTCTGTTACTACTTAGGCTTTTACTTTGTGTCTTTTCTCCACATAGAAATGTATTTTTATGGCTGTAGAGTAAGGGCAGATAAAATATGCTCATGAATTTGGAGAGGATGTCACTGATACATTGGTAAGGACTTCTCAGGCTGTTTAAATAACTGCCCAGGGGTGCGTGGTTTCATCTGGCACAGGCCATCACTGAGTGCTAATTCTCAACTAGCTCAGTTTTACAACCATTATACAATATTTAAGCATAGTCATTGTAACTTCGTAAGTAGACTCAGTTCTAGAAAAACTACAAATAAAACAAGAAGAGGCAAGAGAAGGTAGATACAAATAGATCTATTGACATATATATTTACCCAAGGTTATCTGACACTCATATTATATAGTATTCCTACATGAAATAGATAATATTCCAAATAATTCAACCTCAAAGTGCAATGATTTGCTATCACTATCTTTTTTAACTTTGAACATATTTTGCAGCATCAAAATGATTAACCTTGGTACAAAATTATGTTGCTGATTTACATAACATTTGATGACTTTTGAAAAGATCCTTAATTATGAGAGCTTTTAATCACTATATTTAAGCAAAAGGAGCAAAGATTCCCTGCATGTCTCTATCAACATTTGTCCTTGGAGTCTGAATGTGTGTGACATGTGGTCTTCCCACTGTAAATATTTGTTAAATACATGAATTAACCAAGTACTCAAGAGATTTTAATTATTATAATAAAAAGAAATATTATTATTCAATAGATGAATATATTCAAATACATATGTGTACCTATCCTGATATACAATTTTTTAATCATGCATATATGACATAAATATAGGCATATATAATTTTAAATTTTATAATGTCATAGTTGAACTGGTTGATTTTGTTTAATTAATTAAGTGATAATTGTCATAAAGTATGTTTTTCCATTCAATGATATCTTAGAAGTAGCCTAGCTTATAATAAAAAATATTTTGGAGTTCAAGTAATCCTGATGTATTATCTAGCTTCATCATTTAAATAGTTTATTGTTCAATATTAACCTCTACCATTTCTATTTTTCAAAAACTAAGAAATTTGAAGTTTTATTTAGTTTTAATAGATTTATTGTATTGTGGAACTAGCTATGCTAAATAATTGGCAGGACACAGTGACTCTTTCATACCTCTTACTGGTCATACCATTAATAATTTATTCTATGAATAATATGAGTGCATAGGAAAGAAAGGACATTTAGAAGAATTAATAAGAGGGGTCATTTGGATATTTCAGATTCGCACATGATCATTGTGGACAAGATTAAAGCAATTATTTTAATGATGTTATTATAAAGAAGAAAAACCACATAAGATGTGATAGAAATAACATACATCCTTACATGAATGATTAATATATGGAATTATTTTGAAGAATAGCTAAGGATATTTTATTCAATAAATTTAGAATCACATTATAGAAAGTGAATAAGCAGACTATACATTTAAAATGTTAGAAAAGGAAAGGTTTTGAGCATATCATATTACACGGATATGTTTCTAATATTAATAATATTCTATTGTATATTTTTATGAAGTTCTTAGTCCAGTGAACATCTCAGCCTCAGAATTCTGACTTCCTGGGCCTTGATTGAGCCTCTTCCTGCTTGAGCACCTTATCTCAATACACTTACATATGCTGTACTTTGCTATACTCAGCTGCCCTTCTATTTATCCATCATCCATCTTTCTATGTCTACGTATCTATTTCTCTGTCATGTATATCTATCAGCCTATTACCTTTCTCTCCTCTCTCTACAGCACATTATATCTTAATTTACATCCTAGTTGTACTTTATTTGAATCTGAGGAAGAAAAGATCCCATTCAAGCATCCTGAGCAATTATCTGGAGACTAGAGAATATGCAAATATTTCTTAACTGTTGTTCTCACAGTAGAGTTTTATGGCTAACTTTTATTTATTTAATTAATTGTTATCAGTGTGGACATCAGTTTTCAAATCAGCACACACTCATAAGAATATGCAAAAATGGGTCTTGTGGAAATAGTACTTTAGATCCCTAGATTCCCACTTTAAAGTGGGTTTTAATAGCTTGTGGCACACTCCAGATTTCCCTGAGTACTATCTGGAAATTGAGATGCAAGAAAAAGAGAACCCATTCAAGGCGCTAGAGTTGAGTGACCAATGAAGAGTAGGGTGGTAAAACTCCGCAGAGAGGATGTTACTGGAGTTGGCCGATGACCCGTGGCTATTCAGATCCCCAGAGTGTTTACTATTGTTGAGCTTGGACCAAGAAGTCGGGCTTAGTCAGAGGACCACTTTGAGGAAAAGAAGAAGACTTGGTGTTCTCTAAAGATTGTATTAAATATATGTGTGCAAAATGAATGCTAAGTTATAGACCTGATCAGGAAAAGTAAAACAAGAAGCTTTTTGGTACAAGGTTTAAGATTTATTTTCATGGTTCAGATGGATGTAGGAAATAAATTCTTAGATAGGATAAAGAATAATGCCACAATAGTAGACATGTGGCATTCTCTTATTAAAGTAAAATTTTTATGAATTAGAAGCCATTATTAACAGAATGTAAAGAAAACCACTATCTAGAAGACAGCTGCAATGTATTTCCTGAACTTGAATCTAGAACATGTGAATAATTCCTAAAAGCAAAAAGAAAGAGCTTGTGATCATTTGTACAAACACCATTTACTAAAAAAATGATGTCCAAGCATTTAATAATGATGGAAATAGTTGCTCCACATCCTTCACCATCAAGGATATGCAAACCAAAGCTACCTATTTGCTTACAGGACTCAGCAAATACTGTGAGCCTGGAGCCAGCAGACCTCTGACATGTCCTGACGGGAATGCAGGTAAGTGTAGCCACTGCAGATGGCCCTGGGAAGGGTCTGTTGTCACTATGCAGGCTCTACTCCTCAGCATTTAACTTCCATATGTGTGCCCAGTGGAAAGGCCCACGGATCAGCAGATTTCACTAGAATGTTTACAGCCGGATTCTTTGTGAGAGCACAACATTAAAAACCCTAAACATACATTAGCTATAGAAGGGTACAATCCTTCTAGAATTGTGCATTGGGTGCTGCCTGGCCAGGCAACAACATGAGTGGCTCTCACAATAAAGCACAGAGTGAAGGATGAAGGACTGCCAAGGTAGGACCGTCCTTGCTCTTTACGTCCAGTTCAGTCAGGTTGAAACAGCAGACGGACCTCCTCTGTGGTGGTGGCAGTTCAGAGCCTGTCACCTTTGTGCAGGAATGACTGGGAAGGTTGGAAAGGGAAGCAGTGTGCTGACAGTTAGCCTGACCTTGACCTGAGATCAAGGGCTCCTAGGGTACAAGATGTTCCTTCTGTGGCAACAGTTGAATCTACAAATTGCGATTTGTGCTCAGTCCTTTATATATGTGAATTCAAAATGAATGATCAGTGAAAACCACAAATAAAAATGTCACATAAAAACAATAAGGTGATCCTAGGGAGTAGACAGAAAACTGGACTTGTAGGTCACACACAGGCATTTCACTGCTCTAGAATGTGCCAGCTAGAGTTAAAGCCTAGATTAAGACAAGGCATCCTGGCACCACTAAACATTTGACGCAAAAATAATTAGGCTCTAGGATGCTGGGTTCTTGAGAAACACACGGCAGGGAAATAGGAGGTTGAGTTAGTACAGTCAAGTGATGGATAAACTTATGAACATTTTTGAGAATTCATATGAAAAAAATTCTTCCAGTTGCATTTCCTTTTGATGTACCATTAATTGACTATTTCCTCCTCACTGCATGACACGGAGTACTCTTAAATTTCTTAACTGATCTGAAATTATGTACACATGTACAGATAGCTTAATATACCTTTTATTAAAATTATTTACAAGTAAATTTTTATATAATAAACTATACTGTTAGCACACTAAATCATTTCAAGTAAATATATTCTAAATAAAAATTTGATAAAAATGTGTGGTGATGTCTCAAATGAAAAATAATTATCATAGATGTAGCTTAAATGAATCGTGTAGACACATAGTGAGGTTTAAACTTGGGTGAGCAAATGCTACTTCATAATTCAGTAGCAATATATACAAAGAATCTCAGCCATAAAGGAAAATACTTCATTTAATATAACTCTTTAAAATATTCCATATGATGGTGTATGTGTGCTTTTAAGAATAAAATATAATTCAGTGAGGTCTTCAAGAGATGTATTGAACATTGAGATTGTTCTAGAGAAAGCATTATAAATGATGCTCTGAAATACAAAGAGGCTCACAAGTCCTCTGCCCTCTCCTCACAATTCTTGATTCTGAGTTCTGCCAGAAAGATTGGGTTTCTTTCTCCATTAAACCTGTGAACCTACATCTGACACTTCTGGGGTCATACAGCAGCATGGATTTCATATCAGCAAAGTCAGAAAGATATTCTCATGGAATCAAGACAAAATGTTCTATCTTGTATGTGGGATGAATAATTTGCCCATTAACCTAATTCTCATCCCACTTTATTCAGAATTACCTGATTATGCTTGTTTTGTGTTAGTATTCTTCCCCAGACTTTATAAAAGATCCTGATTAAAACAAAACATTAATCCTTTAAGTATTCTAAGGTATGCATTTGTTTTAATGCATGTTTATTAATGCATAGTTTCCACACAGCACAATCCACCCAGTTTTGTTCCTGGTTTCTGTGTGCTGATACATGCAAACAGTGATGCCATCACAGCCACAATCCATGCCATGTTGCCACCTCCCGTCCTTCTGTGACAGTCTTGCCCCGGCTCTGTCCTCTTATTCCATGGACTACTGAGCAGCATTTCATTTTAAAAACATTCAATGCTTGTTCATTCACTAATTATTTATATGTTATAGTTTTCAGCTTTAGGTTTTGATCAATAGTGTAATGTAAATATTCACGTAAGGTCTTAGTATTTTGTCTTAGAACATAAAAGTTGTTTGATATACATTTTTTTTCTTGAATCATGTAGCAGGCTTTTGATATAGTTTTATATTCAAATCCTATTACAGCATGAAAGTTGGGCATAAAGAGAAACTTCTGACATTTATTTTCACCCCTAGAGATAATTTAACTGTTGAAGAAATGTCTGTATTTTATTTCTATATATGACAGGAACCACACAATATGTTATTACTTTTGCTTTGACAATCAATAGTGTGTGTGTGTGTGTGTGTGTGTGTGTGTGTGTGTGTGATACCAAACAATGTCCTGATAACATTTAGAGGCATAAGGCATAAAATGGCAATGTGTGTGGCACACGTGTGTGCACACACACACACTTTCATGGACTAGGTATGGTTCATAATTTTCTGGTTTTTTTTGCTCGTTATTCTCTTGAATTGTATTCACGAAACAGTGTGCAAAGGAGGAGAAGAGGCTATTGTAAATATTCCTTACCTGAGGGAAAATCATCCTTCTTCCTTGGAAACATTAGCATAATTGAGATGGTTCTGGCTTGACTGCAGTCAATGCTAGTTTTAGTAGGTCTGATCAGGACTTTGTGGAACTTAGGTCATGAGTGCCTGTGAAACCCCAGTGCTTACTCTGTGTTATGGCCAGCTTATTAATCAGATTTCAGGGGATAGATAACACATATTACTATAATTTATATAATATGTATTATTATATATTATATAATCAATAATTATACATTATATATTTAATTATACATTATATATTTAATTATTAATTATATTAAATTATTATATACACACATATACACATACACATATATATACACTATATATGATGGGACTTATTATGGGAATTGGCTCACATGGAGACCAAAACATCCCACAACATGCCTTTGGTAAGCTGAAGATCTGAGAAGGCCAGTGTTGTAATTTAAAGTTCTCAGAACCAGGAGCTCTGATGTGAGAGGGAAAAGTTAGATGCTCCAGCTCAGAGAGCTTCCTCTCAGAAGCAGAACCTTCTGTCCAGTGCCTTTTGCTCTAGTCAGGACCTTGATGGATTGGATGATGCCCACCCTCAGGGGTGTGGGTGGCTTTTTGGTCTTCCTCACTCCGTTGGTTGATTTAAATGCTACTCTCTTTGGAGAAGAGCATCACTAATGCACCCAGGGGCAGGGGGGATGTGTTACCAGCTATCTGGGCTTCCCTTAGAGCAGTCAAGGTGACACAGAAAATTAACTGACACATGTGACCCCCAGTCTTTGGAGTCAAGTAGCAGTTTCTGCTCTCCACCCTTCCCTGGTTCTGAACACTAGGAGATCCCTCTCTCTGCCTGTCCCTCTCCCAGTCTTGTGAGGCCTGGGCCTTGCACACAGGAAATTTCCCTGGGCCTGAAACACAGGGGAAAGGGGTAACTCTTTGGAGCTTTGCACCCTTTGTTGAAGCCCCAAGGCAAAACCTGTGGATCTTGTAGACACAGCCTTTGATTGGACTCCTCAGGATTTGAATCTCTAAAGGTAAATTATACCTAGCCCATCATTTATTAAAATGTAGCTAGCATGGGCTTGCCCTGTCTTTTGAGGTTCCTCTTCCACTCCTATGATTTCAGCTTAAAAGAATGGGGTGAGGGGCTTTTCTCTCCTGGCAAGGAGTTGGCCCTTCCTGGGATTTACTCCATCATGCTTCCTTGTATCCTCAACTCTATGATGTGCAGGAAAGAAGTGTGATTTTATAGCTTACCCATCTTTTTCCTGTTTAATGGTGACCATTTGTGATTCTGCCATCCTAATTGAAAACAAAGGGTTACAATTTTTTTTTTTCTGAAATAAGAAATTTGAGAGATGTGGGGTTTAACAATATCTAGCGATTTTATACCATGTCCCACAATTTTAATTAAACACACAATGTGGGACTGTTAAGATGTTTCCCTTTGGTCTCTCTTTTGTCATTCTTAAATATCTCTGTGATATTGAGCAACACGTATTTACTCTTATCTCACACAAGACTCAATCTCTTGTGATCCAGAGTCTGGATCACTATTTTTTTCTATTTTTACACTATAGTTTATCACCTAGGCCTTCCAGAATATTCCTGAAATTATAAAATAGTGGCCTTTGTGATCTGGAGGTTTCTAGATAGTTGCAGATATTAGCCAGAGTTCTATAAGTCTTCATTTGAAACTACAGTGGTCAGTATTCTCTTCTTTTAAGTTCCCATTTATGTGCTCATGAACCACTATAGGTTAAAAAGATAAAAAAGTGTGATCATTTAAATGATTCAAATTTAACCTGATCTTTGGTTGAAACACTCACTGTTTTTCAGTGAAGACCCAGCACATTGAAAACAATCAGACAGATTCTAGGTGTTCTGTGGCCTTAGAAGAGCTTTTCTTTTTCTGTTGTGTGTTTAAGAAACTCTCCACTAGAACTCCTCTGACAGCTTATCCACTGATGCATTTCCACATGACTGTTTAAAGAGTGGTTACTGCAATTAGTGTCGTCCTGGTACAGTTTGCAATTTGTGGGTAAGTCTGTTTGCCTCACAGAATGTGGTAGTTTGGAGTGTTATCCAAACAAATGTCAACGCATTTATATTTTAAGTTTTTTTTTCTTTTGGTTGGCCTTTGGAAAAGGCAACTTATTCAAATAATAACTTCCATTAATATGGAACTTTCCACAGTTATCCTTTCATTATTTGACCTTGGTAATCTTAAGCATTATAAGTCCACCTCCATATCCTTATATGATATCCACAGGTAATTTTAACCTGTGGACTATCTCAAATTTCAGCAGACAACTAAATACCTAGGAGCTAAATTCCAGAATATTTTCAATCAGGGGAATCCAAATGGAATGAGCTATTTTTGCCTACTCAAAACTCATCTCATATTAGGTCTGCATGAACAAACTGTTTAAATACTTATAGGCAACAGTACTCAATGTTTATTTCTGTAACAATAACAACAATTTCAGTGATAGAGTAAAAACATGGCTTGCGTATTACTCACAGCCAATGTAGGGAGGGTATGAGTCCCTCCTCTAAGTAGTACCTCAGGAAAGAGGCTGCTTCCTCTCATGCACTTTTCAGTCAATATCGTCTGGAATAAAGAAAAACAGCCTTAAGTACTCTTGGCCCCCTCTGTAGAGGATAGCTAAAGTGCTTTTCCTCTTATTCTACTGAAGACATCTAGGTGAGTTAGAAATTTAGAATAAAGAGAGAGATACTGAATCTTAAAGGAAGCTCCACAAGCCATTGAGATGTAGAAAGCACAGATGCAAACCTTGGTCCATGCTCACGGCCCATGTCCTTGTAAAATGAGGGACATGCCCAAGTGCATGGAAAACTGGCCTGACATTGTGCGGCTCCTCCCTGGCTCCGCCTCCACTCCAGCCCCTGGGACAGCCCTTCTGTAACTATCGCACCCACAGGCCAAGATGGTCTTCTCAAGCTTAAGATGGCCTGCATTCTCCCTTGAATTCTCCCTTCCTAAATAAACCTCTGCCTGTACCTTTGGCTGGTGCTCAAATTCTTCTTCATCACATGTGCCAAGAACTCTGCTGGCTGCTCTGAGTAGCTCTCCTCTCCTCTGGGAACTCCTTGGACCCTACTCCAGAGACATCTCTTCCCCTGTGACATAGGTACTTAGTAATGCTACTTGCAAAGGGAGCTTGTGAACTGAAGAGGAGAACAGAGATGTTAAGGAGTTTTTATAATATCAGACACAGACAGGTGGCCAAGGCCAAAGTGGAGGCCAGGCATCCCAGACTTTGGGGACCATGGAGCGCCTCACCTTGCCCCTGCACAGCAAGAATGCACTCAAGGGCAGCTAGTGCATGGTAAAATGTTTAAGTGTGACTATGTGTTTACTTATTTACTTGCTTGCTTACTTATTTATTTACTTGTATTTATTGTGGTGCTAGGAATCAAACCCCAGGCTCCAGATATGCCAGGCCAACACTCCACCAGTGAGCCACACTTCCAACCACTTTTTAAAAAACATGCAGACTGGGAAATTCAATGCGAGATATAAAAAGTAGTTTCTACGCTAAGCAAAACTACTAGACCATATAGATGAACTCACTATTTTAAAACTCGTTTATATGCTTTTCCAAAGATTTCACATGCATTTAAGCAGTGGTCATAGCACAGTCTTGTCAGATAACTCCACATTTTTTTTTCCTTTCATCATTATAATTCTTTAAAAAACTTGGCAAAAGGTTTACACAAGAAATCTTGTACCTACAATATAAAATAAAATCTCAATCTCACATATGCTGACTTTCAGCATACACTTGCATGATGGAGATCCACTGCCATGATTAATTATGTTTTAAAATTACTGATGGATGAGCAAAAAGTCATACAGGGCTGGAAATAATTTCAAAATTGATGTGAACTTTAGTTTAAATTGGATATTTTCCTGCATTCTAGAATACCAAACAGGGCACAATAGCATTTATTAAAACATTTTATTAACAATATAAATATGTACAAATATTAGAAAAGGTGAGAAACATAAAATCATCTTTATTTCCTTAATGTATCTAATATTGTCCATACATGTATTAAGAATATCGTGTTTATTGTTGTCAATATTCTTATTTGCTTTATAATTATATTAGAATTAAGTCAGTCACTATAATTGAAAGATGAAAAGTATATCTCATTTATAGTTATTTTAGTTAGATCATAAAAATAGAAATAAAGAAAACCATTTTCCATGTCAGTTTATATTAGTAGAGATGTCATTGAGAGAGTTATATGATATTTGTCTTTTCTATTAGACATTCATCAGTGCCTGATTTTCCTAATTTATTATTGTGGGAATATATTCTTTTGAATCGATGCATATATACAAGATTTATAATAATAATTTGTAACAAAACATTATATGATATAGTACCTTTAGGAGGTAATAAAAAATAAAAGATGATTGCACTATGTAGGTATCCACTATAACATAAAATAATAAATGCTGTAGAAAATGTTGAAATTTGTGAAAGTCAAAATACTTGTCAAAGTTAATTGCAGGCATCAGAAACACATGAAGCAAATAAAATCTGAAAGGAAGGCATAGGTCAATGGTGAGGAGGGTTTTGTGAGTTCTGGTTAAAAGGAAAACTTTCTAGCAAAAGCATTTAATATTCAGTCAACAGCATTGAAATCAGCTTGGAACTGGATCAGGTCTGGAGCACTGTTGTAGGACAGGAGTGGTGGGTCGGTCTAGAGTTAAGTCGGGGAGATCTAGAAATAAAGGATTTTCTCCAATAGTCACTGAGTGCCCTGCGTTCTGAGAGGCATGGGGTGGGGAGCGCAGCCATCTGACAACAGAGGCAAGTTTCCTGAGGCTCCTGTGCCAAGGTGAAGGGCTCGGAGAAGACAGACTGAAGGTCACTGAATAGGAGGTGAGAAGCTGTGACAGCCACATGTTGGGAATGGGAACAAGGACTTACGGAGTAGTGGTGCCAGTTGGTCAGAGCCTGAACTGGTGAGTTCAAAGGCCTGGACGTGGCCGCAAGCCCAGCAGTTCAAGCTACCAGGAAACCCAGGCGGCTAGGGCAGAGGAGGAGGAGGAGAGTGGCAGGGACTCTGGAGGATGCTGGTGAGAAGCTCGTGCTTTACTCCACCTGATACTGAAGACGATTTTTTAAAGAACAATGCGACCACCTTTACATTTTAAATCCTCTCTGGCTGCTGGGAGGGGAGCCAGGGAGTGTTCCATAGAAGGAAGGGGGCCATATAGGATGTGAAGAAAATGAGCCACCTGAGAAAGGTCCACTGTGTGGAGATGGTGCTGAGCTGACCACGAGGCAGAACCCGGAGGGACAGTCCAGGGTTCTAAAGAGCCTCCTCGGGATTCTCAGGGAAGTGCTCAGAAAACTGGAGTCACCTTGATTAAGTCGGAAGAAAATGAAACCCAGTAGGAAACAAAAAGCAAATAGAAAAGTAAACAACAAAAAATAAGCAGAACAGATGGAGACTCATTTGGCAAATTTCAAAAGATGCTAGAGAAGAGAGAGTAAGTACAGAATGTGGAGTTCAGGTAGGGGCAGGTCGGACCAGTACATGTGAGTTATGGTTTAGACATGAAATATCCCCCAAACGCTCATGTGTGAGTCAATCCAAGAAGGTTTAGAGGAGGAATGATTGGGTTATGGGACAGTAAACCAGTCAGTGAATTAGTCCCCTGATATGGATTAACGGGTTGGTAACTGTGGGCAGGTAGGGTGTGGATGAAGGAGGTGGGTCACTGGGACTGTGCCTTTGGAGCTTATACCTTATATCTGGTGAGTGGAGTCTCTCTCTGCTTCCTGGTCACATGTGCTGAGTTGCTTTCCTCTATCACATGATTCTACCATGAGGTTCTGTCTCATATCAGGTCCTGAGGAATGGAGTTGGTCTTCTATGGACTGAACCTCTGAAGCTGTGAGACCCCAAATAAACTTTTCCTCCTCTTATTGGTCTTTTGGTCAGAAAAGAAAAACAACAACAACAACAACCTTCTATAGGCTCAAGGTAAAGGGTGAGCCCACCAAGGTGGTGAATTTATGAGAATAAAAAATGTACATGGACTGATTGGTTATCTAACTTTATACTCTGCAGAGATGGGGTAAGAATAGCAAAGGAAGTTGAGAGAAAGAACAGAAATCACTAGAATTTGAGGATAAAATATGAGAAATGCATTATTAATTAGTTCAAATTCTGCTATAGATGGAAAGAAATGAGTTCTAGAATTGAGTACTATATTTAGCAATTTAGGTAACTGGTGACCTTAAGGAGCCCAATTCCAATGGAACAATGAGGAAGAAACCTGGTAGAACTTGTACTGTATGAGATTTGGAGATTCTTTTGATGGTGAGATTCAACACACTAGTGGATAAAAGGCAGAAGCCTCCTTCATTACTGATGACTCCAGTAGAGAGAAGCTTCCAGGCAGGGCCATGCAAGGGGCTGTACCCAGGGGCAGGATAGCAAGTTGGGGCAGTGGCAGCAGTATGGCAGGAGGGCAGGGTGGGCTGCGGGGTGGGGTGGGATGAAGTGTTATATATGGCCAGCAGGGCGGGGTTAGCGAGGTTCCCAGGACCCCTGTGGATTGGCTACTCTGAGGAACTTCACTGTACCTAGGTATCTGACACCTGATCCAGGGGTGACTTAGGTCTGATGCAGAATGGAGTTGGAAAGGGATCCCAGTAAAGAGGTGGATGGGAGGAAGTGATCAGCATTAGCCAGGGTCTCAACAATGGGTGACGACACATTTGAAAAGAGGGTATCAGATGCAAAAAGAATTGTTGATCAAAGGGTTAAAGACACTTTCATCTTGAATTTGAATAATGACAAAGGCAAAACGGATTTTGATACAAAAATCACACCGAATTATGTATGTAATTTTTATGTAATCATACGTTTTCATTTAGGTAAGAAGCTGTGAAGCAACTTATGATTTGGCAAGTTTTTCTCAAAATCCATTTTCCCCCTTTAAATGGATTGGCACATTATGGGGAGTAGATTTAAATGCCATGTTCTCTCCCAAGGTTTCAGATTAAACACTGAAGTGTTCCAGCTATAAATCTAAATATCCTTTCAAAGACTATTTCTTTCCAAATTCTCACACATCAAATTTTGAAGCTGCAACCCAACATGAGGGATGACGCCTGGCATGTTTCAATGCCAATCAAATGCTATCAGCCACCATCATGAGTCACTTTTTGTGCTAAGTAAGTGTCAAAACTGACGTGTCTTTGGCTTATGCTGAAAGGTTCCTAACATCTAATAGTTGTGAATTATAATATATCAAAAATCATGCTTACAAGCTAAAATGTTCAAAGAGTATTTCCTTTTAAATACAGTGTCTAACAGGTGTTGTTCAAAGTGACACTTGAGTACCACTTTTCGAGAGACTCCGTGGATTGTGGCATCTGGCAATATATTATTCTTAATTTCAATCTCTCAGTAGCATACTCGGAAAGTACCTGATTGACTGGCTTTAGATGAACACGGCCCTTGTGTCAAAATAAAAGTTCAGGCTGTAGAAAATTACAAAATTATGAAGCTCTCTATACAAAACTCTGATCTGTCTGGTTTTTTGCAATGCAAATAAAGAAAGCAATTTTGGTGTAATTCATCAGTGTTTGAAATCCCCTAGCACACCAGGAAAAGTGTTCTTTAATTGACTGGTAAATCATTCTATGATCAGTTTAGCAAATTGTTTTTCTCTTCTTTTTCTGGGCTGACTCTGGGGAACATGGGCTGTTTGGATGTTAACTATTGTTTGTCTTCTTTGTAACTGATCTGTAACCTCTGCATCAGGTAAACAAGTCCAACAGGGAAAACAGTCTGTCAAAGTGCGGGAATTCAGATGCTGTCGGAATTAAGTGTGCGTAGCATCCCACCCACGGAATCAAGTGTATGTAGCATCCCACCCAAGTATTATTGACTTTGAGGCTTCTTGTTAGCAACTGAAAGTTTCAAAGTTAGTCAAAGCTTACTTCCCTCCAGAGAGAGTCTAAAACAGAATGTTTGCAAATAACTAGGCCAAGGTAGACAGTCTTTCCTCAAAACCAACCTGAGGCTACACTATACCATAGAAAGAGTGAATCCAGTTAATTGTGTAAAATATGAGTTCAGTGTACTGATAAAACAGAGTTCAAAGAGCATATGTTTTAGGGTCTTCAAAATGGCAGTGTGTCATTTGGAAGCTGTGACTACAGTTAATGTTATTCTCAAGATCTCAATCCAGGTATGGCGTGAAGTTTACCTTCCACTCTCCTGCTTCCATGTCCATCTCCTGTGTCCATCCTCCTAGCAATCATTCACCGAAGCTTTTCCTGTGGTGCCTTTCTAGAATAACTGCTTTCCGCCCATTACACGTTAGTTCTGCTGCTTGGGTCCTCCACTACACGCAGCCTGTTTGAAGACTGTGGAAACTGCCAAGTCTTCCAGTCTTGAAGGATTTCCTCCTCGCAGGGTTCAGTCTTCAGGGATTTCAGTTTGGGCACGAAAGCTCTCAACTTGTTTAATGAAGCAACTTCCATTTGGCCTACCTGAGTGCAGTTCACGTCTGTTTGTGTTACTCTTTTCTCTTTCCTCAGGTTCAGTCGTGTTAGCATGCACTTAGCCATTTCCATATCATTGAAAATTAATTTGTAAAGCAACATTTGATACACTAGTACTGTGATTTAGAAAGAGGAACCAGGTCCAGTGTACCTTACTATGTGATAGTCCCAGCCCTCTGCGCACCTGTAATCTGTGTTTGCAGTCATTCTGTTTTACTAATTTTATACTCACCACTTGAAGAACCGCTCTGCTATGAGAGCTATTGGTATGAATGGAGAATTATAAAATTTTATTGTATTTTATTATTGCATTAACTTTCATGCCAATAAACATATTGAAAGGAAGCTCTCAGTGTTCAACATGTAACAAATTCCTGGCATAATGTTATTTGAAGCCTTCATTTAATGCATGACTAAACCTTGTTTCATAGACACAGTTGGTTTGAATGAGAACCAGCTCAGCTTTACTTATGATAACAAAAATTCTGTAATAAATGAGAGATGTTCAATTTACTATTTGTACTCCTATCTGTCATTGAGGTGGAAATAATAGGTTCATGTACAAAAACAGAAGAGGAAAAAGCTCACAGGGCTGTAGAAATGTTAGTGACATTAAAATGTATACTATTTTGATATTTTCAATAGATCATGCTAAATTGTTTTTATTTTTTTTTCTGCTTGACACAATTCACTAAAATGGGAGGGAGAGACTTCATGTGGTTCCGAGGCAGAGCTTTATTATGCAATATTTTCAATTGCTCTGAGATCACTGATCTCAGATCACTTTGATGGCTGGTCTTCTGTGGTGGTAATGAATGCAGTGCAATCAATGATTCATGTCCTAAATTTGAAAATCTTTACATTTCATAGGATTTAAAATTGATAGAAGCATAGAGATTTAATCATGCTGAACTCAATAATACTAATGAAAAAAAGAAAGTTGAATTCAAAGTGATACAGCCAATGATTCTGCATTAAAGTTGACCAAATGAATATCCATTCAGTTTTTATAAAATGTGTTCTTGGTAACTCCTCGTTTCAATACTCCATTAGAGACCATGTATTATTTTTAATTTGGAAGCACATCAATTAAAGAAACACTGTGGTGCATTCTGGGAGGTAGTTATAACTCCGAGGATTGTTTTGTTTTAGCAGAGAGGGAAAGTGCTTACACTCTATATTTCCTAGCTTTTCTCCTGTGTTAATTTGATCAGTCAATTTTCTGGAAGGTAGGATTTTCCAAGAGTTATGAGTAATAATCAAATGTCCCAGATTTTCACTTTCTGAGGAACACACATGATTTTCAAAATGACATCTTCATTCTTAGTGAGCAATGTGGTACAATGTGCTTTACCCTTCTTCAGAATATAGAAATTTTGTAAAGAAACAAAATAGACATTCCAAAAATCTAACCCCAACTCAGAAGAGATCACAGGAGCACTTCAAAGAAAAAAGGATTCTTTGCATTCATGACTTTTTCAGTCTCTGTAAATACTTAGCTAATAATAAGTATGGATATTTAAGAGGACAAATAACATCCTTTCCCCTTTTCTTCCCATCTGAATTCTTAGCAATTGGTATAGTGATGAGTCAGATGAGAGTCAAACTTAAGATTTTAGCTCTGTTAAAGCTAACAGTGCAGGATGTGGCTTGAATTTGATGAGGTCACTCAGACATTCTGATAATTCTTCCACTGAATTAAACTCATTCACCTAGTCATAGGACAGTGGCTGCAGGGAGTTGCCTGTCCCCCCACGAGACAGCTGAAAGTCTTCATGGGCTGAGTTCATCTTGGCACCAGGAGTGTGGCTCATCCATATGGCTCTATTCATTCTCTACCCTCACCTACCAGAGAACTGAGGGTCCCGCTGTAAGTGAGGGCACTCCAAATGTGCAATGGAGTGGTAGAGGGTACTGCCATGGAACCCTCACTTATCTTCTCTCCAAAGCACAAGGCAAGGGGTCAGAAGCTCTCCAGACAAGGCCTTCCTAGGCTCTCATCATGAGCATGTTGCCATATTCCCTGGGACCAGCCAATTATCAGCCCCTTCTCCCTGCTTCAAAGCCACCCTTCTATCTGGCTTTGGGATCCAGATTTCTTCATTGTCAGATGAAGTAGGCTCTGTCCAGGGTTTGGCAGGGTGAGACTGTGGAAGGAAGAGGACAGGGAAATGCTTCTGGCCATTGTTTACTGCTGATTCTTCTCCCTGTAAGAATTACCAAGTGGTGCTTCTCCATGGCAGCAGCAGAGGTCCAGCTTAGAAGCACCTAAACCCATTGTGTGTTTTTTCCAACACTTGAGGAGCTAACAAAGCTAGAGCCCCAGATGATTAGACTCTGGCCTTTCCCCCTCAGGTCTGTGTCGCACACCTGTAGCACCTGCTCCTTTTCAGATCCACCCACCTGGGCTGCACTGCACTCTTTGGAGGTCAGATGGTAGGTCCCCTGCTGCTGCCATCTTCCCAGTCACAACATTTCTCCAGGAGTGACCACTGATGTCCATCTTACTCTCATCATGTTGCTTTATATTCTCTTTTCTCCTTTCCAATCGTCTAGTAGATAGCTCTCAATAGGCTAGCGATGACTCATGAAGTTAAATTTTCTCATTGAAGTGGAGTAGTTAGTATCATTAGTGACAACTTCTTGGTTACTGACTGTTACTTTTGCCTCGTTGAAAATATTTTTGAACACTGAGGAGCGCTATCATGACCTCACAGTTTTCTTTCCTCTTGGACTCATGTCTTGGGTGAGCATATTGAAAATTCCAGAGAACTTCCTTCTTACTTATTTATATTTTCCTTTATATGAAACATCCAGAATGTCAGACATCTTCCAGGTTGGAAGATCCTTGTGGAGAAGTTTTGAAATGCCTCAACCATTCTGTGAAACATACAGAATACTGCCTCACCTGAGGATTCATGGGAGCAGACACTGACTGTAGTTCAGTGTGAGCCTTTGGTATCAATACTTGTACAGAGAAAGGGTAGGCAGTGGAAGAAGATGAGATGTGGTATGAATCCTTTGATACCTTGGTCAACACATCATGAGCCTTAAAGATAAAATGGCCCATTAAAATTGCCCTAAAATGGGCCTCTGTTTTCTTCAGACTTGGGATATTCTATGAGGGGTGTGGTCTTGTTCAAGTCCTGTCTTTGTGCTTCAGGCAATGCTGGAAGGGGCTGAGAGCTGGCGGTAACTTGAGGTCAATTGAAGGAAGGGTGAGTGGACCAGGAGGTAGAAGTACCCAGAGCAGGAAGTGGCACATGTGGAGCATAGTTCTGGGAGTTCACTCCCTTGTGGCTTGAAGGTTAGTGTGGGTTGAAGAGGATGAGGTGGTGAATGCTCAGATACTAAATATGGCCACTGAATTAGGTGCAAATCCCTAAAACAGGGTGGGAGGAAGAGGAAGAGGGAGTTTGAAGGAGGCTGATCAGCCTTCGGTTGTGGCTGTAAGGCAAGGTCAGGGAAATGGGAACCCAGGGGTGGTAGAGGGAACTGTGCATACCTTCAATCCATGCTGTCCCTGGAAATGAAATTAGGGAGGGAGGGGAAGGTTGGGACCCTGAAATAAATCCCAGTGTAAATACATGTTAGATATTTGGATGTTGCAGTCTAGAAATCAAATACAACTTTATATATACCTGAGAGGTTCCACCATGTAGATCAAGGTTGAAGCCATACAAAAACAAGAGCAGAAGAGCACTCCTGATGGGTGGCTGTGCGTCCCTCTTTACTCATTTGACAATGCTGTTGGGAAAACTATTTCATATTTTTCTCTGAAAACAAGCAATGTACTTACCATAAACATTTTATTTTATTTTGGGGGGACTGGTGGGAGGAGACTGGGAGCTAAAAACCCTGACATCTGGCGCCCAAACACGGACACAAAGAAAGTGTCGGCAAGCCAAGCCAAGCGAGTTTCGAGGTAAGGGTATCCCTGGAAAGATGGGGCAATCTCACACTAAGCATGCTGAGGGGAGGAGGAGGGAGAAGCTTGCAAGAGGGAGCCAAGCCAGGAGCCAAGCCAGCCATCTGGAGGCCCGCCCCGTGCCCAGCTGGCAGGGGACATCTATGACCCCCTACCCGGCCCACTCCGCCCTCGGGCATTGAGCCACCTGGGACCGCACAGAAGAATCGGTGAAGAAGAGGGAGATTACAAAGCCTGTTTCTCTCCTGGCCCCACACCTCCCGGAACACATGGTAGACAGCCAGGACGGGGAGCGGCCTCCACCATATTGTCTCCCCTCCCTCCAGGGAAATTCTCTGCCATCTTGTACAAACCCGGAAAGGCCGGTTAAGCCCAATTAGCCCTGCGCCCAAACCATCCTCCAGGGTCTAGCCCACCAACAGTGCACCACCCAAGTTCCAATCTGCCTTAGATGTGTGGAGGTAACTTTAGCTAAATTTTAGCCTGCTCTCCCTCTTTCTTTTCTCAAAACCCTGTCCTCATTGTTAAATTGGCATTAATTGGCTTTGAGGACAGGAACTGAACTTTCAGATACAAATTTTGTCACCCCCAGGACCCCCACTCCACTTTCTTGGGGAAACCTACTACTGAAAAGTTAGGAGATATGGAGCGTGCCTGGTGCCTGGGGTGGGACCAAACCAGAGGAGCTAATCCTGTAAGTAAAAGGGGAACTCCCTCCTTCCTTCCCTGCACTGTAAGAATTACTCCACCTCTGTCTAGCAGTAATATGTTGATGTTATAGATTGCTTCTTGGGAATGACCTTGGCTGAATGTGGATCTAAAAGATGATGTTTTATTGTAACAATCCATTATCTGAATGGGTTTTTGAAACTTTGCACAATCTTGCAGTTAAAAGTTGGGTTTAGGTAATTGTTTAGTTTATGATTTCAGATAATTCATGCCAGAGAACTTAAATACATAGGATGGGAATCTAAAGAACTGTACTTCCAAGTTGGCAGGTAACTCCCAATCATTCAGTTTTTTCATCCATTTTTGAATCAGGTAGCCTGGGAAGATTTCACTAGGTGTACCAGTGCATTATTAATTTGGGCAAGGATAGTAATCTGTTCCCCTCAGTGGGTAGGATTTAGGAAAGGAAAGTGTTGGATCCGGATGTTGGTCTGGCTTATTGAAATGACATGGAATAGCAACAGTCTTGGAAATGTTTAAAGCTTAATTTTGGATATAGATGGTAGTGTGTGGTTCTCTTTTGGAATTTTTCAGGTGATTTAATGTAACTTAATACTACTTTAGGAACTTCAGAACAAAGGAATGGCTTAATGATCCTTAAATCCTTAAAGGGATTTCTTCTGATGGTAGCTTTTATATTATCAAGTAAGATCCTATTTTCAGTTTTGTGTGAGCAAGTTTTTCTAGTGTAGGAAAATTTTTTTCTTTGGCAAAACAAGATGTAAAGATATGAAATTTTGTAAATTGGATCTTAACCTTGTATCATAATTTTCAACATCCAAACCTGAGGATTATGCTCAGAATAGCAGTTTTCCCTGCTCCTTCCAGACCTCAGCCAGAACTTAAGTTGAAATGCAAATGGAAGAAACCTGCGAGCTCAGTAGGAGACTGATCTGAGGCTTAAGAAAAAAAAAGCGGGGGTGGGGGGGTAAAGTTATCTTTTTACCTGTACTCAAACAAGACTAAACCAGAAAAAGTAAATTGTATGGTACTTTCTAATTACCGACCAGTCATTTTTTCTAGGGCTCTTGCTTTTTCTTAGATTCTGTGTTTTTAGAGTTCATGATTTTGATCCTACCGACCTAGGTTAATGTTTTTCTGATGAGTTCTATTTTTGATCAACTGTGGAGTTGTTAAACATTGCAAGGGAGATTTCACCTGTGAAAAGCTACAAGGCCTTTACTATTGTGTTATGTGTGCACACTTGTGTTAAGTGTTATATGTCTGTATGTGCGTATGTCCATATGTCATTCACATGATATGAAGATTGGCAGATATATGAGGATTGGTCATGAAAAGTTAAAAAAAAAAAGAATGGAACCAAATATCTTTTATTCATGTGATTTAAACAGTTCAATTTAAGTTGGATAAACAGATGAAAATAAAGATGTAAAAAGAAGGTCTGTGTCAGTTTGTTCTTACAATCAGTCATATGTTAAAAGGAAAGAGATTCCTTGAAACATCAGTTTACCCATAACATTGTGTTTTATTAAGTTTTGTTCCTTGTTTCTAGAGCAAGTAATCTTAAAGAAATTAAACAGCTGGTCAAACAAGAACTGTTATTTTAGAATATTGAGCTACGTTATTTCTTTAAAAGCTAAATTTGGTTAATATAAAAACATCAATGTAATTGTGGTACTATTAATGTGTTCATATCTTCCAGGTATAGAAGTGTGTAAGGTGGAAGCTTTGAAAGAGCATTATATCAATCTGGTGTTCTAAAGCTGTATGGTAATTTTAGGCTTAAAAGAAAAACATATTGGAGATTTGTTTATATCATTTGATGTTCTATGGCTGGACCTGTTATCGGTGGGATGTGTAAAGTTTTGTGTTGCTTTTTGCACTGAGGTGTGATTCTTTGATTGTGAAAATGAAAAGACCATTCTGGATGCTTTGCCTGGTTGTGACCACACCCTCATCGTCTCCCTCTTGGCATTCATTGTGGCCACAGGGATGGGAACTGGACTTGCTGGCCTCAGTGCACTATGTTGTCAGCACCACTGCCCCAGGAGGAGGACTAGGTCTGTTCCTACAGGAGGAGTGCTGTTTCTCCTGGGCTCCTCCAGTTTCTCAAGGATTGAGTCAGAGCTGTTCAACTGATGGTGGTCCGGCAGCAACATGCCGTCTTACAAGATACTGACTGTGAACCCTATGAGGGTGGCCACGGCCCCTACTGGGATGTGCAGATGTAAGCCAGGGGCAGAGCCATCTCCCGTCCTTGAGGCTTCCCATGGGGCCTGATCAGGCCCTGCAGGTAGGATTGCCTGAAGAGCTAGAGTGATAGTCAATGACGGGTAAGGTCCCCAGAGGGGGACAACCTAAGACAGGCACACTCTCGAGTAAGGCAAACACCTGCTAATAAAACGAAAAGGGGGAGATGTAGGGCATGACTTGCTGTCTGCTTCCCAGTCTTGGGGCCACACCTGTGGCTGGGATGGCTCCTGGCCATCAGCCAGGAGGCCGTGCTGTGGGCGGTGACTGAAAAGGCGGAGCACCTCCAGGATAGGTCCAGGACTCTTCCACCCTCCTGGACAGCTCGTGCCTTCCCTTATGGACTATGGGATGGCTGTACACGTGAACTCGCTCCACCCCTCTGACCTTTATCCTGATTGGCTCCTGTGCAGTATATAAGCTGTGTGTACTTCCTCAATAAAGGAGATCCTGCTTGGACTTGTCTCCCTGGTGCGTCTGATTGTCCTCAGGTGAGGGAGGACTGGGTGTGGGCCACTAGTCAACCTTTACCTTTCTTGGCTCGTCCTGGTTGGGGTATGCTTTCCCCGATTCTCCCGCCAGTCGGGAGGAGACGAGGGGCTAAAAACCCCGACAGTGGAATGTGGTGAGATGAGGGTAGGCATGAGAGAAGTGCACAAATCAGACATTTATATTCTTGTTAAATTTATTTTCATTCAATTCAATTTGTCTATCCATTTTGTCAAAATATTTTTGAGCTTGAATTTTTGTCATCTAGGATTTTCACACTCTCCCCGGGCCTGTCAAACCTAAGTTTGATGTGCCCATTATTCATTTCTCATCAAAATGTCTTACACAGAAAAGAAACGGATGTCAGAAAACTTCAGTTTTGACATTCATTTATTATTATTATTAATGATAAATGTTCAAATTGAAAATAATATTTGTTACTCACCAAACCACTTTCTTTCATCCAATACATACATGTGCAGAGAAAGGGTACACATGACTTGTTGAGATGTAACTGCACACTATATTCCTCACTCTGAACTGAGATTGATCTGGAAATGGGATGTGGTTTTTCTTGTGAAAATACACTGAACCCGATATAAGGACATTACCGGAGGGCTCCCTGTCTATCTCTGCATTGTTCTAGAAAAGTCATGTACTCATTCATTATGCAAAATATACTGAATCTACACACATGCACATATACAAATGCATACAAAATATGTTCTTATTGATAACAATAAAAAATGGGGAAGAGTAAACAATTTTTAGAGCTGCAGTCATTATAATGCAAACAAAAAAAGACCAATTACAGTAAAAATCGAAAGTCAGAAAACTGTTTACATCTAGGAAGGAGAGAGGAAGAAAGGGATGTTATATGCTGGCATATTTCCTTCATAATCATCAGTCAAACACTGTGGCTGCTGGTTTTGCACACATAAGCACACATAAATTCACAATGTGTAAAAATACCAAATTGTAAGCTTTAAAATTTATGCAAGTCTATGGGGGAAACAAAATGATAAGTTGTAAAACTGATAGTTCAAATCATTAGTATATTTATTTAGAATTCATTTTTAAAAGTATACATTTTTCCAATTATTATAATTTTAAAGATGACTTTTCCTATTCTATTTTAAAATACATATTTAGAATTCAGGGGAAATATGTGTATATTTTATTCAGCTACATTTAAATATTCGTAGAATATTTATTATATTTATATTTTATTTTACAAAGGGTGTATAAGATCTCACTGTTTTCACTGTAGGAGTCTACATTGTTCTATCTAAAACTAATACTCTGTGGTAGAAATACAAATACTAATATCTTCTGGTAACAAATATAATGAATTATGATATGGCCCAATTTCCATGCAAGTAAAAATATAATAGAAAGCATCCTAGTCTGAGTTCTAAGTTTAAAATATCTTCACATGTCTTGACATATCATCACTTAACATGCATTGATGTTGAGAATCTAGTATTAATAGGTAGACTAGATATGTTGGTAAGTTAGAAAAATTATAATATTCTTGTGATTTTTTGGAAACTGCATCTTTTTTACTTTTATTTATTTTTTCTTTTTATATAAGCATGATGGTAGAGTATATTTTGACACACTTTTCATGCATGGAGTGTAACTTCCCATTCTTGTGGTCATACACGATGTGGAGTTTCACTGCTGCATCCTTATCTCACTGATGCATTTGGGACCATAACTCCTACCTACAGAGCTGCTGTGAGTCATGAGCCTGGAGAACTGTCAAACTTTTCCCACCACACATACGAGGCTCTCCCTGAGAAGTGACTCCCAGAAATTGCACATGACTTTCACCCCTTCTTCTTTCAGGTTCCCCTTAATGCAACCTGAGAACAGCCATCCTGCACCATGCACAGATAACCCCCCCCACCCCCGTCTCTTCTGTGTATTGTTAGCAGAACCTCAGCATCAGAATCCAGGTGGCATTTCTGTTCCACTGGATGTCTCAGCCTTCTATTTTCCAGTTGATTTGCAAAGTAAGAAAACTGTCCTTGTCTTGAAAAATAATTACAACTGTGAGCAGCCTTCAGGAGCATGGGTTTAAGCAAGGCCCTTGCCATTTACTTCCTGGGGTAACTCCTCTATGGAGGGGTAAGTGGAGAGATGGGATTAAAAGCGAGACCTAGTCCTCAGTTCCGCTGACTCCTAACCCTAAACTCCTACACATAGTACATTTTCTAACTGCAAAATAAACACAACACAAAAAGCACACATCTGCAAAGATTTCCCTTACATTTCATTTTATTTTTTTTTGCTTTTTTTCAAATGCACATTTACTAATTTGTTATAATTGGCATTTAGTAATTGTTCACCTTTATGGGGTATAATGTGATAATTTAGTATATGTATACATTTAGAAAGATTAAATTAAGTAATTAACATTTTCATCCCCTGAACTACTTATCAATTTTGAAGTAAGGATACTTGAAATCTAGTCTTTAAGTAATATTGATATATATGATGTGTTATTATTACCTAGATCTTCAGGCTGTGCAATAGACCACTAAAACTCATTTCTCCAGTCTAACTGAAACTTTGTTCTTTGACCAGTGACCTCCATTTCCTGTCCTCTCCCAGCCAGCCTGTGGCAACCACCCTTCCACTCTGCCTCCCTGAGTCTGTTCTGCTTTTTAGTTTAAAGGAGCACATGGCTTTCATGTATCTAAGTGACCAGGCAATACTTCTATTCTTTGATAATCTGTAAGTGCTCACATTAATAAAGTGATTTTTAAATCTCCTTAGTATGGGAAAATGTGATATTACTCTTGATAGTCCCACCTCTATTTATACGTTTAATATGACCAACTACTGAATTCAGCCAATGTTTTGTAAATAACAGCTGTAATTTAACTTTGGAATGTAGAGGTCAGAAATTTCCCTAAGTAATCTTCTGTTAAGTGTTAGTTTGATGTATATGATTTCTTCCATTGAATGAACTTGTTAAAGAATTCTAACACTTCCCTTTGTAACAAATTTTAAGTGAAAATTTCATGCTTTCTGGCTATATGGTTTCAATATTTATGTATTGACTTGCCTCATCTCACCACAGTACTGAAAAAGAAAAACCCACAGAGAGACAGAGGCAGTGACAGAAACAAAGGGAGAGAAGAGAGTGACTACTGTTAACACACAGTAATTGACAGGAAGTTCGCTGGACAGTGTTACCTTCAGCAGGACACAGAACCTACGGTTGCCAGCCTTTGGCAAACCATTCAGGAAATGTCTAGTTATGATATGACCTGTTTTTGTCTTTACACGTATTACTCTACCCTTTGAATTTTTTAAAATTAACTTATTTACAATATATTCATGCAAATGATGCAATATTTTAAAATCATCTACCATATTCTCTGGGAGAACAATGGATGGATGGATAGATACATGGATAAATGCAAAGGTGATAGGTATAGATAAGATACAGATATGGAGAGATACATGGATAGACTTAATTAAATGATAGATATAAATATTGATAGACACATAGATACATAGACACATAGACATACTTAACAAATATGTGAATGATGACACCTTGCTTGTTATTAATAGATAGGACCATAATATTCATATCCTGCATCCTGAATTTGCTTCCTGTTTGACTGACCGCAGAAAATCAATAAACCATTCTGTGGGTATTATGTGTATAGTAAAAGTCAAGTAATGTGGAAGACCAAGCCTGTGGGCTTTAACTCATCAAGAACAAGCATGCCAGGCATATTTTACAATTTTTGGAATCATCAGCTGTTCAGTCTCATAGAACCAGGATCAGGTGAAGCAACATTCTCTCCTGGTCGAGGCAGGAGCCTGTCTTGTCCTGTCACCACCCACTGCATTCTGGGTACTCCGTCATGGCCCTCCTCTGAGAACTTACCCAGTAATTGCAACACATTTAATAAAGTACTTAAAACGTGCTTTAACAGTTCTCAGTAGCTAAGAAGTCATGCTTCTGTTTACTGTGGGAAGAAACACATCAAAAGATCATTTATGGGGAATGTGGGCATGGCGCTGTACTCGGAATTTTTATTGCATATACAAGTTGATACATCCACAGTCTTTCTAATACACCTCTCCTTTCTCCTCGAAACACTTCCTGACCCTGGCTGTTGGCATGCTTCTCATTTTCCTCCCTCATCCTTGGCTGTTCCCCACTGAGTTTCCCTCAGTGCACACCCTTCCCATATTGCAGTGTTGCTGGGCTCAGTGGTCTCACCCATCTTGACCATCCGGGGGAAGTCATGCAGTCTGAAACTTTCAAATTTCTACACCAAGCATCCAGAGTTTCCACCTGCAGCCTGCACCATCTGATGTGATTAGACTCATCTACCAGTTGAGTTGGCACTTCTTTTTAATTGTTATACTTTGAGCACTTCATCTTCCTGAGACTCCAGAATCTCTGCTTTCCAGAACCTTTCCTATTTCCTTAAGTGGTGCCTCATTCCTGTTTCTGAGCCCTAAACTAAGGATCATTCATGTCTCATGTCTTCCTTAACATTTCCTCAGCCAGTTTGCTTAAAGAGGTGTCCACGACCGGCCAGTTGAACCTCACTCCTCAATGTCGGCTCTGAGCCAAGCAAGCATCATTTAAAGTCTGATTACTGTGCGGTCACAGGCCTGGTCTTACAGTTTCTGCTTTTAACTTCTTTCATGTTCCTCACAGAAAAGCTCACGTGTTCTTTTTAAAACAGGAGTGATTCAGTGGGACGGGTCTCCTCCTGAAGTCTTCATGAATTTTCCACTTCTCTCAGAGTAAGTCAAGAATCTGTACCGTGCTATACAACTTGGTGGCCAGTAGTTACATGTGACTCCTGCCTGAGTCCCTAAGATGCATCTAATCCAAACTGAAATGTTTAAAAACTTAGTAAAATGAGCAAAGAAGAAATTACAGTATTATTCATAACTTTGACACTGACTATCTGCTAAAATTATTTTATTTTTGCTACCTTAAGCTCAGTGAAATATATTATTAAAACAACGTAAGGTGATCTTCTCTGCTTGTTAATGTAACCATCCGGCCCTGCTGGACTCAGCCCAGGTCACCAGCATGTCTATCAGCTGTGCTGCTCTGCACGTTGTTCCCCATGCTCATGCCGGCCGCCTCCTGTCACCTGGCCCTGCTTGCTCTGCTCTGACCACTCTGGCTGTGCTGCTGTCTGGTCCCTGCAACCTGCTATTCACAGCCTTTGAACCCCCTGGTCAAGCCTCTTCCTTTCGCAGTATTCCCTTCCCTCCATGTGTTCATCATGAATCCTGCTCAGACCTTCAGATGTTTGTTCAAATATCACTCCTCAGGGAAGGCCTGCAAGGCCAGCTTATTTAAAACTGCATTCTCCATTATTAATAATGATTATCTTTATTATATGAAAATAATTTACAGAGATGGTTCTTCTGCACTGATACATAAAGAGAGAAGACTGAGAATGTGGACTCAAATTCAAAATAGCAGGCTTTCTCTAAGAAGAATGTCCTCATCTTAATTATTTAATATTAAGGATTTCTCCCTGAAAATTAATAATTATTAACGTGTATGTGCATTTCTCAGTTTCAACACTAGAGCTATGTTAGCCTGGATGCTTCTGTGTTGGAGGCTCCTCTGCCCCTTGCAGAGGTACAGCAGCATCCCAGTCCTCCACCCTCTGGAGCTGGTAGCACCCTCTACACACACACACACACACACACACACCACATTTACATTTGAATGAATTGAAGGTTTACATGGTCCTTTGGCCTAAATACTTTAAGATAAAGATCCTAAGAAAAAAAACATTCTCCTACATAACAATATGATGATCCAGTTTCAATTCAGAACCCTTAAATAGCATCAAGGGTACACTTTCAAATTTTACCCACTGTCCCCAGTTAATTTCTTCTTTTCCTGATGCAAGACCCAACAGGAATTATGCTTTCTTGTAATAATTCTTGAATCTCTTAATTTACAAAGTTCCCTCCTTCTGTTTCAGCTATTGAATTTTAGTAGGCATACTAATAAGATAAATGGTTTCCAAAGATAACAGAATAATTATATGTGACAGGGATAGAAACTTCCTGGCAAGATGAAAAAATTCTCAATATTCTGGAACTTTTGAATTCCAGTAGACCAAGAACAAACTGTGAGATTTTGATGCATTGCTTAAGGTGAAAAATTTACTGTAGTTTCAGTGGTAATCATCAAAGATTATTTAAAATGAAGTTTTGTGATACTTTTAATGAAAAATATTAATCATTTAAAAGTAAATATATGGTTATTTACATATTAATCGATAAAAAGAAGATCCAAAATATATTTTTAAGCATAAAAATTAGGTTGCATTTAAAAAGTAATGCCCAACACTGTCTTATTTTATTCTCTGAGTTTCTATTTAGTATGTTTTGGGAACCATAGACATGTTTTATTTATTATGTTTTATAATAATAAACTAATTTCATGTAATATTGACTGCTAAAGATAAATATGAGATTAATGGTAGATGACCTTAAGGACTTTCAGTCTTGGGAATCTAAAGCTTTATGAACTTAAAGTGGAATTTTCCTTATATAATTTTAATCATTATAAAATATCATCTTTCTCATAGCTATTTTTGTTAGTATAGAAAGCAAGGTAACCCAATTAAATTCTTGAGATGTTTATGGCTAAAGCTAGTTCTTTAAAATAAATTAGAAAACTATAAAAGTCTATTTTTTAGAAATTTTTAATGAATACTAGGCATTAAGTGTTTCACATGCATATAAGCTGAATCAAGTTGCACATAATAGAAAAAATCCTGACCTCTAAGAAATACCCCAGTTCTACTGGACAGATGCTGCTGTAGGGACTGGACAGTCATAATTTAGGATTGATTGTGATAAATCACCAACAGAATTTTGGCTTTTAGCCTTAAAGTTTTTTACCTTACTTTTTAAATGTGAAATGTATTCTTAGATTTCAGTGTACTCATCTTTACAAGCTATCATCATTTGCCCAAATATTCCTTGGAAATTAACATCTTTTTAATGCATGACTAATAAAGCATACATGAACAACGCATCATCAGAAACAGTGTCAAATGTTACTGCATAATTATATACTTTTGAGCATGGGCTCTAATGAGGTCAAAATGGAAACAAAGAAAACACAGTAAATGAGCACTTAGAGGCTCTTTATCTGTGCTTCAAATAAATCCTCTAAATATACTTTTGAAACAATGATCAGAAAACTATTGAGCATATTCCATGCTGAAAAAGATGAATTGAAGTATTAGTATGTTCTAATTTATGAAAAGAAAAGACTTCTAAAAAGGATTTAAGAGAAAATTAATGAAGCAATATCCTTACAAATTCCCAATTTATAAGATAAAGAAGGAAAGAGCTCTTTCAGACACTCCTCCCTATTGTTATTGAAATTATTTCATATAAAGTTGTTATTATTCTCATCAAGTTGATTTATTTGTATTTGCATAAGAGCAAATACAAAAGTCATTCTATAATGTAAGAAGTAGTGTAAGTAGAACAATAAGCCATTTTAAAAGACAAGTGTGATCACAAAATAACATGAACTTGGAAATTGTTACAGCTTCTTCAACTTAAGCCCCATTAGGTTTCAGAAATAGTTCCTGAGTAGTCCCAAAAATTTGAAAAAAGGCAGTTCTTAACAGTAACGATAGGATCACATATGTATGATAACATGATATTCAGAGTGGAGATAGCAAGAAAAGTAAATATTGTGTATATTTCTCATAATATTCATATGCAGGTATGTGCTTCTTATGAAAATACCTTTATTTTATTTGTGGTGCAGGGGATCTAACCCAGTGCCTCACACATGCTAGGCAAGCGCTCTGCCACTGAGCCACAACCCTGTCCTAAACCTTATTCTTGTAAGATAAATGCACATATGTTGTAGAAAGTTGAATAATCGTGGTAGCAGTTTTAATGATGAACATAAAACTCATAATAGCTTAGCTATAATAAAAAAATTACTGTTGATTCCCCATTTTGGGGATAGCTTGTTTACATTGTGAACATATTTCATATTTCTATTCCTTGGACACATGTCCTATGAAGATCTGTGTAAAATTTATAGTATTTTCTATTTTTATCTCCACTAAAATAAAAAAAATTCAAGTATAAAGATATACAACTTCCCTTTCAGTATATGTACACCTATATATCTTCATAGAGCAAAGGAAGTCACAGAAAACCTCTGGTAAAATTTAGGAAAAGAACTTGCTTTGTGTCAGATGGAAAAGATTTCATATCTGCAAGATTAAATTTGGCACCTTTGCAATAAAACAACTAGAAAAAAGCAACAGTTTTTTACAAAATGCAAAAAGATTTACCTGAGAGTATATGAATTACTATGCAGGAGCATGAAGAAAAATATATATTTCAGTTAAAAACTATTGAAAGTAAATAGGAAAAATGGCCGTCTCAGATTAAAAATTAATAATAAAAATGGCATGTTAAAAAGCAGCTTATTGTAAAAAAATGACAGGTCATTTCTGAGTGTTATTAATTAGATAATGGTGGTGAATATATTCATTCTTGTAATAGTGATAATAGTAAAAATTACATGGTGATAAAGAAGAAAGCATTGGAGAAGGCAATATTCTTAGGCTTAGATTTTTGAAAAGTAGATCTAAACATTTTCACTTTATCCTGGTCACTAATTTTCATAATTTCTGGATCTGTGCATAATCAACTCACCAGGTATTCAAATATACTGCTGATGCCACCTACAAGGAAATCTAAGATCACCAAGTTGTCACATTGCTATTGGCACCACTGAATAATTCAATACCAACATAACAAGGAACAATAATCTGTCCTGTGTTTCTGTATGATGATCCAGGTTGGTAATTCATCTCTAATAATCAAAGTAAGTAACTTTACTTTATAGAATTTTTTAAAAATGTATCTTCTGCTTTTGCTTCATTTATGTCAGGAAAAAGAGAGAAAGAATGGGGTAGCTGGGGATTAAGGTAGAGGCTCAAGATATATTAAGAAGTGAATGTTCTGTGTCATTCAGTTCCGGCAGACAGCCGAGGATTTGAGATGGAGAATTTGATGCCAATTTACTGTTATAGAAGCTGGAAGGTAAAAGAAAGTAGCTTAGACAGAAGATGACAGTATTCTTAGATGTCATCACAACTATTTTTTCCTGTTTCCATGGTTTATTTTTATTTTAGTCTAGGTTTAAGTTTAGAGATGAGGAGGAAAAGGAAGTGACATCATAGCAAACTTTGTTACCCTGTCATTATAAAGGGACTTTCCAGAAAGCAAAACAATTTTTTGAGGTAGTATTTAGAACTCTGAGAATGATTTGTTACTTCATTCCCCACCCTTCATGATGATTTTCATTTTCTAAGTAAGGGTTATGATCATATGTGTGTAGAGGCAGTGTTTACAGGACGCATGTGGGAAAACGTGCCAATAAATATCCAAGAAGATATTCCAGTAAACCAACCGTAGTCATCACACCTTGACTCATGCAGTGGCTTCGTAACGTTCATATGTACCCTAGGATTTCATCAACATTTATTTCTTGTAGGAAACCTGTATAGTTCTAGAGTGTAAGAAGAACATTTGGGATGAAAATATGTTATTCAAGACTTGAAGTTGAAACAAATTTTTTTAAAAATATGTTTTTTTTCCCTCATGGGGTTTGACATTGAACTAGTTTGGTAAAGATGACACTGCCTTGCTTACATGACAGAAATCAATGTCTCACAGTTTTAGAGGCTAGAGGTATGAGATCAAGATGTGGGAATGTTGCTCCTTCTGAGAGCTGTGAGGGCACATCTGCCCAGGTCCCTGCCCCAGCTCCTGGCGGCATATGGCCACAGCCTGAGTCTTGGGCTTCCTTCTCTCTGGTCAGTCACCCTGATCCCTGCCTCACATTCACAGGGTTTTCTCCTATGGGTGGGTCTGTGTGTTCCTATTTCCTTTTTCTCCCCGTAAGAGCTCAGTCCTGCAGGAGTAAAGCCCTCCCTGATGACCCCGGCCTAGCTCCATCATGCGCACTCTCAGATTAGGACTTCGCCATATCTGGGGAGACACAAGTCAACTCGTCCAGGTATTAAGGTACCAAAGGTTCTTACTCAGCCTTATTAACTCTCTAGACCAGCACTTTTAGGATTCCTCTCTGCCCTTTCCACTAAGTAATAAGTTCATTATAAAAATAAACTTAAAACAACAGTAGCCAAACCCAAGATAGGATAGTCATTTCTCCGGAGCAGAGGAGGAAGCGTACCCATGAAGTGGTGAGGGCAGAGACTGGGAACTGGCCCAACTCTTAAGTCAGGATTTAACATCAGAGTAGATAAAGCTGAGGAAATAATGTTTCAGATGGTGAGGTTCATGATATTACCTTACATAAAACAAATTTAGTATAATAGCAGAGAGATTTAAATTTTTATGTTTAATTAACATCATAGATTACCTTTACTATGTTATATAAAATAATGAAATTACTTAGTAAATTAAATGTATATGCTGCAAATTATATGATGAAGTCAGAAAGAGGCGGTCCCATATGCATATTCTGCTATTTCAGAGTAAACTGAGATTAATAGTGGATAAAATGTTCTAAAATTAGTCAAATGCATGATCACATATATAGAAAATACACTATGAATTAGCAGGAAGAATGTATAAAAAGTCACAGTCTGGGACTGTAAGCTCAGCGGTAGAGTGCTTGTCTGGCACATGTGAGGCACTGGGTTTGATCTTCAACACCATGTAAAAATAAATAGATAATTAAGAAAGAATTTATAAAAAGCTAAATTTAATATCTCACTGAAATAATTTCTTCTCTTTTTCTGCATACACAGGAGCACATACATGAACACATGCACACATACATACAATCAATTCTCATTCATAGTTGTTATATTGTATAAAGTTTGAAAATGAGATTGCCATAGCTGTCACTTTCTGTTGTGAGAGAGCTCCAAGGTCAGTCGAAGGTGATGCTATGGGCCTTCTCAGGTCTTTCCTGGACATTCACACAGCTCTCCGTGGGTGGCATGGTGTCAGCTCCTAAGAATACTCCGCAGCTTCAAAGCCCAGAATGGATATATCATTCTTCATATTTTCCTTTTAGGTACTTGTTTTTGGTCAGCTTTCTGCTTGCTTTCTTCTCTCTTAGGCTGCTATGCTACAGCTAAAGAAATAACTGAACCACTGAGCATTCCAAAGCCTTTTGGGTGTGCTATGCAGGGGCCTGGGAGTGAGAATGCAGGCTGGTAATATGGATGAAACCAGGGGACCATGCTGATGGAGGTGACATTAGAGATGAGAAAAGTGGAGACTCAGGCTGTATATTACAGATGAAGTTGACTGGCCATGTGGGCTGCAGGATAGAATGGCCTTAAGGAGAGAAAAGTCCTGAGTTTTTAATTCCACCTGGTGATGAGGATCATCTTGCTGAATCGAGAAACAGTGTGAGTGGAAGAGATTTGGGAGAGAAATCAAGGGATTGGTGATTTTTTAAAATAGGAGATTATTAGAATAAGAAATATTATTATGTGTTCATAGTATTTACAACCTGAATGCCCTAACATCCGTGAAATGAAAAGCGGATATTTTTTCTTTGCCTAATATGTATCCAAAGGCATCATTAGCAATGTCTAAATTTCTCAACACTTAATGGGAGAAAAGTTATTACTTCCTAAAAATAAAATAAACAAAGGTTAATATGTCTTTCTTTCTTTCTTTTTTTGGGGGGTGGGGGAGAGAGTATGCAGTCCTGGAAATTTAACCCCAGGTCGGTTGTAACTAGGCAGTGCTTTGTTACTGAGGTATAACCTTAACCCCACGGTGTTTTCCCAAGCATTTTATAGTTACTGGATTCATGTAAGTGAGAATTTGCACCAGTAGTGTCTAAAGTCCATGAAATGTTCTGAAACCTAACGCTGTATGTTTGTAGCTAGTACTATGTCCCCAGCATACTGTTGAAAACTTAAACTAATTCCTAGCAATTTAAATTTCTCAATACTCTGTCATATACAGTACATTCTTAAACTTCTCAGCTCTACCTTTTGTATTTCACTTGACCTAAATCTTACCTTGCAGTTGAACTGAAAATATAACTCCCCGCAACACAGACCACATGCATATGCACAAATAAACAAACTCTCCACTCAACTGCTTAACAGCAACATCTTACCACCAACATTCTAGCTCTTTCCAGGATGACAAAACCTGTTTCTTTTAAAAAATTTTGCCTTGTACATTTTCAGACAAACCCAGGAAAACACCCATTTCTTCCTTCTTGTTACAAGATGGAGTTCACAGCTGTTTGACGGCAGAGAACTTCAAACAACTGATTGTCAACTTCTCTTGTTTGTGAGATGCTGAATTCAGAAAATATGCCATATTGCTATATATAGCAAATCAGCAAATAGCTGATTATTGATTTAAAAAGCAATTTGTTAAATGAATACTTTGATCCTTCTGAGGGCTTAGAAAATTCAGTTAAAAGAGGATTAACTTTTAATAAATTTTCCACGATAATTTAAATGTATATCCCAGGAATGAGAAAGAGAAATTATGTCTCATTCTGGCCAAGAAATTTGAACTTAAAGAAAGCACAAATTTTAAAGAAGCTATGTACCCTGACTTATAATTATTTAGGCTAAATTTGCCTCATGTTTAAAAATATCTAGTTTTCTTGGAATATATACCTTATAATTATATCTTTTTTTTTCTGAATCAAAGATTTTATATTGGATACGAAGATTTCAGCTCTCATTAGAACACCATCATTAGTAGTCAGACAAAGTCTAAATAATAAGTACTGGTAGCAGAAGCCTTGGCTGAAGGGTTGGTGTGCTCAAGTAGACACAGCCTGCTGGAATTGTGAGGTGTGTCAATGCAAGATATCAGATACATAACCTAACACTGTGGTGACCAGAAATGAAGTCATGGAGAATATGTGCATATCTTCCTTCTCTATGATTATAAGAATTCAAAGAAAAAAAAGTTTTGCTTTTTTTACATAAAACTTATATATAATATGCATGTACTTAAAACCAGATATTTAGGATAATTGTGTCTGCTTATCAGATCTGTATCTCTAAATAAGATGAATAATTGATGCTATCACAAGTTCAAAATTTTTACCAAAGTATACTATAAACCACTTTTAAACTTGACTAGAGAAAAAAATGTTCTCTAGTGTTCCAGAGTAGTATATTATTGATATGGAATTAAAAAAATAATAGAGATAGAAGTTGGAAGAAACATGAGATTCATTATCAACTCCACTCCAACCCCAAACAGACAGAGACATATAAGTATTGTCTTCTTAATTTGTATAGTTTGACATGAGGGGAATCACATTCCAAATAAAGACTCCATATACAATCAGCAAATACTAACTGAAATGAGTCAAGAAATGTATAAATGAGTAAAACTTTAAAAAACGGGTGTTTTATATTTGAACCTGAGCAAATTATCCTAAAGTAACATTTTGTAGAATAAATACATAAGAATAGGTATTTAAAAACAGTTCTCCACTTATCACCATGATTCAACAATTTGAATTTGGAAATAACTTTATACTGTGTGTTATTACTGGATCCTGGTATCCTTTAATAAATTAATTATTTTGAGGAGAAAAGTATATGTATATTATTAAAATGTGCTTATGCTGTCTTTGTTTTTAACTGGCTTCATTAGAACTATACAATTTGGAGACTGTCAGTCTGGAACTTGTTTTCACTTACTAAGATTAAGTCCCATTCTTCTTCCTCCCCTGTCTCAGAATCATATTTTAATCTTCAAATGACCTTTTCTGAGAGGGTGTATGAGAGTTAAATATTCTGGGATCTTGTATATATTCTCCTGTTTTCATTAGATAAAGAATTTTCAGTCTGTGATCATTGCTCTCATGGCTTTGGCAATACATTATCAACATTTATAGCCTCTGAGCTACTGCTGATGTTTAAAACCAACATGAAAATTTTCCTTTATAGCTATCCTATTTGCACATCCCCCCAAATGACATTTTCTTATTTCCTGAAGTTCTGAAATTTTGCAAGGGTGTGTCTTGTTAAGATGTACTTTGTACCCAGTAGGACTGTGAATTCTGAGGATGCATGCTCTGTTTTAACTCTTGGATGACTGTCTGTCATTTCAGAGACTTTCCTTAACTCTATTAATCTTTTCAATTTCCTAGTAATGCTTATTAAACAAAGTATTAGACATCCTACAATGATCATCAGTGTATTATTTGTCCTTTCTCATAATATCCATCTCCTTGATTTTTTCTCCCTGCTTCTGTGAGATTTTCTTTATCTTAATCTTCATATCTCCTTTTAATGTCTTGGTTTAGTTAAGCATATTATTAATGTCTAATAACTCTTTCCTGGGTTCTCTTGAAAACCATCGACCTTACTCAATTGTTCTCTGTTCTTTATGTCCCGTTCACCTCCTTGGTTAAATAATAGATTCATGAGTATAGGTAGTTGTCATCTTGTCCTTGTCTGATTGGCCATTTATTCTCTTTGAATGAGAAGAACTGAAAAAACAGGGGAGACGTGTGGACAGGGAGCCTTTATGTAATGGTTGCAAAAGGTAGACTGCAGCAGGGTTCCTTGCAAAATCCTGCATTTAAATGTTCTAAAGGTTAATCCAAATCCATTCCTCCTTTGGTATCAACTGGAGCCTCACAAAACCTCGCAGGCAGAATGCCTTTCACCGCCATGACAGCCTGCGTGTGATCAGTTGTGGTTCCTGTATCTGGCTTCTTACTCATTATTATGCTTAAATTCTTGATAAGGCTCTAACTCATCTGTGTTAGCTAGCTTTTTCTTGCTGTGACCAAAATACCCAACAAGAACAACTTAGAGGAATACAAGTTCATTTTGGCTCACAGTTTCACAGGTTCATTTTTCAGTCGACAGACTCCACAGCTCTGTACTAGAGGGGAGTCATGGCAGAAGGGCATGGAGGAGGAAGCAGCTCAGACCAGGACAGACAGGGAGCAGAGAAGGCTCATATGCAAGGAGCCAGGGGTAATATAATCCAGAAGAGCCTGCCCCTATTGACCTACTTTATTTAGCCATAACCTAGTTTCCTACAGTGACCACCCTGTAGCCAATTCAAATTATTAATCCTTCACATGAATTCACACACTGATTGTATCATAGCTCTTATGATCTAATCATTTTCTTTCTGAATACTCCTGCATTTTCTCACCATGAGCTTTTAGAGGACACCTCACATCCAAACCATAACAAAATCAGAGACCATAAGGAATGCTATAGATACAGTGGTATCATTGTGTTAAAATATCCGCACCACTAAATGGACACAATGGGTTGATTTAAGGTGTGTGATTTGGATTCAGAGTTTATATAATTAGTGGAGTACCAAGCCTTTGGATCAGATTCAAATTCTATGCCCTTCTCTACAACAAACAAAATTAAAAATTCCTTCAGTTAAAGCAGAAAAACTAATGAGAAACATATTAATGGGCACATTTAGTATGCATCGACCACAGGCTAATTGAAGAATTAAATGTGAGGGAATGATGGTGACCTGTGAGAAACAGTAGCTCCGGAATCTGTTGATGGTCGATTTACAAGAGTTTGGCCTTAACTAGTTCATACTAAAATCAATGGTGGAAATCTTTTGCCTGCAAAACACACACACACACACACACACACACACACACACACACACACGAACTATAGATATAAAACAGCCCAAGGAGTACATACCAAGGACTTGAACAGCATCAAGATTCTATTCTCTGTGCATCCTGCTTGTTCTCTCCTCCTGTGGACTTCCTCTGTGGTCAGCAAGGAATATTTTCATAGACAGCATCCTGGCATATTAGCCACAAAAATTCCAAAGAGGGAGGAAAGGGACTTTTCTATTAGGGCTCAATTTTCATATTGTGTGCAGGTCTCTGCCCTTTCATGGGAAAGTTTCTCAGAGTCCAGTCAATCACTGCCCTGGGTAGAAGAACACATGTGAGCAGAGATGACTCACCAAACAAAACTACTGACCATATGATCTGATCAGGGCTAGAATTTAAACCTAGATTTGTTTCTTGGGTGATAGTGTCTCACATAAAAATTACCATTCTGTGTATCATCATGGTGATGGGCGGAATGTTTGCCTCTCTCCCTAGTATGATTTAGACATGAACTGCCATCTAAAAGCTCATGTGTGTGACAACATATAACATTCAGAGGTGAATCGATCAGAATATGAGAGCTGTAACCTCAGTGCATTAACCCACTGATATGCATTAACTGGGAGGTTACTGTAGGCAGGAGAGGGGTCAATTGGGTGTGCCTTTGGGATTTATATTTTGTCCCTAGTGAGCAGAGCTCTCTCTCTGCTTGCTGGTTGCCATGTGCTGAACTGTTTCCATCCACCTTGCCCTTCTGCCCTGGTGATTTGCCTCTACCGGGCCCAGAGCTATGGAGTTGGCCCACTGTGGATTGAACCTCTGAAACCATAAACTTTTCTGTTGTAAGTGTTTGTTGTCAGATCTTTTGGTCACGGTGTTGAAAACCTAACTGAATTACTCCAGATTCATGTTTAATCCCTAACATCCCTAACTGTGGTGGTACTTGACGATGGAGCTGTTGGGAGACCACTAACTAGTTTACATGGGGTTAGGAGGGTGGGGCTCTGATCTTAGAGGATTTATCCCCTGGTGAAAACATACACCAGCGAGCTTGCTCTCTTTCTGTTTCTGCCAAGATAGTATATAAGGTGACAGTGGCTATTTGCAAGCCAGGAAGAACAGCCCCATCAGGACCTGACTAGCCTGGATTCTGATCTCAGACTTCTTGTCTCCATAACTGTAAGAAAACAAATTTCTGCTGCTTAAGCCACTCAGTCTATGGTATTTTGTTATGGCACCTACAGCAGACCAAAGTAGTCATAAAATGTTTAGAGTTAATGGGTTGTTTACTAAATATTTAAACAAATTTTCCCATTTCAAAAATAGATTATTACATAAAGCCATTAAATATATTTTCCCAAAGCATTGCAACAGTTAATTACAGAAGAGAAAGTAGATATGTAGCCCTCTGATACATTTTCTATGTCACAATTCAGTAGAAATATCTATGTTGAATGATTCTGTTCTTTCTAAAAACTGATAGAGATCTCCCCTGTGCTCAGGAATACTGCTAATAATGAAGATAACAGCTATTTATTTACTGAAAACTTGTACAAAACAATGATGCATTATTTATACAGATGACCTCATTTAACTCTCATAATAACCATTCTAGGCAAATACAACTGCTTTCTCAGAGCTTTCAGAAAATACATGAGAGACATTTATAACATTAGTATTAAATAAAGGATGCCTTGTGGTTAAGGTGATATTTTGTTTGAGAAGAACGCCCATTCAAGAATTATTGAGCTTCATGACTATCATGTTTCATCTTTATTTTCCCAGCCCCTTGATGTAGCCTGACCTACAACAGGTTGCTGGTAAGTTCTCATGGACAAGTCAGTGGAGTGGATGTGAATGTGATACCCAAGCAATGGCAGGACTTGTTTTTGGAAATCTCATCTACTTTCTCTTAGGACACAATATATATAAGCAGACTCCCACTCACAAGTGGAAAGAAATGGAATGCTTCTTCCCTGCTCCTGTTGAAGCCAGCTGTACTGCAGAGGCTGCTTCCAGGTGCCAGGGCACATGGCCTTCCATTGAGACTGACTTTTCTAGACCATCTGTATGTGAAGATGCTCTGTGAACTGGTGGCAGCTCACTCTACCTGTTCCACAGCCCATGGGAAGCAGAAGGTCAATGAGTCCCCTACTGTTTCAGTGTGCAATAAAATGGTTCCACAACACTACACTCTTGTAATAAAAGATGATGCTTTTATTTTGCTTTGATGTTTCAAATGATAAACATACATAACTTTAACTTTAGTTTTTTGACTTATTTCAGTGGCTTCCTGTGTTTCTTGTACCACCATCATCCCCATCATCCTCAGGACTTTTGAATTCACAACCTAAAAACTCTGTACCAATAAAATAATAACCCCTCATACCCCTGAAAAGATATCTTTCAAAAGAAATAATGCATGAGTCCAGTAAAACTCAGGAAAATGAATTTATTCTGTAGTAAAGCAAATATCAATTCTCAACCTCAGCCCATTGTACAGGCTATATAGAGAAACAACTGAAAATTAGTACTTTTTCTTTTACACTATAATTTGCTGATTAATTTTACTTTATTTTCATGTTTAAAGATTTTAGTGATTATTTTGTAAGTTAGAGTTAATCTAAGCAAGTTTGTTTACAAGTCAAGAGCAATTTTCAGGATGTATATGACAAAAGATTCTACTTTTATAAATAAGTATATTATAAACTGTTCCTGTTGTCTGAACATTTGTGTCTCCCAAAAGTTGTGTGTTAAAATATTAATACCAGAGATGACGACATTAAGTGTTGGGTTCTGGGAGGTGATTTGGCTGAGGGCAGCATGGAGCCCTTCTTAGAGCTGCCCGAGAGAGCTTACCTATCCTTTTACCACCACGTGATTTCTAGCCTCCAGAAGACTGAGAAGTAGATGTTGTTTATAAGTCACTCAATCTATGGCATTTTGTTACAGTGCCGACTGAGATGCTAGAGAAGATTAAATTAAATAGGAAAATAATGGTGCATTTTTCACATACTGTGAAGAATACAATGATGTGAAAAAGTACTATTTTCTATAGTGGGAATGGTAATAAAAGAGCTCAGTAAACTTGTGGAATCTCGATTCTTGTAGTTGAAAGTATTCACATTTCTACAAAAGAAGACCTGGAAGTAAATTGTTGGGTTTATTTTAATAAAATCACTTTAAAGCATTTGAAATAAAAACATTTATCTATTTTAATAGTATTTTCAAATTTCCTTATATCTGTTTAAATAAACAATCTTGTATATAAAAATGGGTCAGAAAGGTCAGTCAGTAAATCAAAGAAATTGTATGAACAAACCTGGAAATACTCACTGTAGCAATAAGACACCTTTCAGCATGGATTTTGCAAGCACAGCTTACCTAGATTCCAAGACCCTTTTTACTTAATGCTGAGCTCTGCTTTACTAAAAGCAAATAAGGAATAAATTAGTTTATTTTAATTTACAGAATGTCATTCATCACCTATTTGGGTAAACATTTTTTTTTTTTACTTGAATTCTGGAAAAGCACTTAGAGCCTCTATTTTTATTTTTTATGCTGCTTTACTTATTTTTTTCCTCTTGTATTCCCTATCAAGCATTTTTGCATTTCATTTAGATAGTAAAAGCAGCTGAGCTGCATCATTTAGTGACTCTTATTTCACCCTCCATAAACTCTACTTTCTGCCTCCAAGGGTACAATAGCATTAAGCAGGTTTTTTTTTTCTTTTCTTTAAGATGATCTAGAATGTCTTAGGTTGGAGCACTAAGCAAGTTGCCTGCAGATATACTTTCTAGTCCATTTGTTACTTCTGCAGTAATAAATGTCCACATTTGCTAATTCACAGTAATAGAGTGTGTGTGTGAGTGTATGGGACATTTAGATCTGAGAGAGGGCCTCCTTTTCACACACTGTAAGACCCTCATTGCTGTGTTAGGTTCAGTATTAATATGCTCCAGGTTTTAATGGGTTTCATTTATGGTAGCCTTACCCTAAATAAACCTTGCAAGAGAAATACATATGTTTTGATTTATGAAGGCTCATATGGCCACTTTTATTAGCTTTTCAGCCTTGTGGTCAGATGTGTGTTATAATAGGAACGAGTGTTCACAATAACCTGCGACCTGCAGCAGCAGGCTGAGCTTTACCTTTTAAGACTTCTGAGCATCCCAGTTGATGCCTGGCCCTGTGTCAGTACCACTGCTGTATCACATGTGCCTTCTGAGAGCCTGGCCCCTAAAGATAAGCCATTATGAAATTTTCAAGAAGTATATTCAATAAAATTGGCTAGACTTTAGTAATTGTCTAAATTTATATCACAAAAGCAAATAATCTTTGACCTCCACTACATTAAAAAAAATGTTATGTGGGCTAAAGAATAGATAACCTGACATTTTTAGTACCATGAGAAGTGTATTGAATTTGTCATTTAAACAATATTGTCCTCATAATCTGTGTTTTCCTCAGCCTACTGCTTATTATTTTTGTTGTCTTAAGTAAATGGCAATCTTGAATTAACTTACACTGTCTCACAGTGAGGTGAATACACACACACACACACACACACGTAATCTAAAGATAACTATTCCACTTGTAGCAATTACTTTTGGAGAAAATTCTGGAAATTTAAATATTATTCATATGGGCACCAAAAGCAAAAATCACCTTTCTCCTCTTGATACTTTTTGAAAGTAAAAACTTAAGGCATGGATATGTTAGATTTTAACTACAGAGTTTTTTAAATTGCTTACATCAACATATAAAGAAATATGACTTTTTAAATAAATAGGCCTTCTTTCCAATTTAGTTTAGGAAAACTTAAGGAAAGAATTCAGATAAAATTTTAAATCTTTTGACAGCTCTAGAAAACCTCTTCATGCAGAAGTCTGTGAAACTACTTGGAATTTAATCCATAAAAGTTTTCAAGGAACAAATAGCTTATTTAATGATGAATCATTTTGAATGAGTATTTCAATATTCTTTTTTAATAATGATAATAGAGAAAATATGCTAAAATTATGTGAATTTGATTAGTGGCATTTTAATTGTCATTTATTTTCTATATGTGTCCTTTATTTTCTATTAGTGTCATTTATTTTCTATATGTGAGATGACAAAGGCAGTGGTCACTACTGACAATAATGATGTCATATTTACTGAGTTCATATCACATATGAAACATGCCTTTCTGATTTAATCTAGTGAGTGAAACCCTGAAATAAATTACTAGATTTGAATCAATTTCTTCCTGGTCCACCCTCTTTTTGTCAATTTGCATTCAATCAAAAAGAGGAACTACATAATAATTCTAGTCCCGAGGATTTCAACCTATGAATTCATTACAAAAGCACTGGAAGGCCTGAAGGCACGAAGGAGGAAAGAGAGACTGTAAGAGACCCAGGCACTGTTGCTGCTCCCTGGAAACCAGGGCCAGCGCCCACCAGTGGTCAGCTTCAGACCCGAGTTTCTTGTGCTGTTGGATAGGAGACTCCAGGGATCAGGAGCTGCTCCCTGCTGAGCCCTGACCCTTATGTGGTCCCCCATCAGTTGTCACTGCTGCTGTCACAGACACAGGCATCACCGGAAGGAGAAAAGCACATGGTCAGAGAACATGTCAGTGGCGCTGTGTGTCAGGAAAGACCACCCTGGAGAAGAGGGCTGCCTCACTGGGGAAGGGCAGTGAAGGCTACTCATTGTCCTCAGGCATCTGGTCCCTCTTACCTACTCCCCTGGCTCATCCCATTCACTTCCTTGAGTTAAACCACCATCTGTCTAACACAGATTCTGTTTTTTGTGTGTGTGGGGGGTGGTACCGTGGATTGAACTCAGGAGCCTTCTCCCACTGAGCCATATCCCCAGCCCTATTTTGTTTCTTATCTAGAGACAGGGTCTCACTGAGTTGCTTAGCAGCCTTGCTTTTCCTGAGGCTGACTTTGAACTCCCAATGCTGCTGCCTCAGCCTCCCGAGCTGATGGGATTACAGGTGTGTGCCCTAGTACCCGGCATAACACAGATTCTTACCATTGATCTCTGTAGCTGCCTAATCTGGAAATCTCACCCAGTTCCACGGGCATATCCTATAAGATGGATACTGACAGGACATTTTGCCCTGCAAGGTCCACAACTGTCAACCCTAGGTTTGTTAACAGGAGCTTTGAAAAGAACTCAAGAAATGAAGTCCAAAATGGGTTCACGCTTCAGCATTCCAGCTAACCCTAGGTACATCATGGTGACTGTGTGTCAATGCAATGCACACATCTGAAGCCACTTTCAGAAAAAATATTAATCCTTCTTCCTAAGGACTCTGCATATGATTCAGCAATCAAAATGTAAAGATTTGAGAAGACTCTGCCAAGAAACACGCAATGATTAAGTGTCCAACAAAAGCATTTCCATGAAGACCGTATTATCTCAGGTTTTAAAGTAAAAGAAACATTTCCCCATATATTCAGTCATGTGCATTCATTAATAACTAAATTGTGCATGTACATACATATATTCAAATATAAATAACAGAGATTTTAAGACTCAATGAAAACAAAACACTATTCATGAAGAAAAACTAGTACACCCCCTCCAATAAGTTATCTTCAACTATAATTTGATAACTAGTGGCCATTCTTACATCATAGGTTGGTGTTTAAATAGAATTTAAATGGGACAAAAATGTGGAGGTTATAGAATTCAGAAATCAACATTGCTTTGGGATATGAAGAAGTGCTATAAGAGGCATATAATTAGAGCCACTCAATAGTAGTTCTGTTGTTTCATTTTACCTACATATTTTATTGAAATACCACATACAGAGAATACTGTGTATCAATTATATCCATATGAGAAAATGATCTTTTACAAAACTGACACATCATGCAACCAGCACCTTAAATTATCAGGATCCCTTGAACATTGTTCATGGCTGCATCCCATTCACTATCCCACCAAGAAAACTCTGCCCAGATTTGTAAAATTATATATTTTTTTTACAGTTTCTACTTTAATGGAATCACATAGTGCATGCCTTTCTTTGTTCAAGGTTTGTGAAACACATTGATGCTGTCACACGTGAGCAGACGAATTCATCATCAATGCTGGATAGTTCTCCCCTTGGGGATGTGACATATCTAATCATCCCACTACTGAAATGTGACTGGGCTGTGGTCTTTCCTTCTCGCCTGCTGCCTTTCCTCCCTCCCTCCTTCCTCCCTCCTGTCCTTCTTTCCCTTCTTCCTCTTTCCCTCTTCCTCCTCCTCTTCCTCCTTCTTCTTCTTTGTGAAAAAGTTCTTCATTTACTTTGTGGTAATCAAGACATTCTACGAAACACTGAAATACTGAATCATGCCCTGGAGACAGGTGAACTGTGGTGTTTAGATGTTATTTGAACAGCTATTTAAGCTGCCTGCTGTCCTGGTGATTCCCATACTCATCCTTGGGACTGAGAGGTGCCCGGTAGGGAAGGGCTTTGCCACGTGTGCAGACGCAGGTGAGTCCACGCTCAGCAGAAGCTGTTACCTGTTTGAAAATGCACCCACTGCTTCACAGGCCCACCTGGGGCACATGAGCCTCCAGATGCTCCCCGTCTTCAAGGCTAAAATGCTGCTTACTGGCTTTTGCGTTTTTGCCTTTTGGGGGTATGTTGGTGAAATCTCACTTTTGGTTTTAATTTGCATCTTCAAACAAATAATGAACATTAGCCAATTTTTAAAAAGTTAATCATTTTTTAAGTTGCCCCTCTAGGAGAAATTACTTTGACATCCTTCCTTATAAAGATGATTAACTTAGTTTTTATTTTCTTTTGTAGATACATTTTTTTTTTATCACTTGAAGGAAGTTCTCAGAAATTAATGCTTCATCTACAGCTATACTTCTATTGAGGTAATGATTTGGTATTTTTTTTTCTTTTTTACTTGTTAACGTGGTGACTTATATCAATGAATATTCAAATATTACAACATCCTTCCATTCTGCAGTGTGCAACATTCCCATGATCAGTTATTGATATTCTCCATCCTGACATTTGACTTACGTGGGCCAATAATTATTTTGTTGTGGTGCAATAGTGTCCTTGCTGGGATTTGATATACATGTGGCATGAGATGACTTGGGAAATGTCCCCCTTCTCTATCCTCTGCATGAATTTATGTAAATTGGTCCTGTCAACTTTAAAATATTTAGTAGAATTCACTGATGAAATTGGATGGACTTGATCTTTTCACTTTGAGAAGTTTTGGTAACAAATTTGGTTTTATTAACACATGCTAAGTTACTTACAATTCTACTTATTGCTTTGTAAACATATGACCCATTGTGGAAAACATACAAATGTGATTGAAAATATGTGTACTCTCTTTTTAAAATTATCTTATAGTCACAGGGATTATATTTATTCCTGGTTTTATATCATTATTTATTATTTTATTTATTTTGTATTCTTTATTTCTTGCTATCTTTGTAATACTCATTTTCTATTATCCATTTTCTAATATATTAACTTTATAGATATTACTACATTTATCATTCTTTCAGAAGTTATAAAAGATACTCTTAAAATATTTAGCCTACTCTTCAGAGGTAAGGTATATTTTTATTATTTATATTCATACTAAATTATGCTTCGATAACTCAGTTTAGAACTGGTTGAAATTTTAAATTTTCCCTCACAAAATCTATCACCTGAATCTTTTAAGGTGTTCAAACCAACTGCCACATTTAATTTCTTGCTTTTTTGATAATTTTAAGTAATAACTTCTCAAATAGTATAAGGTCAGCTGCAAATAACAGAAACACGCCCTGATTGCCTCCATCCCAGGCAGCTATCTCGAATCATCTTTTTTCCACTTATCTTTTTGAGTCATGCTAACTTTTCAGCTTCTCCCTGTACAGACATGTGCCTCTTGTTGCTGGCACACCGTCCGTGGCCAAAGTATATCACAATAAAAAGGGACAGAAATGGCCCCAGGTCCTTCTGATGTTTCAATTTCAGTGCTCAGCACCAACTAATCTATTTGATGCCCATAACCTTTGGTTTAGTTTCTGGTTGGCTGCAGCAGCTCCTCACTCCACCCAGATGGAATCACCTGTGGTAGGAGGCAGGATGCACCTGCTACCTGCAAGGTTGTCAGCACTGTGCACGAGGGGTGTGTGAGGTTTCAGGATCTTATAAGAACTTGTGGGTATTGAGATAAAGAGGTCATTTTACTCGCCCCTGTTAAACTTCATCTTATTTAATTTAGGACTCTTTTCTTACTGTCTCATTTTTGGCTTCCATTTAACATTTACATTCATGAATTTTGAGATTATTATGCTTGTAAATTTGATACAGGAAATTATTTTTAGGTAATATTGCTTAATAGGAGTTAATTTATTTTCATAGTCAAACAAAAAGTTCCATTTTCTACATAAATGAGAAAACTTAAATTTGAAAAGTATAATGTATATGACAATTAACTCCCCTAAAATTTTAATACCTTACCCACTGTGCTCTTTCTCTGAGGGCATCCACTGTAATATCTTACATCTTGGTACTAGTGTCATCTTGTTAAGGGACTAGAATGTGAATAGTTTTATATGTAATATATATCTGTGAGTTATGAATTTCATATTTGTTATAGATTTCTTGTTCTATAGAATAGTAAGATGACACACGAGAAAGGGCTATATGTAGAGGCTTTTACATATCTCATTTTTTATGTAAAATAAAAAATATCTAAGACATTGAAAATCTTATTTTCTAGGTCAGATGGTAACTGATCATCATTAAATCCAGTCCATATACACATAAAAATGGTTAATTTTAACCAGGGTAGCATTCCAAAAAAAGATACATAGTAAATAAAATTATTATGATAATATTTGCTGATAGAAACTACTGTTAAGCTGAATTATCAGAAATGATTATTCTTCAAGACACTGCATTCCATTGTCATGGTTCCCCAGGACAGTTCCTCAGCAGCTCTAATTATCTTCCAGCATAAGGAGATTTCATCAGATAAGTGAATTTTGAAAAATAGAATTAACCATTTTTCATATTTCTGAGGCACTGGGGTCACGTGGACATTAAGAACAAACAGGGGTCTCAAGCCAGAGGATGGGAGTGGAGTTTCCCTTCCCTATTTTGTAGATTCGTATGTCCTTTTCAGAATTTCCACCTGAAAACACTCAGTTCTCATTTACTTTTCTTCTCCCAGGCTCAGTTTCTGTAAATCAGCTTCAGGGCCAGTCTCAGGTCACATAGCATGGGATGTAATCCTCCTGTTAGCTGGTGATAATTAGTTAACTCTTCTTATCTCGGTTTCTACAACCACATGACCTTGGAAAAGTATTTCAGCTCTCTACCAAACTCATAATTTTGTAATGAGAAATGAATGAGATAATGTGTATTAAGATTTTAATATAGTACCTGGAACAAAATAATCCTTCTGTGAATGCTAACTGCTGTAAAGTTGCAGTGGGTGGTGGGCAAAGCACTCTAATAGTCTTACCTGGGCTGCTTTGATGTCAGGTAAATGTAGCTCTCTCAGAACACAGTTCAGAGAGGACACTGTGTCTTGAACAGGGGCGGGGATGCTTCTTGCAGCAGACCAGGGCCAGTAGCAATTCAGCCTCCTTTCGGTTCCTCCCCTCTGACCCTATCTGACTTCTCTACCTTCTCCTCTTCCTTTTTCTTCTAATGATGATGATTATGAAGACGACCATGGTGCCTCTTTAGAGGTATTATTATAATTTAATCTGTGGAGTAGCTTCCTTCCAGGATTCTATCTCATTAGAGTCCTTCTAATGTGATAATCTTGTCAAACTAAATTAGGCTTGCTTCATGATGGCTAGATGTCATATCTTTCACTGTTCTTTATATATATAAAGCTTAATTATCTCGATGCAAATAAATAACAGATAAGCTGAGAATCACCTGGGAAGGGCCAGCTGGAGAGAGACCTAGGAGACAGATGATCGCAGTTATATGGAGATCTGATGCAAATTTTAGTTGATTTGTTAATATGACTCTCAATATAGTATTTTATTCATTAATTAACTTACTAATTACTTTATTTGAAAACAAATATGGTATTTTATTCATTAAATTACTAATTACTCTATTTGAAAACAAACAAAAACAAGTAGAAGTGAACTTTTACCAGTTTTTAACTCCCACACCCATTAACCTAGTACACATCCACCCACAAATCCTACTGCTCCCTGTGATGGTGGTTGCATACTTTGTCATCAAGCTAGCTTGAATGCTACCTCAGCTCTACACACGGGACCTAGCCCTTCCCGAGGAAAAGATGTACATGTGTGCTCCTAAAACCTTTTTGTGTGCATGTATTTGTGAAATAGAAGCCTCGTTAAAACACAGAACTCAGGGGAGGGTCCCTCTTGCCCAAACTTAAGGGAGGTAATATCTGTATAATCTGATGGTTTCTCTTTACTGAGTCAGTTCCATTGACACAAGAACTTGCTGTAATGTTTTCCTCTATATCCAAAGTAAAACCAGATGCTCCTTTTACATATAATTTCTAGAATATGCTCTCCTTAATAGTGGATGCTATCTGCTGGCTAGAGTTACCTTTTGGTTTTAAACTATGTGCAGAAACTGATTTCTTACACCTTTCTGGAGTGGCTCACTTGGTACTTGGGACCCAAAAGGGGCACCCATGTTCTGTCCTCACTGCGGGTAAGCATCAATCTCCAATATGAGTCACCTAAAAAGACCTTTAAATTCACTGGTATTTGGATTGAGCAACTGGGTTTGGTGATACATACCTATAATCTCAGCTGCTTCTGAGACTGAGGCAGGAACATGACAAGTTTGAGGCCAACTTGAGCAACATAGCAAGGATCTATCTCAAAATAAAAATAGAAAGAACTGGGATGTTGCTCACTCAGTGATATATCTCCCCTGAGTTCAATCCTCAGAACCAAAAAAAAAAAAAAAAAAAAAATTTGTCTGTTGTGTTGTGCTGCCCAGGTAATGATATACTTTTAAAAGTTAGCAGAGATTATTCTAATTTATAGAAGTATTGAGAACCAGTGGATTGGTTATATAATCTGTAATCATGGCCAATTTTATATTAGGTTAGTTAAAATAAATTATAGCATCCTAAAAAGTCTGTTCCTTGAAAAGAAAGATAAACAAAACGATTACAAGAACAGTAACATAATACCTAACAATCCTACCAACTGGCTGCCCTCCAGGATCTCCACCAGTTTTGGAAGGATGCCACCACCAAGCTTCTCATTCAAGCACTCAGCAGGGACAGCATTCTATTTACAGATACTTGGGGAGAGAATTTCAGTGGACTAGTGTTGATCGGATAGTCATTTCTGTGTTCCATCAGCTGAGTAGGAGACTCAAGTCACTAATTAAAACATGGCCCTATTGTGCAGTTGTCTAACATAACATTTGAAATAAAAAGAAAACTAGAAACTCCGAGCACTTATTTCTAAAGACACTGATTTTATTTGGTCTATTATGTTAAGGCAAAGAATGAAAAATTATTGTACTTGTGGAATGTTGTAAAATTTATTTAAGCTTTACTATGGTTTCATAGAAATTCCCTATTGGCTCCCCTTCTTTTCAAGTTAAAAATGTGGAAATAGTGGTATTTCCTCATATTAAAAGTCTACTGGATACAACACACTTCCTCCCCTATTATGCACTGTCACATCAAAGTAATATATGATCCTAAGAGTTAAATGAATTCATGCTTCAGATACAAAGTTACTAGTACATTCTACAGTATGTAAAGGATATTCCATAAATGTCATTTCTCTCTGACCAAAGTCACAGTGACCATTTTTTTAGGGTTACATTAAATCCTAAAGCTCCAGCTATTTCAGAACTCTTTCAAATATATTTTAGAATATATGTTAACTTTTACACAATATAAAATTGAGAAGGTAGAAAATCAAATTCTAAATAGAGTCTTGTTTCAGAGGTATAGTGTATGCAGAATCATGTTCTATTGGCAAGGATTTTGAGTGAGTACAGAAAACGTGAAAATGTTTTGAAATGGGCACTGCTGTGGAAACCTTGCAGTTGTCCTCCACATTAAGTGACAGCTAAAATACTTAAAATGGAAGTGAGGTTTGTCTTCAGGAAAGGAGACTGGCAGAAATGCATATCTCCAGGCTGGCTTGTATGCTGTTTTCCTGATATGTAGACATTATCAAATAAAATAACCACATCAAGGCGTTTATATCTCGGAGGTAAACCATCCTCTTGTCTGTCAGTTGGAGAGTGAGTGCATCCATCCATTGTCCAAGTGCACAAAAACCTCACATTGAGGCCCTTCCTCCCAATTCCCTGCCTCACTGTTAGGTAGAATTAAAATTACTAACACTCAGATAGAATTAGATGACCAGATGCTTAAGTGAATGGTTCTTCCTTATGTACCTCATTTCACTTCCAACCAGTGTTCATTAATCAGTCATTTAAAGAAATATTTCAAATGAAAATGTCCCCACAGTAATCAATAAAAACTTAATTAAGCTTTTTAAATTAGAAAACATAAATTTAACTGGAGAGTCATGCTTATGCATTGATTCTACATACACCATTTGTTCTTTTAGATGATATCTACAAGAAAGTTCCAAGTATTTTGGAGAAAACACACAGTACATACTGTATAGGTGGCAAATTTTCAAAATACTTTAAAATAATTTATTTTATAACATTAAATATGATTTTTATATAAAACAGCACTACCCAAAATTGAATTGTTTGCAGGTGAAATCCTTATCTGAAGTCTTTATTCAGATCTTTATTTGAATCACCGTATTTCAATCACCATCTCTGCCTGTGTAGACAAAGAACACTAAAGAAAAAAATGTCTGCAACAGTTATTTGAAAATCCTGGTATTTTTATTGGGATTAAAGATGTCCATTTTCAAGAAATATATTTGTAATGTTGTCATAGTGAAAATATTCTGCAGCTGGTATGTATAGGAAGTTCTGGAACCTTCTGGGACAGTTTGGACTTTAAAATGTAGCCATGTGCTCCAGGCCAGACTCTATTCTACAGGATGCAGCCGTTTGCAAGCAAATCTATTAAAAATAAAGATTTGCTGAAAAAAGCAAAAAAATTCACACAATTATAAGCATTTTGTTAGAATTTGATGGAAAAAGGGGAAAGGTAATGAATGGAAACAACAGAAAATGTAAAGGAATATAAAGAGCTCTAACATTAGGTTTGGTATTGTTTGTTTCACTAATAATAGGCCTGCCGAAATTTCTAGTTGTCTATGAAATACAGAATTACATCATTTAAAATTTTGGATATTGCTGTATTTTAACTCAAGGAAAAAATTTTACTGTCATTTTAAACTAAAGATCAGCTTTTGTAATGTTATTTCTAAGATCCAAAATACAGATTGAGCATAGTATATAATATTCTTCTAAATCATAAAATTATAGTTGGTTTTAAATTTCTTTCAAACTAGCAGTCCTGAAATGAGAAAAATAATTCATGTAGCTTGTTAATAAGCTTATCTCATTTCTCAGCATTTCAGGGATAGCAAAGCTTTTATTTTCAACAGAATTATGAAGCTAATTGATAGGATTTCAAGAATATGAAATAGTATTTTCATATGATTCTTGTTCCTCAGAAAACATATTGCTTAGGCAAATAAAAAGTGCATGTCTGCATGGTAGATATGTCTGTCACTTCCTTGATGCTTAAATTAATCTTCAGGATCCTATTAAAACATTAGTTTAAAGAAAGTAGGGAGGTAATTCTATCACACCCTTATTTGGAGAAATAACAAGATTTCCTACAAAATCTCCAGGACAATGTGTCTACTTCAAAAATAAGCAGCAATGATAAATAGAATCACTTAATGCTTCAAAAACAGCATTAACTTCTGATTTTACAGCATATTATTTTTAATGACACATGTGAAGAGTAAATATTGCATAGTGAAAATAACTATAATTGTATTGTAAATGCACAGCTGGCCTCCTCTTTCATTATTTTTTTATTTTATGGTTTGGCCTTTTCTTTTCAAGCCCTGCTCTTCCATGAGGGCACTTCTTATGTTCCAGGTTGAGTATTCCCTTTTCTATGTACATGTACGTCTTTGAGCAGTCACCTAAATGTGCATTACCTCTTCTCTGCTTGGCAACAACGTTAGTTGTTAAACCCTATCCCCAGAAGGACCTTCCCTCCGGAGCCCCTTGATCTCTTCAAGCAAAGCCGATCTCTTCTCCTTTCCTTCAGAGTCATGGCTCCACCTATTCTATAAGACACAGCACTCGTCCAACTGTATTTTAATATTTCCCTCAGTTTTCATGCTTTCAATTTCCAAAGAGCTTACTTTTAAAAATCATCTTTTAAACAGTATCCTTTCCTTAGGCCCGAGGCCTGGTCTTATCTAATAAAGAGTATAATGATAGGTTTTTTTTTTCCATTTTTTTTTCTCGTGTTTTCTCTACACATTTTCCCTATGGTGAGCTGTAATGTATATCTTTGATGCTGGAAATGTTCTTAGATGCTGATTCCCTCTTAGCCATAGGGCCTTAACAGTGCTGATGGGTGGCTGCCTGGGCAAGACTTGACTCATGGCAGGTCGCTCTCCAAGAGCCCTGTGTTGCTATAGAGTTTGCTTCAGAAAGGCTTCTTAATCAGGGTTCTCAAAGCTCACATAGTAGATTTCCTCTAATCTCCCTATTTCAATAAAGTAGCTCACTTCCTGCCATTGTTAAACCTGTAGCCTCATAATCCAGAGTCTCCCTGCTCAGTTTACACCAAGAACCTCTGCTGAACTCTGAAACCGAGAGTCAAAATAAACTTTTCCTCCTCCTCTGTGTTGTCTTGTCCAGTCTTTTGGTCATAGTGATGCAAAAGTGACGAGAACAGGGTATGAGAGTGAGAAGACCTGCACTGGGGCCCTGAGAAGTAGACAGTGAGGGCAGAGCTTCGCAGCTGATTGACCCATTGCTCTTCCCAGTTTAATCCAGGGACATGGCTTTCAAACACCATTTATATGTTAATGACTTCCTGATCTCTTTCCAGTGCTTTGGACTCATATCTGCTTCTTCATGGTGTGGACATGGGCAAGTCTACAGTACACCTGAGTATTAAAATTAGACACTGAATCACGATTCTCCTTTAGTGCTCTACCTCATTTGTCAGCTATGGGAACTCAGCCTTTTATTTGCTTAGAGAAAAAAATACTTGAAATCCTTCTTGATTCTTCACTTTCCCTCCAAATGACATGTCCGATCATTTGGACAGTCTGCCTGGTTCTGGTTTTAAAAGACATGCCAAGGAGCATCCCCTTTTGCTTCTGCACCCTTCTCTCCCATCTCCCTGGGCTCCGGACTCTCACCTCTGTTTGTTCAATTGCATGGTAGGTCCTGCTGTGCTTACCTGGTCTCCTCTTGAATATTTAAAAATAGGAGCAGAGTGATCATTTCAAAAAAGTAAGTTAAAAGTCCAGAGAATATGGAGCACTTTTCTGCCTCTTTCCATTGGTACAGATATCAACACTGCAAATGACAGAAGAGACCCACAGAGATTAACACTGAAAAGCTGAAGGAGAAAGGGAATCTGAGGCCTCCAGGACTGGAAGACCAAGGGTGTCTTACGACCTGCTGTGCCCCGGGCCTTTGCCTCAGTATTGAAGGCAGCCTGGGCTCAGCATTTTCAGATGGTCAGCCTAGAAAAAAGATGTCACCTGAAGGCTCTTTTCTCCCAGGAGTCAAACAGAGGTCCCCCAAGAACACAAGGAACACGGCATCCTTGCAGGCCAGCCCTCTTCTGAGCAGTCTCGGGTGCCCACCCTCCAAGCTGAGAGACAGGAAGTGGTTGGCATTCGCCAACAGTGAGGAGGGCATCCAGGGAATAAGCGCCTGGCCAGTGAAGTCTCCTTGGAAGGGCTACTGGACACTCCCATCCCCCACTGGGGACCTCAGAGTGACTGCTAAGGGGGTGATGAAGTGAAATTATTTGGATGTACAATTCTGTGAATAGACTGGAAGATGTCAAATTGCCCATCTTAGGTGAGTGAAATATATTGAATGTAAATTATAACTCAAAATATCTGTTGAAAAAAACACAATGACACATAACTACACCCCTATCAAGTAACTTAAATAAAAATAGCAATAACAACAAATACTGTAGAGAAAGTGTTTCATTTATATATTTATAGTGGAGATATAAAACAGTACAGCCACTCTGAAAACAGTCTGGTAGTTTCTTCCCAAATTAAGCATGTGTTTAACCATATGGACGAACAATTGCACTCATGGTCCTTGATCCCACAGAAATTGAGATTTACGTTTACACTCGCATCTATAAATAAACATTCCACAGCTCTGTTTATAGAGCCCCAAACTGGAAACCACCCAGAGTCCTACTATGGGTGTCTGATTAATCAAGCCAGACACAATCAATAAAAATGAACTGTGGAAATAAGGAGCAGCTTGGAGAAGCTCAAGAAAATTATTATTAATAATTTTTTAAAAAGCAGTCAGTTTGAAATGTTACATAATATAAGATTTGGGCTGGGGATGTGGCTCAAGTGGTAGCGTGCTCGCCTGGCATGCGCGTCGCCCTGGGTTCGATCCTGAGCACCACATAAAAATAAAGATGTTGTGTCCACCTAAAACTAAAAAATAAATATTAAAAAATTCTTTCTCTCTCTCTGTCTCTCTCTCTCCTCCTCCCTCTCTCCCTCCCTCCTTCTCCCCTCTCTCTCTCTCTCTCTCTCTCTCTCTCTCTCTCTCTGTATCTTAAAAAAAAAAAAGATTCTACTTATACATCATTCTTCTTGACATGACAAATTTTTGAAATGCAGAACAGATCAGTGGTTGCCAGGGGCAGGGAAAGTGTGAGTGGGCTACAAGGTTGATTGTGTCAATGTGAAGGGACATTATAAGGAATCTTTGTAGCATTGGAATTGTTGTTTATTTTGGCAGGTTGTAAAAATACAGAACCGCACGTGTTATCATGTGGCACAGAGCTAGACACCCACGTACGCACCAAATAAGTGCCATTAGCCTGGGGAAGTAAGACAAGATCAAGGACTCCATGCAGGGCACCTTCCTGTTTGTGACATTGTGCTGTTGTTCAGGTGTGAATACTGGAGGTACTGTGCAAAGGGAATACGGAGCCTCTCTATTATTTTCAAAACTGCATGTAAACCTATTATTTTCTTAAGATCCAGAGTTAAGTTTAAAAAAGGAAATCAAGTTATGTTTAACTTGAAAAAGGTTTACGTGGGTTCCATTCCACTCTCACATGGGCATGTTGCCCTCTGCAATTGGGCCCCCTCTGCTCCCAAGCTCCACTCACTGAGCACTTGTTCAAAGTCCAGCCACAGGCTAGTGCACAAGCTTGCTAAACTGCAAGCCTGCTGTCTCTGAACAGCATGCTCTCCTTCCACAGATGCAGATGACTTGCCCTCCTTGCTGATTTGTGCCTGTGGTCCAATCTCACTCTTCAGTGAGATCTATGGAAAACTATTCCCCTTTCAGTGTCAATATTGGCATTCCCTACAGGTATGTATTATGCTCCACTGGAGGCAAAAATCAGCAGACAATGCTGAGGCTTTCCTGTGAGTGGTGGTTAAAGGGCAAGCTAAGGGAACCCTCAACTACCTATGGGGTTGCTTCCATTAGAAGAAGGCTGAGTTTGAAGATCACCTGCCCGACACAGGGAGCATTGGAGCCCTCTTCCAGCCCAGGGACAGATGGAGACCCCCTGAGTTTATTCCTGTAGTCTGCAGACCGAACCTCAACTTTTTGTGTTTTCTCCACAGCCATCTATAGTTTGACCATAAACTTAATTCTAAATCTACCTCTTGATCCTTTCTTAAATTTTGTCTGAGGATGAACTGTCTCCTCCCAGACTGCAGCTGATCCTTCCCCATCAGCACAGTGCTCATGTAATTTCTTATTGTCCCTGTTTACCAAAATCATCCCTGCCCCTTGAAGATAAGATCCCAGGTCTTAAGAAGTCTGCCCTGAATGCCCAGCTAGATGTGAACTTGGCATGGCCCAAGCTACACAGTGTGTCATTTGCTTCCCTGATACGGAGCTTCCTGTTATATAGTTATCTGGATGATATGGGTGTGCTTTAGTCGCTATCACATGATTATCATCTTAAAAGCAAAGCCATATATAATGTGATATATGTATTTATGTGTTCATTTATTTCGGTCCTGGAAATTGAACCCAGAGTTGCTCTACCACTGAGCAACATTACCAGTCCTTTGTTTATTTAAATTTTGATACAGGATCTGGCTAAGTTGGGAAGGTTCTCACAAAGTTGTTGAGGTTGGTCTTAAACTTGTAATTCTCCTGCCCCAAGTCACTGGGATTATAGTCGTGCACTCTTGCATTGAATTATCTGTAAAGTAATGAGTGACTGACAAAATATAAACCCCTATTTAGCTTAAATGGGTGAGCTGGAAAGTTTTGTTGTATTCATGATCTATTTAATCAAGTTGCTTTATAAAATAAACACATGTCAATATTAAACCAAGTGATTATTTTGAAATTATTTGATACTGGAGCAGTATGTGCAGTCTGAATAAATCATTCACACAGTTTGCATTACTCTTTTCCAGGATGGAAACTATTTCCCAGACCTTACATTGTCTCGTCTATCATTTTTCCTTCATCTGGGACCCTTTGTTAATCTCCCTCTCTGTCTTTGATATTCTTGAAGAGTGCAGACCTTTCCTTCCATAGGCCTAGCCTTGTGAATGTCCTCAGCCTAGACTCAGATCCCTCCTTCTTGCAGGAGGACAGGTGACAACGAGGCTCAGCTCTTATCAGGGTACTGACCAGTCCTTACCCACGTGATATTTAAATTTATTACCTGGTCAAGTTGGCCAAAATGGTATCTGTCAACTTTTACCAATGGAGATTCACCATTTTCCTCCTTCAATGTCTGGTATGGGGGGGATATTTTGATATTTATAATGATACAGATGAGCATCATTGGAGCATGTTAATGGCTGCATGTCATAATAGCTTCATGGGGCATTTTAATTTAATGTAATTTGCCATTGGTAGGTATTTCATATATCTACTGCATATGCCAGCTATCAGTGAAGAGTTTATGCTGCAATTCATTCTCATGATAAAATAATGTTTGCCACTGTGCTACAGGACATCCAAAAGCCTAGAACCAGAGATTGTGATTTATGTTTTGTGAGGTAGAAGAGTGGTGGCATCTACATGTTGATCTTTATGAAAGTGTTCACAAAAAATGCACAAAGAAAGACTTCACAAGGAAAGGATGTCTCTGTGTTTGCCCTGGGCAGCAGAGCATCTGGGTGTAACATGAACAGGTGACTCCACATTCAATGGTAACGTGGTTTATGATTGTACTTGCCTTGCATTTATTTCAGGATGAAGATAGTCCAGAAATCCTAAGGAATGAAGATTTCCAAGATTACATGTCTATGGAAGATGAGAGACCTTGTTGTCCTACAAATAATGACATGCTATTTAGTCACTCAGTGGAGAAGTGTGAGTTCACACTCAACAAGACCCCAGATCTTCTGTGTGTGAGACACACTTGCTTCCAGGCTGAGGACTAGGTCGCCTTCCCTTCTCTTTTCTCCTGCAGCTCTAACATGAATTACATATTGTCTTATTTTTTGTTCAGACTGGCTGTGGTTTCCTATAAACTACACAACATTTCATAGATTTGTTAAAATTTCCTTAGCTGCCCTAATATGCACCAACTCACTCTGCTTCTTTTTTCCCTATCATTTCTGAGAAAACAAAAGGTAAATAAGAATTTTTATCTTACTCTACTCTTTTAATGTGGTCTAACTTCATATATTGTACTAGCACTTCTGAATTTTGTTTTATGAATCATATTTTATAATCTACTGGGCAATATTCTTAATATTTAAATATTTCTCATGCTAAAAAAAAGCAGACAAATGTGTCCAAGTAAAGTCACAAAAGAAGGAAATCATGGGAGATGTTTAATATGTAAATCTCATTTAAGCATAACAAATAATTAGTATATCTTCAGATTAGAGTGGATAATCCCATTAGCCAGTGTTTCTTAGCACTCTCTGCGCTTTTGTCTTCTCATGTTAACAAGTTTAGGAGACATCACATAATTATACTTAGGAAATTGCAAATGAACAGCAATAAAAGACCTAACAAACAACATTCGTTGTCCCACTTACTTAAAAGAAAATAAAGGCAAATAAAAAGTGGATATCAGCTTTTTCATAAATTTAGTTTGGTAGTTCATCATTCCAAAAAATCACCCATATTTCTAAATTATTCAATTCATTGATATAGGTATTACTTACTTTGAATGACCTTGTATTATATAGAGTTAAAATCTAAAATTTTCCTCTTTAATTGAGTATTTTGCATATCTGCATACACATATAGTAATTATACAACTATGAAAATAATGTGACTTGACATAATTAAGTCTATAAATATATTGTAACATAACCATATTTTGTAGTTGATATATGTTATAGAGTATAACATACACATGTGTGTTATAAAGTATAATATATATAATATATGTGTAATATATAGAGAGTATAATATATATATATATATATATATATATATATATATATATCAGTGAAGTCATGTTTGTGCCTATGCAAAAAAAAAATGTATTTAAAACAAAGTGTACTTAACTATAAAGGGGACCTAGAAGACAGTCCATAGATGCAGTGTCTGAAGGGCCACTTGCCTCAGAGGGGAGTGGGAAGATTTCTGGAGACCACACCTGTCCTGAGATGGCCTCTGCACTCTCTCCAGCCGCCGCCTGTTCTCTTGCTTTCATCTCTCCCTTTGTGTCTACTCTCTAGCTCACTTGCAGCCCCTCTCTTCCTCTCCTACTTTTCTTTTCTTCTCTGTTCCTTGCAGTGGAAGCAGCAGCAGGTCCGAGGCTCTTCCTTTTAACCTGCTCCCTTTTTCCCTGGAGAGAATGTTAGCCCAGTGAGCCTGGGGGCGGGGCCGCTCTCCCCAGTCAGCTGACATAGAGAAGGAGGGGAGTTTATCTAGGACAAGGAAACCCTGAGGGTGCTGTCCTGTGAAGTCCGCTGTGTGCACACCTCACACAAGAGGGGACACACTCAATAGATCCCCAGAAGCATCCAAGTTCTGTTGACCTTAAAATATTTCCCCCAGAAAATAGGAACTGATGTTTTTCTCTTTAAATTATTTCCATGCGATGCCAACAGCAGGTCTCAAAATTATTCCTTTGAATTCATGATTGTCTTAAAATTCTTTAGCAGTTCATTTTTTTTTTATCAATGTGAAAGTAGCATTTCTTTTTAAATAAATAATTTTATGCAATTATGGATAACAAATTCTGTCTTCCTCAGCACATTTTGTTTTAAAACATTTCTTCTACATTGTCATCAAGACTTTTGGAATGTCTTTATTCTTTCAAGATTGCATTTTCCGTATTTTTAATCATTGACATCAGTAAGAAAAATAATTATACATTTATACATATTTTCTTGGCAGCAGTGGGTGTCTTGTTCAGGGCCTTGCATATGCTAGACTAGTGCCCTACTACTGAGTTACAACCCTAGCCCCATTAAAAACTGTTTAAATTTAATTTACTGAAGTTTTACTATGTGACTGTGAGTGGCCCAAGGTGCTTCCTCTGTAGAATTTATTCAATCATGACATTATAGGTTGGGTACAATTATTACATCCTGCTTTTAAAAAAATTTTAAAACAATCTACCTGTGGATATACATTTCTACTCCTTTCTCAAATGTACTAAATTCATAGGCTTCTTTATTAGAAACAATAATACAGAAATGCAAGTATTTTCTCCAAGTAAGTATATAAAAAAGTGACAATCCATTTCATACGTAAAATGGTCAGTATTGAAGTAATGCACTGAAAGTCCCAGGGGACAATAGCTAGTGTGTCTTTCTGGGCTCCAGCACAAGTATATGGCTCAATATTTTATATTTATGAGATTTTTTAAAGCTGAGAAAACAGTGAGCAACAGAAGTTTAGTTTTACTGACCATTGCTATTTTGTTGTTCTGCTATCCAAGAATTGTTTCCATCTCAAAGGTGACATGGATGTTCTCAGTGTAGGCAGTATTGAGCAGGAAGGGAGATCTCTACCAGATTGTTCTCCCAGAGTCAAAATCTGGAGTTGACTATGTTTTTTTAAAAGCCCCATGGTAAAATCTAGGTTCTCCATAAATATGGAAGCAAATATACTTTAGATTTATAATGAAAAAAAATTTTAAAAATAAAAGACCAACAAAATTGAAACTTCTTAAAATTTAAAAAAAAAATTCCTCTAAGATCCACACATATATTGGTTATTAGACCATGTAATTTCTGATCACTTTTATCCATATGTGATTTAGGTTTCATTAGTATTTTTAAAATATGAAACTTTGGAAAACTTGGTAAATAGAAGACAGAATCAAAGCCCTCATTTTTAGTTGCAGTGAAGTCAGGTTGAGATGACTAAGATACAACACTTTCAGAAAACTGCTTAGTTGGTTATAGCCGTACTACAGCTTATGGGTCACTGATGAAGGGGAAAGCCTGGAGAGTCAGGAGAGACCCCTAGAGACCAAGAGTTCTGTTCACCAGGTGTCATTCATCAGGGTCCCAGACAGTGATGTGACAAATCAACTTGTCAATATTCCTTCCAATTGGGAGGCAAAATTTTATTTCTGGTGTTTCATGATCCTGTTGCCATCAATTAATTTTTGTTTGTTTTTGTCCGAATCCCAACAGCCTTATCTTTGTACAAGTGCCCTCCTGGCTCCTAAGATGCTTTTTCAACTGGTCCCCTCCTCTGTATTAACTGAAGTTGGTGGGGACTTTCTTTCATGGTCTGAGCCACTGGTGAAATCCAAAGGCAAATGAACAAGGGGGAATTATTCTCTGGTGGGTTAGAAATGATAGAATATATGGTTTACTGATCTACTCATTGGTTTATCTGTCTGATTCTAAACTCAAATCAATTAAGAAATCTATGCTGAATAGAAAGTTCTCTGAGGTCTGAACCAGGCTTTCTGCATTTCTTTTGTTAATGCATGCGCTTATATTTACTGTCTTATTTGAATTCAACAAAAAGTCCATTTTTTAAAAATAAAGTCTGTAGAGCTTTGAAAATTGTACACAATCATGTGAACATACTAATAATAAACAGTTTCCTTTTTCCAATTGCAGTCAATCTATTTTTACTATCCTTGACCCAGGAAGCTACTGATCTATTTTCTGTTTTCATGGGTCTTTATTTTTAAAAATTCTAAGTAAATTGAATTATATTGCACATCATCTTTTGTGTCTGACTTTTTCAATTAGCATAATATCATTTTATATAGAATATATAAATTTATATATATACATATAATATATATATATATATATATATATATATATATATATATAAATGTTTTGTTCATTTGTACTTGTAATATTTCATAGCATTGAGGAATAGCAACTAGGTTATATAGACTCAATAACTGTTGGACATTTTGGTTCTCTCCAGTTTTTGGCATTTAATAACAATGTTGGTACTAATGTTTAACTGTTCATCTTCTTAAGAGACCAAAATTTCTTTTCTCTTGGGTGAAAAGCTAAAGGTGGATTGCTGGATTGGATGGTATGTGTAGATTAAGTTTTACAGGACACTGCAGTCCTATTTTCCAAAATGCGTTTACCATTCTGCTTTCCCACTAGAATCATAATATAGCTCCAGGTGCACTGCATTCTCACCAATGGATTTGGCACTGTCAGTATTTGTTTTTGGCAATTCCAGTGGGTCACTAATATGTGGTTTTTCAGCTTAAGTTTACAAGTCTCTGATGACTAATTATGTTTAACATCTGTTCATGGCATTTGCATACTTATTTTCTGGTGTATGAGCTCAAAAAATTTGAACATCTTTCTAATGGTTTGTTTGTCTTATTACTTATTTTCAATGTTATTTATAGCTGTTGGGTAGTAGCCCTTAGATGTGGGTTTTGCAATTATTTTCTTTTGCCTCAAGTTTTCCTAAATCTTTCACAAAGAAAAGACTGCTTTAAATTTTTTATGAAGCATATTTTTAGACATCTTTAAGTAGTGATCCTTTTATATGTCATGTTTAAGATATCATTATGTAACCCAAACTCAGGTAATGTTTGATGAATTAGTTCTTGCATTTAGTTTTAGGAATTGTGTTGTCGCTTTATATGTAGGAGTATAGGTATGATGTGAGGTCAATTAATTTGGTTAATATAAAACCAAATCTGTAGATTGATCTGGGGAGATTACCACCTCAAAAATATCAAGTCTTTCAATCTATGAACATGGCATATCTCTAGGTTTAATTTTTAAACATTGCCTTCAAATATTTGAACTTTTCTTGTGCAGCGATTATAAAAGATATATTAAACATATTCTTGAGTGTTTCTAGGCAGGTTAACACTTTTGGAATCTAATTTTACATTTTAATTTGTGTTTTTCTTATTAGAATATAAAATTTCAATTGGGGTTTGTATGTTGACCTTAAACCTTCTATCCTTGCAAAATTTGCCTATTATTTCTAGCAATTAATTTCATCTTTAATCTTTAGGAAACTAAGACATTCCTCTCTACTTGGTTGTCCTTTAGTTTGGTTCTAACCCTCTTCCCCTGCTGGGTTTTGCTCCATAGAACCTCCAGTACAATGTTAAATTGAAGTGATATTAAAAGCCATTTCTTCCTTATTTAGGTAAGTATTATGGAAACTCTCCATTTGGGTGGGTTGGTAGTTGAATTTTTCCATCAATGAACTTGAACATTGTCTTTCAACCCTGTGTTAGTGGCAAACTATCTGATTTTATCAGCCAGGCACAATGGCACATGCCTGTAATCCCAGCGGCTTGGGAGGCTGAGGCAGGTGGATTGCAAGTTCAAAGCCAGCCTTAGCAAAGACGAGGCACTGAGCAACTCAGTGAGACCCTGTCTCTAAATAAAATACAAAGTAAGACTGGGGATGAGGCCCAGTGGTCGAATGCCCCTCAGTTTAATTCCTGGTAAGCATAAAAAGAAAGAGAGAAAGTGATTAATTTTATCAAATGCTAAATCTGCACCTTTTGAAACAACTGTAACTTTCACCATTATTTAATTCTAGTCCATTTATAGGTTTATTAGCTTTTACATTATACAGCAAGCTAAAAAATGCTCTCTCTTCCCTTACTTCAGGAATGTTTTGGTGAGACCTGCATCATTCAACCTTTATACACGTCATAGAATTTACCAGTGCAGGGGTGCTTCTTTGTGAGACAGTTTTAATGTATGAATTCAATTTCTTTATTTAGCATAGGCTTATTAATATTATGTACTTCATTACTTTTCTGTTATAGTTTCATTGATTTTAGTCATTATTTTCCCTCTGCCTTCTTTTGATGTTATGTTCTCTTCCTTTGGTAGTTTCCTAAAGTAGGAGTTTAAAACATTTCTCTGCCAACATTATCTATTTTATTAGACATTTGGTGGTTATGAAATTTTCCCTGAGCACCATTGTTAACTTCTTCCAATAAATGTTGGTATTTTCTCTGAAAGCAGAATTTAGGCTGGCTCTCTCTGTTTTTGTGCTTTGGTTTCCTTTCTTTAGGAACTTTGAAGGCAGTGTTGGGGTTCCATGTGATTGTTCTTTGGGATGTAGGGCAGACTTTAATGGGACATATTCTGCTTATTGCACTTGATGACCATCCACCACAGTCTACTCAGAACTTCTCTTTTGCATCAGAGTTGAAAAGCTTTTGGCTTAATTTTTTTTTTCCAAATAAGTTTTATACCCTACTATGGTATAAGTTTTATACCATAAACAGAGGTGCCCACTGTTTATGCGTTCTTCCTCTTCACTGTTCTAATTAAACAAATATTTCATATCTGATATTATTTTAAAAATCCCTTTGCAAAATGAAATAAAGGACATGATGATAATCTCATAAAGAGCATATATTAAATGTCATTATATAAAACAAAGCCAAATTTTAAACCATAATTAAAACTTATATCAACATCAATTATGGGAATATTTCTGAGATCTTGGAATTCCCAGGCATTGCTAGTGATAGGGTTTTTAAAGTGATGTATTTGTATGATGAGTGCATCCTTATAATCTATGTCCTGTGATTTTATTTGTAAAATACATCTTGGATGAGTTCAAGATTTGATTGGTGAGAAGTGCACTTAATCAATTTTTATCCTTTTACAGCCAGTGTTTTGGTTGTCTTTGCTGACAGCTGAAGAAATCTTTTGCTAAACTGAGATTATAATTCAATCTTCCTATCTCTTTTTAAGGAGATTTATAATTTTATCTCTATCGTACAATCTATCCTGTGTCAAATTTATATTTGTGTTTGGTTTTGATGTTAAGTATATGCATGTGAGTTTGCTTGGACAGTTTTTTCAAGAGCTAATATACACTAGATTTATCTCAAAGTATTTCTAATATAAGTATTTTGTGTTATTTGCCTACTTGTTAATCCTTATGGCAGTATCACACTGCCTTGGTTACTTCACTTTCCCATTGTTTGTTGTATAGTAAATTGTGCTAATTTTGGCAACTGCAGACCCTGCCAGCTTCAGGGTGGGAGTTGGGAACACATTTCAGGAGCAGCTGGCATGCAGCTTGTAGCAGTTCTTAGGAGCCAGGATCAGCAAAACAGATCCTGTCCTCCAAATATGGGGAATATGTTTTCTGATCTCTGCTTGCTTCTGATCGTGCAGGTGCAGAGGAAGAGGTGCCCACTGTTTCTGCATCTTTGCCTGTTGTTGATGTCCCAAGGTGCCAACTACATTTACTGCCAGGGGATTTAAAAGCTGGATCCTTCTCTCTTCCCTCTTTGTTTTAAGTTTATTCCTCTTTTCAGAGCTAAAAATTCAACATAGCTGTATATATGGAGAAATTAGATAAACATTGTGCTTTCCAGAGAAGTTTTCAAGATCAGGAAACTCCTGAGAAGACATTGGCTTTAGTGTCAAGGATGCCTTAATATAGAGGCATCCTACAGCAACCAATGGAACCACAGAGAGAATGTTGGCAAAACTTTCATCTGATAAAGGGTTAATATCTAGAATATATAAAAAATTCATGCAATTCAGCAAAATCAATCAATGAATATGTAACAAGCCAATCAAAAACAGGCCAAGAATTTGAGCAGACGTTTTTCCACAGAAGATAGACAGATGTGGCCAAGTACATAAAAACATAATCAGTAGCATTAATCAAATTAGGGAAAGGCAAATCAAAATTGCCATGAGATATCAGGTCATATTTGCTACTGTAACCATTACTGAAAGCATAGAAAATGATGAAATGGTAAGGACTGAAAAATCAAAACACTTGTGCACTATTGATTGTAATGTAAACAGGTAAAGATGTTACAGAAACAGTGCGGATGTTCCTTTAAAAAGTAAAAATAGCATTACTAAATGATTCAGTATTCCTGATGTGGGTGTTTGTACACAGCATTTGAAGCAGAGGTGTGAAGAGTTATTTGCACACCCATGTTCATTAAAGCATTGTTTGCCAGAACCAAGGGGTAAATACAACCTGCACCACCATCAACAGATTGGAGAAAGGAAATTGGCCTAGATACAGAGTGGAAAACCTTTCAGCCTTTAGAATCAGGGAACGACTGTCAAGTGCTTCACATGGATAATCCTTGAAGATGTTATGTTCTATGAAATAAGCCAGTCACAAAAGATGAAGACTGTGTAATTCCAATTACACATCTAAAACGTGCAGAAAGTTACATAGCGCAATTGTTGCCAGGGACTGGGATGCGGGGGGAAAAAGGGAAATTCTCCAACAGATAAGTTGGAAAAAAGTCATAGAGGTCTGTTGTAAGCCATGTGCGCAGCTAACACCACTTTACTGTAGAATATTATTGCTTTGCTTGTTTGTGTACTAAAACATTGAGGTATGTTCCTATTTTGTTTTTCTGATATTTTTTTCCTTAGTGCATTGGAGCTGTTTCCAATGTCTGGCAATGAAGGTGAAATGATTGCTCATATTTCAATTTTGAGAGTATGGGAGTTTGGAGTGTTATCAGGTGTCAGCCCAAAGCTTTAATAAGATGAAGTGTGCCTGATTTATGCAACGCCAGTTCACCAAGGACTGGTGCACATCTGGTTATAGATAATCTCTGATTGTATCAACACATATTTGAGTCTGAAGAGGATGAGAACTTGCTTTCAATCTGGATTCAACCACCGGAGAACTTCAGGTTCTAGGAATCATGAGGACTTAGGAAACCCAATCCTTCTGTATTTTAGTGCTGCCTTAACTACGGTTCTAACTGACATTGTTCCTGTCTGTGTGTGCTCAGGGGAAGGGGAATTGTCAGGCTCAGCAAAAAATAGGTCTGTTTAGGAAACTTCCAGATGACAGTCCTCCTTCCCATCCTTCTCAACAGTCTCTCCTCCACCTGTCAAAGACTTCTACCCTTGGGCAGGTAATCCTCTCAGCCTGCCTACCTGCACTTCCAGCAGCTGATCCCAAGGCACTTATATTCATGCTAAAGAAACCGTCTCTCTGGAAATCAGGGCCCTCTACTTCCTGTCACCCTCTGCTCCTCACAGAGCCTTAGGTCAGAACGATGGTTTATTAAGCCCTGGCTTTGATTGGTTTAATCAGAGGAAGGATATTCTTCATTCTTGTACATCTAATTGGAAGGTTCTCTTTTTATATTTAATGGATTTCAATAAATCAATTTCTAATAGTTTTTGTTTTAATACCTAGTGAAGTATACATGGAGGAACTTGAGTATATACCCAAAAGTTCAAAGTGTTTGTTTTTCCATGTTTCCATGCGTCATTTGGTGATTTAATAGAAAGCTTTGCTGTGCTGCTTTCTCTGTCCTCTATTATTTTTACAATAATCAAAAAAATGAACATTTTGCTTTGACTTGCATACACGGAAACTGAGGCCCAAGGTTGAAGAAGGTTCTCAGTGCTGCAGGGCAAGTCGTGGGCAGGTCCAGAACTCCTGCTCAGCCCCCACCAGAGTGGGCGCTCCTAAGGCGGCCCCCAGGAGTCTCTGACGTCTCTCCTACAGTGTAAGCTCTGGGTCATTGCGGTGCTACACAGTGGATGGAAGTGTCAAGATGAGGTCCACGTAGATCTTTACGGGTAGCCTTCATTGATTCCTCTCCTTGGACTGAAGGATTGATGAAATACTAACGTTTCAGGAAGTTTCTCAAGGTATCATCAATAAAGTCTCCTTCAAATTTGATATTTTGCAAGAAAACTGTCAAGAAATTGATTGGATCATTCTTCAGTTATTGGTCAAATTACACCATTTCTGTGATCGTGTCACATATTATTTATCCCACGTGACATATCTTTCATAGAGTAGTTCGCCAATCTGGAGAGCATGAAACTGTGCCAGCGCTCTCAGTAGGAGAATAAAGAGGCCTACTCGACATGCTTCCTTGGGTTGTGGTGGGTGAATACAAAGAACCTTTCCTTTACCAGCAAGGAGCTTGTCATAACCTGAACACTGCCCCGCTTCTGAGTTCCAGGCAATAGAGGTGACTGAGCGCTGCGGAAAGCAGGAGCCATCGATAGCATTGATTTACCATGGTGACCTTCAGGTGAGCGAACGTTAAAGTGAACAATGTGACTGGTTTGAGCAGAGCTACAGAGACCCACAGAGACTCAGACCTTTCACTTGTCCTTGGACGGAGGACACATTTTGGAGGTCAGCCTTCTTTTCTCTCCATATGCCACGTGCCATTTTGTGATTTTTAACAGAATTCTGGAATGAGTTTGATTTTGTTGGTGAGTTCACAGACCTGTCTTCCACACAATAGAAATCCCATTTACTTTCTCCTCTGAAGCATTTATTCAATGCCAGGTAATCGTTGTACCTCTGCTGTGAGGGTTTTCTCAAGAGTAAACCCCATTATTGATAGATTTAGTCACAGGAGAAGGGTATACTAAAGCAGCATAAATCAAAAATACATACACACAAATATTTCAAAAGTTTGAATACTTTGTTCTGTATTTTTTTAAATTAATCTACCAACATAGTGCTATCAACTCTATCAAAAAGGGAGAAATATAGTTGGAAATGTCCTCAGCATACAAATAGAATACACTATTGAATTTGCCAAAGAAGTGTTTTTCTCACATTTTAATGTATGAAAATACCTCTCACTTTTGTAATGTATAAATTGGGGGTTTACATGTCAATCTAATGGTATATAACTGTATTCCTATCAAGATGGTTTAAAATTAATGTTTTAATTGTGATTTTATATATATTTGTAATTGTGATTTTAATTGTGATTTTTATTTTTAAAAGTGTTTTATGTGAATTGAATACACAGTTGAACATTAGAAAACATTTTAACACTACATATTTAATAGTTTGAAATATATCTTTTGGGTAGCCAAATTGTCCCCCCCCCCTTAGGGATAATTTTATTATTTTTAAAAGATATTTTGCTGGATTTTACCAGAGCTAATTTTGTAGAAGAACTAAACATTGATTTGTGACATTTAATTCTAACCTATTTTACAATTTACTTAAACATTTAAATTGCAACTTAATATCTAGTGAACTTTCTATAGAATATAGCACATTACCTTGGTAGTTTATGCAATTCACTTGAGCAAGCTTTCAAAATTAGCCATTTCACAGATATGATTTGTTCTAAGAAATAAGACAATCTGACAAATTAAATAGAAACAGAAATTTCCAAAGATAAAAGCTCACAAGGTTGATGAAAACCTAGAAAACTGAGTTTGAAAAGCAAGAAGAAATAAAGAGAAAGAGGAAGGAATGTAGGTAAAAACAAAAAGGAAGAGTCAGAAGGAAGGAAGGAAAGAGAGAGAACTAGACTTAGTCACAGTAACAGCCAAGTCATGAACAAAGAAACTTCTAATTAAACTCTTTCTGTGGATCCTAGTAACTGGCTGTCAACTCTGCCCATGACACTGCATAATCCCTGACTCTGCTACCTTTTAATCCCTCCTCCCAACATTCAAAGTTCCAAGAACATTCAATCTTTAAAGATCACATCATATGACAATGGCTTAGCTGTCAGCATCAGAAGATTCATACAAATAGGAATTATCCTAAATTAGGGAGAATATCAAGATGGTAGAAAGCTTTTTAGGAAATATAAAATCACAGTGTTTACATTTTAAGAAATGTTTTTTATCAACTCAATAAATATTTCTGTAGAAATGGGTGTTGTTCAAAATTTTCCATACTATTTTCCCTATACTTTCTATATATTCAGCACATATACAGTTGTGTGAAAAATTGGGTTAATAAATTAAAGATTAAATATTCAATGCATAAATTTAATTGTTATATGGTAGCTTGGGGATGCAAGTATCAAATAAATTGATGCCAATAAATAATTGTAGTCAGTTTTTTTTTTAGTTTGTAATACAAAAGCAATACTGATTTGAAAATAAAGTTTGGAATTAAAAATATGGTAAATGCATTGTTGGATGACTAAATCTAGCATATTAACATATGCCTTATCTCACATAGTTAGTACATGTACTTCAAAACATCCAAAACACTACTTTGCACAAAATAAATTAAGCTAGAACTTGATATGTCAAGGAAGGAGATGAATGAAAATTTTAAAAATAGCAATGCTTTTTTTTTCAAATGAAGTGAGGTTTATTGGTTGACTTGCCAAGATATGGATATTCTGAAGATTTTTTGAAATCCCAGTTTAACAGGTAGAGAAATAGTGCTCAAAGGAGCTCAGGGCTTGGCCAAGATAATAGCTCTCCTTTGGACTTGTGAACAAAATCCTACTTAGAAGTAAACTGATGGTGAAACACATGTGATTTCTGGGAGAATGGGCAGTTTCTTGGACTAAAGTCAGGTGTTAATAGATCTTTAATCCCCCTTGCTTTGATTCGAGGGCGATGTGTACTTTTCTGGTGTATAAAAATAACTTTTTCTTTTCCAGAGTAAATAAATATAGAGGGATTCGAGAATGGTGCTAAAAATCCACTTCTGTGGAATGATTCTTGTTGACCTTTCTCTCAATGCTTAAATCTCCATGAGACAGCAATTTAAATGCTGAATCAGTTTACTGAGCCTGTTTTCTTTGGACAGTTTCTATAAAATGTTATCAGTTCCACCAAGGCACACATGTCAGATGCCAAGGTTAAAAAATTAGACAGTAAAGGTATACATTTAAACTGGATGGTCAGAGAAGATAGAGTTACAACAAAGAGGAGGATAAAGTAATCCAATATTCAGTAAGACAATTATAGACAGGGTGAATTGGATTAGAGTGTTGTGTGACTGGTGTAGGCATGGGAATCCTGTGTCTGAAACTCACACAACTAATGTTACAGATTAGCTGAGCAATATCTTGGGTCATTTCTAATAATTTGCTGGACTAATTTCTAATGTTTATTGTTTTTATAAGCTGCTTTGTTAATTTAATCAACATCTAAAAGAAAATAATTACAAAATGATTATTTTGAAAAAAAGAAGAAATTTTGAAATGAAACCTGTGTGTTCAAAATAATAGCTTTTCAAATTTACTTGCTGTATTATTTGGCTTATGGTGTTATTTCAGATTGTTTATTTCACTTTGAACTTTTGAAGATATTCCAGCTATTTTTCTGTTATTGATTTCAAATTTAGTATCATTATGGACAAAGAACAGACTTTGTATGGCATGAATCCTTTTAAACTTATTGAGATTTATTTTATGATGCATTAAAAGTTTTATAAAAGTTTTATCTACTCTGTATATTCAAAAAAGAATTTTTGTTTTAATATTGGGCAGAAAGTTCTATGAATGCTAATTATATCAAGTTGGATGATGGTGTGGTTCAATTCTTCTATAACCTAAATGGTTTTCTTTGTATTGGTTTTATCAATCATTGAGAAACATGTATTGAACCAACAATATAATTGTTGGCTTGTCTACTTTTCCATGCAGTTGATCAGTTTCTGCTTCATGCCTTTTGGACTTTAGTTATTATGTTTGTACATATTTAGACTGCTATGTGCTCCTGAAAATGTTACCACTTTGTCAATAGGAAATGACCCTAATAATTTCTGGCAATAATCTTTGCTCTGACATCTACTTGTTTCATATTAACATAACCATAACCATTATTTAATTAAGTGAGCATGGTAGCATCATTTTTAATCCCTTTGCTTTTAATCAATCTGTGAGTTTCCTCTAGGCAGCATGAAGTTGGGTCACTTGGTCTTTTATTAAGTCTGACAACTTGGACTTTTAATATTTTATTATAAATCTGAAACCATCTTATTATTTGTATTTATTTATCTTATCTGTTCTTTGTACTTCTTCACATCTTCTTTTAAATATTTTTTTATTCTTTGAATAGTTTTATGATTTCTTTCATCATCATTCTGGCTTAATAGTTGATCTTTTTAGCTTTTTCTTGTATGTTTTTCCTGGTATTGCTTTTTAAATGGTACCATCCAGATTATATTATAAGTATTTAATTTATCCCAATTGATTTTGAGAGTATTAACAAAATGCCACTTAAAATACATGACAAAGAACTTACAGCAACATTAAGCATTCTATTAGTCTTCCCTGTGTTTATTGTTACTGTCATGTATTTTAATTGTAGAAATATTTCGAAGCCAAAACACATTGCCATTATTTTCATTTAAAACAACTATGTTAGAAATGTTTTGAATTAAATAATTATCATATAAAATTAATTTTTAAGTTTCATTTTTAAAATTTTTATTACAATTTGTTATATATAAAGCAGAATGCATAATTCATGTTACATACATAGAGCACAATTTTTCATATCTCTGGTTGTATACAAAGTATATTCACACCATTCATGTCTTCATGTATGTGCTTAGGGTAATGATGTCCATCTGATTTTTTCAAAATTTGCAAATTTTTCAAATCGATTATTTTGTTTCAATTTCATTGATTTCAGCTCTGATTTTAATTATATCCTCTCTTCTTCTCTTTTGGTGTTGATTTGTTCTTCTTTTTCTAGGTCTTTGAGATGTAATGTTAAAACAACATTTAACTTTTTCTTCTTTTAAGGAATGAACTCCATGCAATGAACCTTCATAATATCCCAGAGATTTTGATATGTTTTATCTGTGTTCTCATTCACCTCCAAGAATTTTTTTTAATCTCCTCATTGATGTCTTTTGCAACCCATTGTTCATTCAGTAGCATATTATTTAGTCTCCAGGTGTTGGAATAGTTTTTATTTTTTTATCTTTTCATTGATTTCTAATTTCATTCCATTATGATCTGATAGAATACAGGTTAGTATCTCTACTTTTTTATATTTGCTAAGAGTTGCTTTGTAGCATTGTATATGGTCTATTTTAGAGAAAGATTCATGTGCTGCTGAAGAGAAAGTATATTCATTCATTGAAGAATGAAATATTCTATATGTGTCAGTTAAATCTAAGTTATTGATTATATTCTTGAGTTCTCTAGTTTCTGTGTTCAGCTTTTGTTTGCACAATATATTTGTTGGTGCAAGAGGTGTGTTAAAGTCACACAGAATTTGTGCTATGGTCTATTTGACTCTTGATCTTGGGAAGAATTTGATGAACGTAGATGCTCCATTTGGGCATATATATTTATAATTGTTAAGTCTTGTTGGTGTATGGTTCCCTTGAGCAGTATGTAGTGTCCTTATTTATCCTTTTTGATTGACTTTAGCTTGAGGTTACTTAATTTGATATGAGGATTGAAACCCCTGCTTGCTTCCAAGTCCATGTGAGTGGTATGATTTTTCCCCACCCTTCACCTTTAGTCTGTGGATATCTTTTTCTATGAGATGAGTCTCTTGGAAGCAGCATATTTTTGGGTCTTTTTAAAATTTTTAATCCAATCTGCAAGTCTGTGTCTTTTGATTGGTGAGTTTGGGCCATTAACATTCAGGATTACTGTTGAGACATGATTTGTATTCCCAGGCATTTTTGTTTATTTTTGGCATTTAACTTGACTTGATTTCTCCTTTGATCAGTTTTTTCTTTAGTGTAATACCTCCCTTTGTTGATTTTCACTGTCATTTTTCAGTTCCTCTACGTGGATACTTTGCTGAGTATGTTCTTTAATGCAGGCTTTCGAGTTGTAAATTCTTTTAACTTTTGTTTATCATGGAAGGTTTTTATTTCATCATTAAATCTAAAGCTTAGTTTTGCTGGATATAACATTCTTGATTGGCATCCATTTTCTGTCAGAGTTTGATATATGTTGTTCCAGTATCTTCAAGCTTTCAAGACCTGGGTTGAAAAATCTGAACATATTCTAATTGGTTTTCCCTATGTGTAATCTAATTCCTTTCTCTTGTAACATTTAATATTCTCTCCTTTTTCTCTGTGTTAGGCATTTTCATTATAATGTGCCTTGGTATGGGTCTGTTGTGATTTTGTACATTTGGTGTCCTGTAAGACCCCTGAATTTGGTTTTCCAACTCATTTTTTATGTTTCAAAAATTTTATGATATTAATTCATTGAATAGATTGTTTATTCCTTTGGTTTGGAACTGAACTCCTTACTCTATCCCAATAACTCTTAAATTTGGTCTTTTATGCTATCCTATATTTCTTGAATGATCTACTCTTGGTTTCTTACCATTTTCACTGTGTGGTCTATATTCTTCTCAAGATTATATATTTTGTCTTCATTGTCTGAGGTCCTGTCTTCCAAGTGGTATAATCTGTTTGTGATGCTTTCAATTGAACTTTTAATTTGATTTATTGTTTTTTTTTTCATTTCAAGGATTTCTGTTTGTGTTTTTTTTTTTTTAGAACTTCTATCTCCCTATTGAAGTAACCTTTTGCTTCCTGTATTTTTTATGTAGCTCTTTGTCAAAATTATCTTTGTTGCCTGTATTTACTCTCTTATATCATCCTTTAATTTGCAAAATATTTAAATTATGTACATCCTGAAGTCCTTCTCTGTCATTTCTTCTGCTGTGCTGGCCATGATTATAATAATGTCATATCTTGATTTGTTTGGGGCACTTTCTTCTCTTGTCTTTTCATATTGCTTGTGTGTCTTTCCATGTAGCACCGTGGATTCAAGGCATTACTGTTTTTACACTACAGGCTTATAGGGTCCCTGTATGGTCCCAAGATGGCTGCTATCAGGGGAGCCCCATGTTGGTAGATGGGGGTCCACATGGGAGTGGTGGCTGGAGTTCCAATACCTCTCCTTTAAGGGGAAGGACAATGTTAACAGATCCCCAATATAAATAATATGCATGCTAAAAACAAATAGTTGCTATTAAGATGTTTAGTTTGGTTACAACCTACAGAAATGGTGAATTCAATTATTATCTGCAATATACTCAGTATATTTTTAAAAAAGGTTTATAATTCTGATGGTGAACAAGGAACCAGGGGTGAGGAGTAGGATGATATGATGAGGTTGTAGGAGTTGAGAATATAGAGTTATTATATCTTAGGGAGTGTGAAAGAGAAATCTAACAATGAAGGTTATTAGCAGGAGAAGGGAAAGGAAGTAATTTTCAGTAGACAAGTAAGTGGGAAAATAGTAGAGTACATAAAATAAACAATATATATTAAGAAAAATAAAAAAAGTTAAAATAGTAAAAATTGGAGGGAAAAAAAAGAATATACAACACAACAGTTATATACTATTCTGATGTCCCAGTCCTCAAAATCCTAATTCATGCAAAGTACTTGGTTTCACATATTTGAGGATGTGAGGGTAGGAGAATAGAGAGGAAGAAGAAGAAAAATCTCAAAGGAAGAAACGGATTGTTTTGGTTGAAGATCAGTGTCTTTCCTGCTTCCCTCTCATCTAGTAGGTGGGATCATCCGTTGTTAGCTGGTATCTCGGTCCTCAGGATGGTGAAGGTAACCAGGTGTCCCTATGCTGAGCTAGTGGCTGCTGGGGAGAAGGGGGAGTTAGAAACTAGGTACCCAGCCAGCCAGAGTTCCAAACTGGGAGTTGCCCCCGCTGAAGATGATGATGAAGGTGACCCAAGATGCAGGCGCCTGCTTTCAGCCCTGGGGTGTCAGGTTGGATGGGGAAAGCCGAGCAATGGCGTAGGATGATAAATTCAGAGAGGAGCTCTGTGCATACAGCATGTGGCTGTCAGCTGACTTCAGAGCCTGTGTGAAGTTCCTGTGTGCAGGAAGGTTACTGCACTGTAGGAGACTGTCTATCTCAGCTGCTGAAGAGTCCCAAGATGGCTGTGACCAGGGAGCCCCATGTTGGTAGATAGGGGTCCATATAGGAGTGGCAGCTAGAGATCCTGTGCATGGACAGCTGCCAGGTGTCCTGCATGGTTCTGGTGTCCGTGATTTCTTAAGTGGCCAAAAGTTCCACACAGGTGCTGATGCCAATGGTCCCGCTCAGGCACCCGTAGTCCTGGTGGGCTCGTGGTTGGGAGACCTACTCTGACACTGAGGCCTGGAACCCTGGTCAGGCACTGTGACTGTGATTCCTGAGTGGGAACAGGAATATCACTTGCAAAGAAGCAGTATTCTCACTACTGAATCCCAGGTCACAGAGTGACACAGGCACTCCTTCTGCCTCCTTCTGGCCCGCCATCTTGGATCTCCCCTCATGTAAACTTATTTATACACCATATATTTGGTCTTTGTTCTTTTGCCCAGGAATGAATACATATCTTTTAGTGTTTTTCTGTGCCTGACAACTTTCTACAACATTTTCCTTTTGAATTCAGATCTAGTGGTGATAAATTCTCTTAAATTTCATTTGTTTGAAAAGTAGTACACCTTAACTATTTAAAAAGAGACACATTGAATATATAGGGAATCTGAAAAGTCACTTTTGTGACTATTGCAAATATAGTGTTTTGGGACATACACTTGCTCATTTGGTCCGTATTTTATGTGGCTGCTTGTGCCCTTTGACAGCAGAATCAAGTACCTGTACCAGATGCCAATCTCTGGCAAAGCCTAATCATCTAATCCTTCATCTAAGGAATGTTATGACTAGAATGCAGCAGTGTAGTTCAGTAGTGTTTTCTATTCATTTTTTTTCTCTTTCTGTAATATTTTAATCACGAGCAGCCTTTGTCTTCTGGCTTGTATGGTGTGTTCCTTTTCCTCTAGACCCCAATTCCTGTGCACACGATGTGATTTCATTCTTTGCCTGCTACAAAAATTATCCTGTATTATCAGAGTTCAGCATCTCATTGTTGAATTAGGATATGCCTTAATTTTTTTTTAACAATTCTTTGGTTAAGAGTCAATGAGCTTCTTTTACCGCTGTGTGTGTTTGTATCTATTACAAACTTGTAAATTTGGAGAGCCTGGTTTTTCCTCTCCATCTCCTCCTTCTGGACATTCATTTGCATACATAGTTCACCGTGGTTCTCTTTAGTTTGGGGTCTTTTTATTTTGCATACCAGGGATGGAACTCAGGGGCACTCAGCCACTAAGCCACATCCCCAGCCCTGTTTTGTATTTTTTCCGAGACAGGATCTCACTGAGTTGCTTAGTGCCTCATTCGGTGCTGATGCTGGCTTTGAACCCTCAATCCTCCTGCCTCAGCCTCCTGATCCACTGAGATTACAGGCAGGCACCAGCGTGCCCAGCAGAGGTTGGGGTCTTGTTTCTATCTTTGCTTTGTTTTGGAAAATTTCCATTGCTATCTGATCACATGAATTGCTTTTTCATTCTGCCATATCTAATCTCGGTCTAATCTCAGTGTAGTTTTTTATATTAAATATTACATGTTTAATCTCTAGATTTTTTTGGATATTACTTATTTCTTTGTTCTCTTCATCATCTTTATACTACCATCTATTTTCATGTATTATGGAGATGACTACATGAATTCTCATGTCTGTTAATTTTTGCATTCCTTTTCTGTTGATTGCTTCACCTCTTTTCTTATGCATCATATTTTCCTGCTTTTTTGTTATAGTATTTTTTGGTTGAATGGCAATAAAAAATGATCAGGTGCTCTATTTTAGATCTATTCCAATGTGTAATGTTGAGTGTTGTCCTCAGATTCTAAAATGAACTGGAATTAGCAATAGCCTTTTGAGATTGCTTTTATGCTCTATTAAGGAGACTTGAGAGAAGGTTTCTATTTAGAATTATTTTTGCTCTACTATTAATGTCTGCACCCAATGTTCTTTGTATAATGTGATCTTTCTGTTCTTTCTGATGGAAGCAGGGTATATTTCCAGCCTTTCTGAGATCCATGCATATTTTTATCTTATATTTTTCATTACTTTTGTCAGGCCATGTATAGTCTGAATGTGCATGTTAATGTTCACTCATACCAGTACTTGACCTTAGACTCAAGGTCACCCCCCCTTTGGAATTCCAAAGCTCTAAGACTCCTTCTCCAGCATTATATTTCAGAAATTATATCCATTTCTAACCTTCTGTTCTCTGAATTGTTTGTCTTTCTCTCAGGGAGTAGGAGAGATTCCATTTATATTTGTTCAAAAGTAAATCTTGTCCCTGTTACTGAATGATAGGAAATGCCAATGTATGTTTTTATATTTTAATTTTACTCAGGGAATTTAACTTCTAATGTGAAATATGTCATACAAATTTTCAAAAACTATTATAACGTTGTTAATAAAAATATCATTCCTCTAACTCATTACCGAAGTTACACATCATAAAGATTCCTCTGTGTGTCTACCCCACGGGAAAAGGCCCTTATTTTCTCCATGTGATAAATGGGGAGCTAACACAGGAGGTGAGGGTTTCAACAAAGTTCAAATTTTTGATTCATGGTGGAACTGACATTTGAAAGCAGCGCCTTTTCATACTCAGCATCTAGGAAGATACCACCCACCTTGTGCATGTCCTGTGTTCAAGATGGGAGACTTGGAGCTAGGACTTCTCTGTCTGCCCGGCTAGTGTTGGATCTTGCCTAAGTCATGCACTAGCTTTCCCTGAGTTACAGCTGAGCCTGAGAGTGATCCCATGAAAACCATTCCTGCTGGTACATTTTGATAGAAAAGAAGTAACTTCACGTAAATGCCAAGACTGTTTCTGAATGTGCATTTGCCTAAAGTAATTGGATGAATGTCAGCATTTCTGCAAGATGTCACCAGTTTTGACCAATGTTGGTGAAGTTCTCAAAGGGACAGGATTTAATCATCAAATTTTCATTAGTCACACATGCCTATGAATTGCTCCCAGGGGTGTCCAATCATGGGATTCATTAAGTGTTTTAACTGATTACATAGTTAGCAATCATATCAACAATTATTTAGACAAAGTATGTTAAATAGATAAGTCACTAGTGTTGTTTGCTCTAACTATATAATTTATAAGGATACAGCCATTTGTATTTAATTGTCATAATGTCCATTTAATTCCAAAGGAGTAAGAAGGGAAAATTAAAGTAATAGTGTGTTTCCCATCACTGTCTCTGTTGTTCTTAAAGCACACCTCTCTGATTTCACAGCATGGATGAGGCTGGAGGTCATTCCGTTAGAGGAAATAAGACAAGCACAAAAGACAAGTGCCACGTGGTCTCACAAGTGGGACACTGAGCCCTTGGGGAATGGCAGCCACCAGAGGCCAGGGGGAGAGAGCAGAGGGGACCGGGAGACAGCTGATCAGTGGTCCCTAAGTCTCAGTCACACAGGAACCGGAAGTTCCGACAAGCCACTGCTCAGTAGGGTAAGGTGTGCACAACTCCCCAAGGTGGAAGAAAAGAATTCAAGTGTTTTCACCACCAAGAAATGATACATGTTTGAGGACATGGATACATTTAGCCTGATTTAAACATTATATAATGTGTACATGTGTAAAACATCATCTGGTGCCCCATTAATGTGTATAACAATTATGTATTTATGTGTCAGTTAAAAGTAAATTTAAATTAAGTAAAATAAATGAATGAATAAATTCACTTTTGAAAAAAGAAAAATAGTCATAGAGAAAGCAATGAAGGACACTTATAAAAGGTTCTGACATATGAGGGTCTCCTTTAGGTATCCTCCCTGCCGTGGGCAGCCTCCCAATAAGACAGCAATAAGTGCTCCAGCTGCCTGGGCCAGCACTGAGCAGGGTCTGAGAAGCTGTCCCAGCTCAGTCGCTGAGCTGCTTTTGAAAATGCCACCACCCCATTCCATTAGCGTACCGGGGAGGCCATGGCAGGGCCCTGCAGAATGAGTGCCTTAGACACACATCTATTTTCTCCCAGTTCTGGGCTCTGGAAGTCCCAGAGGAAGCCTCCAGCAGGGGGCGCTGCTCCCAGCCCAGGCGTCTTGGCTGTGGATGGGGACCTCAGGGTGCCTTCCCTTCATCTTCCTTCCACAGGTCCAAATTCCACTTCTGACTAGGTCACCAGTGGCTCTGCATGAAAGCCCAGCCCAAGGACCTCAATTTACGTGTTTAGGGACCCTAGCTGAGATACCTTCACATTTGAAATATCAAGAGTTGATCTCAGTGTATAAATTTTGAGCAAGAAACAATTCAGTCAAAATCATCCTAAATGTTCATACATTTAAAAGTTGTTAGGACCCTCTGTTTATATAGTTTTACATCAAAACTACCCTATACTGACTCTAAGAAGACTCAGTACCTGGTGTGTAAGGTCTTTATTCTTTTTTAGGTACACTTGAGGCATTCCTGTGTATAGAAAATCAGTATTAACTGCAGAGTCATTTAACAGTGTAGGTGACTGTAGGCCTTTTGTGAGAAAAAAAAAATGGGGGGAAAAATAAGAAGCCCCAGGTGATGGCAGTCCTGTGGGGCTGGACTAGCACACATTTCAAGATAAAGCAAAACCAGAGGATGCCTGGCCCCAAAACTGTGACAGACAGTTAGAAAAGGAAACCCTGTCGATTTTCAACAAATCATAACATAGGAAGAAGTAAGGAATTTTAATCTTTAAAGCAATTTAAGAGAAATAAAAGAAAACTCTGCTTAACTCAAGGTATAGTACTCACTGAATTTATGACTCCAGGAAGTTATTTGAGGTAAAATGATAATTCCTCGACATTAAGTTCATTAGAAGTTAAGACCATTTCCTGAAGAACAGTTTCACACCTGGACACTCAAGCGTGGCTACTCTCATGTTGAACAACAGTAACGCTATGGTATTCGCCACAAGACCTGTTTCTGTGCCATAGTCTAACAAATTTTAAATCTGCAAGCTATTTTGAAGAGCTAAGCTAATTCTAAACTCTTCTCACACATGATTCATGCCACCATTTTCTTGTCATCTCTTATTTCTAATTTAAACCTGTTCTATGGACAATTTCATGTTGTGTCTTCTCTGCTGTGAAATAATTATTTCTCTGTGTTTTTTACCTTTTACTATTCCACCCCATGGCCACTGGTTGGTGGTTCTCTGAAAACAAGATCTTTTCCTTTTTGAGGTTCTGACTTTCCCCTGGTCATGACAGCGAGCAAGTGCATTCACTGGAGAGAAAACTCAGTGCTGGGACTGAGGAGACAGGAAGTCAATGCTTTCTGAAGATACTACATCCAAAGCATGACTCTCAGCTGGAAACTTTTTGCAGATAAAAGTTGTTCTGGAAGCAAGATGGCATGGGAATGGGGCTGGTAAGGAACGAATAGATAATTTAAAACCATTTCTTATTTTGAAATTTTCAGGAAGGGCATGAGTCTCTAACATGTTTGCTGAAACAACAAAACTCAGAGCAACACAGAATAGCAGGTCTATCAGTCCACGGGTGAGGAGCAGGCTCTTGGGAGCAGGTGGACTCTTTAGCAGGTGGGGGTCTAGTTGAAGTGAGTGGGTCCTTGGGGTCTATCTTAGCACCCACCCCTTTCTTTCTCTTCCCATCCTCCATGAAGTGAGCAGCTTTACTCTACCACATGCTCCGTGCTATGATATTCTGCATCACCATAGGCCAAGACACAAAGAGCCCACTGACCATGGACTAAAACCTGAATCTGAATCTAGGTCCTTTTTTTTTAAAGCTTTCTTTCTCAAGTATTTTGTTACAGTGACAGAAAGCTGACTAATGCAGACATTGATAGACTTTAAGGCAGAAATCATCTAGCGATTTCACCATTGTTATCTTTTGTTTGGTTTTTCCAAGATCCCTGTCTGTTCTTGAAATGAAACTTCAGTAATAATTCTTTTGAAATATAGGTAGGTGTGCAAGTATGAAAAGAAACTTAGTTTGAAAATAATATGACAACTAATTTACTGAAAGAATTAGGGGATTTGACTTCAAAGATCCAAGTATAGACCTGATGCTACCATGTTTTCCCTCTCTATATGTGCATACTTCATCTAAACATATTGAACCTCACTTTCCTCATAGTCAAAATAGATTGTAAAATGGTTGAATTTATATCCATACTTTAACACTGGTAAGGTCCATTTAAGCAATCACATGTATACATGCATTGCTACTGTATTCTTCATGGTCATATTCAGATAGCTAGAGAGTTTGCCATGATTTTCCAAGGGCAAGGAACAGGTGTTATTTTTCCTCCTCATTAAATGTTGTGTCTGATTATACCCAAGGAAATTAGTGGCATATGGTTAATAGTTTTGTGTTTTTTTTAAATCATGGAATATCTTTTATTGTCTGCACCTGTCTCTCCTTAGTTAATTTAAGTGTAGTGATGAAGCAAAAAAAATATTTAAAAACAAATATAACAGTTATGTTCTGAAAGCAAGAAAGTCAAAACATACAAAATGCTCATTTAAAACCAGAGATCATATGATGACTGTCTTTCTAAATCTGGTTATTTTACTTAACATGATACTCTCCAGTTCTATCTATTTCCCGCAAATGACATGTTTTAGTTCTGTTATGGCTAAATAAAACTCCCTTGTCCTCATCCAGGCATCTAGGCTGATCCTATAACCTGGCAATTGTGAATCATGGAAGCTAGCTGAGGAAGAGAAAGTGGGTTGGGAGAAGGAAGAAAAAAGGGAAAGGGGAATTATTCAGGAGTGAAATTCATTAAATATTTTTATGTTCATGTCCTCAGTAAAAAACAGTTTTAAATGTGGTTGATATCTGTCCAATGATATAAATGAGTAAGTTGAATCTTAACATTTGAGGAATTATTATAAATATACCACAAGCAGCCCATGTCCACCGTAACAACACACAGGCTGTCAGGTCACGTAGATAGCATCTGTTTGACTTTGGAGACCTAGACATATTTATTTAAATAATATGATTAAGCATTTAATTGATGTGGCTTTATAATGATCCACCTTCAAGAACTTGGAAACACAAGGTCGATAGATGGCTTTGCCATCACTACTTTTGATAGTGAGTGGACGCTGGGTTTCAGGACTCAGGACGACCCTGGCATGAGTTCTTATGAGATGTTAAGAGGAACAACTTACTCATTGTTTCCTGTAATGTAAGGAGAGTTGACATTAAATATTGTCTTCCTATATGACCCTTAATAATTTTTGGTACATAAGTCCTTCTTTGGCTCTTTATTTATATAAATGTTACATTTATGTAATGCCAAATATAAATACATTGCTTTTTACACATATGTGGCTTTTGTTTCCTTCCTTCAGTATAAAGAAGCATCTCTCTTTATCATCTATGTATCTATTTCATGCTATTGGAATTTATATTATTATAAATTGTAAACATTAAATCATAATACTTTTTGAAATTTTATAGTTTTTCCATGTAGGGTAGATGTGACCAGGGAAAATTTAGAATGTGCAGAACATAGGAGGGTGGTGTTGGTCTAGTCATCTTTGTGCTGCTGTGACCAAAAGACCTGACAAGAACAATTTAGAGGAGAAAAAGGTCATTTTTGGCTCATGATTTCAGAGATTCAGTCCATGGTCAATTGACTCCATAGAAGTAGGCCCAAGGTCAGGCAGAACATCATGGCTGAATAGTGTGGTGGAGGAAAACTACTGAGTTCCTGACAGTCAGAAAGCAGAGAGAGAGAAAGAGAGAGAGAGAGAGAGAGAGAGAGAGAGAGAGAGAGAGAGAGAGAGAGAGAGAGAGAGTTAGTTCTGCTTGCTGGGACAAAATATATAAACCCCAAAGGTATGCCCCCTTTGTGACCTACTTCCCCCAGACACACTTTACCTACTTTACCTGCCTATGGCAAAACCTGTTAATCCATTTAAGTAGATTAATCCAGTTATTAGATTATGGCTCTTGGAATCTCGTCATTTCACCTCTGAACATTCTTGCATGTCTCACACAGGAGTTTCTGGGGGACACTTCATACCAAACCATAACAGATGGATAATCTGTTGGTTGTCTTCTTAGATATACCTTAAATCTTTAGCAGTTTTCTTATGTAGAAAATTCATGGTCCAGGTGTTACTTGTGAGCTCTCTGTGCTGTTCTGTATGGGGGAGGACAAAGAGGACTTCTAGTCCAAGGCAGAATCTGCCTGCCCCAGGGCTGGGGTGGGGAAGGGGAGCCCAGCGCTGAGTCAAGGATGTCTCTGAGGGACCCTTCTTACGTGGTCTCTCTGCCCATCTTCTGCAGGGGTTTCAAGCTCTCCCTGGTTGTCCAGGGCAGTGAGGAGTGTGTGCTGCGTTCTGTCCTTGGGCTGAACTCAAAGTCCCAGTCGGGTGTCCTTCTTTTGTTGGGGGAGGTAAGATGCTGGCCACCGTTTTTCCCTCTGTGCGGGGTCCTCGGCCCTTTGCCTTTCCTCCTACTGCCTTCCCGTGTGCTTCTTACAGTCTGTTCCCTGTTTCCAAGGAACAGAGTTGTGCCGGCAGGCTGAAGATGGAGAAAAGGACTCTGCCAACTTGTCCTGACCAAAATCCATTGTTTCTGGGCAGCAGCACTTTTTTGGGGTGGGGAAGTCCACCAGTGAGCCACATCCCCAGCCCTATTTTGTGCTTTATTTAGAGACAGGGTCTACTGAGTTGCTTAGTGCCTTGCTTTTGCTGAGTCTGGCTTTGAACTTTAGATCCTCCTGCCTCAGCCTCCCAGCCACTGGGATTATAGGCATATGCCACTGCACCTGGCAGCAACATTCTTGCTCTAAAGAAAAGAATGCCTTATTAATTACATTAGATGGTGGTTTTAGAGATGAAATCTGGGGCCTTGTCCCATACTAAGCACACATTCAACCAGGGAGCCACATCTCTAGCTCCTAAATTCCTTTTCTGAAGAAATTATGATTTATATACATTTTTGTGTGTGCATGTATGTGCACATTTGTGATGCAACGTATTATGTTAAACCTCACACCACTTTTTCACTTACGTACTTTTCTCATAACGATTGCAATAGTTTTAGATGTGCATCTGCTTAAAACAAATTTTGAGAATCACTATTTTTTTTTTAATGTTACTCTGAGTTTAGTTTCCCTGATAGCTTAGGTGTATGATCTTGGACTATTTACATTCAGTGATAACATAAAAAGTCCAGAGTCTGAAACCACAGACACCTGACTCTGCTGATATTGGCTGTGTAATTTGAGATACTGAGTTTCATATCTGAACATCTCCAAGTGTATATTAAAGATAGAAATTATAATAAGATCTATGCTATATGTGTACATGATGTATAAATATGTGAAATTATTTGTTAGATGGTGAGATTTTTATATACATTAGTGATTATTAATTTTTGTTAATAAAACATTAATTTGCTAATACAATATAATTACTGTTAATATTATTGTTTAGGTTATTTTTTGCTTTGTTTTGTTTTAGTCAGGATCTGCAAAAATCTAATAGTTACAATTTTTTGATCATTACAATTTTTTTAGAGAGAGAGAGAGAGAGAGAGAATTTTTTTAATATTTATTTTTCAGTTTTTGGTGGACACAACATCTTTATTTTATTTTATGTGGTGCTGAGGATCAAGCCCAGCACCCCACACATGCCAGGCAAGCACTTTACCGCTTGAGCCACATCCCCAGCCCATTACATTTTCAATTTATTTTATTTTTTGATACTGGAAATTGAATCCAAGAGAGCCTTACCACTGAGCTATATTATTGGTCTTTTATTTTATTGGACAGAGTCTTGCTTAGTTGCTGAAATTCTCTCTACATTGCTGAGTTGACCTTGAACTTGTGATCCTCCTAGCTCAGCCTCCCAAATCACTGGGATTACAGGCCTGTGCCATTGTGCCTGGCTTTGATCATTCCATTTTATAAGTTGATTTATTTATATGGACATCCATAAAGATTATATTCCATAGGAACTACTTAAAGTGGGAGCTACTTTTTATTTCTCATAGCTATGATTTAATTTATTGCCAGTGCTGTTTATAATTCACAGACTACCTATTCTTAATGTCTTCCTTTATTCTTTAATTAATTTAAGCAATAAAACCTTGCAGTCTCTAAATTAATAGGATCAAACTCTGGGAATGTTTGCAAAAAAGATGCATCTACTCTGGGGGTCAACCGGAATCTGATAAGAGCAGGAGAAGGACTCTAGTGGGGAGAGGAGGGGAATGAGCACATTGAAGTGGCGATGCAGACCATGGAGAAGTGTGCGGCAGGCCTTGTGCCGATGCGAACACACGTGTCTTTCTAGGTTCTCCCCAGAGAACTTACCTGAGAAGTGGTGACTGCAATACTGAGCACTTGCTCTGCTCTGCCCTGAAAATTCCCCAAGAAGCCGGGCCAAGCCTGTGTTCCAGATTAATAATTACGTGCCCCAGTGATGTTCTGTTGTCGGTGGGCTTCTTGTGAGCAACATCCAGCCCATTTTAATTTTTCCATTTTGGTGCAGAACACACATTTTTTGTTTAATGCATAAATGAGTCAATGTTCTCCTGATAATGTTTATGGAGACTTTATCCTCCGCATCCTTCCTACTTCCCACACTGTTTCCTATTCTATAAAATCAAACTGTATTGGGTGAGATTTGGTTTCAGAGTCAATATGCATTTTTATAAATCATTGTTAGGTGTTAATTCATTCAACTGAAATGTTCATTATCAAAGAGCATCTACATAGTGAAGGGGAAAAGAGTTGAGGGCTACAGAGAGAACAGGGTTTATCCACACTCTGTTTTACAGCCACATGGCATAAACTTTGACAAATTCCTTTAGGCCTCCAAGGATGAACATGCAATGAATAAGGTGCTGCTGGGGTTTGCTAGGACTAGAGGGGAGTGCTGCTGTGTACCAGGCTGACGGGAGACGGTGGGCTCAGGAAGAACTGCTCACTTCTCCTTACAACTGTCCCATCCTGTGAACTGGAACGTGGACCTATGAGTTTAGGGCTTGATGTGTCTTTCTCCTTTGGGAAAAGAATGGGAGAAAATAGAGGACTTATTGATAATAGGGGAATCTCCTTGGTGGGAACACTTGGAACCTGTGTAAGCCTCATGCTTCCTTTAGGTGTTTTGAATTCTCTTGCTCTGGATTAATGTATGCATTTGAAACTCTGTTTTTTGATATCAGAATTGCATGAAAATTCTGCAACAGGTACCCATTTGTACCTAGTTTTTAATTTTGATTTTAAATATAATTGGACAATTTCAGAAAGCAGCATTAAATTCATCTGGACTGACATAATTCTTTTTTCAAGTCTTGCAGTAAAATAAGAGTTGATAGGAATAATGCACTGAATTATTTTCATCAGCACCTCCTGGAATCTTTGTGTCACAAATGTCCATAACACCTATTTAATGCTAAGTACTACAAATATTCATGTACACAGAAGTTTTCAAAATAGAGAACTTGATGAATGTAATTTTAAAAATTAGCATAAACTTGTGCTTCAGGTAAGGAATCCCCATATTATAATAGGGTTTTATTTACTTAGAGAAGGCACAGCAGTGTGTTCATTAAGAAATGATACATTTTTTTTTGTTTTTGCAAAACCTTTTGTTTGGTCTTAAATTTTCATTTTGAGATTTTTTTAAATCCAAAATTGTGTTTGCTACTTTACATATTAACTATTTTGCATGGAAATGATGACTTCAGTGATGTAAGAAAACTTGTAAAACTGTCACTCATTCTGGAAAGAAATAGGAACAAGGAAGCTTGATGTGAAATACAGGAACTTTAGCAAAATTAACAGTTGGGTGTGCTCTGTGTAGAATAATATAATCATTGTTTATAGATTTAACTATACATTATACTCCAGTTTTGCCATGTACAAAGTTGGATCAAAATAATTTCAATTTGTATAAAATTTACAATGAACTCTTTGGACTCTAAATTAATAAATATTGATACATCCACTTTTGATGTAGAGATGGTATAGCTTACCTGGGGGAAAATTATTTTCAGCAATTTTATTAGATTTCACATTTAAAAAAACTCATCTCCCTCTTCTCTATTCCCTTCTGGGTAAAGCAGGTTCTCAGAGAACATAGGAGGACAGTCTCATGTAGCTCTAGGTGGATACTACTACAAAGGGAAACTCAATGATTTACTTGGGTAAACCTTCTGAAAACATAGGAAGAATTATGTTGCCAAATTTGCATATTATGAATCATCAGATGTGAAAACAACAAACTTGGTTTAGAATATAGACTAACAAGGAGTAGATTTGCAACCTAAGGTCCTATATAGGGGTTATGGTTTAGATGTGAGGTGTCCCCCAAAAGCTCATGTGTGAGACAGTGAAAGAAAGTTTAGAGGTAAAATGATTGTGTTATGAGAAACTTGACCTAATCAGTACATTAATCCACTGTTGGATTAACAGGGCTGTATCAGAAGGCAGGTAGGGGGTGGCTGAAGGAGCTAGGCCCCCGGTGTCCTGCCTTTGAGGTTAATATTTTGTTCCTGGTGAGCGAAGATCTCTCTGCTTCCTGATTGCCAGGTCCGGATCTGCTTTTCTGCAGCAGTCTGGCTGGGCACAAATCACGAGCCACTCAAGCAGGAACAAACTTTATTTCTGAACTCCACCAGCACACTCCACACACGCTCCCTGGGAACTCTCCAGAACCCCACCCACACTGCTCCTCCAGGAACACACCACACACCCACCGGAACTCTCTCCCCCATGCGCACCCACTCTCAGAACCCCAGGAGAACTCAACGGGAACTCCAAAGTAGAGGGTGCTCGAAGCAGCAAGAGCCATCCTATTACCGGACAGTAAAGGTCTAATATTCCAATTGAATCAATCCCGCATATCTTAATGGCTCGCATCTCAACCATTACTTCTGGCAAAATGCCAGGGGCCATTCTGACTCGGCTGTGGCTCTCAACACTTTCCTCTTCCATGATGTCCTGCCTCACATTGGGCCCAAAGTTGGCCACATACAGATAAAGACCTCTGATACCATATGCCAAATGAACTTTTCTAAAATTATTCTTATCAAGTATTTTGGTCACAGTGGCAAAAAAGCTAACTAAGGGCTGGGGATGTGGCTCAAGCGGCAGCACGCTCACCTGGCATGCGTGCGGCCCGGGTTCGATCCTCAGCACCACATACCAACAAAGATGTTGTGTCCGCCGAGAACTAAAAATAAATATTAAAAATTCTCTCTCTCTCTCTCTCCTCTCTCACTCTCTCTTTAAAAAAAAAAAAAAAAAAAAAAAAAAAAAAAAAAAAGCTAACTAAAACAATGGGGGTGGTTTTATTTTATTTTTTTTTTTCAGCAAGATAGGAAAAATAATTGGAATTGCCTTGGTTGCCTAAGAGCCTTGATGCCTTAAGGCCTCTGGTAGGGAAGTAGCATTCTGCCTTATTGGTTACTGGACCCATGCACTGTAAGGTTCTGTCCATGTCTTGTAGTTCTGCAGGATGCTCAGCTAGTAGAGATCTACTGAGATTGCTCCGAGGTAGCAACCCCACAGACACAAAGCAGTCGGTGTGGAGACACCACCAGCCCTGGGTGGCGCTGTGGCATCTGCTAGGAAACTCCTAGGTCTCCTTCACACTTCAGCACACAACAGAAACCAGTCCACTCTAGTGGTTTCACCTGACTTCATACCTTCGGACCATATTCAGATGTAAGGGATTCTGGGACTATTGGATATGGGGGACACTGTTGGTTCAATACAAATATGACCTTCTGGTATTAAGAAAGAAAAAGGGAAGTGACCAGTGCGTCTGCCATAACCACACCAGGAGGGTGTACACCGAGCTGCTCTCATTAGTCAGAGGAAAGGCCAGCCCAGTAATATATAATTACTCTGCACCTGACCATATCCTAGACAGTCTACTGAAGACAAGGGATGTCTTGCTATTGTCACATCCACATTGGAGATGGAGTTTTTATGTAATTATTATAAAATATAATCTTACTACATTAATAACAATGTCTCAAAACTAGACATTATTAACCAGATATCAAGATAAAGTTGGTAATAAATGTAGTTTTCTATATCAAGCAATTATATTTTAAAAATATAATAATAATTGATTAAAGTAACTATAATAGGAGACCCATTCTCAAAGATATTTAAAATTTTAGTGCATTCAAGGAGTTAGTAATTGCCTGATGGTTGGGAGGATTGCAATTTTCTGATCTTCCTATTTTTTCTTTCTTTGATATAATATCGGTAGTTTGACTCACCAGAAACTCAGTGTCTGAAAGTATTAAGATGTCCTTTCACATTTAACACAACTGTGACAGCTGTCTGGCAATCATGAGAAAAAATGATGTGGAAGAATTTCAAAAATGGCTTGGGCATCAGTTGATATCATTTGTCATCTGGAGACTTCATTCCTGCTAAAACTTTCATGAAAATTATAGGAATCAACTTGTTTTGCTTAGAGTTATAGAGAGAGATAATGTCAAACTTAGCAAAACAATACAAATTTATAGAAAGTGTATCCCAAAAAAATGTACTTTATTAGGAAAACTATCAGACAAGATTCACTTGATCAGTTATACAACATGGGGGCCTGGTAGCTATTATCAAGTATGTTACTTAGTGTCTGAAAACAATGTGTATATGTAATTTGTGCAAATTCAAGAAGTTTAAAACAACATTTGTATTTCACATCTGTGGTTTTAATATGTTCAGTGGTGATTTGTATGTATGTTATTTTACTATCTTACATCTTTATACTTTTTTTGTGGTGGTGCTGGGGACTGAACCCAGGGACTGAACTTATGGATGTGAGGCAGATGCCCTACCTACTAAGCTATATCCTGTGTGTTCCTTTTTGAATCAAGTGTTAAACATTAGAGACTATTGGTTTTACTCAGATATACAAACTCTGAAGATAATAAGGTCATTAAGCCTTTCCAATGGGTATTATTTTTATTTTATAAATGGAGAACAAACTATTAGGAATCTAGTCATTTAGATCATTAACAATCCCAAGAATTTACATGTTGAAGGCAGGCTTTAAGTTTCTTTATTATTCACATTATTATTCACTGAAAGCTACTTTCAATTTGCTAAAAAAAATCTTCTTTTGATCAGCCTTATGCCATGAAAGTACTTTGTTTTAAAATGTGTCTGCAGTGTCCAGGAACAAGTAAATGTTCTTTCACTTCATTGGCACTGAGGTCAGCTACACCTTGGTCTGGGTTCTCCCATGTCAGACCATGGCTTGGGAATTCTCTCAGTGGGTGATGCTACCTAAACCTTCCTGGTTTCAGAAATATTTTCACCTAGGAAGCTAACTATGGTTACTATTGAGGACCTTAGGTTTTGTCTTTTCTTATTCTCCTGGTTCTCCTGTGGCATGTTTTTAGGGAAATGATGCTTACTCACAGCACTGCAGCCCTACAAAGTCCCAGGCCACCATCTATCTGGATCAGCAGTTCTTGACGTCAACTCTTGGGCTCTTCTAAGTTTCTACAGACTGGTTTTCAAGATATCTTTAACCTTGGCAAGTGGAACTCATCCTCTACACTCAAGTTGTTTTGAATAAATTGTTTTGTATTTTAACCAAAATTTCAAAGGACACTGATTCATAAAGACTAAGAACAACAGAGCCACAGGATTCCAGACAGTGGAATCCTTCAGTGGCTGGTGGGGCCAACTCCCAGAAGCAGTGAGTTCTTTCTGAGTCTCTGAAGGACATTTTCTATAAAGCACACTCCCTCTGGTGGAATTAAGGTAATTTTTCTCTGGTGAAAAAAAATTATTTTTCTTTTTTCTCTGAGATGTAATGTTTCTTAGAGGAGTTTACAGTGTATGCTATACATAATAAAAAGAAAAAAAAACACCCTGGGAAAGGAAGAACTAAGCAAGTGAAGCTTAGTGGTGTGCATGTATGTGTGTGCGAGCGCGCGCGAGTGTGTGTGTGTGTGTGTGTGTGTGTGTGTGTGTGTTCTCATACTGTTCAGCAACAGTGCTAGCACGGTTTTTAAACTCCCTGTATGAGACGCTTTCTGTGTTCCTAGATGTCTAGCCCTAGTCTGCATGCTGCACAGGGTGCCCACCTACAGCCACAATAATTTCCAAGTCAACAAATGAGAGTACTTGCCCAGTAAAGTCTCCAAATATAGTTTGGAAGTAATCAAGAAAGCCAAAGACTGTAAATACAAGGAAATATCCAGAAGGCTCACCCTCCAGGTATGTGGTGAAAGTCAGCACAAAATAACGATATTTCTATGTATGTCTTAGCAGACCTTGGCACCTGGTTATTATAAACCCAGCCACAGTATTTACCTTTCTTTTTTTTTAAATTTTTAGTGCATTGTAGTTATACATAATCATTTTCTATATACACTTCCAACCCTTTCACACAGCTTGAATATGCTGGGCCTTCATTTAATGCAAGTAGAGACAAATAAATGGAAATACACAGAATCTTAAGCCAACTTTGTGGCAATATAGATCACTTGTTACTTTACCTTTTAGTGCAGAATCCGTCCTTTACAGCTACTTGTTTTCCTGAATAATTATTAACTGCATCTGAGACATCTAGCCTGAAAGCAAATGCTTTTGCTGAGATGTTCTACTTGTGCTTGTCTGAGGTGCCCTGTAAATCCTCCTCAGGAGTGTTTGGGCCCCACTTCTTCCTCCTATGATTCCAATTACTCATACTCCGCTTACCACTCTGTTGTCATTTAAATCTGCAGCTGACATGACCACGGAGATAAGTTATTTTTACATGCAGCACACATGTGCCTTTAGAAGTGGACTGCACGCACTAAGTAACTCATTCACATTCACATTTTTTATATGTAGGGGAAGATGCTTTCAAAATATATTGTTCTATAAAATATAGATTAAAACAAGAACTTTCAGGGAAAACAATTCTCTAAATTTAAAAAATCAGCTTGTATTAAATGACAGCTAAAATTTAGATCAGCATTTTATCTACAAACAAATATTATGGAGAAGTTTGAAGACAAAATAGAGAGTGTGTATTAGCCAGCTCGGGACACCATTCCAACGTACCATGGGTGGTCTTCCTTGAACAACAGACATTTGTTTCTGGAGGCTGGAGGTCCAAGACCCAGTGTCCTCAGACGTGTGGCTGGAGAGGGCTCTCTTCCTGTCCTACAGATGGCCTCCTTCTCCCTGTACCCTCCTATCTGAGAGCTCTGGCCACTTTCTCTCTTATGAAGACATTAACCCCACTGTGGGGCCCTGACCTCATGTAAACCTAAGTGCCTCCCAGGGAGCCCGTCCCCAAAGGCCTCCCCTTGGGGCTGGAACATGAGCAGGTGAGCTCAGGTGGTCCGCAGGCTTTCCCACTGATCCCTTGCTTCACTCGTTCAGGCACTGACAGGCGGCATGTGATCTCGTGCTTCTCCCTGCAGAGTGAGCGCTGAGGTCTCCTTTCCCGCTATTGCCGCATTCTCTGTTGAGGATTTTGTGCATTACCATTGCCTCCTGTGTAACGTCTCTTCCTTTATTCTCTGTGTTGTGCAAATGTAAATAAGGCCAATGTGAGGGAGGGCTGCTTCGCAGGGTCCAGTGTGGCAGGACCTGTGAAGTCCCCCTCATCACCAGATGTGGGCCAAGGGGACGGGAGGTCACTCCTGTGACTCGCTTGCATCATGAACGACTCTCCATGCTAGCAGACTGGCTCTTCCTTCCTGGATGGCTTTGATGGAGCAAGCTTCCATGAATATGAGAGCCACATGGAAATGATTACTTCAACATCCTGAGGGAAATTGAAGGTGAACCCTTCCTCAGTGGAGCCTTTCCCTCAGATCACAGCCCTGGTCACCCACTGGAAGCCATCCGTTGAGAACCCCATCCAGCCATGCCCTGATCCCAGACCCATGGAAAGTGCTAGATGATAAATGTTCATTGCTTCAAGGTGAACTCTTCCTCCAGCAGCTGTGAACTCACACCGGGCTGGGAATGCAACTCAGTTGATAGAGTACTTGTTTAACGTGCTCTACACACTAGGTGAAATTCCCAGCAGACAAAAACCCACCAACCAACCCAACAAAAATCAACACGCGTACATTTGCTGACCTTACAGGGCAAAGGCCTGCCACAGGCTGGGGTCGCTAAGAGGCCCTGTATTCATCCCGATTCTTGTGATCATGCCAGAAAGATTTCAGACATGTTACTCAGAGGAGCAGGCAGGAGTTTACTAAAGGAATAGAAAAAGACCAAAGGGGACACTCTCAAAGGGTACAGTGGGTCCTTTCAGAGAAGAAAGAGAGGGCATGCCTCTCCTACCCTCCCGTTTTACTGGGAGCGCCAACGAACTCCCCTGAGAGTCCCACCCAGGTCCACCTCTTGAATTCTGGCTGACAGAACGATGGCGTCAGACATTCAAATACCCACTGTCATGGCGACTCTAGGTCACTTTGGCCCATGCTCTCCAGTTCCAGATGGAAACTGTTAGTGAAGATTTTATGTTTCAGGCAAACCATCCTGATCGCCCTGAGTTCCAGGATTGGTCTGTGTAAGGGTCACAAACATTTCCCCACCTCAGGGAAACTTGTGTGCTTCTCATCATCCTTTCAGTCTGGCATTTCTCCTGCAGATAACAGGTTGTTTGCTGAGCAACGTCACATCTCCTATCAGCTTAAATCTCTCAGGATAGCGGGGAAATTGTGTTTTTCAAAAAAGAATGCATGTGGGCCCCATTTATGGAATTATTCCTGAATCTCATCTTCCCCTTGCTCCCTGAGTCTGTTCTCTATCATTTACACCCATTCTCAGTCGAAGAAACCACATCAAAAGTTCAATGACAGACCCAAGAAAAACAATAAATTGATAGGAAAATAATCAAAATCTCCATCTAACTCCAGGGTAAAGCTCTTATGGTGTCTCAGGGTGTTTTTCCTTTAAGCCTGAGTGCCTGAGGGCCACAGGAAGTGGCTGCTGCTGGGCAGGGTGTCCTGTCGTTGTGGGTGGTGACAGGGAGTGTCTTATGGTTGTGGTGACATGGACGCGTGCTTTCTGAGAAGCACCCACAGACGTGCTAGCTCTTCTCAGGGACGAGGCGAGGAAGAGGCATGATCCCCAAATCCCAATTGCCCGCCCCTGTGAAGGAGGGCTACTCCCTTCCTCTCCCGGCCCTAGCCCTCCAACTCGACCTATCCTCCTGCCTGCTTCTCTAAAGAAAGCTCCTCCGGTGGCCCCAATAGTGACACTGTGTGAATGTTTTCTGGTGCTCACATCTTCATAATGCACACATTTTTATAAACTTGAGATCAGAGTTTCCCATCAGATCTCCTCTGTGGGAGGGGGACACTGGAAGTGTCCTTATCACAAATGAAATGGCGCTGAAGCAGCCTCTGAGATAAGATGCCTCTTTGTCTGCAGACATCTACCTGGGGAGAGTTAATCCGGTGGCATTTGTTTTTCAAGATAATGTAAACTGCAAATGGTCCCTAATGCGGATCTCACAGTTTTAATCTGTGATGTGCGTTTCCTCCCCTTTCCTGAAATGCCACTTCCCTTCACCTCTTTGTTTCGTTCCTTCACTGTGTTTAGTTTCTGAGTGAAGCTGTAGCCTGGGGTGGGCGAGGGGCTTCTATGGCTCCTGACTTCGTCCAGGTCAGCCAAGCGCTCTAGAGAGAAAGGCCTTTCGAAAGCAACAACACCTCCAGTAATTCATGATATTTTACAACCTATTGCATAATTATGTCCTTAAATATTTATAAAGACGAGAAGCATTGCTGTAAGCAGATGGCAGGAAGGAGCTATGCCTGTCCTTTCGATTCATTGCTGAGGACTGAACAAGGAAGCCTTGCTTTAGATGGCTGGTACTCATTATCAGTCCCCAAACAGCCACCCACCAAGCCAAGAAAAGGGTGGAGGGGCAGGAAAGCCCAGGGGAGAGAGACGGTGGTCTCACTGGCTTTTTCCCTAGCAGGCCGTACTCTGAAATCCCCAAACTACATCTAGTACGGCTCGAGCTGTAGGACATTCACCTGCGTCTCTCTGGTGGGTGTTGGGGAAGGCTACGGCTCATTCCAGCAAGAGCATTTCATCTTGCAGCTATTCCTGTTCTCCTAATCATCTGCCCAGGAATCCATGCTGCATGATAAGTGTATGCAAAAATCAGAACATATGGTGCAGAAAACTAATTACTATATCAATATTTCACTTTGTTGTCACTGATGGAATCTTTGTGGCAATTCTACAACTGTAGCTTAGTCTCAATGCCAGCATGTTAAATACTGTCAATAGCGATATGCTGGTTCCACAGAGCTTCAACTTACTGCTGTGTCTTAGAGAGTTATGTTTTTTTCTGCATTTATGAAGTAGTATAACCTCTAGAGGGGTGCGAACTGACCTCTTAAACAGTCATCCTTTATCATGATCAAGCCTAATTAGGAGCCATATGCTCCCGTGTTTTGCACACCATGGATATACAACTTAATACAAACCTGCTCCAACTCCAGGCTGCAAATCAAAACTATCACTTAACAATGTAAGGTACACTCTTGGCTCAAAGTCATGAGGCATGACTGGAAAGTCAGTCAGGGCACGGCACACGATGAATGTTGGCCCATGATGGTGTGATGGTAGCTGTTTATACTTACTGAGAAGTCGTTTTATATTGGACAATATTTTAAACATTTTTCACAAACATTATCTCACTAAAAGCTTAAAAGAATCTACCAGACAGGCATTATCGCAAGCATCTATTTAATAAGGGAGACAGCTAAGCAAGGGCATTTAAATACCTTGCCCCAAATAGTTAATTACTGAAATGTAAAGGTGGACTTAAATGCATCTCTCATGAAACTGTAACTGCTACCATTAGGCACCGATAAGTTTTTCAATTCTACTATTACTATTTTTAGCAATATGCCCCCATCTTGAAGTATCAGATTTTTAAGAAAGCACTTACTATCACAGATCATAATTGAAAGAGAATAATAAAAATGTTCTTAGATTTTGATCCATAAATTCCTTTTGTAGACATTTTTCAAATATGGATGTACATGTAAGTCCTCATGGCAGGATCATGGTAAAGGCTGCAGAAAATGTAAATTCCTATGTGTATTTCTGCAATTAAACAATTATGAAAAATTAATATAACAAAATGACAACACAACCTTTCAAAAGATTGAGGTCTATTTATATATTCCAGTATGTTATTAAAAGGAAATAAAGTAATAAAATCAAGTTATGGGCTTATAGACACATGCCAAGAATACTTCAAATAAGATCTTCATATAGTAATTTGGGGTCTGGGAGTCTAGGACTATAGAAAGACTGTTTTTATAACACCACTGCATGCACTTTTGAATTTCCCATTAAAGCAACAGCTAGCACCAAGAAAATGAAGTGCATGAGGTCAAAGGTCCATTTGCAGAAAGGGCAGCATCTCCGACGCCAGGTACAGTGCAGTGAATGCCCAGAGGGGGACTACAACCTTCTCCTGCAGTGACTTGTCTGCAGTGCAGAGATGACAGTGACAGGAGGGCTGATGTCACCTGAGAAGAGAGGACGGCTCAGGATATCTGAGGCATGGTGACAGGACAGCAGCCTGGCACGTTGGCAGGCTCGAGTTCCGCCCATCAGCCAATTTGTCTTGGAAGAAGACATTCTTACCAGCCTTCTTCTGTAACCCTCATGGCTGACTCTCAGCTCAGTTTTATGCCAGGGACTGAAATGCCTCATAGGACCTGTCAGGTGGAGAAAACTGAAGGGACTTGTCTAACTGGTGACACCACTGAACAGTGACAGAGATGGAATGAAATTGTTGGTTTCCTGATTTTGAATTTGTTCTTTTTCACACTGAATATAGTAGAAGATATGTTTCACTTCCCTGGAAAGGATGAGGGGAGAAAGGGGAGGGAAATATCAGCAAAGAACACATAGAAATCAACATACAGGGCTGGGGATGTGGCTCCAGTGGTAGCGCGCTCGCCTGGCATGTGTGCGGCCCGGGTTCGATCCTCAGCACCACAAACAAACAAAGATGTTGTGTCCACCGAAAACTAAAAAATAAAGATTAAAAATTCATTCTCTCTCTCTCTTTCTCTCTCTCTCTCTCTTTAAAAAAAAGAAAAAAGAAAAGAAATCAACATACAGCTGAGTGTCAGGTGGGTAGCTGTGGTCCAAGTTGCCTGTGGAATTTTCTGGATATAAAATTGCTTTCCAACAGAAAACAACCCCAGCCAAAGGTTTGGCCTCAGGCCCTTCCTTGGTCCTTGGTGCCCTTTGATGGCCCATGAATGAAATGTGCTAACCAGTGTGCCAGCGCACAGGGCTATCCACCCCCTTGACAGGTTTCAGCATTTATTGTTTCAAACTCTTTCTTGGCCTTTGCTCGGTGCTGCTCCAGCCCACAGAGCTTTCAGAAAGGCAGCCACACGCTTTGACTCTTAGAATGAGCTTCCTCACCTGGATGGAGAAGTTTCCTTTTATAAATCATGTGGATACCTAAGTGGGAAATCAGGCATTAGGAAAGTGGGATCTCACTCAAGTTGTTCCCCCTGGACAATCCCCTCAGCTTCTCTCCCCTCATCTTCAACCAACTCTGGAAGGACAATGTGTGGATGCATCTGGGTGCCCACACTCACGTCGTCTTTATGAACTTCAGAAGGAAAGATAGGAAAGGAATTGGAAACCAGGCTCCTAGGGACACTGAATCCGTGAATAAAAGTGTCAGAAAATGACCAATCCAAATGCTGACCTTCACAGGGTGAGACAAATCTCCCCTGAAGCTGCTAAGCTTTGATCATTTGCTCTTATGTCTACATGATTCAAGTATTGGAGGCTTATTTTCATTAAAAAAAAATAACCCACACAATTCTGAATAGTTTTCCTTAGCAATACATATACATGTATACACATGCACACACTCCTGTGTGTGCAGATAGACGCTGTCTGTAAACAGTTGGCAACCCATGTTCACTTGACAGCCACCTAATAGTGCAAAGGAGTTGGCTGCTGGATTCTCCCAGCAGAGTACAACATGGAGCTAGAAACACCATTAATACTGCTAGCATTCACAAAGGATGTGCACATATCCAGTTTACAGTTTGGAAACCTGCAGTCTGGATTCAGGCAATCTTGTTGTTTCTGGCTTCTACATTATTTCTCATCTCAGAGAAATAACTAGACTTTTCAACATTCGGTTTCAGTGGATCTAGACTAGCATTACCTGCATTTTAGGATGATTGTGAAGATGTACAAATGCACATAATGGCTAGCAGAACTTTCAGTTATTGAATGAATGTTATTTATTTTACTAAGAAATAAAGAACATTAAAAAAATGGATTTCAACAGTGTGACCAGCATCTTGAACTATCAAGGAAAGATAAAACTATCAAGGAAAGATGAAATTAAGTAAAACTAAAGGAAGCTCTCTATTGCTCGTTTCTCCCTGTGTTTTTTATTCTTACATTCCTTCTGCTTTCAGCTCCAAAGTTAGACTAACAAAGTTCATACTTTTTATTTATGCTTTAGATTAAATGGTCTGGCCTAACGTTTCTAAAAACATTTCTGAAAGATAAGTGTGATCAAAATTCCAAACAAATAAAGGGATCTTTTGATGCAGAAACTATAAGTCATTAAAGAATGCCTAAACTTGTTTTAAAAATTTTAATAACTCAAATCTTGCTTTTTATTATATCTTGATGCTTCAACATTTTATATCTAATGTAGTGTACAAAATCATCTAAGTTATATTTTGTTTCCAGATATCTATAATTCTGGTGATCCTTTCCTTCTCAGAATATAGAACTGGACACCTATTTCTAGAAGATTCTTAGAATAAAATGTTCTGATATCATTTTATTTAACTTTAAAACATCTCACATGTAAAAGGAACTGTGTTCTCAAAAATACACTTCATATATACTTGATCATTAATATTTAATGCCCCTGGTATGCACTTCCAGCTAGAATTTTCTATTGTGTCTGGTAGAACTTCCAGTTTTCAAATATATGCACACACACACACACACATACACACATGATTCAAGAGAATGAAATTTTTGATTAAAATTATTCAGTCTGACAGGGGAAGCATTCTGTTTTAATAAAACAATGTTCAGAATAGCAACTACTCCAGGCTAAATCAATATTAAATCCTTCAACAGAATCACTTCGGTAACAATCCAAACTTGAAATCACCCTGTTTTTATGCTGACAGAAATTAGACCATCAGCTCTATCTTATCAGGTCACTTTCTAAATCATCCAGATCAGAAGCTATTGTTCCCTATTAAATCGCTAAATCACCTGCTATCTGGATTAATTACCAGTGATAATGAGGGCCTCACTGCTCCTCCAGTGAAGGATTTAGAGGGGTTTTCAGAACTGTTGAAACAGCCTCATAGATCATGTCTTGCAAATAAGGATGAGCCATGCTCTCTCCCTCCCGCCTGAGGTAGGGTGAAGAGGACCTGTTCTTTCTTGTTAGATGCACACCATTATAGAGGCCAGCATTTTACCCTTTACCATATTGAGGCACGTTTCAGTGAGCCGTGGAAAATTTCTACAGTGAGGTACAATATCTCAGAGGTTCTCAACATCTTAACTCTCTGTAGAACATATAGGTTCCAGACAATGACACCTTTTAAGGCTTTTACACAAATATTTCTCTTTTGAAGCTTAGCTGATGTATAGAAGAAATGGAAGTTTTACCATTTGTCAAAATTAATTTTATTTGGTTTCTTAAATTCAGTTTCCCATTAAACTTCCAAACTAAAATAAAACAAAACACAAAAGCAAAAACAAAATGCAATATTTCTCAAACATTGTATTTTTAAAATATTTTTCAGTTGTAGATGGACACAATACCTTTATTTACTTATTTTTTTATGTGGTGCTGAGGATCGGTCTAGGGCCTCACACATGCCAGGCAAGCGCTCTACACTTGAGTCACAACCCCAGCTGGCCCTCAAACATTGTATTTAAATTCATCTTCAAGGGAATGTGATCTGGTCCCATAAAGTACATGATGGATGTAAAAATTCCCCAGTGAATGAAGAAATACAGTTCCAGACGCCACATCATGGCCACATAACCATGTCCACACGCAGTCTCATTGGGTTTTGCAAAGAGAATTATTTGGTTTCACATTTATGGTTCTTCCATAAAAGCACTTCCATGATTGCTTCCTTTCTCTTCACAGTGCTTGCTTTGTTTCAAACCTGGAAGATGGTTACCTTTCCCTCAATCTCCTGTCACCTCTGAGTTTCTTTTTCTGCCAACCTGTTGATTTCCAGCCTGCAACTTTTCTGAGTTCATTTGAATTTGAATAGTCTTTTGGCAGAGTCTTGAGATTTTTCTGTAATCTGCAAACAGGGGTAATTTGACTGCCTTCTTTCCTATTTGGATTCCCTTCATTTCTTTCTCTTGCCTTGTTACTCGGGATGAGACTTTCAATACTATATTGAATGAGACTTTTTCAGAGACTCATAGCTAAATTTCTTTTTTTTTTTTTTGGTTTTTTATTTATTTATTTATTTATTTATTTTATTGGTCGTTCATAACATTACATAGTTCTTAATACATCATATTACACCGTTTAATTCAAGTGGATTATGAACTCCCGCTTTTACCCCGTATACAAATTGCTGTATCACATCAGTTACCCTTCCATTGATTGACATATTGCCTTTCTAGTGTCTGATGTATTCTGCTGTCTGTCCTATTCTCTACTATCCCCCCTCCCCTCCCCTCCCCTCCCCTCCCCTCCCCTCCCCTCCCCTCCCCTCCCCTTTTCTCTCTCTACCCCTTTTACTGTAAATCATTTCTTCCATTTGTATTATCTTGTCTTACCCCTCCTTTCCTCTTATATGACATTTTGTATAACCCTGAGGATCCAAAGGGTCTAAAGTACCTCTTTGTTTTTAAAGAGAGAGAGAGAGAGAGAGAGAGAGAGAGAGAGAGAGAGAGAGAATGTCACATAATAATTCAATAATTCTCTACTAGGTTTTACCTGGAAGTTTTCGGCTGTATAAGAGGATTGACTCTTGGTTTGTTGACTCTAAAATTAAATGCCTCCCATAGACAAGTATGCAGAACAAAGGGTGAAGGATTTCATAAGAGGCTTATTTCTAAGTTTAAGAGATGGAAAATCTGATAGCATACAGGGACACTGACTACTAAGATATATTTTTTAATAACCTCTTGAACAATATTAATATTCCCAATGAGTCAGGGAAAATATAATTTAAAATAATAATGAAATGTCCCTTCCCAGTTCTCTGATTGGCAACAATTAAAAGGGATAATATTGCCCATGGGTATGGCAACATCATGGCACTCTGCTACATTGTTGTTGTAAGTGAAAATTGTTGGGCTTTGTAAAAGCTGTTCAATAATCATGTTGATTTCCATTGAATAATTTCCATTGAATAATTCCACTCCTGGGAGTGTATTCTATATAAATATCGACATAGAAACTAAAGGAGCTATGTGTCAAAACATATGTAGTAGCAAAATCTAGTTGAATTAATCCCATCATCATAGGGGAATAACTGAGTAAATGACAGTACAGCTAGTAATAATATTTTAAAAATAAAAGCAAAATGATGTAAATTTATGTAAAAATATAATTAAATATGTACACTTATTTATTAAGTAAGAACTATATGATAAAAAAGCTTAACAAGTGAAGCTAGGGCAAATTGTTCATCAGACCACAGTAGTAATCCCTAAATTATTTGTTTATTTCTTTATTTTTGTAGTACTGGGGATTGAACCCAGGGATGCTGTACTCCTGATCTACATCGCAGCCCTTTTTATCTTTCATTTTGAGACAATGTTTCATTAAGTTGCACAGGCTGGCACCAAACTAGCCACCCTCCGTCCTTAGCCTCCTGAATCACTGGGAACACAGGCTCAGGTCAGCACCATGCTCAGCTACTAACCCTTAATTTATTTGGAGATTTTTAAAATAACCTGTTTCAATGAACATTTATTTGAAACAAATGTCTGTAATTAGATACTTCCTTTTGTTGAGCCATGACTTGATATATGAAACTGCAGTTCATTTTAAATTATTTGATTTAAATGACTAATTTGAATAATTTTAAATGATTTAAGTTGTTTGTCATTGTTCACATCAAATGATTTCTCTTAAGATCAATGAACATTCTCTCTCCTGCTAACTTGAATGTATTACAATAATCTTCTCCCTTTGATGATTTAACTTTTACATATTTAATAGGTCCATTATCAACCTTGCTCAAAAATAGTTACTGAGAATGTCCATTCAAGTTTTCAATCATTTCTTCAGCGCATGGTGAAACGTGAGAGTGCAGACTCTTGCCCGCTGCCCCTCTGCACCTCACTTTGAGAACCCCCTCTGTGCTTCTGTTGCCTCATCTGCAAAATGAAGATAACAACCTGCTGTCAGAATTCTCCAATCAGGCGCTTTCACCTCAGTGTGATGCCTGCTGCGGGACAGTGGCTGCATCCACATGAGTATACAGCAGTGGGCTTGTACCTGAGGGGCTCTCCTGTACCTTAATCAACTTGATATCTTAAGGGGAAAATGGAACTTATTAAGGATAATGATCCTCAGGGTCCTATGGCAACCTCCAAATATGAACAGGAGTGCCAGCCATGGTGGAGAGCCCGCAGTAGCACCCTTTGCCCTTCTGACTTGCTCAGAGTCCAGGGGAATTTCCAGTTAGCACCAGCCAAAGGCAGCTCCAGGCAGAACTGACCCATGGTGCCACCATGTTGGGGGATACAGACGCACAGGCAGGTGCTCACACTAGTACCAGCCCCACCTTCAGTCTGACTCCAGACCTGGCCCCTGGGCCCTATCTTCCCAGGGGAACTTGAGTATGATGCTGGACACATAGGGTGTGTGGTAGGTTGACTGCCAAGTACTGAAACTTGGAGGAGGGGCCAAGTGAACACTGGGATGTGTAGGAGAAGTTAGGGGCCAACCAGACCAGAAGATGAAATATTATTTCTGATATTCAGTTGCATTAAAGATCTCAGCTGTGTGAATCCCTAATATGATATAAAGAATTTGAAGCTACATTTCAGATCTATCTATCTATCATCTATCTATCTATCTATCTATCTATCTATCTATCTATCTATCTATCTAATCTATCTATGTGTATGTGTACAGTTATGTAGTTGCACAAATAAGATATGTGAAAAAGGAAGCATTAAATCTGAAGAAATTATACTTTCCTTCTTATTAACTTAAGAAAGAAATAACTGTTTGCAGTGACATGAATCACTTATATGATTGATAAAATTTCAGAGAATAGGAATATTACCGTGGAAAGTACAGAGCCACAAACTGTTTGTCCTATTGGCTTAGAAAGAACAAGGCAGGTGACCCACAGATACCTGTGGGTTAATATGGCATGTGCTCAGAGGAATATCTAGCATTTACAAAGAAAATAGTATGTCCTGGAACTATTGTAAGAGCTTCCTGCACATATGTAGTCATCTAGTTCTGTAACAACCTCTACACTCAGCTGAGAGGTGGTTCACCATGCATAATCTCTTCTGCTGATCTGGGTGATGCCAACTCCAGTCACTGACTACATTGCAAGAGCTACCAAATTATCTTCATATAAAATAAAATGAAAAGAGTCAGAAAATAAGACATTAATTTTTTTTTATTTTTCAAAATCAAACATTATATGCAAAATTGATGAATTGAAAAACCCTGACAGATATGTGTACAAATGAGAAAACCAAGGACATCATTTTAAAGCACAAACAGCACTCATGACTTAAAAAGAAAAAATCAGTGATTCCATAGAAATGGAAGAAAAATTAGCAGAAAGAAAAGTAAAATAGTAATTTTACTTCTTGTCTCAAAATTTTTATAATGTCAATTTTTTTTCTAGCAATATGTGAATTTTTACCTTAGTCATAAAAATTTTAAAAATTTAACCAATAATAAATTGAACTAATTCATTAGAATACTTTGAAAACTATATGAAATAATTCACATATAAAACTTTTCTTTCTTTTCTAAAAAAATTTACATTGCTTGAAATATGGTGATTTACTGGTAAACTTTTGCAATTAATAATTATCACAATTAGCCAAAACTAAAAATAAAAATGACCATCTAACATATAAAAATAAAATTACCTAGATTTTAAATTTACTTTTTGTTTCATACTGGCCAAAAAGTACCAAACTAATTTCTTATATTTTATGATGACTATAATGACTATAAAACTATTTTAAGGAGTTGTTAAAATATATTCCTAATACGCCAATTATTCTTTTGTTTCTTCTTTGGTCTAACAGTAAGTGGTCTAAAAAGAAGTCGTAGTGGTGATGTTTTATTCTGCGTTTACTTTTGGAATAGCACCTATGTTCATTTGATAATTTAAGTGAACATTGTGCATTATTGTGTGGTATTCATTGTTTTTTCCCTCTTGAAACAATATACACTTACTTACCAGTATCTGTTATATGTATATGGGCATCTAGTCCATACCAATGTGGATTTATCTGTGAGACAGGAACAGACCAGACACATGCATGCGCGTTTTCTCTTGGCTACGTAGACTTCCTCTGTCTCGAGGTAAAGCTCTGAGGGAAGGAAGGGTTCATGGGCCATTGCTTTGCTTGCTTTAATATTCACGGTTCTGCAGATTGTGCAGATTCCACCTTACTCTGATTACAATTCTGAGTAAAAGCTTTTCATCTGTTTGTTGATTATAAGAAAGTATCTTTTTCCTGAACTGTGAGTCTGAGATTCTTGGGTGTTTCATTGGTGGGGATTTAGCTTGTCTTTAATTGGTGTTTAGTGCTCTGTATATGCTAGAACCACACCCTTTGCTACTTACATATCTTGTAAGTATTATATTCTAATATGTGGCCTGAAATTTTAACTTTAGAATGATGGTGCGCAAACATTTTAATTTACTACAGTCCAATTTATCTATCACTAAATTCATGGTTGAAGCTTTTTGAATGTGGTATTCAAGGAGGGCTGAAGAAATTCTCCTGTTGTTAATAAGCTCTCCTACATTATCCACAGGAAGCCTGGTTGTATTTCTCATTTTAATTGGTGATCTCTCTGGAACAAGATTTCATGGGTAGTGTGGTGTAGCTTTCTTGTTTATTTTTCCCTCTCATCTCCACCGTTCTTCTCCTGAATGTGGATATGCAGGACATCAAACTGCACACAACTGCATAAGTGACAAGCCCCTCCTTTCCACCTTCTCTGCAACGTCACGTTTGCACTGTGACCCTGGACTGCCCTATGTACCTGCCTGCACAATCTCCTGCTCCACTCTGTCTCCGCCTGTCCCTGCACCATCTCGTCACAGTGTTAGTTACTGCAGACTTATCACAGTTGCATGGCATTTAGTGAAAGCAGGTCTTTTCCTTTTCACAATTGTCTTAGTTACCCATGACTACTCTCGGGGGAATTCTAGAGTGTTCCAAGTGGCCATTCTAAAACGAGAATGCTTATTAAAATATATCACAATTGTACTGACTTTAAGGCTTAAATAATTATATTATATATTATATATATTATATTATTTATATTATATTATATTATATTAGCAACCGGACTGAAAATGCTTATTGGTAACTGGACAAATTACATAGCCTTTCAAGTCAAAACTTTAATCTTTGTGTCAAGCTGACATTTACTTACAGTTGGTAATTCCACAAATATTTTGATAGTAATTTCCTTTATGTTGTAAAGGTCTCAAGTTTAAGACTTTACTGATACATATAGATGTGATCTCTGAAAGAGAAGTAGAAGAACCCAACAAAAACAAACAGTCAAAATCTGAGTTGTCAGAGATAAATTGATATATTGTCTTAAAAATTATTTTGAAGTTATAAGGAAATCCATTAGGAAAATCAGAAAAACTGATAATATTAATAATGTGTCTCATAAAGTAATCTTGAAAAACCTTCTTACTGACAACAATTAGAGATGTTGATATACATATATATACATAATGAGTATATATATATATATATATATATATATATATATATATGCAAGTATATCAGCTAAATGTCATCTCTTCTCTATTATTGAATAATGGAAATATAAATTTTTAATGCACCTAGCAATCTACAAGATATAAATCCTCTCTGTAGAAAAAACTCACTCCACCATTTAAATTATTTAATTATTAAAGTATTTTGTTTGCAATTACTGTTATCTATTTTTCTGCCTAATACAATTTCTGATACAGACTATATTTGCATATGTTGAATATATGTAATTTGTAGTGCACATACAAAATGTAGTTGAAGACAAAGATAAACAATGACTGACAGAAGAAGAGCCCAGATGGTATCCAGATTGTGGCATTATCTAGCATAGACTTTCAATAAGCCATCAGCAGCAATGTTGACAGGCCTGCAAGCAAGATTGAGAAGGAAATTACTAGGGCACAACATATTTATTTATTTATTTAGTTAGTTAGTTAGTTAGTTTGCTGGAGATTAAACAAACATATGAAAAAAAATGAGAGGAGAAAACAGAGATTATTGTCAAAGCATCAGCTGGGATTTGTGTGTGTGTGTGTGTGTGTGTGTGTGTGTGTGTGAAAACATGAGAGGAAGAGACAGTGTAAAGGATAATAAAAGATAACTAAGGGAAATATAACAAACATCAATGAGGATAAAGGGATTAAATCATCAGTTAAACACTATTTTCAAATATGATAAAATATTCAACTTTTAAAAAATCAAAATTCAGATAAATAGATTAAGAGCACTTATATATAAATCTAGGAAAGATACATCCACCACTTCTAGAAAAAGTCCTAAAACTTCTTATAAAACAGGATATATTTAGGATCAATAAAATAAAGGGTGAGAAAAAGTGTGGTTTATAATATTAAAGTCTAAACTCCATAATGAAAAGAAACAAGTTATTAATATTACAGTGACCACATAACACATAACAAAAATATCTTTCATAAACCAGAAAATGTTGAGACTCAAGGAAAATAGATAAAAACAATTCTCCAAGAATTGTTCCTCTGTCTCTTAGTCCAAGAGAAACAAGCCAAATAATAATATGAATAGTTAAAATAATAATACAAATTACTAGGACATGGAAGATTCATGGTATTTGGCAAAGCTATATTTGGAATTGTAAATCAAAATAAGAGGTAATGAGTTCTTTTAAAATGCTTACAATTTATTTAAAAAACAGATTTTTCAGGCTATCCTACTTAGAAAATCACTGAACTTCCAAATGTTGAAATGATCAAAACAGCATTATTACAACAAAACAATGCGAAGAAAAACAATAGTAAAGTTTAGAAAGTAATTTTCACCTAAATATGAAAAACTATTGATTAACCATCTGTTCAAAGATTTATAGCGTTTTTATATAAAGTGTATTCAGAGGAAAATTTTAGCATTAAATGTCATTAGTAAAATTGAAGTATGATATATATGAACAAATCAAACCTCAAAAAAGAATAAGACCAAACTAGGCCAAAAGAGGAAAGAAAAAGGAAAACAAACTTAATGAGATAGATAGTAGAATAAATAAGTTTAAACTAAATTGAGAAACAAGTACACAAAAAGCACAAGCTTATCACGGGGAAAGAAGTAGGATTTAAAAATATACTAAAAGTGAACACTCCTGTGTAAAAAATGGATATAGTGCTCAGTGGAAGAGAAGACCCTGTTTTATACACACACACACACACACACACATACACATACACACACACATACGCACATCATATTTGTGCAGCACAGGGATGGGTAGAGAGAAGCAGAGCTGTGCAAGTGAATACAAAAGCCCCTAGGCATTTAACAAAACATCAAAGTATTTATGTGTACATCCATCATATTCTCCTGACAGCACAACACTTTCTTCTCAGCAGCACATGGATCCTTCTCTAAAACAGACCATATGTTATGCCACAAAGCAAATTTTAGTAAATACAGAGAAGTAAAGATACTACCCTGCATTCAATCAGACCACAATGGAATGAAATTAGAAAACAATGATAAAATATAAAATAAAAGCTACGCCAACACCTGGAGACTAAATAATATGCAACTGAATGAACAATGAGTTTCAAAAGACATCAAGGAGGAGATTTTAAAAAAAATCTTAGAAGTAAATGAGAACACCAATACAACATATTGAAATCTCTGGGACACTATGAAGGCATTGCTAACAGAAAAGTTCATTGCATTAGTTTATTCCTTCAAAGAAGAAAAAGTTAACAAGTAAATAACCTAACGTTACATCTCAAAGCCCTAGAAAGAGAAGAAATCAACCCCCCAAAGCAGTAGGATATAGGAAATAATTAAAATTAGAGCTGACATCAATGAAATTGAAGAAAAAGAAACAATTGAAACAATTGTTAAAATAAAAGTTGATTCTTTGAATAAATAAATAAAATTAGTAAACCATTAGCCATGCTAATAAAGAGAAGGAGAGAGAAAACTCCGATTACTAACATTCATGATGAGAAAGAAATTATTATGATGGATACTACAGAAATACCAAGGATAATTAGCAATTATTTTGAAAATTTGTACTCAAATAGAATAGGAAATATTGAAGACATCAACAAATTTCTAGAGGCATATGATATGCTGAAATTAAATCAGGAAGATATACACAATTTAAACACATCAATTTCAAGCAAGGAAACAGAGGATGCCATCAGAAGTCTACCAACCAAGAAAAGCCCAGGATGAGATGGTTACACAACTGAGTTATATAAGGCTTTTAAAGAAAAACTAACACCAATACTTCTCAAACTATTTCATGAAATAAAAAGAGGGAACACTTCCAAACACATTCTATGAGACAAATATCACCCTGATCCCAAAACCAGACAAAGAAACATCAAAGAAAGAAAACTTCAGACCAGCATCTCTAATGAAAATAAATGCAAAAATTTTCAATAAAATTCTGGCAAATTGAATATAAAAACCTATCAAAAACATAGTACATCACAATCAAGTAAGATTCATTCCAGGGATGCAAGGTTGGTTCAACATTGGGAAATCAATAAATGTAATTCATCACATCAGTAACTTAAATACAAAAATCATATGATCATCTCAATAGATGCTGAGAAAGCATTTGATAAAATACAGCACCCCTTCATGTTCAAAAATACTTGAAAAACTAGGGATAACAGGAACATAACTCAACATTATAAAGGCTACCTATGCTAAGCCCCAGGCCAAGATCGTTCTAAATGGAGAAAAATTGAAAGCATTCCCTCTAAAAATTAGAACAAGACAGGGATGCTCTCTTTCACCACTTCTATTTAACATACTTTTTGAAACTCTAGCCAGAGCAATCAGACAGATGAAAGAAATTAAATGGATATAGATAGGAAAAGAAGAACTCAAACAATCACTATTTGCAGATGATATGATTCTATACCCAGAAGACACAAAACATTCCACCAGAAAACTCCTAGAATAAATGAATTCAACAAAGTAGCTGGATATAAAAATCAGCACCCATAAATCAAAGACATTTCTGTACATCAGTGACAAATCCTCTGAAAGTTAAACTAGGTAAACCACCCCATTTACAATAGCCTCAAGACAAACAAACAAACAAACAAACACTTGGGAATAAATTTAATGAAAGAGGTCAAAGACCTCTACAATGAAAAGTACAACATGCTAAAGAAAGAAATTAAAGAAGACTTTAGAAGATGATGAGATCTCCCTTGTTCTTGGATAGGAAGAATTAATATTGTCAAAATGACCATACTACTAAAAGCACTATACATATTCAATGCAATCCCAAACAAAATCCCAATGGTATTCCTTATAGAAATAGAATAAGCAATCATGAAATTCATCTGGAAAACTAAGAGACCCAGAATAGCTAAAGCAATCCTTAGCAAGAAGAATGAAGCTGGTGGCATCACTATACCAGACCTAAAACTATACTACAGAGCAATAGTAACTAAACCAGCATGGTATTGGCACTAAAATTGACCTGTAGACCAATGGTACAGAATAGAGGACACAGAGTCTGACCCACATAACTTCAGTTATCTTATATTAGACAAATGTGCCAAAAACATGCATTGGAGAAAAGACAGCCTCTTCAATAAATGGTGCTGTGAAAACTGGAAATCTATATGTAACAAATAAAACCAAACCTCTACCTCTCATCATGAAAAAAAAAAAAAAAAAAAAAACCTCAACTCAAAGTGGATCAAGGACAGGGCCTAGGAATTAAACCAGGTACCTTGCACCTAATGGAAGAAAAAGTAGACTCAAATCTCCATCAGGTCGAATTAGGTCCCAGCTTTTTAAATAAAACTCCTGTAGTATAAGAATTAAAACCAAGAATCAATAAATGGGATGGATTCAAACTAAAAATCTTCTTCTCAGCAAAAGAAACAATCAGTGAGGTGAATAGAGAGCCTATAGAATGGGAGCAAATCTTTGCCACAAGCTCATCAGATAGAGCCTAATCTCTAGGATATATAAAGCACTCAAAAACCTTAACACCAAAAAAACCCAATTAATCCAATCAATAAATGGGTCAAGGAACTGAACAGACACCACTTGGAAGAGAAAATACAATCAATCAACAAACATATAAAAATGTTCATTATATCTAGCAATTAGAGAAATGCAAATCAAAACTTCTCAAAGATTTTATCTCACTCCACTCAGAATGGCAGCTATTAAGAATACAAGCAACAATAAGTGTTGGCGAGGATATGGGGAAAAAGGCACACTCATACATTGCCATTGGGACTGCAAATTGGTGCAGCCAATATGGAAAGCTGTATGGAGATTCCTTGGAAAACTGGGAATGGAACCACCATTTGACTTAGCTGTCCCTCTCCTAGGTTTATACCCAAAGGACTTAAAACCAGCATACTACAGGGACACAACCACATCAATATTTGTAGCAGCACAGTTCACAGTAGCTAAATTATGAAACCAACCCAGATGCCCTTTAGTAGATGAATGGATAGGAAACGTTAGTACATATACACAATGGAACATTACTCAGCATTAAAAGAGAATAAAATCATGGCATTTGTAGGTAAATGGATGGAGTTGGAGAATATCATGCCAAGTGAAGCAAGCCAATCCCCAAACACCAAAGGCTTAATGTATTCATTGATATGGGGATGCAGATGCATAATCGCAACTGGGGGTAGAAAGCATCGGAGGAATGGAGGAACTTTAGATAGAGCAAAGGGGAGGGAGAGGAAAGGAGGGGGCAAAGGGGTAGGAATGATGGTGGAATGAGTTAGACATCATTACCCTAAGTACATGAATGAAGACACAAATGGTGTGAAAATACTTTGTGTACATCCAGTGTCATGAAAAAATGTGCTCTATATGTGTAATATGAAATGAATCGTATTCTGCCATCATGTATAACAAATGAGAATTAAAAAAAAAAGGTGCAATGGTGCACAGCTGTAATCCCAGCAGCTCAGAGGCTGAGGCAGGAGGATCAAAAGTTGAAGGCCAGTTTCAGCAACCAAGTAAGATTCTATCTCAAAGTAAAAAAAAAAAAAAAAAAAAAAAAAAGCACTGGGGATGTACTCAGTGGTAGAGTGCCCCTGGGCCCAATGTCCTAAAAAAAAATCTGAAAAAAATGTTGATCTTTTGTGTCCTTTTTAAGATCTAGGCTTCCTTATTAATATTTGAGCAAATAACTATTTGGCCTCAACTAAACTTGTGAACTGTTTTTTAGCCTGGTGCTCTCTCCCTCTCTTGGTCTCTGAAGCTCTTGTGCACCATGTGATCATGGAGCCTGTGGTTATTACATCAGGGAGCTCACCCTGCTAAAGCTGGGTTGAGGACTGTGGCCAAATTCTAGTCTAGTATTAGGATATTGTCTATAAAATACTACTTGAGGAATGCTTCAATAAACAAGTTTATGTCTGGGGAAAAAATAAATAAAACAAATAGACCACAAGAATGAAATTATAATATTGGGTAGGAAAATTCAATTATAATATAGTTTATAATTTTAAAAATTATTCCTAAATTTATTTTGATCCCCAATATAAATGCTATTGATTCTCCTATCTCTTTTTTGGCTGGATGAGTGGATTACAGAATTCATGTAGAAGTATAAGCAAATACCTAATAAAGCCCTGAGAAAGAGGGTTTGTAAGACAAGGATAGTCACAAATTTCATTAAAAAAAAAAACAGTGCACACTTTTATAATTAAATCAATGTGCTACTGTCACTCAAAAGAGATTAGATAATTCAGATTCATGAGTAATGGTGCCATCTAAAATCAGCAAGGGAAGATAGATTTGCAATAATTTGCAAAGCAATAAGTTGATAACCACATGTAGAGAGGTAAAAGTAGATATGCTAGGATAAATTATAAAGAATTAGAAGTTATATGTAAAGAAATAAGATTATATGGTAACAGAGTAAAACAAAGTTGCATTCTTCAAAAACTTGAAAAATTTAAATGTGCTAAATTGTCACACAAATTCCAGATAAAATGAAATTTTAGGAAGTCCATTTAAGGAAAACTTGCATAGACAAATATTTATAAACAAAGAAATCTATAAGCTGGTAAAACATATTTGTAACTTACAAAAATATACTAATATCTATGATGTATAAAGGATGTCCATAATCTGAAAAAAATGTGTATTCTAGTAACAAAATCTTAGAAAAACAACAGCATATAGTTCACAGGAAAATAAGCTGAAGTAACTCTTAAAGCTAAAAATTTTCAGCTTGCTTTTAAAAGTATTCATATGAAACTACATTGGTTAAAATTTCTTTTTCTTTTTCTTTTTCTTTTTTTTTTTTTTTTTTAGGATGATTTGTGGGTAATCTTTATCTGTCCTGGGCAGTTCCTGTAGTTATGTGTCCATGAACATGTACTCTCCTGGCTTGCCTTATGACTCAAGTCGATGTTGTCTTCAGTGAACAGAAGTTCTTAATTTTAATATAGCCCAAGTTATCTATGAGCTAACATATATTTCTAATAAGTATAATTAAGAACAGCAACAACAAAATCCTGCATCCTGGACATGAACTTGTCCTGAGTTTTCTTCAGGGGCCTTTTGCATTTAAGTCGAATGTCAACATGGAAGTAAGGCCTTGCCTGGTTAGAGAGACCACCAGCAGCTAGGTTTCCCACTTATTCAGAACCCTTGACTGAGAGGGTTCCACCTGTCAGGAGGACGTTCCCTGAGTGCGTGTCTGCCTGCGGTCTCCAGTCTGCTTGAGGCCACCCCAGCTCCTGCATTAAAACCACACTCCTTTGTTACACTTTCTCTTGGCCTTGATATCTGGGAAGTAATTTTTCCCTTGTTCTTCTTTAAGAATCTTTGGTTTCATGTTGGCTTTTTTTCATTGTTATGTACATGTCCTGACCTGGATCAGGGTGAAAGAACCTTCTGGGATTTATACTTAGTATTTGGCAAAATACTAAATCTCCGGAGTATGCATTTTGAATTTTTTAAAAATTCTTTTTAGTTATGCACAACATCAGGATTCCCCCTGACACAGTCCCTGGCTGTCTCCTGGCTCCACCACCCCCATCCTTCTTTAATCCACTTACAGTTTCCTTTTATCTTAATCAGTGTCCTGTGAATACATCCAAGGGCATCTACCCTGCCACATCCAGGCCTGCCCATTTGAAAGGTTGGTCAGATTCTTTCCACCGCTCTTTCCTTTCACATTTCCTCATTAACTAAGACTAGGTCTGAAAGTGTCAATGATTATGTACGGAGATTTTGTGTCTGACAACCTTACTTCACTCACTTATTAATTCAAACGCTTCATGTTCTTAGAGTAGATTCCATCTTATTTATATCAAATGAAATGTCTGAGAATGACTGAAATTCTAATTTTTTGCTTCTTTGTGTTTTCTACTTTATTTTCTTAGATGTATTGTACTGCCCAGAACCTCCAGGAGTTTAAATATAAATAGGAAGATTGACAATCATCATTTCCCCAATAAAGGGGAATTTTTCTCTCATTTTATAATTTAATATGTTATTTTCTCTAGCTTTGTGGGCATAATATTTTGGAATGATGATTATACTTTTTCTGTGCCTATTACCATTTTTCATATCAAAAGTAGATACTGAGATTATCAAATTCTTTCTTTCAGCCATCAAGGTCATCATGGATTTTTCTTCTGTTAATGTCATGGACTACTGATTTTTTTAAATCCTTTTCTTTTTCTCTGAAAATTTAAGCATATACAAAACCAAACCAATGGTTTGGTGTATGCTTCTATAATCATCATCCAGATTCTACAATTACCAACACATAGACAATGCTATTTTATTATACTCCTACTTTCCAATGAATGTTTTGAATTCTGTCCCATTTCTATTTTATACCTGCAAATGTTAAGAGTAATCATCTACTATCATAAAAATCTACAAATTCCCCAGTTTTCCTAATAATTTTTTTGTGTGTATGTATGTGTATGTGTGTTTTCTGATCAAGTGGCTTGAATCATTATCCACACACTCACAATTGGTATTTTGTTTAAACATTTCTTAAGTTCTTTAGTTTATGTTGGGCATTTTAAAAAATCTTATTTTATGAAGAAATTTGGTTTATGTTCCACATTTTGTATCTTGCTTATTTCTTTGATGATTTAGCATGTTTTCCTGACCCATAAAATTAATGTAAATTACACTTTGGACATAGGATTGATCAAATAAAACTCCTATTTTGGCAAGCATCACTAGCAGTTGCTATTTTATACTTTGTGATATGGCACATTATACACATAGAATGTTTGATTGTCTGCATTTCTGTATGAAGATCATTCAATGTGTTTAGGCATTTTGAGGCCAATGAATCTAAAAGTTTATGATCATTTATTTCTTTTATTATCCCTTGAGTTGAATAGCTATTTGTGTCCATGGACTTGAAATATTATTTGCCTGAGCATTATAAATTGACCATATTATAATTTTGTCATTCTACATTGACTATTGATAACACTTTTTCCATTATTTCATGCAATTTTCATTCAAAAACACATTAAGACTGTATACCATGATGAGTTGGATTCATCCCAGGGATGCCAGTTTAGTTCAGCATACAAAAATCAATAAACATAATTCATTATATAGATAGAATCAAGGATAAAAATCATGATCATGTCAATACATCATGGATTTATAATGATCAAATGTAGAAATACAGGGACTTTGTACTATTTGATTTAATTTTATATTTATTTTCTCTTACATTAAAACATTATTTTTCTAAGAAAATTATACATTTGTCTTATGAATGTGTACTTACTTTGAAATAGTATTAATATAAATTCTGCCAAAATAATTACTAAAAATTTAAGTTATTTTTGCCTTTAAAATTAAAATTCTATTTATTATAGTGACAGATTTTTTGTCAGTATAATTAAGCCAACCACTTTATATGCAGCTATGTTCTGCAGCTAACACATTTATTGGTTTTTACTGTATTCTTTCTGTTTTAATATGCTACATCTACAAGTGTATTATGTAAGTCTGTATTGTCTTCATAACACCCTTGTTTCCATACATATGCCCATTCTACACAACACTTTCTGCATTATGCCATTTCCCTCAACAGTATGCTCCATCAGTATGATTCATCAGGACCACCTCTCATTTTTTCACAGGTGAATATTGGTTTATGTGGACATACCACAATGTACTTGAAATCCTAATCCCCAGTGTTTTTCTATTTAAATAATGTTGCAGTAATTACATTAATGCATACGTATTTTTGGCCTTTCACAATTTCCTACAAATGTCCATAGAAATTTCTAGAAATTCCATTGCAGAATTATAAGGGTACATAAATGTATATTCAGCCTGGGTACGTGCTACCAAATTCCCATCCTTGGACCTCACCACTTTTCCTCTGTACTGCAAGGAATTTTAAGAAAGTTCCATTTTCCAACACCCTTGAAAATTGAAAGCAATCTTAAAGATTTTAAGCAATTTTATATAGAAGAAATCATGTAAGGGGGAATCCTGGTGTTGTACATAATTAAAAAGATTTTTTAAATGAAAATTCACATTATGGAGATTTAGTTTTTTGCCAAATACTAAATATAAATCCCAGAAGGTTCTTTTAACCCTCAACCAAATCAGGACATGAACATAACTTTGAGAAGAGTACTTAAAGAAGAACAAGGGAGAAATTCCATCGCAGACACTAGGGTCATGAGAAAGTGTAACAAAGGGGTGAGATTTTAATTCAGGAGCTGGGGAGGTGGGAGATGGTCCTTGAACATGCACACATCACTACAGGAGTTGCCCACAACAGATAAAGATTTCCCACAAATCAACCTAGAAAACCTCCAAAGAAGTCATGTTTTATTAAATAAATAAAGACTTAAAGAAGTGCTTTAAACTGAATATGTTAAAAAATCTGTAATTAAATGACAAAGTGCTTGACTCTATTATATTCGGATAAATTAAAATTAATACCACCACCTGTCAAAGAGCCAGAACCGTTACCCACAGCTCATGGTCACTGAGGCCCTTGTTAGCAGGTGGGTGAGACCCTTAGGTTTTGCATCTGGAAGGCTGGTTCTGCTGAAGTGGGAAGCAGGGTTTTGAGAAGGGGCACTGGGAGGGAAGCACATGACCGTCTCCTCAGGAAGCTGAGCCCATCTTTTGGGTGTGAAAAGATTAATCACATGGACCAAAAGTCCCACAGAAACCAAAAGAAAACCAGAAGGCGTTGGCGGTTGGGTTGCTTTTAATTGAAAAACAATTGCTGTTTTCAGCTCTACAGTTCATGGTTGGCACTGTGTGGTACCTCCCACAAAATGGTCCTGTTTCCTGCCAGCAGTTGCTCAATTCTGTGCGATGTCCACTTCCACTCTTTTCCCCTATATTTTACTAGGATGAAATTTTAATTAGGATAATTAACTTCCTCATGCAAAGTCCTCATGGAGAGGCACCAAGGACAGAAAGCGAAGAACAGCTTGAGCAACCGCAGTGTCCTTTGTCCTGGGAACCCCTGAGAGTGCAAAGAAGCAGAGCAGGCTGCCCACATGTGGCTGAGAGGGGGCTGCTTTGCTGATGGCCCTAGGCATTGGCCGAGGTGCTGGACCTCAGCCACTCAGGCCTCAGCCTCCCTGGTCATTTTGCTTCTTCCTAACTGTGAGCTCCTCCCTCCCTGTGCACCACCTCACTATGTGGACTCCGAGTCTCCATGGCCCATGTTTTATGACTGTAATACTATTTTGAATATCATTTGGATATATTTTTATAAGATTTTGACAGAGGGATCAATACCAATGTATCACAGAGACATCCAAAATTATGGGATTAAAGAAGAAGATTTTTTACTTCAGATTTGGGATCAAAATGTTATAAAAATATCTTAGAACCGTGATGAGTGTCATTTTATAGGTACTAGCGATTCAGTTTCTTCAAAATTGAATCATGAATTTTTTAAATCATAGATAAAGCCATATCAATTTATGGCCTAAAGCATGCATAAAAGATAAGTAAAAATTATGCTGGCTTTTCATATTAAAAAGTCAGTATTTCACAGTCTCCACAAAGGTGTTTCTTCTTCTTTTATCTACGATTTCATTTAAATGGCAACGTGAAACGCTTTACATGTATCTTTTCCCCTTATATTTCCTGTAAAGCCCATTTGCTGGAATGCAGCATGTCACCGGAGCTGTTTGTTTGCTTTTTGGTTGAGAGTGGGCATGAGCCTCCCCTTCAGAAGGATGCTGGTAACATTTTTCAAAGGAGACAAAGAAAGCATTTTAAAAAAATATTGCTCATGGAGAAGGTAAGTCTGAATTATTGATAGGCTCACACGCTCAGAAGAGTTGACCGGGGCCACTGGTTTCTGGCTGCTCCCTCTGGGTTCTGCCTTAGGCATGATTCCTGCCAGTGGTCCTGTGCCCTGCCAGAAACACCAGGCTCATCCGCGGCTCCTTTTTCCTGCAGGGCAGTTTTTGAAAGCTTGCCTTTTACTGTACAAAGCAATAGCCCCCAAAGAGCACAGAACCCAATAGAAATGTCCTAAGAGGGGCTGGAGGTAGACCCACGCTACCGCAGCTGGGACGCAGGGACCAGCCATCAGAGTGTCTGTTAGTGAGCAGCCGCGGGGTGCGGCAGAATCCCAAGGATCATTTCCTAAGATGTACCAGTTAAAACCACAGTCAGATCGCTGTAGTAAAGTTCTGTTTTCATTTTCCACCAGGAAGTTAAGTAAGAACTCACCAAGAAACTTTCCTTTAATTAAGGAAGGAGGATCTCCTTTACTTGAGGTCTAATTATGTGCTGGTGAGGGGCAAGCAAAGGGCGGGCGGGCAGTGGGGAACTAGGAAGGCACGCAGTGTTGGTTTGTAACAGAGATTCTGGGAAAATTTTTCAAAGGATTTTTTCCTATTTGTGGCTCATGGATGAGGCTGAAGGTTGCAAGACAATTAAACCTGCTTTGCCACATTTTATTTTCCCAAATGTTTATTGGTAGCTTGCTCCTATTTTCCCCATACAGATCCTATGGAAAGGAGGAAAGTATATGCCTTTGGCAGAGAGTGGTGATATAGACTCTATGATATAGACTCTGTGCACGAGGTTGAGGGAAAGGTAAATATGCCAATGTTAATATCTCTGAGAGAAAGTCAATTTTAATTGATTCTAGAGTATTTTCAGAGATGCACATAAACAGTTGGTCATCTCTGTTTTTTGAAGTTAAAGCAATGACATCATCATGTTTATTTGTTCTTCTGATATTATCTCACCGTTACCTACCTAAAATGAAGTATATTCAATAAATTGTAGTATTTTTGAAAATATTTTTGCAATTGATTTGCTATATTTTTCTTTTGGATTTGTGTTTCAATGCTAATATAGTAAACTGAGAAGTTTCACTGAGACTCTGGTTTAAATATGCATGATAAAGAAATGTGAATATCTCAAAAACAGAATGAATTGGTGAATGAACAGATTGTATAAATATATATGTAAAATAAAACAATGAAGTGATAGTTGTAGGTGCTAAGTCAGTATTCAGTAAGTATACACTTTCAAATTTCCCATTTTTTCAAAGATTTATAATGAAATGCCAGAAATACTTAAAATATAACATCTCAGGAATAACAATACAATGTCTTATAATATATTTCTTAGGCATGAGATGACCAATAATTTTTTTTTAATTTCTTATAAGTCAAGAGACTTTCTGTTGCCTACTTTAACAATATCTGACACCTGCTGGTCCCTGGGTGGACTGTAGATTTCATAGTGATAACTAAGATGCAAGAACAGGTCCCATGATAGGTGGTGAATCCTCTACTCTGTATATGAATAGAAAACCTTAGTCATCTGGCATTCACTTTCTGAGGAAAATTTCTGAGGGGATTTTGAAGTCATGTTCTTGCCTGGGGACTTGAGCCTTCTGATTCATGAAATCCCCCCTGAATTTCTGGTCTCAGCCCAGTTTGACCACAAAAGAGGAAACGTACTGAACTCTTGAATGACCTTTCAGTGGGTTTCAGCAAAGGTGCATTGATGATCTAAAAACAGACTATTTCTTTTAAATATTTCCTCTACCTCTCATCTATAAGTTGGCGATTTGGCTAGATGGCATTTTAAACTATCCCTACTTTAACTATCTATGAGATACAAAGAGTATGAATAAAAATGGAAAAATATATATATATATTGGTATCAAAAGCAAAGTATGATTTAGGAAATCTTAAATTTCTAAAATGTGGTTTGCGATTTCTCTGTTTCATCATTTCATACCCACGTGGCAATTTACCAAAAGATTTAGAATGATTGTTGAAAAAGCAAATGAACCTAAGAACAAGTTTTAAAGCAATTATTAATTACCGGGAAGAAGTAGTATCCAACCTGTGTCCTGTGGACATAGAAACTCTCTTTATCAAAGGGTGCAGTGGACGTCAGAGTCTTTGCTGGCCCTCGCAGGGTGCTGCAGAGAAACGTGCTGCTTCAGGGCCTGTTTGTGTGGTGTGAGACGCCCACCAAAAAAGCTCACACTGCATTGCTGGGGGCTTTCAAGAGAAATGTCATTCCTCACAGCAAGTGACGAGATTTGACATATGGCATCAAAGCATCATTAAAACTACACCTGCTGCAGAAGAGGCTATGTCTTTCAAGGGATGTTCAAGCAGAAAAGGTTATATCGAAAATCCGAAAGGCTAAGGCTTACTTCTTTTCTTGGCAGACAATTAAATGCTCTAAAGAAAGAAGTGAATTGCACAAATCTATGCAATGAAAAAAATTTTTTTTTTTTTGGGCAGCATGCTTTCATTTAAAAATAAATAAATAAAACTATGAAGGATAAACTTTCTTTTTTATTGCCAGCCCATGCAACATAACCTAACATTTGTTTAAAATTTCTTATGAGAAATTTTTTTTAATAAAACATAGCATCCAAGGGCCTTAACATGTCATGGTTTTGCTATGTGGGAAATATCTATATTTTAAAAGTTTTTGCCTGCATTCTATATTATGTTTCTAAAGGTAAAACTGAAGATTATAAACTAGATAACAATGGTTTTCATATTTTATATTTGGTTTGGTTCCTGCCTGATGATGCACACTTAACAACTATGTTGGATAAATAAATAGGAAACAAATAATGTTACCAAGACTGTGTAGCCAAAATATAGGTTGGATCTTCATTCTAGGTTGGCCAGATGCACAAAACTTATTCTTGTTTCTTTATGCTGTTCTATCTAAATGGTTGAGATTGGACCGTGTATATCTGATAAATGAAAATGCGTGTTGGTTCCTAACCTCAAATATTTTATTATGTAGTTTATGAGGCAAATTATTGATGCTGGTGATGAGAATCAATCAGAGTCGAGTTCCCTTTCCCTAGAATGTTTAAGATTAAATGCTGGAGAAACACCAAGGCAAGTGTAGAAAGCAAGTTTCATTTAATGATAGAACAGAGATAGACCCCTCTGTAGAGAAGGGTCCCAGAGACGGGTGTCTGCTCCTTTTACACTCTTTAGATTTCCTTTGTTCTCATGCTCCCTCCTCCCCCCATCATGCCTCTCTCCTTCCTCCCATCCTGCCTTCACAATCAGTGGTGAAAACCTAGGCCAAAGGTAGAGTGATCCTGGGCAGGAAAGGAAGGGAGCAGCCCTGGAGGCCTTCCTTCATTACCAACTCCTTGTAGGGAGGAAGAATCCCTGGAGGCAGGTTACCTTGGCAACAGGGCAAGGAGGGGGAAGTGCTCTGGAGGTATCAGCATTTCACCTCCTCCTGAAGCCCCCATCTTTCTGACCCCACATTCATTACCTACACTGAGTGCCTTTTGGGGGTCCCCCAAACCTGGGCTTCAGTATCTTCACAAGAGAAAAAGAAGAGGTAATATCTGTTGAGCTTAAAGTAACCAGTACTGGCTGTGTGCAGCGTCGACTGGGGGTTCAGCAAGGCAATGCTGAAGTTACTCAGGAAAAACCTTTAGAGGATGGTTTTGGATGTGGGGTTACAAAAATAGCAAGGATCTAGGATACCATAATAATAATATGTGGACTTTGTGACCTTCAATATAAACTGCTCTGAATCACCTGGAATAACTTGTTTCTTTTATCAATACATGAAATATATTTAATCTTTCTCTAGGTTTTTAATGCAGTAACTGTAATCTCTGTCTACATGGAAGACATGAGTTATGGAAATGAAAAAATAGTTTGGTAGTAAAATTTCTATCTCCTCAGCAAACTTTGGCTATATTTAGTGCTATGTTTTGGTTATATTTGCTCCAAACACAGGTGTTGCATGTGATAGCGATTGGAAATCAGGACATCTAGATACTTAGATCATAAGAGCTCCTTTTCTCCAGAATGGAATTGAGATCCTAATGAAATGGCTTCCTGCAGAGTTCCACCAGCTTTCCCTCCCTCCTTCTGCTGTCCTAGAAGAGAGTGTTCTCCTTCAGGGAACCTGGCTTCACAGCACCATCTTTGAAGAAACCAAGCCCCCACTGGAAAGCCATACCCATTAGCATCTGGATCTTGAATGCCAGTCTCCAAAAGTGAAAGAAATAATTTTCTGTTCTTTATAAACTACCCAAGAGTTTGTTATAGCATCATCAATATTAGATGATTAGGAAATGTTTATATATCTGTAAGAGGAGATGGATTTCCTACAAATAATAATATAATTTTCTGAGTAAAATGAAATTTTACCTTTTCTACACCCTTGGAAGAATGAAGTATACCTTAAAACAAGTCCAAAAGAGCAGTGACAGACTGTGTAATGAAGGGTAAATTGAAGATGAAGCCTAATGCAATATATAACCCCAAATTGAATTTTAGACTATACATCAATTAAGCACTATCCCTGATTTTTTAAGTAGGGGTATTTAAAGACACCCAAAGTTTAATTTTGCCATGTATTCTATCATCTGCACATATGTCTGTAGTGTTTACTATTTACAGAGGTTAAGTACCAAAGACAAAATGAAGAGTCTATCAAGCACACCCATGCTTCCTGGGTGGAAATGTGTGTGGAAGATTGGTAAGAAATAGTGAAATTATGTACGTAAATGTAAATCTAAAACCACAGGCAGTCTGTGGAAGCATTGGAAAAGAAAGCAAGACAAGAGTCCTGACCAAGTGGGGGTCTGATTGGATCTAAGTGGGCTGAAAGTCATGAGGAATGCTGGGGGGGTGGAGAATCCTCCTTGGAAGCCTCAGGAAGGGCATGCGGTTATCTGCACAAATGAAAGACAATCCTCTTGGATGAAGAGGTGATGGGGAAAGTGAGTAGCACAGGGCTCCAGAGGCCAGAGGGTCAGGGACTCATGAGGCAGCTTAGAAACAGTGGGATCGCCATGAGAGGCTTTGACGTGGGCCCTGATATAATCAGATGCATAGGTTTTAATGTTTTCAAGAAATCAGGTGGCTCAAGTATGAAAGGACTGCACAGGACTCCAGGAATGTCAGATAGGAGAAAGCTGGTGGGTTCTCTGGAGAGATGGCAAACACACTTCCTGCTACTCCCTCTACAGTAGAGGGAAGGGCACAAAAAGGAGCGAGTCACATGGAACCCTGGGAGAGAGCAGGGTAAGCCAGCTGCTGAGGGAAAGAGGAAGTGGGTCTGGCAGACAAGGTGCCACCTGAGCAGGGACAGCTTTTTCAGAAGGTGTGGTCAGAGAGTGTCTCATTTCCTGCCCCCCTCAGTGACCACGCAATTGGTCCTGCAACCAATGAGAGCAGAAGAGCAGGCAGCCCCAGTCCCCTGTTTGGCACACTCCAGTTCCCTTCTAGAGAGGCCCGGCTGGCTCCTTCCTGCCATGGACACAGAGGCCAGGAGAGTCCAGTGTGTTGAAATGCCCTGGGACTGTTTCAGCTGCAGTATCGAACTTGACAGAGGACTAGAAATCCACAGACATCTCTTCCAGGTTGTGGCCCCAGGGTAGCTTCCCCCTGGGACCCCACCCCTGAACTCTTCAATTCCTAGTCAATGACAAAGGTGAGGCGCTGAGATTCTCCTTCCTTCTCTCAAGGCCTGCCCCTGCCCCATGGAGGTGTACACAGACAATATAGCTGGTGTCTAAGAAGAAAGAGTTCAGATCTCATGCACAAAAATAAACAGAATCAAATATTCCACAGTAAATAATATACTGTAGAATTAATGGAACGAACAAGTTGAGAATTCAAAACAAGTCCCTACCATCTAATTCAAAATGTAGGACATTCTAACCTAAGAGTACAATGTATGTATATATTAAAAGAGAACCAAATAAAACCATCATGCATCTATTTACTAATTAAATTGATGTAACATCAGAATATGTAAAGCCAGAACTCTATATTTGGGTTGATATCTCATATGTCATCATAGAGAAATAAGTGAAATTATGTAAGAAAAACATTTTATTCCTTATTGAAGTCATGAGTTATAAGCATTAATATCTCTAAAACAGTATTCAAAGATGATATTAAAAGGAAACTATTTAGAGGCAACACCTGAAGAAATAATGTTAAAGAATTCTGTATTAACATATAGAGACTTTAAGAATAAAAGGTACAAGGACATCTCAGAAAGATTGATGGCAAAAATGTTGAAAAATAGGATAGCAAATGAAAAATCTATATCTCTGAAACAGAAAGTATCAGACAATGTGAATTTCTGAGTTCTGAGCCTGCCATTGGGAAGACAATAAAATTGTATTTATAATAAGCTAAGAATTTCAAAACCAGATATTGATGTCCAGACACATCATTTCTAGAAATTTTAGATTTAAAAGTATCTTGTTAAGTAAAGTCAAAGAAAGTTCATCAAAGACATACCTCTTGGATAAAAACTAATGAACTAAACCATCAATTCAAAATGTTACATAACAGAATTGCAGGTCTAGCTAAAAGTTATGAAATGATAACTAAAACAATCATTAATAATTTTCTGTAAGTTTTAATTATATAAAAATATTGGGATTGGGGCTATAGCTCAGTGGTGGAGCCCCGCCTTGCATGTGTGGGGCACTAGGTTTGATCCTCAGCACCACATAATAATGAATAAATAAAGACATTGTGTCCATCTACAACTAAAAAATATTTTTTAAATATATAGTAGGATAAAATAATTGGGTAGGAACATTTTTTAAATCTCTGCTAAAAGCTAAAAATTAAAATGAGAGTAAATGGAAAAACATTTTGTTTATGGATGAGAAATTTTATGTTTTAATACTGGTGCTTTCCTTTTAATTAGTATATTAATGCAAAACAATTTAAATATTTTTGGCAGAATCTCTTATGTGATAAAAGAAAAATTCTAAAATGTGCTTAGGAAATAAAATGTCACCAAATGGCTAGAACTATGTTTAAAATAAAGATTAAAACTAGGGAACTATATTAATTACCCACTGTATAGCAACTGAAAATGTGTATTCAAGTCCAGAAACATGTATATAAATTACATATAGGACAGAAATGGCATCCAAAACCATGGGAAAGGGAGCTTGCTGTGCTGAAAATGGTCAAACTATGGAGACAGTGTTGGAAAATTATACCACACCACTCACTGATTGTAGGTAGATTGAATTTTAAAGGATGAGGACCATTTTGAACTTCATGAGAGGTTATTTTTGTGGCTTTGCAGTAGAAAAGAACTTAAACCCAATATGCTAGTGCAAACATTTTATGTGTCTGACTTCTTGACTGATAAGAACTTTATTTAAATGAAGGTACACTGGATGTAATTCTAAATGGGAGGATTATAAAATGGATAACACCAAAGACACTATTACCTAGGAGATAAAAATGGGGTAAAGTTCAGATAAAAAATCCACATAAGTGAAACCTACCATTTTTTGTGATCAGAGAACTTAAAATATCAAAGAGAAAATAATTTATACCATCAGAATGGCACAGATTAGAAAGTTGGATAAAGCCAACCCTGGAAAGCATATCAGATAATGGGAACCCTCTGCATCCCTGCCTAATGGGTCAGTGGGCACAGCTATTTGATGAGATGGTTTGTAGGAACATAGTTGACAGTGCACACTGTCCCAGGGATTAAACCTGTCTGGTGCATGGTCCCATGAAGCACTGTTCCACAGATTCCCAGGGGCATGGTTTGGATGTTCACAAGGATATTTCTGGTGGGTGAAGAGCTGCTAATAAACAAATCGCCTACCACTAGAAAAAATGAATAAATAAAATGAGGCAGATTCGTTCTGAGGAAGGTAGGGGCTAGAGTTACACAGACAAATAATAACCATTAGCATTTTCAATTAAAAGAAGCAGCAAAGTAACGTGTATATATACTATAAATTATTTCATAAAAAATATTAATGAATTTCATTATACAGAATTCCAAAGGCTATGTATGCATTAAATGCATGGAGTTTGTTGATCAGTGATGGCAGCAGGAACATGGGATTAGAGATAAGGAGAAAAAGTGATAAAACACATTTCAGGGATTTTGCATGGGTATGTGCTTCCAGTGTGTTATGAATTCAGATCGGTGTGATTGTGTGGTATTAAAAAAAAAAGAAGAAAAATGCTTCTGTCTACTCACAAGAAAGCAAAGCTAAGCAAAGTCAGAAAAGCCAGGTAAACAGACCTTTTCAGTAAACAGAGAACTTCCTGCAATGTCTGAAGCTGCTCAAGAAATTAATCAGGACTCTGTCTGATCAGGATCTGTAGAATTTATAAATACGGAGAATACAAAATTAGCAAGATCAATGTCCATGTTTCGATGAGACTTGGATATAAAACGGTATTATCTGAGAAACACTCACAAAATAGGAATGTAGCTGTGAGGCGGTGACAGGAGGGGGAAGAGGAACCCAGGAACACATCCCTGCTATGCAGAATTTGTTGGTGCATCTTCCACCAAGGTTTCAGTCTTGCAAGGTGATGAAAAGGACAAGAATTCCAGAAAGGAAGCATCAGCATGTGCCCAAGTTCTGTGGAGAAAGGAAGAAAGTATAAATCCGCCACACAGAAGGCTCTGTAGATGGCAAAGGAGGTGGATGGATGTGCGGTCAGGGTCATGTCTGCTACAGAGCTGAGCCATTATCCAAAAAGGAAATGTGTTTTCTTTTTGTCTCCATTTCAGTTATTAAACTTGGTATTAGTGAACCTTGTGACTCTTGTCAATATGTAAGGATAATAGTAAAACCCACATCAAGTCCAAATATAATGGAAGCAACCCATAAAGACATTGCTAAGTGTAGGGTACATCTAAACACAAGGAGTCCAAAGCCCCCTTAAAAGGGACACAGTATACACAATATATTGCAATTCCAGGGAACTCAGCTAAAATTTAATTGATGACATTAACTTATCAAATGGAAAAAAACATGGAAATAGATAGTTTTTCCTTCAAAAAGAAATATAGGAAAAATCAAATTTACCCAACCAACACTGGCAGCACCCAGGGAGAATATATTTAGAGGTAAAACTGGATCTGTCCATTGCAGAGATAAATTCACCTTTCTTGCCATCAGATATATCTGGACATTTTAGTTTGATGTCCGTAAATATTTGAACTCTATACCTCGTCTGCCACCTCCCATGCTCCACTTAATATCATTAGTGAACTCTGATAATTTGTCTGCAAAGGAAGACATCAGGGAGAGAAGGTGCTGGACAAACAGTATGACTGGTCTATTGTTGGGTCCATTTATCTTTGTAACAAATTGAAAGGCATTTTCAATTTGGACATCAATCTCCAGCCCAGGCTAATGTGTGTCTCTTTTAGAAGCAGGGCTCCGGTGCAGGTGCCGACTCCATCAAGTTCCTCCGCTCTCTGGGATAGGGCCAGACTGTGGCTCCCAGCAAATAAATCCAGGTAATTGCTCATGGCAGTCCCTCTGGGAAACAGCCATCCCTTTTTTCTCACCCTTCTCAGTTGACATCCATGAGCACTGAGATGTGCAGCCTCTTTTCTTTCTCTTTGTGAGCCCTTCAAGGTGTAAAGGCAAAACAGTGATTTTAGAATAAATATTTCTCCTAAATAGGCTACTCACCTATAATCAACTAGAATACTGCAGCCAGCATCATTTGGAAAGAGTAATTAAAAGAAAATGAGGTTAACTAACTCGATTAATTTCATAAATTAATTGCTCTTCTGGAAAGAAAATAGCCTTGATTGGACTAATATTTTTATCATTAACAAATATTTTGGTCAATTATGCTTCTGGACATGACAGAGCATCAGGAGCTAAATTTACCCTTGTGTTTGAAATAATCTAAAACAAGAAAAAACTGCTCAAACAATTTGAAGCAATGGTCTGCAACACACCGGACACACTGACCATTGAGAATCAGATCATAAAGTAGACAAGCACAGAACTTCCCTCAGGTCACTGCCCCAGAGTTTCCCAGGTGAGGACAAAGAGGTCCTGTTAGTTCTCTGTGGCTACTGTAACACGATACCACAGACTCCAGCAATTGAAGTTCATTGTCTTGCATTTCCATGTACTAGAAACTCCAAAGGATCCTGGTACTGTAACTGAGGCATCAACATGTCTGTCTGCTCCAGAGCCCACAGAGCCAAGCCTGTTCTTGCCCTTCCTAGCTGCTGGGGTCTTCCCACTTTTCGTGGGATCCTGCATCTTTTCTGGGGTCTTCAAAGACCTCCCTGGTTGTCAGATCCTCCAAGGTGGCATTACTCCAACTAGCTCTTCTGCCTGGATTTTGTAGGGTGGGGGTGGGTACTGGGTATTGAACTCAGGGGCACTCAACCACTGAGTCACATTTCCACCCTTATTTTGTATTTTATTTAGAGACAGGGTCTCAGTGAGTTGCTCAGTGCCTCGCTGTTGATGTGGCTAGCTTTGAACTCACGATTCTGCTGTCTCAGCCTGCCTATAGGTTTTCTTTTTTTTTTTTTAAAGCACTCTGGTGATTGCATTGATTCTACCCAGAAAATCCAGGACAATCCAAATATTTTCATGGCAGATATTTAGTAATCTTATTTCCATCTGCATCTCTCCTCCTCAATGCTGAATAATGGAACATATCCTCTGGTTTTATGGGTTAGGACAGGGATATTTCTAAGAAATCATTACTTTGCCTACAGTAGAGGAAGCCAGAGAGCTTCAGGGTGCCCTGATGTGAGGAACTGAGCACTGAGAATTTAAGGAGGCTGAGTCATCTGGGGTTCTTCTGTAAAAAGGAGAAGGAACTTTGGATTTCTATAGAGGGGTTTCAGCTCCTATACAGGTTAATGCATGGAAGTAAACCATAGGGTTCCAGAGGAAAAGCTCAACAATACAGCGTAGAACACACAGGGCTGGACATTTTGTCTCATTTTAATTTATCTGAGAGGCAAAACCTTAAAATATTTGGAGACTTTGCTAGCATGCACCGAAGGGTCTTTCCTTACTGATAGAGAATAATTAGACCTCTAAGGACAAGAAATCCCATGCCATGAAACTAGCCTAAAAAATAGGACCTGAATGAAAATCAGTTTCTAATTAACTCCCTGTCAGCACTAAGCTCAAGCATTTACAGAAATAATAATAATAACAAAAAGATAGGTAACACCCAACAATATTCAAACCACATGGCACTTAGTCAAAATCATCAGGCATGGGAAGAAGAAGATACATAATAAAGGCATCCATCAATCAATTGAAACCGACCTGGACGACACAGAGGATATATTAACAGACAAGTAGTTACTGAAACTGCATCCTTTATATCAAGATGTAAATGGGGATGTGGGAGATAGTGAAAATTAATTTCTAGAGGAAAAACTACAATGGATAAGATCAGAAACACACTGGATGGAAACATTACCATCCATGTTAGGTGTGTAAGAAGAAAAGATTAATGGACATCGGTACACAGCCATGGATACCTCCAAATGAAACAGGTTAAATAAGTGCTATAAATGAGCAGCAGAGCAGAGAACTTTAGGATGATTACAGGCAGGATCATACCCATGAAAAAGGGTGGTAGGAGAAATACTGGAAAAAAAAAAGGAGTGGCTCAAGTTCTTCAACTTTGATAAATAAACTATAAACTTGCATATCATGAACCTCAATGAACTTAAGAGTACCAGAAATATGAGTAAGGTTTTACCCAGACTCATCACAATCAGATTGCTGCCAAGGTAGTGAGGAGATGATCTTAAATGCACACAGAAAGGAAAGACCCCTAGAGAAGGCACAGATGCCGCACCTGACACCCAGCATTTCACTGATAGTGTCCCTCTCACAGGATGACAGGTTACAAGACAGAGGGCACCCCTGCTCTTCACCAAGATGTGTACACGGTTCCAGAGACTGTTTCCTCAGCACCCTGCTAATGTTTCCAGGCTTTTGAGTGAAGAAGCATAGATCACGGGCTTGGTTTAGCTGTGTCTCTTTCTTGGTTTCCCCACCAGAAGTCTTTCCAGGGAAGCTTGTTATGACTGCTCCCCTCCCAAAGCTACTTCTTCCTCCTTCCTCTCCCTGGTTTCTCCTTCTTTTTCTCCTTGGCCTTTGCTCAATTTTCTTTCTTTTTTTTTTTTGTTTTTTAGACTGACAGCAGGAGTCTGTAGTGGGTGAGGGGTGTTCTCTTCAACTTCCAATTCAGTCACTCTAGGGAAGGGAAGGGTACAATGTCACTCAAAGGAAATTCACAAGTTCAGGACTCCATCTGTTATGCAGAATAACTACTTTCTCCCACAGCATCTTAAAATAACACAAGTATTTCTAATTTTTGTAGAATTATTTTCATGTAAAAGTGGTATGCCCATTGTTTCTTTGATTTTATTTTCCTGAAAATCACTTGTCCCACCTTAAGTGCAGCGTAAAATATCAAATTCCATGCCCATTATCTCCTTCACTAAAGTGGTGTGCTCCATCAATTCTTAGGAGGTTGGGTTTGTCTCTGGTTGTGGGGAGGAGGTAGGAAATGAGGCTACAGAAGAGAGATGAGTTCTGACTGCAGTAGACATATCCATTCCATGATTCTGAATCTCTTTCCACATTCCTGGCAACCATTTTCTTTAAGTATTAAAAAAAGAACTGTGTACCCACTTCCTACTCATAATGTATGACCAATTTGAGTTTTTTTAAATATATGCTCCTAAATCCATTCAGAAAACTTGTGAATATGTTAATACTCTGTCATTTTTGTTTAACAACTCCTCTTTCTAGCCTCTTTAGAAGACATTCCTCTTCCCTGGTTTTTCTTCTTGGTGTACTTAGTTGATTGACTAGCTCAGTTGCTTAGGTGAAATGACAAGACTATCAATTCAGATACCATGTGACCCTTAATACACATCTTTTCCCAAATCTTACATATTTCTTCAGGTATCAAAAGTTACACTGAGAAAGAGAATGAGACATAATTAAGCCATGCACATCCTCACACACAATGAAGAAAACATAGGGTCCTAGGTTGTGGTTCATCATAACACAATACACAAAGCATTTGAATGGATTAAACACATATTTCTCTGAATATATCCTGATAAGACATATTACTATGCATTTTAAATTCTCTCAATGTAAAAGGTAATGGATTCAAACAGCATGGATATAATGCCTCCATCTCAATTGTGGCAGATATTTCATTTTAATGTAATTTCTTTCCCTTCAAGATACTATGATTGAAAATAAAACGAGTGGGTGACAGGTGTTTCTCCCGTTCTCCTCCCATGCTCCTTTGCCACTCCAGCTGAGAGATCTCATAAAAATGTCAGCTCTCCACTGGCAAAGCATGCTGCACCTGCTTGCCATGTGCTTAGTGACTACTAACATTTATATATTGCTGTATTCCAAGTCAAATAAATTGACAAAATGCAACTTGAAAATGCACCACATTGCATCTCTAATGCTTTTTAAGTAGAAATGTTTTCTTTCCCAGTCTTAATGCAAAAGGGCTGTCCCTTATTCTATTTAGTAGAAACATGGCCACTCCAATATTCAAATTCATTTGGAAAATGGGGCTGAAAAATATTGAAATAAGATATATGCACTTAACTCGACAACATGCCTCTTCCAGCTACTTTAGGGTTGTGTAGTACTGTCAGAGAATTTGCTAAGCCAGCTAAGATTCTATTCTCCACCGAAGCTTTGTACAGTTAATAATTGGTCAATTCATACAGTTCCCGTTAGAGATGTAAAAGGCTGTAAGTGATGGCAGAAAGTGGCATTAGCACACTGATGTATGCAAATGGGGCTTGGCTGTGCCTTTCATTTCCATGAAAATTTTGCTTAGTTGCCATCTGATTTTTTTTTTTACCTTAGCTTGCTTTCATATAGCAAATGTATTTATCAATTCATCAGTCTAACATGAGAAGAAATTTCTAAGTTGACCTTTAGAAGAAATTCTTCCAAAAAAATAGTACTTACGGATATAAAAACATACTAAAAAAGAGGACAGTGAACTGGATTTAGTAAATTCTAAATATTAAATACTGTACTCTGACACCTTCAATTTGAGCTTTGTCTTTTTCCTGTGTCCTGGAAGCCTTTTACCTTAAAGGCTGGTGTGTCAGCTCAGAGAGGGTTGCTGAATGCGTTTTGCATCTCTTCTTGCATTCTTCTTAAGAAATCAGGACGTGTGACATTTGTGAGTATTCTTCTCCCTATTTGCAGTCTTTCTTTCTTCCTTTCTTCCTTTTTTTTTTTTAATGAATGTCAGGTCATTATCCCCAGGTAGACATTCCCACCAGTTCTAAAACAGACAACACAGAGGTAAAGACTGTCGTGGCCTGAAGGACAAGGTACCTGGAGAAGGCTTCTGAGAGATGGCCTTCCTGTCTTGGGTGGGACATGTCATGCTTTGTGTTCCCACGAAGGGACAAATTCCCACTGTAGACAAGTTCCTTCTCAGATGTCAGCAACAGAGGGCAGGAATGATGGGCTGGAGATGGACTTTAAGAAGGACTCCTAGTCTGGGCCAGTGTCTATGACTAGTAGGAAGTAATGACAAGATCAATTTACTAGTCTGTATAAACTTTTTAGGCTACAATGAAGACATTGTGTCTTATACAACCTGTGGCAGCTAATTTCTCAGTTAATTGTATTTCTTCGATATTCAGAAACATAAGTAGCATGCACTTTACTCTGGGATTCAGGTTCTATCATATAAATGTAAATATGTATCATATATATATCATATACACACATATCATATAAATATCATTTGTAATTTATAATTTAATTTGAAGTCTTTCTCTTATAAAAATATAGAAAACGACTCAATATCAAGTTACTGAATATGAAGCAATCATTCTAATGTATATGTTAAATGTACCTTCATATATTTTTATTTAAAGTGAAGGAAATCAATGATTAATTGGTATAACTCAGTGATATTTTAAAATTATTAGCTTTCTTCTATTTGAAAATTATAGATAATCTTAGTACTAAGAAAGGGAACTATCAGTCTGGTGTAACCAGCCAATATATTCAAAAGTGTTTGTTGAGGTCTGTGTAAAGGGAAATTGCTACCACATGGTGTAAAAGATGAATTTAAAAACATTTTTAAAAGATGGATTTAAAAACATTTCTTTAACAGCATTATTTGAAAGTCAGAATCAGCTATTCTCCAAACAACATAATCCTGTGCAATTAAGTCAACATTAAAACAGGCTTTGGGAATAAATATTAATTTTCATTTGACTGAATCAAGGACACATGGAAGCATGCAGCTAATTCATGGAAATTCTTTTCCCCTTATTAAATAGGGAAATTACCTAACCTAAATGACTTGTCAAGTTTGGCTTGGGTCTGCTTTTTACACAACTGTACATATGATTAATGCTCATTATCAAGGTTTTTATTCCTCTTCCTGATATAATATATTGAAATAGTAGAAATAATAGACATTTTAAAAAACTCATGTAATACTTTAAAATATCTTCAGGGACTGGGTTTCCTTTTTAATCAATCCAGAGTATGTGTTAGGCACTTGTAGAGGAATAAATAGTAGCTTAGATACATACATAATTTAAATTCTAATTGTTAGCTGTTCTGTTAATCTCCTATAATTATATGGTAATCATGATTACTCCTTATGTGGTTATTTCTCATGTTTATTAGTTGATAATATATCATTATTTAACAAATTGTTGTTGCTTAGCATTTTTTAAAACTTCATCTCTGAAATATATGAGATAATTCTGGATACCTAATTTAGAAGAGGACATTCAATAATTTCACCAATGTGCAAGCACACGTAAGTGTGTTTGTCTACAAATGTGCATGCAAACGTGTATGTGTGAGTCCTGACATGTGCATGAATTTGTGTGTCTATCAGATGTGCATGCACATGTGAATGTGTGTATATCTACTACATGCATGCATATGTGTATGTGTGAGTCCTGAAATGTGCATACGTGTGCATGTGTCCACTGAGCTGTATGCCCATGTGGGTATCAACTGATGTGCATGTACATGTTCATGTGTTTGTCCTCCAATAGGCACGCACTTGTGTGTGTCCATCAATATGCATGCACACGTTTTTCTACTGATGTGCATGCACATATGCATATGTGTGCAGGTTCACCAATATGCATGTGCAACTGTGTGTCCACTGAAATACATGTACACATATGAGTGTGTGTCTACCAATGTGCCTGAACATTTCCGGACTCACATGCACACATGTATGACTTACATACACATATGTGTCCTCCTGTATGCATATACATGTTTATAAATGTGTGTATCCTTAAGGTGGATCAAATTTAGCATAACATTCATTTACCACAAGTCTTGCCCATTATTTGGAAAACATTAAGGATTAATCAAGTTAATGATGTTCTAATCCCAAAGAGCTCTCCATGACTTTAACTTCAGAGAATCTGCCAGGCAGTGCTAATCTGGTGAATTATAAGGTTTAAATGAGCAGTCATCTCTTAATACATTCTGTATCCCACATGAGAAGGTTATTTTTCATTTATGTAAACCTCCTTATATAATCTGCATTATATTTGGGATTATTTGTCTTACATAATCTTATCATGGTAGAAATCTCAAGACCAGGATCTAAATTTCTCACTTTTATTTACTGTTAACTTCCATGACATTAGTATAAAGGCTAATGCAAAGGTGGCCTTCCTGGGCATTTACTGAATCACAGCACTAAATGTGACTATGACATCATCAAGCATGACCACTCCTTAGACAATTGAGAAAATAAAAGGAATGTGTCCATAGGTGCCTATGTGTGGGGCTGCTTGGTCCCACATCTAATACAAGTGGCTGACTTTAAGGCTTTGCTCAGTCAAATGTCCACACTCTAGCACATTTTGTATATAAATTGCGTAGATGCTTTCATTTTAAAACTGATAATTTCCATTTAGCATGGAAGCCCAGACTAACATTCAGGTGAAATAAATGCACCAAATTGTGTGGAAACCTTAAATTGGGCAGAAGAATTCATTTGGCAAGTTAGAATAATGACCCTACAGATTGCTATAATTCAAAAACTTGAATAGTCTCTTCTATCCTGTGGACATATTGTAATGCAGATATTTGGAAAAATCACAATTATATGATAGTGCCAAAGCTTAATAAATGAAAATTGTTAAATTTTAATTGGTATATAAATTTCCCAAATGAAAATCCATATATTTATAGCTCAGTGTTTTCAGAGGAAAAAGTAATCTCTTCAGAAAACTTTCTTTGTTCTGAAAATGAATCCTCATTGGATGGGAAATGTTCTATTTGTAAAACCATAGGTGCTTCATACTTTGCAGTTCTCTGCAGGAGATATTAACTAGACTGAACAGACTTGGATACACATGTAAGGCTCCCAATACTGAGAGTATTTCTGGAGTTGGCTTTAAATCCTAGAATCTATAGCCTTCAAAATCCCAAAACAATTTCATCTTAAATGAAGCAAGCATTTAATTAGAGAAGGCACTAAACTACGATAGTTAATATAAGGACCTCACACTTAGCACCTTGGTTCTGCTACTTTAAGTTAAGCAAATACAGTCACCAGGTTTCAATCGTGGGGACTCTACCCTAATGACCTTGTGTGATCCTATATGCCATAGTCATATTCAGTTTCTACCCTCTTGGTGTCTCATAATGAAGTTTAATTTCAGCATGGGAGACTTAGGGTACATACCCAACCCACAGAAAATATCTACAAATTTTTGTTATGAGTGTCCCATGAGAACTAAGTAAATATCCCCAAATTAAAGCTATGATGATTATCCCAGGGTAACAAATCCCTCTCCAGTTAGATCATGTCAAGGGCACACACACACACTGTGGGTAGTTACCAACCATTGGTGGCCCCGGAACCTAGCTGCCTTCACTGTAAGCTTCCTTGACCCCAGAAGACACTGGTCTGACTGGGGATTTGAAAGTGTGTCTGTCTTCAGAAATATCAGGCCCATCTCAGGTTTACTTCCCGTGGGTGTGTTCATTGCTCATGCGGCCTCTTTCTCACCATATAAAGCACTAGAGAACACAGCCCTTGGCAAGGAGCGACACTAAGGTTTCAGTTAAAACCTGTTCTCATCTTCCCAGACTGTGCATTAAAACCTGTCATTCCTACGTGCAACCGACACCTGCCCACTCTTGTCTTGGATGCTGGGAAATGAGGCCTTTGCCCGTGTATGGAGGACAAGGAGTAGAGAAAAAAGTTCTGAAGGAAATTTTGGAGATGGAATTGTCATGCACTCCGCCATTTCAGATGGTTGAAAGGAGGCTGGGAGTGTGGCTGATGTGTTCTGGGAGACGGTCAGTTCTTCTGATCCCTCTTGCATCTCCTCCTATCTCTGGAATTCTTCAAATTATGATAGAGAAACAGGTCAGGTAAATGCTCCTCTTTTGGGGTGTCGGTTTCTCAGGTGAGACTTTTCAGTTAGTAATCAAACACCCGCTAGTTCTCGCTATGACCATTTAGGGGAGAAGATGATAAGAACAAGCAACACTTAAGAAATGTGTTCTGTATTTTACTTTTCTTGTTTTCGTCCTCTCTCTCTCCCTTCCTCCCTCACCTCCTCCATCTCTCCCTCCTTCTCTCTCCTTCTTCGTCCTCCCTCCCTTCCTTCTTCCTCCTGAAACTCGCTCCCTTCCTCTCCCCTCAGTCAGGGTCAGATTGAATCCCTCTGATGACTCCCTCCCTGATTCTCTCGAACCCGTCACTATTTTCTCCCCACAGGAATTTCTCCTAAATTCTTGTACATGCAACCCCATGTTTGTGTCTGCTTTTTCAAAGACTGGAGGATGGAAATAGCCTGTCTCTTTTTAATCTTCCAGCTCTGATGAGTGATAAAATCTTAATCTTCCATTTATGGCCCATGGAAATCATCAGCCCCTGCAGGTATTGTCTTTGGTTTGATTTATGTATTAACTTTTATGTCCACTTAAACAACCTCAATTCCCCATAAACACTTCCTTTCTTTTATATGCTATTATCATCTTCTTGTACTTATTCTGTTATTTCAATTGTTAGGCTCTTTCTAGATGTCATTATAGGCTTCGGATTTTTCTTTTAAATCTCAAATTATTTTTCAGTTTTGAATTTGGAAACAATAATGTGTTGTCTTGTTTCATCATATTTATATTTTTCAAATATAAACAGGATCTAAGTGTTTCCTTCCTAATATATCTAGGGTAAATATCCATCAACAACTACATATTTAAATTTTTTTCTAACAGGACAATTAGGTCGTTGCCAACTGGAAAAAAAATCAAAACTACTGCTGTAATAAAAATTCTTTTATGTGTTTCTTTATAAACATAGGTGGAAAATTGTTGAGAGATGTTCTCTGGAACACGATTTGCAATTCTATGTGTACCCACATTCACATTGTCCACCTGAAATGCACCCTAGTTTACACTGTTGCTATGCAAATTGCAATTTCAGCACACCTCTATGCCAGAAATTTACTCATTGTTTTCCTGATTACCACTGATTTTGAGAATTGTTGTATATGCTTGTGATTTTGGATGTTGTCATTTTTAAAACTACTTTTTGTCCCTTATTTCATTTGGATTCCTGTTCCCTTCTTATGTATTCATAACACATTGTGTTAGATTCTTTTAGATATATTGTTTCTGATTTGTCTTGTTTGAATATACAACTATTATCTGTAATCTTAGTGTAGCAAACTGTATCAAACACTTGTTAACAACTTCTATCATTATTTTTTTAAACAAATCCTTCTGTATTCTCAAGTCAACATTATCCCCACCACCACCCTTTCTTCCAGCATTTAGTACACTGGAGTTCTCCTTTGGGTATGGTGTTAAGGGGGATCCTATTGTTTATATAAAGAGCCAAGGTTTGCAAAAGCCGATACCCCTAGGTGAAACAGTGTCGCCATCAGTTTCTCAGTCACTCTGCCTTACTGTGTGTTTCCTGTTAAGCATGGCCATCTTGCTGGTACTCTCCACATCACTACCGTGGTTTACTTTCCTACCCCTGCCCTCCTGCAAGGCTCCTGTTAGGGTTGACTCGCAGTGTGCATCTCATGTCTCCTCTGCGGAACATCTTATCTTTTTCGTCTGTCGAATGAGGACATGGTTCCACACAGTTGCTTCAAAGGTGTAATTCAGCAAAAACAATGCTACAGAGAGCTGGAAAGGAGAGAGTCTGCTTTTTGAGCAGCTAGTATGCACCAGTCAATTTTTGATCTCACATAAAAGACATTAAATTTAGATTAAAAGAAGGCAGCCTTAAGTAACAATGGTTAAAAGAGAGGATCGCAATGAGGAACTGGTAAGCACGTGAGGTGCTGGCGTGTTCATTGCCCTGATTTGATCACTGCGTAATACATACATTTATAGAAGTAGCACGCTACACCAATAAACATGTGCAATTACTATGTGTCAAGAAAAACTAAAATGAAACCTTCAAAAAAGACTAGAAATGAACCTAATAGGCAAATATAGCTAAATATTAACTATAGTATGGATTTCCAAATGAGGAAGAGCTGAGAACAAAGAGAATTCACTCTCAAAGGGGTTATTTGCATATTTCCACTAAGTAATTTCTTTGTGATGAATATTGCAATATTATATTTCAGGAATTTCATTTCTGAATAAACTAGAAGAAATTTAAGGTTTTCATAGGACACATTCTTGGCACTATGATCTCCTTTTGGCCAATAAACTATATATATTTTTTAGCAGAAATGACAAAGGGCAGAGTACCTTTCTTTCTGTTGTATATTTGAAATCTTCATGTTTTTCTGTCTTGACACACTTGGAACATCTTAGAATGTAGTCCATGTGGAATTTCCAGGAGGTCACAAAGCCCATGCATGCTTCAGAGTATCTAAGAAGTAAGGAAGTTCGCACTCATTCTGAGTAGTTCACATCTACATAGAACAAGTGGTTACGAAAATTATAATAAAAAATTTTAAAAAGTTTACAAATGAAATGAGACATGGGAATCATGTCATGATGCAATATCAACTCATGGAAATCTCTTTATTAAATATATTTAATGTATCTATAAGAATGTTCCCCCCCAAATTAATCTAAAATTTGCTGCAGTGACTAAATGTATTTTGGTATAGCTTTGGAGAATAGGGTTAAAGGTTACTGACAGATATGCAATTACTCGATAGTAGAGTAAATTGTATGGTCAGCACTACACTAAAGGTACACAGTGAGATTTGGGGGCCTATGTGAGATTTGGGGGGCCTATGTGAGATCTGGCACAAGTTCAGTTTTGTTTCCATCAGATTGAAGATGGATCATTTGGCCCATCTTCATTAATGTCACGTCTGAATCAACTTGAGATAGAACTTGATTTCTAGAGTAAATTCGACTCCAGGGTACTTTGCTCTAAGGTGATTTTTTGAGTTAATAGTCAATGCTCATGAATTCTTTTCTTCAATGGAGTCCATATGGAATTAGGAAAATGTCTTTCCTCAGAAGATTGACTGGCTGACTGGGATACCAGCAATCTGTCTCTTCCCTTTCCTGTCAGCTGCTCACAAGGTTGTCCCACCATTTTATTTGGACCAGAAGGATAATGGTGTTATGGTTTAGACATGCAGTGTTCCCCGTAAGTCCATGTATGAGACAACGCTAGAATTCTTTGAAGGTGAATTGATTAGATAATGAGAGTTGTCATCTAATTGATGCATTAATCTACTGATAGGGATCAACCAAATGGTAATTGTAGGTAGGTAGGGTGTGTCTGGAGGAAATAGGTCATTTGGGGATTTATATTTTGTTCCTGGTATGCAGAATTCCGTCTCTCCCCCTCTCTCTCCCTCCATCTCTCTCTCCCTTCCCCTCCATCCCTCTCTCTCTATCTCTCTCTCTGACCCTGCTTTGCTTCCTGGTTGTCATATCCTGAGCTGCTTGCCTCCACCACGACTTTCTTTCTTGACGCTCTGCCTCACCTTGGAACCCCAGTGATGGAGTTGGCTGACCATGGATTGAAACTCTAAAACTGTGAGACAAAATAAATTTTCCTCCTCTTAGTTGTTCTTGATGGTATTTTGGTTACAGCCATATAAAAACTGACTAATATAAATGGTGTTTTGCAGCAGGCAAGTGCTGCTCTTTGACAGTAGGGCACGGAAAAGACCAGGGGAGGTCAGATCTGGTTATCTTGCTCCAGAGGAAAAACTTAGCTAACGATGGCTTTTTATTTCAGATGCTTTCTCCATTTCTTCTCATGATATTAAAAAGAAATCATACAGTGAATACTTGGAGTTGTGAAATGGAGGAGGTATGATGGGCACTAACAATTTTAGCTTCCTTTCTCCGTATGAAAATTTACAGTTCAATAGTAGCTCAGGCTCCACAAACACTAAATTCTAAGTCCAAATAAATCGACTAATGTAACAAGAATTAAAGCAAAACAAAACACCTCCGAAGAATTGGATACTTTTTTTTTTTTTTTGCAAGAATGTAGGATTTGGGTTTTAGCAAATAGTGAAAAACTGATTTTTCTGCTGGAAATGGATGGAAAACACACGTTAGAATTGCCCCTTTGATCTCCTTGCCCATGGGTTAGGGCTGCAGGGCTTCACTGAGACGTCTGTTTAACTTAATATGTGCAAGAATTGTGCTCTTTAGAATTTTAATCATGCGCATGAGGTACCTAGGCCTCCAGAGCCACACAGAAGCTCTTGCATGTTTTCAAAAGAGCTTTTCACAACTGAACAAAAACATTTTTTGATAAAGAAACAAAATGTTAAATAACAAATGAAGCTGCCAAATACATTCATCTAGAAATATCGTGTTTTCTGAGCATGAAGTACACTGATTTGATACTCAAAAAGAGACATTTCTTGTGACTCCATTAACTCTAAAATTAGATGCAATAATATTTGTTAGATGCAATAATATTTGTTCCAAACATTATATGTATGCAGGATGACTCTGTAATATGAGATGACTATGTTTCTTGATGTTAAGGTCTTCGTTTTTATTTCTGGCTCATAGGTTGACTGTTGCTATTTAAACGAAGTCAAAACTGTCATTCCATTTTACCCAGAGTGACACCACAAATTAATTGTCTCTGTCTTTGTTCTTCCTCCTTCCTTCTCTGTCACAGTCTGTGACCCATTTCCCTTTCCAACCTTCTCTGTCATTGGAAGATATCTTCCTATCCAATCTGGGCTCAGAGGCTTGGGACCACCTTTGACACCAACTCTACGTGTGACACATTTCTAGCTCACACCAAATTATGCTGATTCTGTCTTTGAAATATTACTTGTTGCTGAATTTCCTCTTCCTACAGCCATTCATCTCAAGTCTAGATTATGAAATTAATTATTTTAATAATTTTCTTTACATCATCCATACAGGATCTATACTGTCTGTGTAAGTAATATTGAAATCTTTCTGACACTCTACTATGAAAACACAGAGCTTGTGAGGTCTTGCATCCTGATTCCTATTTGCTTATATATTACACGTGGCTTGTAAGGTCTTGTACCACTTGATCCTAATGTGCTAACATAAAGAGATGGTCCTTCTCTTACTGTTTTCTCATCTTCTTTTGGTACACCAGAAGCTCTTTTATGTAATATATCATGCTCATAATTCCTTTCTCATTTCTAGAAATGAGTAAAATGTTAATAACAAGTTAATGCACAAAATATGGCTTTGATTGGATAGCATAATGGATGTTGTGGATCTTGTGACCAAAGAGTTTAAATGGCCAAAACAGGACATCTGATTCTAACCTAGCATAACACTATGACAATTAACAAAATGTGCCATGCAGAGCATGGTGAGCATAAACCCCTCAGAGGCTCCTGATACTTTGGGTGATGCTTCCCAGGGTCCCTTTTGCATGCTGAGAAGTATTCTGGATCTGAGTGACGGGTGTTTAGAATTAGCCTCAGGCTGAGTTGGGAGGCATCATTCTCTGGTTCATCTATGTGGACTAATGCCTTGAAGTATTCAAGGGGGGAGGGAAGGTGTATCTTAGAAGTGCATTTGCATGGTGAACTAAAAGAGAATGAGGTTTAGTAGGTTTATGAATTTGTTCTTAATTCTTCTGCATACACCAACTTACCACCTGCCACTGATTGATTTGCACCAACTGCAGTCTGTAGCTTATAGGCTTTCATCCATAAAGCAAAGCAGAAAATCAGGTAGAACTTATTAAAAGCAATTTATATCAGCATTTATTATCTAGCAATACCATTTCATAAATTCTTTATCTTTTAGTTAGTAAAATCCCATCAGACAATGTTGCAAAGAATTGCACTTTCAAAAGTTACACTTTGCATAATAGTCCTTGTGGTAGGAGGTAGTTTTCAAGCCCAGATATTAACCATTTTCTTCCCAAGGAAGTTATTCTTGACCTAGTCAGGATGCTACGTTATCTAGGAGCAATAGCAGTACTACGGATTTATTGTTTAAGACCTTGATTAGGAATGGGACCCATTGGGGTAGATGTATAACCCTCACACAGTAAACCACACACATAATGGGCAACTTAACTTTTCTATGCCAAGTCTATAAATTAACAAAATCAGGATGGCACTGCCTACATTATAGTCGTTTTCAAGGATTAAATAATGTGCATGATGCAGTAGCATGGCAATGCTACTCATGGGATCTGACACATTTTAGAAATATATCTACGTTTGGGGCAGCAGGAATCCCCAAACTAATCAAGACCTCAAGGCAGTATTTATTTGTTTGCTTGTTTGTTATTTATCCAGTCTACTTTTAGGAATATTTATTTGATATTCACTGTATAAAAGAGATGGAAAGTGGATTGGTCTTCCCCAAGCGAGAAGCTAGGGATCTGTGTGAGTTGTTGAAGGGGCTGTGCAGATAGAATGGGAGTGGCCCTGGTTCAGAGACCCCGCTTCTTGCTGCTGGCAGCTTCTGCAGAGTTCTGGAGGGTTCTCTGTTGGCAGGACTGGTGGGTGTATCTGTGAGCTCCAGTCTGTACGGGTGGCTCCTGCCTCAGGTCCTCACTCCCTCCATTCAGGTACAGGGAAGGGCTTTCTCTCACGTGATCACCTGAGGTACACTCTGTCTTCCTTCAGTCCCCTACATCTTGCTTCTTGCTAATGCATCTGCATAGAAGGAGTCCCTGCCAGAAGAGTCCTCTCTCCTCTCCCAGCAGAGGCCAACTCAACTTATTGGCAGCAGCGACCACACTTCCCAGCACAGGTTAGCAGTTCTCCATGTCACTTACAGCAAGGCACGAACCTGTGGCTGCATAATCTGCTTCCTCTCTCCAGCTCCTATGCTCCAAGCATTTTTAGCATTTGCACAGAAAAGAATGGCTACCACTGAATAGGTGCTTCATGAGTATTTCTTGTAAACATGAACACCTTAACAACCATTGCTCCATTTGCCTCAATACAGGAGTAATTAATTATTATCCTCATGTGACAGGGAAAACTGTGATATGCAGAGGGTATGTCACTGGATGGAAATTTTGCTATCATTTTCAAAACTCAGGACTGGCCCTGCTTATACATGTGGATCCTGGCCAGTTGCCAGTGGAGGGGAGAAATAATGAAATGCCCAAAATCTTTCAAGAGGATAGAAATTCAGACATACTGCAAGAGAGAGTATATATTAATTAAAACAACAAATATGTTGATCAGAAAATAGAGCCTGGCATTCAAAAAATATGACCTAGAATTGTGTATTCTTTATGAGGAAACTCTTAATATTTTTTCTTAAAATAAAACATTAAAAAATCAATGATTATTAATAAATATTTCTAAAGAACTCTATCAATAAGAATTAAGAAAAAAAACATGTCTCTACCACTGTACCTTTCCTTTTTTATGTGTGTGTATGTGTGTGTGTGTGTGTGTGTGTGTGTGTGTGCGCACGCACGCAAATGAGGGTGCTTGTGAATCAGGCAATACTAACTTCTAAGGGGAGAAGAAAGTGTGGCTTCCATAGCATACTTGCTCTTTCCTGAAGAAATAACTTAAATATTAATAGCACCAGTTAAAACATCTATTAGGAATAGAGAACAACAAACAACATTTTAAACAGAGGCTAAAAATTTAAGGATTACTTTCATAGAAATTAAGATAAAAATTTGGATTCTTTGCAAAATTGTCTAAACTATATATGAAATCTTTGACTCCCCTTGTGGTGCCTATTATTACTTTCTGCCTGTGTTTTGCCAGTTTTCAGTGGTACTCAATGAGCTCAACGATGCTTTAATGCTCCCCTTCCTTCAGCATCATTTCCCAGCTGCCCGTCTTGCTCAATTAGTTGTGCATTTCGAGGAGAAGATATGCTGCATGACCTTGTCCACAGTGTCTCCTGTGCAAAGATGTAGTCAGAGGAACAAAAACGATACTTATCTTGATATTTGACCCACTTACCATACCTAATAAGTACATTATGGCCTCCAGACGCTCAGTGCTCCCCTCCATACCTTCCCAGCCAAATGCTAATTGAACGGTGGCCAGGTGCACTCTGTTTCTAGGCATGAGAAGTGACTCTTATTATCATTGTTATTATTGAGGTTTAGGGATAAGCTTCTCAGACCTCGACAAGCTACTTGTACAAAGATTGAGCATTCAGTTGGCACCATGAGACTTCCCAAGATTGAAGTTAGGAGTGAAGAAATGGGTAATAGTGAGTATATCTTTAATATTTTGAAATTGTGATTCAGATGATGGTGGAAGAAATTATTCCTTCATGAAATTGTCATTTGTGAATTTTGTAAGGGGAGACAATAATGCTTACAGATCTCAAAGAGTTTCATAATCTTCAAAATATTACCATACAACCTTATATAAGTACATACATAGATTAATTAGCAAGAGGAAATTTGGAGTTGGAATATCATGCTATACTCCCTGGACATGTAAGAAAATGAAAAGGATATTAGGTGAAAACCAAGGAAATGTGAATGAACTGTAAACACTAGCTAATATTAGTACAGCAGTACTGTCTCATTCACCATGACAAATGTACCATTTTAATAGAAAATGTTAATAATAGAAAAAAAAGTGATGTGAAATATATGGAAAGGCTCTTCCCAACTTTTCTATTTTGAATCAATTATACTTAAAAAGCTACAAAACAAGAAATTCCTCTAGCATTTTGATAATAAAAGAATATTTTGCAACTTATTTTCTCCCTAGGAAGCAATTTTAACCTGAATACTATACCTGCCTTTTGCCTAATGTGCCAATACAGTTAATTTGGTATTTTAACCATGTGTGTATTCATTATTTCATTGAGTTTCATCACTCTGTGGTTCTGTGTGCCAAACACTCTACATGCTCAGCGGGTGTGACTAAAGCTTGCTGTTCTCACAGAGCAGGGTCTGATGGCAGAGAAAACTGTGAAGCCACAGGCCATGGCTTGGGGTCAGCCAGACAAAACCCCAGCTGCACTGAGTTTAGGGTCAGGCCAGTTTTACTGACTCTGAAATGCTCAAGGTGAACCTTTCTATTAGGTAGAGAATGATGAGAATCGGGAGGACTCAGAGAATAATATAAGAGGAGTAGTCAAGTGTATGCATTGTTTTTCATATAAAACAAATCAGTTCCTTTGCTTCTAGTAGAAGAAATACTTTAGATTATGCAGCAGTTCTTAGATGAATTAAAACAGAACAGGATAAAGTTGAAAAATGAAAGTGCGAGTACTGACAAATACAAATCAGGGAATCTGTGCCTCTGATAATTTCAGGAGGGCAGAATCCTGTTGCTGGTGAATATCATGCACAGGGATGGTCAGATGTGACCTGTGACCTTGGGGAGGCTTCTGCTCAGTGCTCTGCATGCAGCGGCTTGCTGTGACTGAGCACCACTGTTCAACAGACTGCAGATTCCTTAAGAAAATCTGCCAGGAGAATGTAAGTACTGGATAAAGAAGACATTATCTAGGTTTTCTGTATCATTCTTTTGTTGAAACTCTTACCCCTTTCAATATTTTAATTTATTGAACATGTACTTCAATAATTTTTTATGGAGTTCAAAGAAGCTGGAGTGTTTTAGCACTTTTTTTTGTGTCAGTGTGACCAGAAGACCAGACAATTTAGAGGAGGAAACGTTTACTTGGGGCTTCAAAGTTCATTTGGTTTCAGAGGTCTCAGTCCATAGAGTGCCGCTCCATTGCTCTGGGCCTCAGGTAGGACGTCCTGTGGTGGGTGTGGAGGACGAAGGCAGCTCAGAACATGGTCTCGAGGAAGCAGAGAAAGAACTCTGCTCACCAAAGACACAAGGCCTACACCCAGTGACCTACCTCCTCCAGCCTCGCCCTACCCACCTACAGTTGCCACCCAGTTAATCCATTGCACTGGGGTAGGCCCCCGATGACGTCACACCTCTCATAATCTAACCATTTAGCCTCCGACATGTCTTCCATTGTCTCACAGGGGAATAACCTTGTAATATGAAGAAATTGAGATGTGTTGCTGCTTTAAAATATAACATATATTTTAACTGGACACTGAATAAAGATTTTTCCCCACCACCCTGTAGAAGCAACACTGGTTTCATAATTTTGTCTTCCCTCAGACATCAATCATCAAGGAGATTTGGCAGTGATAGTATTATTGTATAGACCACATCTTCTATATTTAAATAATCCATAATATACAAATGTATACAATGTGAAATGTTAGAATAATTAGAATTTTGTGGAATTATTTAAAATACATTGTAATATTTTTTAGCATTGAATGCTAAAATTATTCTTGAGGTTATTATTCCATTTTGATTAAGTCTTAACAGTTTAGAGGTAAATATTTTTGTGACTAATAAAAACATATTCTTATAATCATTATGATCATCTATGACTACTAATGTCATAACTGTATCGACGGACAAATTTATACACTATATTTTTTGGAAAATTTCTATTTTATTTCTCATATTCCCTAAATGGAATTAAAACTTTCTGCACAAAACTTAGTTACATAGTTTATATGATCACACATGTTAGAGATTCAAATCGAACAACTTTAGAAACTTTTGGCTTGTTTTTGAGATTGATGCCATACATATTCCAGGGGTCTTTCAATAACATTTTCACTTTCTGCCATAAATATTGCTTTGGATAAAACACTTTGCAAAGTGCCAAATTTCTGTGATGGTCCAATTCAAGTTGTCAGTGGAAATATTCACTTATATATAAGAATTCTATAGAATCATGTTGATAATGGCCCAATTATTGTTTAGATTTATCACTCAACATAGACTTTGAATTTCTACAACCTTTTACATAAATTTTTAATTTTATTTTCAGAAGGAATTTTTTCTCATATATTCTTTAGTGGAAAGGAGAGAAAGTTCTATTATTGACATTAGACTCAATCTTTTTGCTCTGCCCTCTTTTATCTTTACACTTCAAGTTTTATATCACTCTGAATGGCATTCCTCATTTTCAAGGTCAAATGACAGCTCATTCTCACATAAATGTACGTTTCCTGAGCATTCTGACCCAGGAATTATAATGCTTGCCTAAATTTCTCCAAAAAGCTTGCCCTGCAGTCATGTGGATGAGAAGGCGTAATATTGAAGGACAGTAATTGTATCTGTGAGCAGAAGCAGTTGCTTGCTACCTGGATACCAGTTTTCTCCTGGATGCTCTCAGATATGGCATCAATCCTTTAGAATCATTACTTCTCTTGAATCTTCAGATAATTCGAGGAGAATTAGTAAGAAAGTTGACATGGTATAACCTGGACTTTCTGCTAAGAAGCAATTGAAATAGTGTTTCATGCAAATTTTGTTATATGAAGCAGTTTATAACGCCAATGCTTACTGCTCCATGCCACGGTTAGGGTGAGCATCTCCAAGGGACCAGGAGTTGAAGGTTGGATCCCCAGGGGGGAGCCACTGGGAGGTCCTGGTACCTTGGGTGATGAGGCTTAGTGGGCGGTCCTTAGGTGTCTGGCAGCATTTTATTGAAAGGATTGTGGAACCCTAACCCCTAAATTGTGTTCTGCTTTGTGACTTATAATATAGGAGGATTATTCAGCTATGTATGCCCTACACCCACCCCTAGATGTGCTGCCATTGCTGGAGACCCAAAGAAATGTGGTAGTCGGATATTGAATGGAACCCTCCAGAACCATAAGACAAAACAACCTGTTTCTCTTTATAAGTTAATTGCCTTAGGTACTTCATTCTAATAACACTAAGCTTACTAATATAGCACACAATTATCTGTTTTCTCATTTTTTCACTAAATAAATGCATCTTGTACCAAGCACTATTATTAGTGCTAGAAATGCAAATAAATGATAAAAAAGGACATGGTCTATGTTTGCTGATGGAACTTAGAATCTTATGTCAGAGCCAGCTGAATTGAAAACAACTTTAAAAGAATTAATAATTAAGATTAAAATTCTAGCAGAAATGAAGCAAATGAGATGCAGAAAACTGAAACCATCCATTCTCTGTATGCAATGTAGAGTTGTTGTCTTAGGTATAACTCAGACTCTCTTTTCTACTCTAGATTCCATCTACCAAATTCCACTTGATAAGTCGTGGGCACCTTAAATGTGATGCGTCCAGTTTAGTCCCTCCACATTTCCTCTTACTTCCTTGCATGCAAATCGGCAAAACGAAAGCAATCCACTCACCTGCAATCCCTGGAATCCTGGAACTACTTTTGGCATCTCCCAGTACAACACACTCAACAGGCACATACCTTGAGTTCCCTTTATTCTCCCTCATACCAATGAATTTCTTCTGAGTCCCACTCTTCACATCTTGGATGGAACGAACATACAGTATTTATTTCTCAGTGTCCTCTCAATAGATAGAACTTCATGCATACTTCTTGTTCTCTGTTAATTGACTCATACTGTAGTCAGGGTAGTTTTTCAAATAATGAATATGTCTTTTATAATTATTTATTCTCATTTTGTGTCATATGAATTCACAGGTCCTGAATGTGACAGCACATAAGCACCACATAAGGATCAGATTAATTCCACTTTTGACACTTGTAGTAATAGACATATCAGTGTTATTAAAAGGCTTTTTATGAGCTTCCAATTACTCTATGTAAAAAGTACCCACTGTTCTCAGGGTAAAATCCAATATTATTATTATGGCCCAAGAGACTGCACCTTCTTTTTCTTCTAATCATCCACCTCACATTTACCATCAATACTGGGTTTGGGATCTGGGATGACCTCATGTGCTGCAGTGTAGACATATTTAGAGGTGAGGCTCTTGGGAAGAGATTGGACAACAAAGGCTGTGATCTCATCAATGAATTAATCCGTTGTTGGGTTCATAGCTAATACTTGGGAGGAGGTAGACACTTTAGGAGGTGATACATGGCTGGAGGGAGTAGGTCATGGGCTGCTGGTGGAGCACAGTGCTTCTGCTCACCGCAGGCCTGAAAGCAACACAGCCAGGTGAAACCTCTGAAACCATGAGCCAAAATGAAATGAGTCTTTCCTCCCTAAAGTTGATTTTCTCAAGGATTTTGTCACAGAGACAGAAAATTGACTAAAACACTGACCATTTTTCATCCTCACTAATTTTTTGTTGAACACAGGGTCTCATGTGGGCTAAGTCCTTACATTTTATTAACACAAATTCGGATTTTTAAAAGTGTACCAGCTTTCGGGGTATTGTCTGCTTACAGTGCTCCAAGATCAGTAATTTCTTAGCATAAACTACATTTCCTTCATGCTGCAAGTGAAAATAGATACTCCTAGGAAGAGTTATCTTCAACAGGTGAGGCTGTGGGATTTTTTTTTTTGGTTACATAAATTTCTCTAACAAATTTCTGCATTGTTAATAATCAAATTAATAATAATTATTATTTTTTGGTACTAAGGATTGAAACCAGGGGCACTTAACCACTGAATCACATCCGCAGCCCTTTTGTGCATTTTATTTAAAGTCAGGGTCTCCGTAAAATTTTTAGGGTCTCTAATTGCTGAGACTGGCTTTGAGCTCAAGCTCTTCCTGCCTCAGCCTCCTGACCCTCTGGGATTACAGGCAGGCACCTCCCTCTCTACCAATCACTAAATCTTTACAATGACTTTTGTATAAAATTACAACATGCTTGAAATGGATGTTTAATAGGAGCCCTACATTTATAGGATCTTGAAAAAAATAGTAATTGAACAAAAAAGTAAATGTCACTCTCCATCCCCAAAATAGAAGATAAAAATCTTAAACTAAATTTTAGCAAATATAGGACCCTGAGAAAGGAAGTCTCAAATTATCCATTAATTTTAAGGAGCCATTGACATACAATAGCTTATCTCCTGAGAATTTGTTCATGCAGTCCATTGAGGAGACAGTCCTATAATTAATCCAAAATGCATAGTGTCAAATGATGGCCAGTGCTGGAAAAGATGAAAAGATGATTGTTGAAACATTAAATTTTCTTTCCAAAGGACATGCAAATTATATTAGATAGCAATGTGTAAAAACTTCACATGCCAGCAAGTATAGTTGGGATTTTGTCATTAGATTTTCTCAAATGCAATAAAAATACATGAAACAAATTTATATTAAAATTACACTAAGAATGTAACTTTGTGTAACTAATTGTAATTTAGAAAACATCAAATTTATACAAAATCAACTATTGTAACAACAATTGGAGCAGATACACAAACATCTTGCAGGAATCATGTTTATGATTGAAGTATTTTACTTATGCTCTCTCAATACCTTTCTTATTTTTGCTAAATAAGCAGAAAATCAGTCAAATCATGTTGACATTCAGAGCAGGCTGTGTTGGGGTGGAATCACCACCTCTCACTGTCGGCTGCAGTATTTGCACAGATTGCTCAGAAACAAAGGCCTTCTAAGGAGCTGAGCTGCTGATGCAGTCCAGAATAGGGCACTTGCTTTATGCCATTTTCAAAGAAAATAACCAGACTACACTAAATTGCAGATTTGACAGGATAGCAGAGATAGCAATAAAAGTAGCTTAAGCAGAATTTTGTTAAATGGCATTTTGATTATGACTGGGTCGCCTATCAATAAAAATGGGAACTGGACAATTCTTGTGCAATTTCTTGGTTGAACAATGAGTTCTTAATTTAATAGAAATTTGAAAACTGTGCTGCCTTGAATTTGCAATCCAATGGTTTATTTCAAATGGATTGGAAACACAATGTCAGAACCCTGGTCATCATAACAAGTTTAAAACCACTGCCTCCTCGCTTGCCAGCAGCTGGGTTATTGAAATTTAAAAAATACTTGGGTTTTGAGCTTATTCTAGGTTATAAAATAACAACTAGATATACATTTACATATAAGTTGCCTTCCTTCCTTGTGGACCCTATTGCATCTAAATGTCATTGCTAGAATTTAAGTGTCTCTTCACAGAATTCACAGAATTATATTAAAAATGGTACTGGTAAGACTGCTGAGAAGTCTAACAATGTTAAGTAGGACACACACAGAGCACAGGATAAAGCTGTATTTCCACACTCAGCTGTGACAGAGGACTGTTTTTACAATAACACATGTTTTAAATTTCATGATATGATTATAATTTATAAACTATACCCACACAGTACTGCAAGTGAATTTTGAGGAAAACCATCCAATGGTATAGCAGCAAACATTGTTTCCATTTGAAATCATTTTATGTTTGCAAAACCCAGGGCTTCTCTTTATAATTCTTTATTACTACAAAGTAATATTTTGCCCCCAATTATGACATAAACATGCTCAATTTGTACCTTGTATTAGCATAACCATCAAAATGTGACAGAAGTGTAATTTACATTTGTAGCTACTTTCTAAGAGCCATGTTAAATAGTCTGTCATTTGCCTGATTAATAATAAAACTGCCATTTTAAAGTGGGTGGGGATTTCAGAAGCCTCCACTTTTAACTCAGTGTCATACATTGGATTCAGGGTTGAAAGAACTTTCCTGAGATAATGCTCATGTGAGATGTGATCTTCATTTATCCATGGAGCAAACACAGTGTTTAAAGTAAGGAATCTGGGTTTGGGGTTGTGGCTAAGTGGTAGAGCACTCACCTAGCTCATGCGAGGCACCGGGCGCCATAAAATAAAAATAAATAAAATAAAGATATTGTGTCCAACTACAACTAAAAAAAATATTAAAAGAAAAACAAAGTAAGGATTCCAAACAGTATAAAAATAGGTGACAGCCCTCAATTACTTCAGAAAGTTAGGGTTACTGCAGTACTGGGATTGGTGCAATGGTGTCTTCTAAATTAGCCTCTCTTGGTTTGGACGTTCTTGATGTTTGGGCTCAATGCTTTGGTCTTGAAGTGCCCTACTGTGTGTTCTGTGATCCATAGTGTCTGTGAGGGAAAGATGCCTCAGCTGTGCCTGGCATCTTCTGTGGACAATACAATACCATCTCCATTTGAAATTTGAATTTGAATTTCTCATTTAAATAAAGAGTATGAATATGATCTGGGAGAAAAATGGCAACATCTACTTTGTGCTTTTGAGTTTATATTGCTTGTTTTTCCTGGAAGAACTAGGAATTAAATTAATTGTTGAATGTTCAAGATGTAAACATTGGAGGAAAGTATGTTTAAGTAATTTTATAAAATATCCCTACGTCCTACATTAAAATAAACAGAATAAACAGATTATAAGGATACAATAAATTGGTAAGATTGGGAGCAATGTTGGAAAATGTACAGGGTCATACAATGATCCAAAAGTAAGCAATCATTGTGAAAGTTTATTTATTAAAAACTTAAAGGTAAATGTCCATAAATTTATTTATAAATATAATGGCAATTTTATCATAGCACAGCGATTCAGGTTTGAGTATCCTCTGGTTTTGTGTGTGACTTACCAGCATTTTATAGTACCATTCCCCACCTTCGCTTGATAGTGTCTCCACGGCACACAAGGTAGGAAACCACTCATTTAAATATTTGTGTGGTCATAAAGCTTTAACTGAATGATTCTCTATCAGTTGATTTAATTTGGGAGAATTTTTCCAAAATGCACAATTTCATATCCTTTTTAATGAGGTGAAATTCTCTACTCTTCACATCTAAAAACTTTGCCAGTGAGTAATAATTCCCTTCCATTAGGAAACAAGCGTTATCTTGTTCACTTCCTCTTTCCTTAAGAGGGTGCTATCCGCCTGCATCATGATGCATTCCTGTAGCCACAGCAACTGGTGCTGTTATTTTTAAAAGTTACTTTCATATTTTTCAACCATTATTCAACCTCTTTTGGTTGGTTTGGTTTATCAGTTTTGTTTACCTTTTCAAAGACACAAATCTATGTTGCATTTATATTTTGTATTGTGTTGTTGTTGTTCTTAATTTCATTGACTTTGAGTCTGGTATTGATTATTCCCTTTCTTCTGCTGAGTTTGGAATTTGTTTTTTCTTTCTTTTCTAGGGTCTCAATATGTAGCATTAGATTGTTTAATTTGGGATCTCTTTGGATTTTTTTTAACATAGACACAAATGCTATCAACATTCCTCTTTGAACTGTCTTCATATTATCCCAGAAATCTGATATGTTGTATCTCTGCGTCTATTTGTTCCTAGGAATCTCTAAAATTTCTTCTAGAGCCAATTCCTCATTTGAAATGTGTTATGTAATCCCCAGGGTTTACAATGATTTGTTTATCTTCTTTTTGATTTCTGTTTTCACTTTATTGTGATCTGATAGGATACAAAAGGAAATATATATGTTTTTGTATTTGTTTCTACTTGCTTTGTCCTAAAATATCATCTGTTTTAGAGAAGCTTCCATATTCAGTTGAGAATAAAGCAAGTTCAGTTGTTGTCAGTTGAAATATTCTATAGTTGTCTGTAATCCACTTGATTAATAATTTTTATTTTTAGTTCTGCAGTATTTGTTTAATTCATATGAATGATCTATGTTTTGAAATCAACCAGTATTATTGTGTTGGGGCTTATTTGATTCTTTATCTTGGGGAGAACAAACATTTATAATAATTATGTTTTATTATTGGATGATCTCTTTAACCAGTCAGTGTGTGACTTTCTTTGTCTCTTCTGATTGATCTTGGTTTGCAGTCTCCTTTGTCAGCTGCAAGAGTAGCTATTCCTGTTTGCTTTTGGCCTCCATTTGCATGGTTGATCTTTTTCCATTTTTTTATTTTAACCTGTAAGCATCTTAGTCTCTGAAGTCTATGTATTATAAATAATGTGTGGTTGATCTATTCTGCCAGTCTATGTCCTTTTATTGGAGAGTTTAGCTGAATTTGTAGCATGTTATCATATAAAGAAGATTTTTTTATATCCTGCCATTTTTACTCATTTCTGATGCTGTATGCACACTTGATTCTCCTTCAAATGACTGTTCTTGTGAGATTTATTCATACACTGACTTTGATACATTTTTTATCAATTTGTGAATTATTTCATTGACTGTTTTATAGTGCTGGCTTAGTGGTTATGATTTCTTTTAATTTCTGTTGTTCATAGAAAGTTCTCATTCCAAGCTTGGTACATATTATTCCAAATCTCTGACAGACAAATGATGGCATATAATGGCTTTCTTCAGTCATGCACTTCATTATAAAGCTGCATTTCTGTTTTTGATATTCCAAACAGCAAAACAAGTGAGAAGTATTGCCTTCCTCTACTCTACCATCTTGCCAATAAGCAGATAATAATTTTTTTAAATTACTACTGTATCATATTTAGAATGCACTTTAATCAAAAGTAAAGTAAATGAACAACCAAAGTTTCCCTAAGTTGCCATGAGATGAGATTCCAAAAATTTTATAGAAAGCCTACAGTGTTTTCACTTAATTTTTTATAGAAACATAGTATGGAGTTGAGGCCTTTGAAGGATCAAAAAGGTGTCAATCATGACAGGGTTTAACTGATGTATCTTTGAATTTCTCCTTAATCCTTAGTAGTTCTCATCTCGCGAGACTGCTCTTTCAGTTATGGTCTGTTAACCAAAACCTATGTCCTGGATGAGGGTACTACGGGACACTTTCTCATGCTTCATGGATCTGGTTCTCTTTAGAATAATGATAGCTTCAATTGACATTCTGGTGCTAATTAAAGGATTGCTGTGGGTTGGATACGATGTGTTCCCAAAAGTTCATGCTTGAAACAATGCAAGGACTTTCAGAGGTGAAATGATTCAATTATGAGAGATGCAACCTAATGGATCAATTGAAACAATGATATGGATTGACTGGGCAGGAATTGTAACAGGAAAGCTATGGCTGGAGGAAGCAGGTCGCGGTGTGGTGTGTGTGTGTGTGTGGCTTTGGAGTCTGCATTTTGTCTCTGGTGAGTGGAACCTTCTCTGCTTCCTTGTTGCCATGTCCCGAGCTGCTGTCCTCTGCCACGCCTTTCCCCCATGGTGCTCTGCCTCACCTCAGGCCAGCTGACCATGGACAGAACCTCTGAAACCATGAGCCCAAATAAACTTGACCTCTTTTAAGTTGTTCTTGTCAGGTCTTTGGGGCACAATAACAAAGAAGCTGACTAAAACAGGGATGTTCCTGATATTCCCCATGTTTAGAATTTTGGTTGGAGATGCAAATGAAGTGTGAAAACATATTTCAGTAATTCAATATTGCAGCATTATCCAAGTGGTTTAGATTTATTATTTATATTATAGTATTTATTGAATAATCCATGAATCCTTTATTCTAGTCTACAAATTAATTAACATATGGCATAGTGTATGTTACATTGCATTATAATAATGAAAGCCAGATATAAAATATTATATGCAAAAGAAGAGGAAATGACGATTTGATGAAAACTAATGAGAGGTTCCCATGATGATGTAGTATGGGGGCTGAGTCTTTCCGTATTGATCAACAGTTATCTGGACTAGCACCAGAGGCCACCAGCCTGACAACCTCTACACTTTCACAACAGAACACCCTTCAGAACATCATTGTCATGCTATCACCACCACTCTCAGAACAGAAGGTCAGTTTTAGGTTTGGCATATTGGCATCTAATCTGGCTCCCAGAATCTTAATAGTTACATATTATTAAATAATATTCAGTTCAAAAATTATAAGAAGTTATTAAAAGAAAGATCATGCTAATGTAGCCTTCTTTCTCATTTTAACCTTGGAAAAATTCAATTAATGTTCAGGGATAAGCAACCCCTGAAGGTATATAGTACTTATCCATGAAAGTCCCCAAGTTGTTCTGCCCTGCTCAATACCTAGATATGTGGGCATTACCCACATTTTTACTTTTATATCCAAAGTATCTTTATATCCAATTTATACTTTGCATCAGTTGATGGAGGACAAAGCTGGACTTATTATATATGCATAGGAAAAAATTCTTGGGAGTGAAAGTGAGAAAAATATAGGTGGCAAGATATGATCACGTTGTTTCTTTAATGAATAAAGAATTGAAAAATCTAGATCAAGATCATAAAAATCATGTGTGGTGTTCAAATGTTATTATGACTTTCAAGCCGGTGACAGTCATTTAAGCTTTGGACCCTTTGGAGCCTGTGGCTCTGTATGTCACTCTACCTTTACCCTGAACTACATGAAGAATACCAGAGAATCGTTGCAGGAAGGATGTTAGAGAGAGTAGGGATGACTAAATATAGTAAACAAGGGTCCAGATTAGTTCTTCTCATTTAAAATGAAGCCCGTTAGGAACATTAAATTTAATTGGAAAAAGAAGCCAAATAATATATATTGCAAGGTACAGGTATTGATAAAGAAGAGATAAGTTTTATTCAGCTGAACTTCACATATCTGAGGGAGAAAAGAATTTTCAGTGACATATTAGATCACAGAATATTGCTTTCTGAAACTAGCATTCCCTCGTCCGAAGACTCTAGTAAAATTAGATCATGGAAAAAGTCCATAACAGTCATATATACTGTAAATGTAGTATTTTTAAAGATCATCAAAAAAACCTAAGTAGAAAAAAGAAGTGTTTCCGAGCAATGTGAAAAAAATACTGTTTAGACATCTGGGGAAATTAAGATTTTTTGCTTTTTGTTTTGTTTTTGATTTTTTTTCAAAAGAGCATTGAGATAAATAAATGGGCCGGTAAAAGTGGCAGATATAATTTTTTATTTATAGTGGAAATATTATCAAATGCTAATATGAATTTGAAATCTTTGAAAGAAAGACCTTCAAGAAACAACAGAGAACATAAAATATTTTAAAAGTCTATCTAGCTGCCCCAAATTTGAGGTGTAATACTGAAGATACTATCATACACACGTGAGTGGATTGAAGATTTTTCTTCTCATCCATAATAAAAGTCATTATAGTAAGTCCTTAAGAGTTAATAGTAAAATATTTAATCAAGACCGTATTTTTGTGCATAAAAGGTTATGAGAAGGTTGTTATTCAATATAAACGTTGTTTAGAGAAACTGACACAAGACAAAAGCAAGCAGAAGCAGGATTTGCCAACCAATTACCAAATGTTATGGTTGGTCTTTGAAGAAAGTTGTTTAAGACAAAAACCTCATTTGCTGTCATGGATCATTGTTTTATTCTATCTTGAAGGCTATTATAGCCATACTGTATTTAATTTTCCTAAGGTTATTTGAAAAAGAATCTATAGTTCCAGAAGACAAAAACCCTTATTTTGAAATATATAACCCCTGAGGATACAAATTTTATTTTATTTAGTGATTTTATTTAGTCAACATTCTAGAAAACATGCTGAAACCATGAGAGGTCCCTTCAGTTGGTATTAACTGATGTTTCTCAACTTGGATGAGTGCAGAACGTTATCCTGCCAAGTGTCACCATTCCACTCCTTTATGCTGTGACTGAAATAAGGTGCACTAAGCATGGTCTTTGACATCACTGGATCAGGTCTTTGGGTGCTGAATGAAAAAATCGGCCAGGGCAGAGGTTTAATGGGTGGAGCACCCAAGTAACCCAACTGACAGTGGGTCTCACCGTCACTGTGTGTGGATTTTTAATCTGGCTAAATCATTATGTTTTTTTCTTTTTACTTAATATCATCTTAGAGAAAAACCACATAGGCAAAATTTCAAGACTTCCAGAGATGCGGGAATGATGTAGAAACTCAGTCTTAATTTCCTATATTTAAAGCAAGAAGTTGAGTGTCTTCCTCAAAGATTATATTAAAATCATTGTTTTCTGTTTTGAATGTCACTATTAATATATAGGTATTAAGTGATTTAGTGCTTCCAGTAAAAAAGAAAAAAATAATACTTGTTCAATTTTCATATAGTTACAACTTATTTAATGGAAAACCCTGCAAATCAGCAGGATAGGATTACCCACAGTGAACAGGGCTGTTCTTTCCTGAATACTGAAAAGAGCCTCCCTGTTTGCACTCCCTCGTCCTGGGCTCTTAGTCTTCCTGTACCCCAGGACAGGGTCCAGCCACTGCTTCAGGCTCAGTTTTATCATACAAGGAAGCTGTGTTAGAAGCTATTACTTGAGCACTTGAAGTTATCATTTCTACAAGGGCAATATTTGTTTCTGTGCCATTTCAACAAAAAATTTAAAAACCATGATGAGCTTATCAATAGTATCAATTTAATTTTATTTTACTTAACTTCATTGAATTTTTCAAACACGTTTCCCCTTTTGCAACATGATATGTTAGATAGCTGTAACTACAGAAAATCCGTTATCTAAATGCCCCTTTGCAACAAATACTCATCTCTTGCTCACATTATTAGAGGCTGCCAGTAGTCTGTCACTCTCCTTACTTTGCCAGGACCAGCCCAGGTTGGCTCTCTACCTGCAGAACACTGATCAAAGGAGCTGCATTAGGATATGAGAATCACAAAGGCATGGCCACGTGGTCCTACCACAGGACAACAGACAGATCACAAGACAGGGGAGGGGATGATGCCTCTTTCTGTTGTGAGGCCAAACCAATAATTGACTGCAGGGAACAAGTTGCCTGCTTCCTTTGTCACATTTACTTGCTTCTATCTATACACAATAAAAAAGGAATCTTTTCCTGAGACTATCAACAGATTTCATGCAAAAACTGACATGAAGCTCCAGTTTAGGAACATATCAACCAAATTGCTTTGATACACTTAATCATTGGTTTCATCTAGAGTTGTCTTTACCGGAGATTACCTTTGCCATGTTGAAACAGGCACTGGGTTGGACACTGATCTTTGAGGGAAGAACTCTGATGTTCCTTTGATCACACCTTCAGAGAGGGTAGGAGATGGTGCAGACAGGCAACCAAGTTAGGGAACTCCCTCTGTCCCACACTTCAGTCACACAGGCTTGGAGTTTCCTCTGCAAATGGCCAGGGAACACACGTCCAGGGCTTGCATGGCCCTTCTCTAGCCATCTTATTGAGACTCTTCTGTCCTGTAGCACAACCCTACAAGGCCCCCAGAAGGTCACCAGGCAACTCTGAGTAGGAAGAATTGCTGCATAGATTGTTGGCTGGGATGTTTGTTATGTGTAAACTCGTGGTCTCTTATGGAGAAGGACAGATCTAGATTTGGAAACGAAATAAATAAGAAGCAAAAGCAATTGGTCTGAATCAACTCATGGGGAAAGGGCTCTATAGAACTGTAACGCTGTGGAATTTTATCCTCATATTCTAAACCATTATGAAAAATAAGGTGCCTGTGTGAATGATAAAGTTAGAATATATTCTAAGAGTTAGCCTATTTTATGACATTAAAATTTGTATACATATAAAAAGTGAAGCTATATGTATTGTCTTCCCTACAAGGTGCACTTAGGGGTAGACCTGTCCTGCATCTCTAACTTGCAGTGATCAGACATGGCTAGGATACGGAAAGGGCACCTGCCAGGTGAGACCATGGAAGCAGGAAGTGCTGAGCAGTGCAGGAGCTAGAGCAAGTCTGGAACTCACCAGGGCGGGTGTAATTGCCAAGGCTGGGTCTTGGTTCTGTCCTCCAAGATTCCAGTGTGTTTCTCATGCTCCTTGACTTCCCCAGCCTGTTCCTGACCATAGTAATTGGGGAACCAAGGAACATGCTTCAGAGAGGCAGAGTCTTTTCAAGACACTCGTGATTTTATAAGGACTTCTCCCACATGTCAAATCTAAAAGAATTTATTATGTTCCTTTTAGATCCAATAGATTTCTTACTGAAGAGGATTACTTATTTGCTATGGATTTAATTGATCGTTGCCCACATCTGTGTGTGAATTAGAAACTCACTACCTCCAGACATATGTTGGAGTTTTGGGATGAAGGGGCTTGGGAATTTGGGGATTTTCCTTTTTCCATTCACATCTGTTTTCAAGCAGATTACTATATGTTTTCTGAGCTCCTTCCGTTCTTGTAATAACTGATCACACTGTTCCTATAGGATCTGCACTCTGTTTTCTCTTCTCAATGAGTCCCCTGAGTATGCTTGAGCAGTAGAAAAATCTAGTTTATGTTTTATGTTTGACTTGTTTTCTTTAGAGTTTTATATAATGTGCTTGAAACTTTATTCTATATTCAGTGCCTGTTGGTGATAATTTCCACTGTCTTCTGAAGCAAATGTAGCTACCAGTAAACATGGACGTGTTTCTAGAACTCTGTTGTCTCTTGTCTCAATATCCTCCCATTTCTCGGCAATCATTTTTTTTTCTACTACATTGTTACTTTTTAATGTATAATATTTTTAAAATTTTCTGTGACCATATTTTTCATCACTTTATGTTCTCAATTCTGCATTTAAATTGTTAATACCTCATTCATGGTGATTGGAGTTCTGTAATATCTTTTCAATCTTATTTGATCATTTGGGATCCATTCACAAATGGAATTCCATGTCATGAGACTCGTATTTGGATGCAATTCTCTTGGTTCACACTTCCTTTCCCCAGGCGTTTCTGTGTGATAAGATCCATGACACTGAAATAGCTGTAGAAGACCCTGCCTCCCCAGTGCTCTACTAATCATTTGAGAAGATTGTACACTTTAGTTTTTCAAATTACCAGATCCTTTATTTCACTTCTTTCTTTGATTCTTCTTATTTTAACAAACATATGTTCAAGTGATATTTTTTTGTATCAAATATCAAAGAGATAAATGGGTGATTTTTTGTCTACAGACAATTTTCAATTTTAGATTTATACTTAATTTTAGATAAAAACATAAAAATCATACACACTATGGAATACCATGGGTTTTTCGATGCATGTATGTGTTACATGATGTTAAATCTAGGTAAACATACTGATGGCTTCAAACATCTACCATTTCTTTTTTTCCCGTGTCTTTATTGGTACGTTGTAATTGCACATAATGGGGGAATTCATGGCTATATATTCATAATGCACGCAGCACCATGATGTAATTTGGTTATCATTTCCCCATATTACACTTTTCCCTCTCCTTCCCCCTGCCGGGTCCCTTTCCTCTATCCAGCTGATTTGCCTTTGATTTTCATGAGCTCCCTACTCCACTTTTCCTTTTCTTTTTCTTCTCTAGGTTCCACATGAAAGAAAACATGACCAGTGTGAAATGTTCCTTTTTCTCCTCTTCAGCATTTATTATTTTTTGTGTTCTTAATGACTGCCAATCATGACTCCTATGAGATGAAATCTCAGTATAGTTTTGATTGTCATTTCCCTGATTGCTAAAGATATTCAACATTTTTTTGTATATTTGTTCACCATTTGAATTTCTTCTTTTGAGAAGTGTCTATTTAGCTCATTTGCCTATTAATTAATTGGGCTATTTTTTAGTTCATTATATAATCTAGATAATAATTATCTGTCAAAAGAGAAGGTAGCAAAGATTTTCTCCTATTATATAGGTTCTCTTTTCACATTGTTAGTTGTCTCTTTTGATGTAGAGCCTTTTCATTTGATGCCATCCATTTAATAATTCTTGGCATTATTTTCTGGGCTTTAGTAGTCCAATTGAGGAAGTCCTTGCCTGTGCATATATGCTAGAGTATTGACCCAACATTTTCTTCTGGAAGTTTCATAGATACAATTCCTCAGTCTTGGATCCATTTTGAGTTGACTTTTGTGTAGGGTGAGAGATAAGGATCTAGTATTATTCTTCTGTATATAGACAACCAGTTTTCCCAGCACTGTTTGTTAAAAAAGCTGTCTTTTCTCCAATGTATGTTTTTGGCAACTTTGTCAAGGATCAGATTACGTATCTCTGTGTGTGTGTGTGTGTCTCTGTGTCTTCTATTCTGTACCATTGGGCTATGTGTGTGCTTTTATGCCAGTTCCATGCTGATTTTGTTACTTTACCTTTGTAGTCTAATTTGAAACCTGGTATTGTGATGCTTACAGCATTGACTTTGGGATTAGAATTGTTTTGGCTATTCTGGGTCTTTAATTTTTCTAAATGAACTTCAGCATTGTTTTCTCTATTTCTTTGAAGAGTATTATTGATATTTTGGTGGGTATTGCATTGAATCTGTGTATTGCTTTTGGTAATATAGCCATTTTGACAACATTAATTCTGCCTATTCATGAACTTAGGAGGTTTTTCATCTTGTTTCTTCTTCAATGTTCTATAATTTTGATTGCAGGGGTATTTGTTAAATTTATTCCAAGACAATATTTTCTGAGATTATTGGGGATGGGATTGTTTTCTGATTTTTTTTTACTTGGCAGATTCATTTTGGGGGTATAGGAAAGCTATTGATTTTTGTATGTATGTTTTTCTTTTATTCTGCTTTTTTGCTGAATTTGCATATCAGCTAAAATCTTCTGGTGGAGTTATATTTATATCTACTAGATATAGGATCATATCACTCACAAAAAGAAGTAATTTGACTTTTCCTTTTTATATTTGTATCCCTTTAATTTGTTCTCTTGACTGACTGATCTCACTAGAGTTGAACTATATTAAATAGAATTGTTGACAGTAGACACCCTTGTCTTGTTATGAATTTAAAAAGAATGTCTCCCCATTCACTATGATGTTGGCTTTGGATTTGTTAAATATTTTCTTTATGATTTTGAGATAAGTTCCATACATAGGTTCATTAGTGATTTTTTTTTACCATAAATAGATGTTAAATTTTATCAAAGGCTTTCTCTGAATTTATTGAGATGACTCTATGATTTTTGTCTTTCATTGTGGTGAAATGCATTTATGAAGTTATATATGTTAAGCCTTCCTTGTAACCCTGGGGTAAAACTGACTTGGTTCATGATGTGCAATCTTCTTAGTAAGTTGTTGAATATGGTTTGCTAATATCTTATGAAGGATATGTAAATCTAAGATTTTTAGGGATTTCAGAATGTAGTTTTGTAACCTTCATGTGCCCTTATCTGGTTTTGATGTTAAGGTGATAGTGACTACATACAATGATTCTGGAAGTGTTCCTTCCCTTTATATTTTATGGATTGATTTTGGGAACATTAGTATTAGTTCTTCTTTAGAAGTCTAGTAAAATTCAGCTGAAAACCCATATTGTTCTGGGTTTTGTTGGAAAATTTTATTACTGCTTCTTTCTCATTGCTAGTTATTGGTCTATGTCCTTGATTCAATTTTAGCAGGTTGTGTATTTCCAGAAATGTATCCATTTCTTATAGGTGTTTAATTTATTGAAGTTTTCAAAATAGTCCCTAACAATCCTCTGGATTTCTAGGATGTCTGGTGATTTCTTTTCTTTCTTTCTCTCTTTCTTTTTTTTATTTCTAGTTTTATTAATTTGATTCTGCTCTCCTTTTTTCTTTTTTTTTTTTTTTAGTTTTTCTTATGGTTCATAAATCCTGTTTCTTTTCAAAGAAATAACTCTCCATTTTATTGATCCTTTGTATTGTTGTTTTGTTCTCTATTTCATTGATTTATCTTTTGATCTTAATTATTTCCTTCCTTCTACGAATTTGAAACTAGTTTGTTCTTATTTTTAAAGGCCATCATTAAATTGTTTATTGGATATCTTTCTGATTTTATTATGTAGGCACTCATAACTATATGTTGTACCATTATTCTTGTTTGATTCTGAAAATTTAAAAAATTTGTTCCCTGATTTCTTTATCACTCAATTATAATTCAAAAGTGTATTCTTTAATCTCCATGTGTTTATATAGTTTCTGTAGTTTTTGTTGTTGATTTCATTTGATTCTATTATGATCAGACAAGATGCAAGTAATTATCATATTTTTTGGATTTGCTAAGGGTTGTTTTGCACACTAAACTATGATCTATTATAGAGAATGTTTCATGAGTAGCTGAGAAGAAAGAATATTTGACTCTGTTGGAAAAAAAACCATTAAACAGTATACATTCATTTGATTGGTTATATTTTTTCCACTACAAAAAATAATTTTACTGAGTTCATGACTAGATGACCTACACATTGGTGAAAGATGGCATGTTGAAATCATCCAGTTTTATTGTAGTGGGTTTTTAAGTAGAGTAGTATAAATTTTATGTAATTATGTGCATCTACTGTGGCATAAATATTTACTATCATTATATGTAGTTGTTGGATGGTTCCTTTACCAGTATGAAGTGACTTCCTTTGTCTCTTCTGGTTAATTTTGGTTTACAGTCTATTGTGTCAGATATGAGAGTAGTTACTCCTACCTGTTTTCTGGTTCCATTTGCATGGTCTCTCAATTTTCTTCTTTGACCTTCAACCTGTAAATTTTTTTGCCTGCATGGTGAGTGTTTCTCAAGCAACATATACTTCAGTCTTGTTTTAACACATTCTACCAAACTGCTTTTTAACTGAAAATTTGATTACCATTTTTATTCAGCATCATTATAAACAGATATGTATAAGTTACTGCCATTTTGATTTATTTCTAATGTTTGATTTGGTGCTATTTTTCATTTGCTTAGCTACTCTTCCAATAAATTTTTTTCATTTGTCAGCTCTGGGCCATTTTTGTTCTCTTCTCTGTGTAGTATTTCTTTAACAATTTTCTGTAGTAGTAATTGTCTTAGTAAGTTGTGCACTCTTTTAGTTTCTGTTAATCATGGAAGGTTTTCCTTTTTGATTTTGAAGGATAGCTTTGTTGGATATACCAATAATGTTTAACAGTTATTTTCTCTTGGGGCTGAGAACAAATCATTCCAAGTCCTGCTTGATTTTAGATTTTTTTCTGAGAAATCAGAAATGATTCTGATTGACTTACTTCTAATGTGACCTGATATTTTCTCTTGAGGCTTTTTAGACACTCAGCTTGTTCTCTATATTAGGCATTTTAATTATAATGTGTTATGATGAAGTTCTGTTATGGTTTTGTTTACTTGGCATTTTGAATGCTATAATGCTATATATTTCTGAATGTCCATTTCATTCTCAAGGTTTAAAAATTTTAGTGTTGATCATCTTTATGATCATTCTACTGAGTTCTTTATAAGATATTTCTTTTTTTTTTTTTTGGCAGTATAGGGGATTGAACCCAGGGCCTTGTGCATGTGAGGCAAGCACTCTACCAGCTGAGCTATATCCCCAGCCCCCTTATTTCATCCACTTCTACTTAGGGTCTGGTTATTAATTGGGTTTTTTTGTCTCTTCTATTCTTTGTAATAAAGTATTGTTGAAGTTTGAGGATGGTCAATGTGTGTGTGGAGCAAGGTGCACTGACTCTTGTCTGGTTTCAACAGCAGTCTCTGCCTGTGAACTTGTAGTGTGTCAGGAGATTCCCAGGACCAGGTTGTCAGATGGGCTGGCCTAAAATTGTAGCTCATTAAAATAGCTTTCTACATACCTTCTCAAAAATAAAACTTAGGATGAAATGGGAAGTACCATCATTTGGATTTTGCCCAGACATGCCAGATCAATTCAATCTTAGGATGGGTCTGCTGTTGAGTTCTAAGTGGAGAGTTCTGGGAGCTGGGACTTAGCTCTAATCAATTATCTCTTCATAGTTTCTTATAATTTAAAAAATTTCCTTTTTTATAAATGAAAGTTTAAATTTTCTCTTTTGTGCATAAAAATTATGAAGTATTTTCAGTTATGTTCTTCCTACTTGCTTATTCTATGATGATTTTTCTCTAAGAAAAATTTTAGCAATCAACAAAGCTTTCCTCCATGTCTGAAAATTAATTATGAACTGAAATCAAATTTCATGTATGATGACTTTATGAGAATGAACTCAACTGCTATGTATAACTATAAATGTCTAATAAAAATTTAAAAATATATATGACACAAAAGAAAACATTATACAACACTTATAAGTTAATGCAGATTAATCTATTTAACATTTTTAATTTGTTTACAGAAAGATCTATGTCATTCTTTATTAACCTATCATGGCTTATTTTTTTCTATTTGACAATCTCAATGTTTATTTTTTAAGTATTATTTATAAAACTTATGTTTTATTATTTATAAAACTTATGTTCTCCGATAATTCTCTTTTTAAAAAACAGTATTGAATAAATCTCATTTTATAACTTCTGCTTTGTATCCTATATTTTAGATTGCCTGTGAACTTATCATGGTTCTGTTAATCATCAGTTGATTGATCTTGGAAAAATTCTGACAAAAAAACCTCCAAATAACTTATGAGATATGTCATCCACTGAACCTAAATTAAATTGTTTTGTAATCATGTGGATTAATTAATTAATGTTCTAAAATGTGTGCAAAGAAACTCTGTTTTTGTTTGTATTTTGTCTTTTTATATAATTAATTATCTCCTTTTTTATTCTAGTGGTAACATTTTTTTTTTTTTTTTGCTTTAGTGATTTCTTCCTCAATGAACTAAAACTTTAGGCTAGGATTGTGTTGTATTTGGGTAAAACAAACTCATAAATTAAGCTGATGGTATTTATTAATGCCTAAAGAATTTAAATGATAAAGATGTGGGTGATTCAGAACTTTGCATATGTTACTGGAAAGTCTTAAGATATAGCTTAAGTTAGAAAATATTAATGGCATTATCATTGCAATTAAAAACATGCAGGTCTTATTAACACTTAAATGTAAACCAATTTTTATTTTTAATATTTGAAATTATAATATGTGGTTATAAATGTAAGAAGGTCAGACTTTTAATTAAAAGAAAATATCATTAGTAAGGAGAAAAGTTAGTAAAAATTCAATTTGGCAATATTTTTATGTCTATTTCCAGAAAGTACAGGAAAAGTCGGAAGTATGCCAGAGTGAAACTGATTTTCATTCTTAGATCTAAGCTTCAAGGAGCAGTCTGACTTTATAAAGAAAAAACATTGAGCAGAAATTTCTTCTTGAGAATTCTGTTGACTACAGTTTTTTTTTAGTTCACATTTATAAATATTTATCCACATCTTTTAATCCCTGCAGTTGCAGAAAGTTTTGACTATTTTCTGTCATGAAAATTCATACTTCATCCTTTACCTATGTGTCTGTATACCTTTTGTGCTTTAAATAAAACAAGAGCTTTGACAGATTTTGTATAGTTAGCAAAGTCATGATGGGAGAGTAAATGGGACAATACCTTCTTTTCTCCTTATTATTGTTCATAAATTTATAATGGAATATTACTGTTAGGGCAACAGCACAAATCAGTCAAGATATTTTCTAATATCATTTGATAATGAAATGGAAATGCCATGCAGGCCTCATAGTTGTATAAGCCAAAGTGATGTGTAAAGGAAAAATGACACTTTACTTTAAAACTTGTTGGCTTTATTCAAAGTTATTTTGTTCACTACATTTATTACATGTTGAATGACATTAGCAAACATGTTTTCAGAATTCTTTGCTGCATGGTAGTTTTGTAAATTTATTACAAGTAGTTAAGACATTTATTTAACAAGTGTTTAATAATAGTAAACAAGTAAATTATAAAACTCACAGTGACATACTTAACACACATATATTGATTTTTTATCCAGGGTAGATGCCATCATGCATAGGAAAGCTAAAATTGGAAATAAAAATTACAGATATTAAACTTTTAGTGTTTATAAACCTAAAGTGAATATAAAAATGTACATTAATTAAATATAATGTTAAGTAATTTTCATGCGTATATGAATTTATTTATACTTTCCAAGTAAAAAAAAAATAGAGTGTGTTTAACTTTCTTAAGAAAATCTGTTACGTAGGTAAGAAATATTTCTTGTTTCTATTTAATTTTTACCATTTTATTTATATATATATTACTAATATATTTAAAATAGATTGATTACTAATAGAAAGTAATTTAAAAGAGTTTTGATGATGCCATACAACAAGAGTATGCATTTATCTTGGAACATAAATAATTGAGTCAGAGAACTCTCAGAAGGAAAGCTATGTCTCAGATGAAACCTTAAAACATGTAGGAGACAGAATGAAAATAGCAAGTGATGGAAATTTGTAGGGGACTGAAGAAGAGGGCCAGATGGGCGAGTCCTTCATATTAAAGGAAGACCAGCAGAATAAGAGAGAGCAAATGAAAAACTAGGCAGGAGAGTGCATGGACAGAGTAAGAAACCTGCAAACCAGTGACCCTCATGCACAGAAATATGAACGTGCTAAATGGAATCTTAGTTGCATAATTCAGCAGTACATAAACACAATGATGCACAAGGCCATTTTAGTGTTTAACCTAAGAATCCAAGGCTTCTTGAGTATTTGACAATGAATCAATATATAACATTGCATGAAAAGGCCAAAGAAGGAAAGTCACATGATTATACCAATTGATATAGAAATGTAGAAAATGCATTTTAAAATTCAAGCTCACATTCACAATTAAAAAGACTATCAGGAAAATAGCAGTAGAGGGATTGTATGACACATTTTAAAACCTCATATTACATGCTATGTAACATCCCCATAGATTATGAACATACTTCCCAGGCAACCAGTTGCACCAGTGTGGGCTAAGGGTGGCCCTTCCGCTGGAGTCTGTCTGTGACCCAGTAACATTGAAATGCACAGTGAGCAGCTCTTAGGCCTTTCCTTGTGTTCTCTATCCTGATCTTCAGTAAAGGTCCTTGGCCCTGGGTCCTCCCTGTGTCCTCTGCTCCAGCCTGTGCTCTCCAGCTTGCTCACTAGGAACTCCCTCCTGGGAAATCCACTCTGTCGCTCCAGGATCTGTGAGTACAGTAAGCAGTGTGACTGTTTCTCCCACTGTGTCTTTCCTGTGCCCCCCTCCATGCTGCATGGACTGACCATCATTCAAAACAGTACAGGACAAGGGGTGTTCCCTGAACTTCATGAATAGTGTAAAAATACCATAGCTAACATTATATCTCAGCATTCCCCTAAGATCAGGAAATACGGGCAATATTAAATTTACCTCTAAGTAATTGCAAATATTGCATTTTAATTATATTTTTCTATGTGTTCTTCAACAAAATGCAAACTTTCAATTAATTTTGTGTATTTATTTTGTACTCTGAAGTTTCTGAATTCATTTATTGCAAAAATTTTTGTATTCTACTAACTGTAAATATGTACCCTTTGACCAAAAGCATGGCCACAGCTAGGGAAAATATAATGTATCGTTGAAAAACACTTGGTGGACATCAAGATTTTTCACCACAAAAATGATGAACAAGTCAATACATATGTGAATTCGCTAGGTTTAAATTATTCCATAGTGTAAGCATACTTCAATCATCAGGTGAGTATGTTGAAAACAAACTATTTTATGTGATTTTAAAACAAAATTTCAACAAATAAGATTTGTTTTTAATTCTATTTCTTGAAATGGAACTAAATTTGTAGAAATTAGGAACAGGTAAGTGGTGGTTGCCAGGATTTCTGGATGGGAAGACCAGGGAGTAGGTATGCTATATAAGGGCAAGAGGAGGGATGTTTGTGTTGAGAGAAATATTCTATCTACATCTTTACTGTACAATGCCAATATCAGGATGTGATATTGTTCTAGAGTTCCTCAAGAATATCATTGCAAGAGATTTGGTAAAGGGTACAGGGCATCTCTCGATGTGTTCTCTCTCACAACTGTTTATAAATTTATAAATCAAAATCAAAATTTAAATGAACTTATATTAATAATGATCAAACAGAGGTGCTGAGATAGAATGATTCTTTGGGAAGTACAAACAAAAGGAGTAAATTTACCTTTGAAAAAATTGAAAATAAAGTCACAAGGTTTTGTCAATGCATGGAAGTCAGTCATTAAAATTTTTAAAAATAGGTTTATTCAAAAAGAAACATCAAATACTTGTTAGGGAATGTAGTGATGATTCATATGTTCTGTCAAGGAATTCCTGATTCCTCATTGATGATATTAATCCAATTGCCAGGTTTTTTGTTGTTGTTGTCTTGGTACAAGGGATTGAACCCTAGGGTGGCTTAAAACTGAGCCACATCCATAGCCCTTTTTATCCTTTATTTTGAGAGGGGATCTTACTAAGTTTTCAAGGGACTCTTTAAGTTGCAGAGACTGGCCTTGAACTTGCAGCCCTCCTGCCTCAGACTCCTGAGTCGAGATTGTCAGTGTTTAAGCTGTGTGTGTGTGTGTGTGTGTGTGTGTGTGTGTGTGTGTGTGTGTATCACATATTGGTGGATTTACCATTGATAAGAGCTGGCATTTACATCCCCTTTCTTTAAGGGGATTCTCACTACCTCATTCTCTTGCCCCTTCCCTCTTTCGGGTATTACCCACCAGGCAGTAGAGACTCCACAGTAAAGGGAACAGCACCTCAAGACCTGGACTCCTGGAAGTTTGCAGTTTCTGGCAGCAGAGCAAGCTTCATTCCAGCCGTTTCACTGAACGTAATTACACACTGGCAATGTCCTGGTGGAGGGGCGAGACGTGGCTTCCTGTGGCACAGTGGTATGTTTGGGTTGCTAGGTTAAGAGAAGTTTTCTCTGACAAAGTGGTTCTTTAGGCGAGCTCTAAATGATACATAAGAATTCACTGGGTAATGGGTAAAGTACCTACTGGTACTTCTCTGACAAATAAGAGGAGAACTTTCGGGGGGACGCTTTTGCAAATGCTAAGATATGCTCCAAATCCATAGTTATAAATAAAGTAGAACAGTGTTGGCCTGCAAGCAGAGTAGGAGATGAGGGGACCGGTAGAATTCAGAGAGAACATACATGCTCAGAAATTCCATATAGAAAGCTTACAATAAAGACTCAATAAAGACCCAAAGCCATATACAACATTAGGGCAAGAGCAAGTATAAAAGTATTAATTAAGTGATAGAACCATCACAGTGTCAGGTATGGGTAAGGTGATTTTTCATCATATTTCTGTTTTGCAACTCAGTTTGGACAATAGGTCCTATTGCCCACTTCCTATGATTGAAGGGAGGGGTTAGATTGAAATCAGGGCACACATAACATAAAACATGTAAGGGTTTGCTTAGCAACCTCTGAAAAAAAGGCACTCATTTACATAAATGTTTATTATAAAATTTTCTGATACACAGAAAGTGTAGCTGATGATTTTCCACAATAATAAAATCCAAAGAAGTCTTTATTGTAAGCTTTATATATGGAATGCAGTACTACAGTGACACTTTCCTTGGTAGAAGCCAGTCCCTGAACTCCTAGCCAAACTATGTTCACAATTCAACAAATTCACTTGGATCCCACTTCATGAACTGTTTCCTACAGGTTGTCACTGAATCTGATACAGCATATATGTTAAGTTCTTCCTTCCAAATGCAGATTTTATTCATAAAAATGAAACCAGCTTCTGCTTCAGCCCCGGAGTTGCCATTTCTCTTGTTCATCATGACACGCAAAATTCTTTGCTGAATTGGTTAGAAGTTTTGAAAATGGACAGAGGAGTTTACCATTTTTGAGGGCTAGCATTGCAGACATGATGGACTTTTAAGTTTATTCTGCATTCTTAATATTTTTTGCACTGCTTTAAATAACAAAACATCATAAAGTGAATCAAGCCCCAATCTGTGCTTCTCAGCCATTTGCCCAGATGGGTCTGAGGAAGGGGTTGAGGTAGGACATTGGATATCTGGGGCAGACCAGTACAGTATTCCCACCACACAGATGCCCTGGCCATAAATAAACACAAAGCATAGAAAATAGCAATGTGATAAAATGAGTCAGCAGTGGAACATTATTTTAATACAATTTTAAATGTGAGTTTGTAGATTTTAATTGCTGTTATTGCTTTGTGTAGGAGTCAGTTCACAACATTCCTGAAGTTTTAAAACCTGAGTCTGGTGTGGCCATCTAGCTACCTCTAGCACACGGCTGATTGCAAGTGCACACGTGGAAGCAAAGTTGAACCTCTGAGTTTTACTTTCTTGTGCATATTTATGTGGTATCACATAGTGATTACTTATATGGACACGGTGTTTAATGACTGAGTCAGACTCATGTATCCATTATCTCATGTGCATTTTTTTTTTTGGTAGGAACATTTAAAATCTACTTTCTGAGAAATTCACAGGGATATGGTATATTATTATTAACTGTAGTCACTTTGCTGTACAATGCATTTTGTACTCATTATTGCAGTATTCAGGATAGCCAAGTTATGAAATCAACATATGTATCCATCAGTAGATGAATGGAAAAGGAATTAGGAAAATACAGTGCATATGTGTGTGTGTGTATAATATACAACATATATTTCATATTATAAAATATAGTACTATTGTTTTAGTCAGATTTTTCCCTACTGTGACTAAAACACCTGAGTAACCCAATTTTAGAGGATGATAAGTTTATCTGGGACTCATGGTCTCAGAGGTCTCAGTCTATAGACAGCAGGCTCCACTCCTTGGGGCTGGAGGTGAGGCAGGACCTCAGGATGGAAGTGAGTGTTGCAGGGAAGCAGCTCAGATGAGAATGAGTAAGCAGGGAAACAATCCAAACCCAGATACAAAATGTATACCCCAAAGGCACACTCCCAATGATCCACCTCCTCTAGCCACACCCTACCTGCCTCAGTCCCCATCCAGTTAATCCCATCAGGGGTTAATATACCCATTGAATTAAGGCTCTCATAACCCAATTATTTCTCTTCTAAAGATTCTTGCATTATCTCACATGAGTTTTAGAGACACCTCATATCTAAACCATAACTATAATTAATATAATATATAATACACATTAGAATATTATTTATCCTTAATGAATAACATATGATTTCCAAAAACATAGATGTAACTGGAGGGCATTATACCAACTGAAATAAGCCAGGCCTGGAAAATACTGCATGATTTTACTTATATCTGGAAACTAAAAAGTCTGATGTCATAGAAACAAAAGCAGGATGGTGGGTGCTATGGACTGGGTGAGGAAGGAGAAATTGAGAGTTGTTGGTAAAATTGTCCAAAGTTTCAGTGGAATTAATTCTGTGTCTGATTTCTAATCCAGAAAACTGAGGCCTGAAACTTTTCCTTTCATCCCATCAAGTACCCATTCCTTCCCTATCTGGGATTCTTACCAGAAATGCCATCTTATGTCCCCTGGCCACAGGACTTGCTGAGAGTTCTCTTCTAGCACTGGGTGTGCCTGGGCCTCTAATCAGGAGCACATGGTCTCTGCTTGCGCGGCTCCCTCCTGCCCACAAAGCCTTCCCCAAGGACTGCGCCTACCACCTCATGGTTTCCAGCTCGGGTCAGGCCATCTCTGTCCATGAGAGTTTTGGGGGTGGTCCCCTCCTTTGTGGGTGCTGAGGGCACAGGGCCTGCACCTTCCATTTGGTGTCTTCTCTTGTTTTCCTAAAATCTATTGAACTGTGCAGGTTGAGCTTCTTGGAGGGACAAACATCTACAAATGCATAAAATGAGAGGGTTGGACTGGGTAACCTAGAACACCCTTTTCAGCCACGTTATTAGTCAACACTAATTAAACTATTATTAAATTGTAATTAAACTGTAATTATTAGTCAACAGTTTAATGACTGTTGACTAATAATGTGGTCTCTCCTCACCTGTGAAGGAAGCTCTAAGATAATTTTACTTTTGTGATTTTAAGAGCTTTAGGAAAGCTGGTAGTCAAAGTATAAATGAGGGAGGAAGCTCTGTAGGAGAATTAAGGTGTGGTGGAGGGAGATGAGGGCTGGTGGGGTACTATTGGAAGGGACAATGATGAGATATAAGATTAACCTTATCTTCTAATCCTGGTTTAGGGTGCTCCTCCTGTCCTCTGGGTGGTCAGTTTTTATATTACATGCTACCCTTGTTTATCTCAAGATGAAATATATAAATAGAGATGCTGACAAAATTATAAAAGAAAAAAATATAAGAAATCAAACGTGTGGCACTGTATCCTTTGGGCTCTTCTGCCACCACCAGGAGAAGGAACATGTGGTGCAAGGGGCAGAGGCCTTGCTCTCAGGGATTTAGCATTTAAAAAGCAGGTGAGAAATAAAAAGGCATCCAGGTGCCCCATCCTGCTGCTCCACTTTGGATGAAAGATGGTCATTTGCATAGTCATTTTCTGCAGCTCTTACAGAAGTGAGCTGCCCTTGTCAGTGACAGTTTTATTTCAGCACTGTACTTCTCTACCCTGCAGCCGACTCTCACCACGCTGGTGGCTTCCAGGACATCGGAACAGTCTCTGCTCTGCACCTTGTCCTATCTTTGCAGGAGAACCTGATCCTCAGCATAAGGTAGCAGCTAGCTGCGCTTTAGACTAGAACTTCTCAACATTTTAGAGATATTTTATGCTAAATTATTTCTGTCTATGCTCTGACACATTTACAATATATTCTGACAAATTTAATGAACTAAAATGTACTTTCGATGTCATGAGTTTTCCTTTTCCCAACTCCAACTACTGCCTGCTTCTCCACCAGGCAAAATTATTGCTACTTGGAGAATTCCCCTGCCACCACAATCAAGATTGCTGTTTTCCAAGGGAGTCTAAACATGACCTGTACAGAGTCAGATGTTGAATTTATTTGTATAGATGAATATATATACTATACATATTCTTTATCTTTATTAATTCTGAGAAAAGTGAAAGGACAAAATAATATATTAGGATGTAAATATAAACTAGAATTACATGTTTCTTCCCTTACATATTAAGTTTATTTTTAAAGGCTCATCTTTGCTGTAAAAATAGAACAATGCAAACTGACATAAAATTACAAACTCCATCTCTTCTTGGGTAATCCACAATAATGGACACACATGTACCTTTTCAGATCTTTTGTAATACATGTGCATACACACATTTTATAAAATTAGGTGAATAATAAACATATTTATGCAAACTGATTTTTAAAAAATTCAACAATACAGCATTCCCGACTTTTCATCTCACCTAGCACAGTACTTTTTAAAATGATCCCTTCTAGTTTTTAACATTCCTTTTCACTTTTGCTTAGAAACAAATAAAAATGATAGTAAACAATCGAAGTACTCTCTCTACAGTGACTGCATTTCTCAAAACCTCCTAAGTCAATGAAGATGCAGGCTCTTTCAAAAGGTTCCTTTCTGATGAACAGCACCCTGAAGACTGAAGAAAGATGCTCCTGTTCCCCCTCAGCCCAGGGATGGATCGATCCGGAGGCCTTCCAGGCCCTGCGAGGACGGCAAGCTCCAGGAAGGAAGCCATTATTCTTTGCTGTTGTGACTGTTTTTCCTTCTTATTGAGAGATTTCAGAAGTACCCAGGCATACAAATATTAAACAGAATAATTTGACTCACACAATATTTACATAAATATCGGGTAGGTCCATTCGAAATTCCTATTAATGAACGATACATAATTGGCGTATCTAAAAATTCAAGAAGAAGAATTAAAAAGATCCTCTGTAATAATCTCTGTTTCTCTTTTTTATAGGCCATAAATGTCTTCTTATTTATATTTCATGATAGCATTGTCTTTTCTAATTTCTGCCAGGATGCAATATGGGAAGGACCACATTCTATATCTGCTGAATGTCTGGATATTTTCCTTCTTTATGGAGATTTGTACACAGTTGCTGTTTTGTACTGAATGACGTCGACTTTTATTTTATTTTATTCTTAAAATTCAATGCTTTGGGATGAAAAATATTATGAAAAAATATGTTACTTGGGTCTAAGGTTCTTGCTGAACTATATTCCTATCAGTGGCAATTGGTGACTCTCACATATCTAATGGATGTGACAATGGCTAATCGTGAATAGAGCAACATTCTGGAAACACACACACAAACAAAAAAACATAGCGTATACCTGACCATCAGGGCAAGGGAACTGGAAACTCAGGAGTGCTCTATTTTCCAGTATTGGATGCAGCTTCATAGATGCATCACTGGGAAAATAATAAAGCCCAGGCCCCCGACTTTTCTTGTGAAAATTTATTTATTGACGTTCTTGTCCTGGTCATGTTGGTCCAAGCTTTTCCTTTTGTTGCTGCAGGAAAAGAGACATTCTGTAGGAAGACAAAATTTCCATCTAGGACCTGGGGACAATCTAATATGTAGCCAAATACTGTATTTTTTGAGGCAGAAAAAAATTAAAAAAAATTAATGTGGGGTTTCCATAAGTATTTTGAAAGACGATTTTTGAAATCAGAAGAATGGAAAGAACCATTTATAGCAATGCAGGAACCATAGTAGTAGCAAGTTTTAAACTAAGGAGATGGGAAGAGAGTTTCACATAGCTCAGTCCTGGGGCCCACACCTAATGCTGTGGTCGGCAGCATAACTGGTTCCACTGAGGATGGTGGCTGGCTTTGGTACCTTGCTTGGGGGAGTGGCCAGGAGTTGAAGTTATTTATGAGTAAAGCAGAATGAGGTGGTTTCAGAATTGGCCTTCATGGACCTCAGATACATGGAAAGAGCTGGCCTGTCCTTCCGTGTCTCTTCTAGGGGCTCCTACCAGGTTTCCCTTGTGCCTGGGCCAGTGACCTGTTAGGGTGATTTAAATCTGCCCCCCCTCCAAACTGCCTCCCTCTCACTGAGACTTCTTTGTGTGACCAGGTGCTGGCTCACTCCATGATGCTGATAACAAGGACAGGCAGGGGAAGACGGGTGCGCAGAGGAGAGGGGAGGACAGGACCCAGGGAAGAAGGGGAAGTCTGTCTGTGGAAAGTGGAAAAAAGTGTAGAAATAGACTGAAAATCCGGGATAAGGAAATCAAGTTTTCTACAGTGTTTGTCAAATGAGAAGCTGTGGGAGTGTGCAGTCAGGAATCTGAGTGCAGTGAAAATGAGACACAGTTGTTAATGAGAACAGTGATTTGGATGTCATTTATTTTCCTTCTAGGACCTGGAATCAAGAGCACTAACAACTCTAAATTAGTGTTTAGTGTTTTTGAAATGTGTTTTTAAAAATGTGACCTAACTCCAGTGACAAACCACCTGGGCACAGTTTCAATGAAGTGTTGTCAAGCAATAACACTGATGTGCTAGGACTGCTCCAGGTTGAGCTTTCTCACCCAGTGTCCTTGGGTACTGGGAATATGCTATGGGAGCCTGAGAATTGACATCAGGTTTAACTGCGGGAGGAAAGGGAACCTCCGTCCTCTCTCTCTCTCTCTCTCTCTCTCTCTCTCTCTCTCTCTCTCTTTCTCTCTCTCTCTCTCTCTCTGAAAGTTCAAAGTATTGAAATGAATTAAATCACAGGAACAGGAAGTAGTTACCAAAGGGAATGTGCAGATGAATGTCCTAAAGGTTGATGATGGAGATGAGGAGATGGAAGGACACACAGTAGTGCCCTTGAGCTGGCTGAGGGAGAGAGGAGGTCACGGCTTAACCAGCAACAGACAAAAACAAAGTGCTGACTGAAACTCCCAAGACTGTGAAAGGAAGGGCATGGAGGTTTCCTGGCCGCCAAATACCATATGGGTTGGTGGAAAAATGGAGGGATGTTTGACAGATAAAAGAAGAGAGTGGAGAGTCTGTGGGAGGTTGGATACGGGAGAACCAGGTGGGAACACAGCAACGATGGCAGAAGGCTGCTGCCAGTGGATTGCAGAGGGTGGTGGCTTCTGCAGTGACCGTGGGGCAACGGGAAGGGTGTAAAGTGTACTAAGCAATAGTCCAGGACACCAAAGAAGGAGAACAGGAGAAAACAGAGAATTCATACCCCATTTGAATCAAATGTATGATATATGATATGTCAAGATCATTATAATGTTTTGAGCAACTAATAAAAAAAGGAGAAAAATAGAGAGGTAAATAGCAGCCTTGATAACACACCTAAGAGGATCTTGTCGCAGTTGTGTGTGGTTGTGCAGGTGTGGCTGGCGGACTTGTTCATTTGTTGGTTTTTGGAGTGGGGGGAAATGGAGAAGCTGAGCTATTCCAGGGAAAGTCCCTGGAGAACTGTGGGCCAAGACTGGGAGTCCCAGCCCAAGACACTTCACTCAGACTCAGCAAGGACAAGTGCCCTAAGTGCAGCAGCCAGAGAATGACCACAGTGAGGAAGCAGGTAAATCCTCTTGTCTCCATTTGGTAAATCCTGCATCTCATGGGATTTCATAAAGACATCTCTGAGTATTAGTTTTCTATTGCCACTGTAACAAACTAGCATACACCGTGGCTTAGAGATATAAATGGATTGTCTACAGATCCATGGGTCAGGAACCTGGCGCCCACTGGGCTCATTCCTGCTGGAGCTGCAGGGCGCCATCTGCCTCCTTCCATTCCCTTCCTGTGGGTCTTGGCTGCTCCTCTCCCCTCAAAGCCGTGGTGTCGCATCATTCTGTTTATTCTTCATGGTAATCCCCTCCTTTTGCCAGACTCCACTGGGGCAGGTTCTCCTAGTATCTCCCATGATTAAATTGGTCCATATGGTTAACTCATGCTCACCTCTCCTTGTCGATTTCTTCATCACACAATTCATTGAAATGCATTCACAGTTTTCTGGGATTAGCACATGTGTCTCTTTGGTGCACTTCAGAAGAGGAGCATCATTGCGCCTACCTCATCTTTTAAAAAGAAAATTTCCCCACTAGTATAATGAATGAGGAGGAAAGGAATAGTACTGCACATTACGCTACCTGAACAGTATCTTGAGGCATGACTCTATGTGTATTAAAACATTCAAATTTTATAAACAAGCAAGCAACCTGGGAATCACAAAATACAATAATAGAATCAAGAGTAAATTGCCTCTATAGTCACAGTTATGTATTTCATGCACAATTTAGGTGAATGAGTTTCTTCTATGTGTCTCTTTGACATGCAGTGCAGAAATGGAAGTCAGTGGTGTATTTTATTCCCATAAATGTCCTGAACTACTAATGCTCATAGGTTGAGTAAGTTTCTGGCTGAACAGCCACCCTATTCATTGTGCTCAGTCTTCATACCCTACCCAGAGGATTAAGCCTGAGAGCAGAATTTAAAACTAGAGCCATTCCCTTTACTATGTGCTTGTCTACCCACCAAGCAGCATGCTTGGATATAGAAAACCCACCATTTTCTTGACAGCATGGCATGTGTTTGCCAGATAAAATTATTAAGTGAGGACAACTAAATTGAAGAAGTTTAATCAACCATTGAAGTTGTTTTTTTTTTTAATTGACTGTGAGTATACTGGTGGAGATTTCTTTGAAAGCAGACCAATGTGATACATTTTATTAATGTAGTAAAATACCTATTGTAAAGAAAAAAGAAATCTATGACTCCTGATTGCATGAGCAGAATTCATCATTTGGGATATAAAATTTAAAGTGGTAACCAACACAAGACTGATATTGAGAGGCTTAAAATTAAATTGAGGCTGTAATTCTATTTGGATTATTAGGAACATGTGTTTGTGTGTGCATGTGTTGATCAAAGAAATTAATTGAGTTAATTCAACAACAACCAAAAGGTTTTTTTCTCAAGAATTAGAAAGTGCATAGTTTAGCAAAAACTCATCACCAAACTTGTAATTACAATGATGATTTTTACATCCTTCATTGGTGTAAAAGTTCTATAAAATATGAAGATGGTATAAAAGTAATTTGCAGTGTGTACTGAGGAAATAAAATAAGCTCAAATGTATTCGATTGAGAAAGCATTTTTTAAAGTTAGAAACAAAGTATCTTTTCCTTTAGTGTTCATCTGTTTGTCTGGACTACATAGCAATAAGAGAACACCCATCATCATGAGTTGAGGTACAAGGACAGCCATTGAGTTCTCCCAGCACGGTGACATGCTCAGAGTGAAAAGCTTTGGCTGCCCACACCTGCAATTTGCCAGTTGTGTGTCAGAGTTATGACCTTGGGAAAATTGTCTAGTGCTGGTTTGTTTTCCCTGTCTTTATGGAGTTAGGTTTGCAAGTGTGGACTTGGGGGACTTTCAGACCTCCTAGCCTCGTCCTCTCTGTGGTCTAAAGAGTCAAATTTCACCTCATAGAGTTGAGAGGAGGAAACTAACTTGACGTTCTGAACACTCGTACTGTGAATTGTATACCTGCAGGACTACCATTCCCTGGAAACCAGATTTGTTTCTAATTTACTTATCTTTCTATCCCATAGGGTCTGTTGAATGAGTATACAAAAATAAGCCTCAATGCTACTTTGTAACAAATCTACTACATATTTAATTAGAAGAATATTTAAATAAGTAAATAAATGCCTAGGTTAAACAAACAAAAGTGGTACTTGTCTCCTCTGACTTCTTAGTGTAAAATTGCCTGGTTTCTCCTATAGAACAAATAGTCTGGGAGTCAGACTAATTCTCAGTTTCCTTGGAAATTACCATTGGTGGCTTTTTATACTTTTTATGGTATATACCAAGAAAATGGTAGACAACAAAACTTTCAATTATGTTTTGAATTATTGAAGACCATGAATGTTACAAAAATCTGAGAAAAGGCACCAAGAAACAAGATGGATACTAGAATTTGTTCTTCATCTACTAATTATTTACATTGTATTTCGTAAGTGATTTATATCTTTATTAGAAGCCATCAGAAAGGATAAGGCTGTAAACAATAAGTATTGACCTTCACAATTTCAAAAATGGTATGGTTGAATTTACATTGTAAAACACATCATTTATAATTATATTAATTTTATATATCTAAGCTAGTGAGTTTACAATTTTAAGTTTCCAAACAGAATATACTACCTATCTTCAAATCATTTCAAAGGGCTATACAGAGAATGAAATTAGAGGATATTCAGTTCCAGTTGCAACAAAGTCCTATCCTTTTACTAGGTACATGGACATGGAAAATTTATTATTCTTCCCGAACCTTAATTTCATCTCTATGGAAATAGAATAATATCTATGTCATTCATCCATAGTGATTAAACTAAATGTAGTTGAAATATGCAGAAAATAGCATATCACTTAATTACTTTTGAAATTGTCTATCACAATAAATATTACATCTCTGTAATTTAAACAAAAATCAGATAATAGAGTACTTTCAATGGGATTGTACACACATATGAAAACAAATATAAATATTATTAACACTGAAATTAATTAAGAATATGTGTTGAGCTGCATAATTTAAGAATGTTATTTTTATTTAATGAATATTTTAAATGATCTATTTGGTTTTTCTTGAAATATTTTCTATTAGTTTTAAATATTAAAGTAAAATAATTATTGTACTAGATAAATAGGTATACTTCAGGTTCTAAAGTTAAATTAATGCACAATTTCCAATTATAAATGCAAAAGATATATGTAATTCTCCACTAAATATAAGTTAGGCCTACTTGTGGGTTTTTTTTTTCTTTTCATTGATTTTACTCTGGTTGAAGATATGCACTAAAGTGTTGTTTTATTCTTCCTTTTACTCCTCAGTTCTTTCCTTTTCCCAGTGAAACACTGAATTCTAAATGACCAACTGTCTAAAATACTTCTGTTTTTTAAAGAACTGATTTATTTACAAGGCACATTCTTGGCAAACATTCTTAGATCTCACCTAAAATCTCAGGGAAACCAAAAACTCTTTCATCATTCATAGGATCAAATGAAAGTACTTCACATCATTTTGTGTCATCTATCCAGAGCCTATAAAATATTTAAACTGTATGATAGAGCCTAAAACCCTGCTTTGTCATATTCTGTTGGTGCTTTCCCATTCATACTGTTAAACAGAAAGTTAGAACAACACCTCCTATCCATCTTTAAGTCCCCAAATCAATACTACCACCATCTTAATCCAGGAAATTGCTTTCTGTAACACCTATAGAAGGAGATGCATAGACACACAGGAATGATGACAATCCACATATGCTGACAGATGAGACCACAGGAAGGATTTGCAGGATTCCATTCTGTGGAATAAACATGTTTTAAAAGGAAATAAGCAGTGATACATGGAGCTAAGCATGTAATGGATTTTTTTAAACCTTCATGCCATTATTACACATTTGCACTCAGAGGACAAGGAGACCCCCAGTGTAATAGTCAGTCTGTGCATCTGGCTTATTTGTGTGCCAGGCAGTTGTGGTGCCAGGCAGATATGTTATCCTCTATTTCCTTTTACAAAGGAATAAAGACCAGGGAGAGATTCAGAGAATAAATATGTTTTGATTTAAAATGTATGCTATTTAAGGTGGTTCTGAAGTATTCATTGATACTATTGGTGTTGTCAAATACCCAAGTATGAAATCCAAAATAGATTAGCTGATGAGAGTTAATGAACACAGCATTTTGTCTTCTTTCTGCTCTAACACTTTTAGGAATGAAGGACCACACAAAGGTAGCTATTGCAAGAGCCAGAGGTGTAGGGGAAGTTACAAGACAGCTGAGATAGGGCGGCAAATGCAGTCAACCAAAAGTGGTTGTGACTTTATCCCAAGTAATTATTGATAGTCCTTGTGTCGCCATATGATCTATCAAGACTGGACCATGAGTATTTCCTCTCTAGGGCAAAAAAGGAGTAACAGGAACATTTCTTTACTTTCCTCTTTATTCTAAAACAAATTCACGTTGTTCCCCCCCAAAAATATCACTTGAATTAAATCCTCTTCATGAATAATTAACATAGCCTTCCATCCACAAGCCATTTTCCAAGGATCCATTCATAGGGAACTAATAAAAGAGAAGGAATGTAAGGGTACTCACAAACTATTTATGGTTGTGCCATTTACAAAACGAAAACCAAGAACAGGTGCTGTAACAAGTAGATGATGACTTAATGAATAGCATGCAGAGGTAGAAAGGAAGGCATATTGTGCAAATATTGTATCTAAAATAATACTGCCAAGGAAAATGCTTAAAATTCTATACAATGAACATCTTCAACAGGCTTAAACATACTCTTCCAATGGCGTCCTTCCCTATGGAGCGGATAGCTCCTAAACTCAGGCTGACAGCAAGCTTCTTACAGTTAAAAATTTTCTTTTATCCCATCGATTTGGAGAAGAACTAAAGACAGTGGTTTACAAATCCAAATGCAGTTGAAGGATGATTCACATGAAGATTATTCAGAGGAATGGAAGTTAAGAAATAAAGAAACCACACTCCCAGTTCTATTTTATATGAGATGGTCCAGGTATTCCATGAATGTTAACAGGGCCAATACTGTGTGCACAGTTCAGCGTGTGCAGCTGTCAGTGAAAGATTACAGAAACCAATGGGGAAAAGAGAAAACACATCAGAGAAGAGAAACGAGAGTAGTGTTTAGAATTTAAAGAAAAGCATTGTCAATTGGAGGACTAGAGTTAAAAGCTCGGCAGTACCCTTACCTGAAGGATCATGTTCCAATGGGAATGGATGGAGGAGTGAGAAGGAATAACTTATAAATGCACTTTTTAAAGCTGTTCCTGGATTGAACATTGCTCAGAGGAATACTTAGGTCAGGGGAATCCTCAAGTTCTCAGTGTCACCATAAGATGTGCTGAAGGGGACGTCCCATTAACATTTTAATATTTCATATTATTATAATGACTACATGCCATGGAAATGAAGGCTTGTAATTAATATAAATATCATATTTTGTGTATTATTAAATAAGGTCACAAATTTTATGTTTTCTCATGGTTAGTGTTTCTATTAAAATGAGGAAAAATAAGGCATATCAATACGAAGGATAAACTTTTAATTCTAGAGAGAAAACTGTTGTTATTTTTTTTAAATAAGAAAACAAACACATACTTCATGAAGCCACAGGTGCTTGGTAAATTTAAACAAGATATGTGCATGTGTGTGTGTGTGTGTGTGTGTGTGTATGTGTGTGTGTATACATACGTATGTGTGTGTATGTATGTGTATATATATATTTCCCACTTCTGAGGCTCATTTGCCTCCTGCAAATGTTCTCTACCAGTGAACTATTCCCACAGCCTTCAAGCAAGATGATGATGATGATGATGATGATGATGATGATGATGATGATTTTGGTACTGGGGATTGAACTCAGGAGCACTCAACCACTGAACCACATCCCCAGCCCTATTTCATATTTTTATTTGGAGACAGGTTTCTCACTGAGTTTCTTAGTGCCTCACCATTGCTGAGGTCTGGCTTTGAACTCTCTATCCTCCTGCCTCAGCCTCCTGAGCCAAGCCACTGGGATCACAGGAGTGCACCACCATGCCTGTCTCAAGCAAGATCTTTTAAATAATTTACTTCATTAAGAAATTTCTTGATTTTTTAATTCCATTATTCATATGTCATGTGCCAGAATCTAGGTGCTAGAATTTAGGTAGAAATGGAGGACAAAATACATCTTTGCTAACAGTAATAAGAATAACACTCAGATAGTGGTATAATGCTGACCATGTTTATAAATTGTGACTTAATGAATTTGCTAGCATAGGCTTATATTTATGATACTCAATATAAACATATGATTTAAGAAGATATAATTATTCTGAAAATTTCTTAGCCTACTTAAATCAATGATTCATATGATTCTTATTAGGAAAAAATCCCTCAAACATAATTATAATTGATTTACTAATAGTTGTTTTTGCTTGGTCCTAAACAAGATCCATCATTTTTCACTCTGTAAGTAAATATCAACAGAGTGCCACAAATGAGAAAACTTCAAAATTTAGGATAAAGATATGAATTTATATACTCAGGAGAAATTCATTATATGACAGACATAAGAATACAATTACAAAAAGAAAAATAATTTAGCAGAAATCCAATAATACCTCAGCAGTAATCTTTGAATTAACTTGGGAATGTTACCAGGTAGAGAAAGAAGCATTAGTATTTAGTAGTTATATTAAAATTCATTCAGTAATAAAGAGAACATGTCTTAAACAAATCAAAAAGGGAAAACTAATAACTTTGAGTCAATTAGAGTAATTAGATGGCATTCGGAAGGAACTAAGAAGAGTCTAAATGGCCTACCTTCCCCTGTACTAATCAACTTAAATTTCATATTTTAGTCTCTATAAGACACACTTTCTTTTATATTCTTATCTTTTCATCGATTTTCTTAAAAAAATAAAAATGTACAGTTGCAATTTGCCAAGTAGTGCCTCCCTTCAGTGATTTTTCCTGACACATCCTTCAGATTCACGGATCACGTCTCAGTGTGTCAAAATGAGGGAGACCACCTGGACACAGGTTCGCAGGATGCCTCCTAGTGTTCAGCTACTGCCATGGCCACACACCAGCACCGGAGGATGAGTTAGCAATCACAGAAGGTCAGAAGCAGTCATCTAGATGCCCTTAAACTCCTGACTTTCAGTAGATTGAAGAAGCAGCCAAATTCCAGATGTTTCCACAATCAGTAAGCGAGTCAGTATGACTCAAGGCTCTTTTGGGATAGAAACCTGTCAAAAAATAGAGCAGCAAAAGTAAAAACAAAACAATACAAAATCAGATAGTGTAAGTGTACCAGACCTGACAGACCAGCCCCGTAAGGCCCCTGATGTGGAGTACTTCACAGACGGAAGGAAGCAATTTCATAGAAGATGGAGCACATTTTACTGGATATGCCCTGGTCAGTCTGGACTCCACTGTTGAGGCAGAGCAGATCAAATAGCATAACTCACTAAATAACAAATAAAACTAGTAACTAACAATGAAATTGGGCATTGAAATTACTAGATGGAACTTAAAATTACATGATATATCAAGAAATGAAAATTAAATAAGATCAACCACTAAAAGGAAAAAGATAAGTCATAGATTAGAGGGAAAATTCAACTTTCATGCTGTCTTAAGAGATGGTTGCCAAAAAATAAAATCTATCTATAATTAGAAAATGAGAAACATACCAAGCAAATGGACAAATAGCAAGGGCCCCGTTTTGTGATCATTAGAATTCAGTATATTATAACAATGAATCATGCAACCTACAATTTGATCCAGCATGTTCCATGAACCTAATAACATAAAAGGAGACAAAAGCTTTAAAAAAAACATCAGAAATGATAGGGAGGCAAATCACATAGATGAAGAGTCTTAAAAGACACAATCATGACAAGTAATAGAGTAATCCTTTCCAAATCAGAGAATCTACTTTATTTATAATTCTTGAGAACATTAATCAAAATCAATTATTTTAAAATGACAGGGAGACTACCGTCAAATACCAATGGATAGATAGGAAATTCTTAAAAGTATATATTTTGTTCAACTTTATGCACATAAACTTTAGAATCTGGATAAAATGAGTGATTTTCTTTGAAAACTATATTATCATTTACTCACAAATTTAACATAGAAATTATTAAAAAATAACTGTAAGCACAGAATTATCATAGAGATCATACTAAATGTACCCAAAAAGTATCATGACTACTATACTGATTATATAAATATACATAGATAGGTAAAGTTCAATTATTTATCTCATCTAATACAGACAGAAGGAAAATAGTTTCTTTTGTTCCCTGAAAAGTCAAACCCCACTCTCATAAAGCAATAAAATAAAGTAAAATTAGAATTAAAGCAATTTAGAATATTTGTAATTAGGAATATTGATAAAATTCTCCCAGACAGTATATTAACAACAAAATACCTTATACTTTAAGGTAATTTTCAGCTCAATGCTATCACTATCACAAATAAAAAATGTTAACAAAAAAGTAAATATATTAATAAATTTATCCAAATAGTCATATTATTTTCTATTGCCTATGTTAGCAAAACAGAACTGTGTTTGAATAAGCAGATTTAGTGTAATTCAGAGATCCTGATCCTCTTCCATAGGACTAGAATCTGGGTAAATGTAAACATCAGGTCGATGTGAGACATAGGATAGGACTAAGGGACAAACAGGAGAAACCAACGTGGTTTAACAAGGACACAAGAGAGATGTGAGGAGAGAGGTGCCTTTATGCACAGTTAGTTTCTCCTCCTGGAGTTCTGAATGTTTGGGCTTTGTGTGAAGTTCAATCCTAAGGCTATTTTATTTATTTATTATTTATTTAATTATTTATTTAAATTAGGTATATATTACAGCAGAATGCATTTTGATTCATTGTACACAATTGCAGCACAATTTTTCATTTCTCCAGCTTTACAAGATGTAGCATCACACCATATATGCAGTCCTACATGTACCTGGGTAATGATGTCATTCTAACATCTTTCATGCCCCATGCCCCCTTCCTTCCTCTCCTTCCCCTTTGCCCAATCAAAGTTCCTCCATTTTTCTCATGCCTACTCCCATTATGGATTGGCATTCACTTATCAGAGAGAACATTCAGCCTTTGATTTTTGGGGATTGGCTTACTTCACCTTAGCATGACATTCTCCAACTCCATCCATTTACCTGCAAATGCCATGATTTTATTCTCTTTTAATGCTGATTAATATTCCTGTGTGTGTCTGTGTGTATATCACATTTTTCTTTATACATTCATCTATGAAGCACATATAGGTTGCTTCCACAGTTTAGTTATTGTGAATTGAGCTGCTGTAAACATTGATGTGGCTGTGTTACTCTATAATGCTGATTTTAAGTTCTTTGGGTATAGACAGAGGAGAGGGATAGCTTGGTCAAATGGTAGTTCCATTCCAAGTTTTCTAAGGAATCTCCATAGTGCTTTTCAGATTGGTTGCACCAATTTGCAGTCCCACCAGCAATGTATGAGTGTGCATTTTCCCAACTTATTATTGTTTGTATTCCTGATAACTGCCATTCTGACTGATGTGAGATTTAATTTTAGAGTAGTTTTGATTTGAATTTTTCTAATTGTTAGAGATGATGAACTTTTTATATATATATATATATATTTGTTGAGTGACTATATATCTTCTTCTGGGAAGTTTCTGTTCAGCTCCTTAGCACATTTATTGATTGGGTTGTTAGTTATTTTGTGTGTTAAGTTTTTTGAGTTCTTCATATATCTTGAAGACCAGTGCTCTATCTGACATGCATGTAGCAAAAATCTACTCCCCAAATGCAGGCTCTCTATTCACTTCACTGATTGTTTCTTTTGCTGAGAAGAAGACCCCGATTTCCTTCACAAGACTTTTAAAATGCAAGAAATAAAAGAAAGAGTTAACAAATGGGATGTATTCAAACAGTCATGACAAAGGATTTATCTGAATGAAATTCACCAATTATCGACTGATGGATCCTGATTGAAACATTCTAAATGAAGTATTAGTAAGATGGTCAGTACATATAACAACATTAATATATAGCAAATGACTTGGCCCTTTTAGAGGTATTGAAGGGTGTTAACATTCAAAATTCTATCTACATAATTTACTGCACTCAGGACAATGGTAATCTGAGAGTGGGGCTAGTCAATGGCAGAGAGACCAAGCAGGGTTTGTGGTGCTTTTAAGTTTCTGTTTCTTGATCTAAGAGCAGAATACATGAGGAACTTAGTGTGTAAATTTCTTCTCTGTAGTCATGTGTTGTGCACACATAAATATATGCATATTATACTTCAAAATAAATAAAATAATTATATGTACATGCAAAAAGCATGCTAAAATGCATTAAAGTATAATTGTATGGAAAATGTAAATTTACATATGGAAACAACCTCAAAATGCACGTTAGATGGTCTTTGCATTATCAAAAAAATTTTTGAGTACTTCTACCCCAGTGTGCTAGAAAAAATATATATATTCCACATAATTAGGCTTTTCTTTACTCCTCATGTCTTTGTATGTGATTGTTTTTCAGTCTGATATAAATTTCATTCAGCTATTAAAATATTTTCAGTATTTATTTCAACTACATCTGTTTTGGTTCCCCCAGGATTTATTTGCTTGAATAGCTTCATCCCCCTTGTGTACTAAAAAAATGACCAAACTATTTTACAGTTTTTCTAGTTAATAGGTAGATCTTGTTTTGACCAGTATAATAGACCACACTTGGCGAGCTCCAGTTCTCAGTGCCAGCCTGCTCTTTCTTCTGCTTGCAGCACTGACTCTACGTGAAGTTCTAGGGCACCCAGAGATGGAATGCTACATGGTGGAGGGGTGTGGGACTGCACCTAACCAAGGTCCCGCTGCCAGATCCAGGCAGCAAGAGCCATAGCCATTTTATCTGATTTCATTTCAGCTAAAATTATAACCCAAACAATAATAAACATGAAACAAAGACAAACCTGCATATCAAAACAGAAAATTATAAGAAATAATAGGTAAATATTTTTTGAAATGTATTTTATATAGCACCAATTAACTGATATATGCTTCATTTTGTTTTTATGGCTACTTCAAATATAAAAGCTTGAGTTTGGCTTGTACTAGGTAAGTTATTGACACTATTAATGGTAAATCAAAATTTAAAAGTTTAATTTAGTTTTTTCCTTTACTATGTAGTCTCTACTTCAACTTGGAATGGCTTTTTCAACTCTTTCAATAATTATGTAGTTTTAATTTAGTATCTCTGGAAGGAATAGATTTGATAAGCTGAGATAAAATCACATTTGTGAATAAAATACATGGGTAGGAATAGATGTTTGTATTATAATTGACCAGTGTTGTTTCTTGAAAATTTCTTGTAATGCTTTTTTCTACTTATCTGGACTTTGATATTTTGCTTTTCTTCTCTTAAACTGAAAAAGGAGGGAGAAAAAAAATAGAGTTAATACAATTGAGGTAGAAATAGAAGATATATTTCAGCTAGCAAGTGAGGGAAGCATTGCACAGAGGTATAGTCCCTAGTTGTTAAGAATTCATTGTTTGAATGTTTCTCTTGCTGATAAATAGCATGACTACAAATCTTATGTTTCACTGAAATAAAAATATATGCATACTTTGTGTTTTGAAAGTCTGAAGCAAAAAAGCTAGTTAACATTGAATTTTCCTCTCTTTTAAACATTACTGCTAATATATATGTTCAATAATTTTATATCAAGAGTTAAAATTTTTCCACCTAATACACATTGCCAGTGAATGGTCAAGTAAATCTATCAATTCTAAAGTGTTGAATGAACTAGATAATCATGGTTTAAAATGAACTTCATATTCTTATATCCGTTTTCATTTTTTTTCTTCTGTTGTGTTATTAATTATAAAATATTAGCATTTTCTTTTGGGGTCATAAGGGTCAAGGCAAACAGAAAAAAGCAGCTTCCAGCAGAGATGATGAGCAAATCAGATGCCTCTCTGCTCAGCGGGAGGTTTCTTCAGCTGCAAAAGTAAAATGAATCCACCATGGAATTTCCCTAGCAAGCTAATAGCTATGATTCCAGTGACAGATCATTCTCTCTAGGTGCAATTAAAACTCCAGTGTAAGTAACTTTATAAAATAGGTCAATATTAACATTGTAGATATTAAAATCCAATATCATATTAATAAAAATTACAAAAATGAAATGGCTTAATTTATACTTCACAGCTTACTTCTGGTTTATATGGCTCTATCATATACCGTGAATAAGGAGATATTTATGCATGAGCTTCTTTTTCTTTCTTTCTAGGATGCATGCTTATTCTAACAAGGGTTAGCAGAATATGTATCACTTTAATTGGTCTCATAAAGCACTTCCTTCCTTCTCATTAAAAATATATCTATAGTATCCCATCATCTGCAGGTGCATGAGGAATTAAGGTAGTTTTTTTATGTTCAATAAAACATAAATTTTTTGATTTATAATTGAATTATTGAGTAATTTCCTTACAGTAAAATTAATTAACTTTTTTCATTTTTTTTAAAAAATAACCTAAGTTGAAATGTTTGTTTTAGTTCCAATCAACATAACTAATCAGAAAAATATTTTGAGTGCCAATAAAATTAGGTTATCAAAAAATATAATTATAAACTATATGTGCCATAGTTTTATATCTATAACTTGTGTATATTTTAATTTATATCTTTTTTCACTGATTTTCACATAACAATTCAGATGTTTTACAAAGGAAATTTTACATTGAGTGTTGGTGATAATTTCTTTGGGTATTCAGTGTATTGGATCGCCTCTCCTAACATTTGAGCAGATACATAGACACATTTGAGCACATAATTTACAATCTCTTCTTTGGGTTACATATACAATGTTAAGTTCCTTTAAGGATTAAAAACAAAAGGAGAACAATCTACTGCTATCAACAAAAAATAACAATAGTCTTATACTTAATTTCATACAAATTGATAAATCATTTTTAATCCAGTGAAGGTTGATTAGAACGGGAGAATGACTAAAGGACCAAGGAGACAAAGGAAATGGCCAAACAAACAAAAAAAGCTAAACAGTGTTATTGGATGACAAATCTAGGCATGAAATGAATAGTGTTGAGTATGTACCAGCATCAATGTGTCATTGTACAAATCAGTAAATAGGGACAAATGGGCAAATCCTCTTTGCAGAAGACTCCCCAGGAGCTTGTGTGGGTGTCTCACCTTTAAGGACAGATCCTCCCATATGCTCAAGATCTCCTTCTGCAGAGGAAGCATGAGAAGGAGAAGAGAGGAGTCGTGTCACCAGGGGTACAGATGGCAAGGAGTGCCTCCGGAGGGTCAGGTTCAACATCAAGAGGACCAGGCCAGTCCACTTGCTGGACAGACAGGATGTCTTACATGGTGGGAAGAGGGAGGCACTTCTGGTCTTTCCCACATCTCAACCCAGATCTAAGGGAGAGCCACACCTCCGATGAACTCTAACTGAGGTACATTCAATGACACAACCCAACGTTACCCCTCAAAACAATGTCTTCAGGAACCAGGAAGGCTTGAGACACTGTCTCATCCCCCAAACCAGCAACTGCGTGGAATCTGGTATCCTTGTGGGATCCTGAAAAAGAGAAGTGACATTTGGTACAAACCAAGGAAACTCAGACCTGTAAGGATGTGAGTTAACAGCAGTGTATCCACAGTGGCTCCTTGGGAGTGTTAAATACCTGTAATAATATGATGCCATGAGGGGACTCTGAGGTACATGACAACTGCCTGTACTGACAGTTTATCTCCACATCTTCATCTTCTTTAGAGAGTGTTTCTCATGCATTAGTTCATTTAATTTTCAGATTTTCTGTGGCACGGATATTGTTTATTTGCCTTTGAAAAGAAAAAAAAGAGATATAACATTCTTGCCTCTTGTTCAATCTCACTCAAGTGTGACGTAGGTATCATGGGGTGAAAAGGGACTCAAGTTCATGGTTTTAGCCCTTCCTCAGCCACCCACATGGAGGCTTGCTGGGCTCTTGGCATTCCATGTTGGGCCTCATACTGGCAGCATTTACTCGGGTGCCACAGTGACATCTGCATCATTCTATGTTCCTGATTCAGATGGGTGGGGATGGTGTCTGGATAAGATAAATATGCTGCAGGAATTAAGTATGTATGTTCTGGAACAAGTTTCCTAGACTTGAATCCTATTCTAACAGATGGTTGGTAGGTGACCCGGCCCAAGTTCTCTGTGACTTGTTTTTTTTCTCTTTCATAAACCAAGAGTGATGTGGAGACACATATTTCCAAAGACTGGTGGTAGAATTAAAATTCATATATGTAAAGTGCTCAAAATAATCTCAAGTCCATAATAAATGCCCAATAATTATTGGCAATTATTTTTTTTAAATGCCTTAATTAAAACCCTTACCACAGTAATTTGAGCTCATTTAAGTAATGGGTCTGAAAATGTTGTTACAGCATAGTCTGGGTGCCAAAACAGATAAATAGGGTGACTACAAACACAATTACAAATGGAACAGTCAGAAAAACAGTGTATTAATAGATACCAGGTTTTGCTGCTTAAAAAATCAAACACAATCCTTGGCAACCCAGGAGCGGGACCAAGAATCATTTGATTCCTATTGAAGTGAATATCCTTACAGATGTTTCAGAACATGTCCACAGAATAAGACTTTTATTGTCATCTTCATTCTTTCAAAATTACTTAAAATGCTTTGTATTGCCTCATATTTATAGCAGACCATTATTTTCAATATAGCCTTTTCAAAAAAAAGATGTAAGTCTCTCACTAATGGTGCATCTTAGCTGCATCTAATTGTGCTTTCATCCACACAGTTTATTACAGCTCTGCAATATAGCATTAGGTAGACATATGGGGCAAAACACATGCTGCCTTAGCGAACCAACCTCCCCTCCCTGTGGGGTAAGAGGAGCCCTGACCGCCCACCTGGGCAGGGTTTGCCCAGCTTCAGGAGGTGCATCCTCCCACGCAGGTGCTATAATTTCTGTGAAGTTGACCCAAGGTGTCATTTATGGAACAAACTCAACAGGAATTCATAAATTTGATAACATTTAGCCAAGATACTTTAGAAAAGAAGTATTTATTTATATTTTCATCATCAATTTACAAAGGAAAAATGTGCATTCTCTCCTTTTTTTGTATTGCTCTGTTTACTCCCATCTCCAAATTCATCACCAAACTATGACAGCTAAAAATGACAATTTACTCTGAGTTCAATCTTCATGTTACAGACTCCCAGTGAGGTTAGTAGCTCTTTAAGTTAATGGATCATTTGTAATGTATTTTGTTAAGGCTACTTGCTATCTTTCTTTTTGCTTTTTGTTTATTATTATTTTTCTTCCTTCTTGCTTTCTACCTTATTTCTGTCAAAATGCTGAATTCTAAATATGTGCATATATATTTAGTCAACATTTTGTCTATCAATTTTTCTTCAAACATTTCACCTGGTCTAAATATATCACTCAATTTTGAATATGCATCTTTTATAAACTGAAGCATATAATGTTTATAGCTACAAATCTGTCAATGTTTTTTTGTTAATTATTGGTTTCCTATCTTGCTTAAAGAAAATTTCTGCAGTTGAAATTATTTTTATCCTATTATACTTAAATCTTATTTTATTCTGTGCTCTAACGTTACATATGCTTCTAGTGCTCATATTGATCTTTAATAATTATTAAACCATTATTTAATCACTGACATAAGAAATTATCATAAAATAATGGGGCAAGTTTTGTATGCTGACTAATATTGTTCAGTATAATTCAGTGATTTACAATTAATTTAATCGCCATTAGAATAAAATTCTCCTTGTTACATTTTCATATATAAGGGGTAGAATTTAAAGTTTTATAATAATTGCATAAGGCTTTTTATGCCCCAATGAACTTTTCTGTGAAATGGTGACAAAAATATCTCCCAACCTCTTAGGGGTATTCTGAGGATTAAATGAAACATACATGTGCTTAGCACCGTGTGCAGCATTGGATACATAGTAATGAAAGTATGATGATTAGTGTTTTGACTCATTCCCTTTCATTGGTGGCTACTCATAAGTATTAGTTTTTATATTTCAATGTTATTACATACGTTAGGAAGGAAATCAAATTTTATTTTCATTCTTATTCACAATACCTACTTCAATTTTTTACAACATATTAACATTTTCTCTAATTTAGATATTGAAAAATCATAATATTTCATTTGAGTACTTATTTATCCAACTTACATAGTTTTTCTATCTAATTCGGATGCAATATAGCTAACACAATATTTTATAATTTCCCCTAAGTTTTAAATTCTATATTATCTTCTTGTATGTTAAAGTAGTTTTTAACCTAGATACAGAAAACAAACAAACAAAAAATACATCTTTCCCTATATCAACTAGCAGAGGGAACACATATACACACAGTGGTTCAATTTCCAAATATATTTATTAAAGGCTATTTGCAAATAATAAAACATTATCTGCCCTTGGAGAGATGGTGACTGAAGAGGTTTTCTCTCTTCCTCCTGCAGTCCTAGAGTGTGCTCTGTTGTATACATAAAGCCTTCCATCACTGAATGAAATACAAATATGCAGCTCTGTGGGGAGAATACCACCCCCTAGAGGAGGGAAGCTGCATAAGGAGGACTTAGCTGGCAAAAGGGGGGTGTGTGGGCAGAGATGTTGCACACACAGCTTTACATTCATCTGTTGCGCATAACAGAGGCCGGTGGTCCTCCCTAAGTGTGTGTGTGTGCGCGCACGTGTGTGTGCCTGCTTTTGTGTGACCCGGAGGTCTTGACAGAGGGGAAGAGTGCACATATCCACAGTGTCAATCACAGAGCCATGAAAGGTGACAATGTTAGTGTGTCACCATTGACTTGACTGGTTAAGCTCCAGTTAAGAAGAGCAAGAAAATGACATCTCCTTGACATCAACTCAGCAATAGTCACCTAATTATGAATTTTCACTTGGAAATGGATGTGTGCCTTTACAAATGTATTTAAAGAACATGCTTTGTCCTCATTTCCATGAACTTGTAAGAGGTATGTGCAATATCTGTGAACACCTCTAGGATGATGTGTCAGGAAATGAACACAATAGGATGCACCATTAGCTTCTCTCCTTCCCAATATATATTTTTAAAAACCTACACATGAAATGACTAAGTGATCCAGGGACAGAAAACAAAACAAAGAAAAAATTTCCTCATAAGACTTGTCCTGAAAATAGCTCCATAATTAGTGAAATGTGGAGAAACCACTGACTTTGGATTTCTATAAGAAAGTCTCAGCTTCATCAAGAGGTGGTTACTACAGAGCCCCAGCAGAGCATGGAATCTGTCAGGACGATTCTATTACTAGGCTTAGGTTTTTGATTATCTTCATTCTTTGGTGGGCTGCATGTTGAACATAAATCACAAAAGGGCTCAATGAGTTGGTGAGAAAACAGACTTTCCACAGTACTTATTGCAATTCTTGGGCTATGGAAATTGCATGCATGACAGCAGATTGAATAGATCTGCAGGGGTTAGAAGACACAGGTAAATGACACGTAATAGACTCTACAGGTTCTTCAAAATAGAGGGGGCACTGCCTTGAAACCCATTTAATTTATTCTATAACAACTTTTCCTCAGCAACCTTACTTTTTTAGGAAAATGTAAATAAAAATTAGACTGTCACTGAATTTCTAACTTTTTAGAATTTTAGATGAGTATTTCTAAATTCAAAGATCTTTTTCAGATTCACAGTAAGGCACCTATGCCTCAATCTCAAGCATTTCTGAAATTTATTCCTTTTAGAAACATTGTTTATCTTTTGCTTTTTTCATTTTTGCAGTATTGGTTTCCTACTTTGGTTCCAAATCACATAGTTTAACTCACAGGATACAACTTAGACAGGATCATCTTGTCCAACACAAGCACTGTCAGAAGAGAGGTGTCCCCAGGAAAGCCAAGCAAGGGCTTAATCGAAGATCAAAGGCAAGAGGCAAGTAGAATCTGATCTTAATTGTTATTTTTTTTTAGAATGCTTAAAAATCAAAGATAAAGGAGGCAAAACAGGAATAATGACTATTGTCCTTGAGAATGAGAAGGTCAACCATAACTCAGGTCATGAAACCCACAGAGCTGTCTTTAATGGAATAATACACTGTTTCAAAAGTTGAGCAACAATCACTCAATTTTATATATGAACTAATGTTTGAAAACTTGATTCAAGATTCCATGACAGCAAATGATGTATATTAATTCTTACAGAAATGTATGTTATTACATCAAAATAGCAATTAGTTTGCTAATTCAATAAATGGTTTGGGCACTATTAAATGCTTTTTGTTTCTGTATCAAATAAGTACAAAGTTGGCATTTTAAAATAACAGAAAATTTTTATCTTATCGTACTAGAGTTCAGTGGTCCAAAATTCACCTTTTGAGACAAGGCAAATATTAAGGGCTGACAGCATCTGCGGGGCTGATTCCTTCCCAGGCCCTGAGGTGGATCCCTCTCCTTGCCTCTTCAGCCTGGAAAGAGACTCTTTCTCACATGACTCTGAGCTCTGCTTCCACCCTCTCAGTTTCTAATACTGACTCCAACCCTTCTGCCTCCTTCTTATAGGGGTGCTTCCAATTACACTGAGCCACTCTGGAAAATCCCGAATTTACCTATACCTCAAGGTTGTCAATTACAGAAGAAAAGTAACTGCCCATCTGAGGCAACATTTCCAGGTCCTACTAGGTGTGAACATCTATCAGAAGAGCATTATTATTTTATCTACCACACTAACCTACTATTAGTCTGGTGTTGTATTGCTAAATTGAGTAAAACAAGTGTCCTCTCACCTCAGAGGACTTCTAATATGTGTGGAGAAAAGATTTGATTATAGCAACATGAGAAATTTATTATTATTATTATTATTATAAAATGTACTTTTTTTGAGGGGGACATAGACTTTATTTTCTTGCATAGCTTTATTGAAGTAAAATTGAAGTACAATAAAATTCATATATTTTAAATATGCAAGTTGATCCGTTTTGACATGTTTTAACATGTATGTAACAAATATAATCAATGTAAAAAGCATTTCCAATTTTTTAAAATTTGAAATCATGCTGTGTTTTCCGCATGATTTATTACATTTGAAAACAATCACCTTAAGATATATAGAACAATGCCTCCCTATCTCCACTACTTCAAAATTAAATGACACACTTATAGACATCTTACAGGTCAAGAATAAAACACATGAAAAGAAAATAAAAAGTGCTTTGAAATAAGTAATTACAAAAGTTTAAAATATCAGAATCTCTGGAATGAAACAGTACTCAGATGGACATTTATAACTTTAAGTACTTGTATCATAAAAAAAACTAGATTAACAATCAGATTATTTTCAAATTAGGGAGTAGGAAGAAAAAAATAAAGAGTAGGAACAGAAATATATGAAATAGAAAAGTAGTAATACAGCTAAAATTGATCAAAATCTAACAAGTCTAATCAAGAAAAAAACCAAGAACACAAAAAAATAGTATCAATGAAAAGGGAGCTATCAAAATAACCCTACAGATGAAAAAATATATTAAGGTAATATTAAAAGTATATGCCAACATATGTGATAGCTTACATAACATAGTCTAGTTTAGAGAAGGATCCATGTGCTGCTAAGAAGCAGCTGTATTGTATTCAGTTGGTGATGATGAAATGTGCTGTATATGTCTGTTAAGTCTAAATTATTACTTGTATTTTTTAGTGCTATAGCTTCTTCTTTTTGTGCAGTTTTTGCTTGGACGATCTATCCAGTGGTGACAGAGGCATGTTAAAGTTACCCAGTGTTATTCTACTGTGGTGTGTTTGACTCCTGTAATTGAAATGGGTTTGGTTGATATACACAGATATTGTTTGGGGCAAAGATATTTATGATTGTTACGTCTTTTGATATATAGTTCCCTTAAGCCATATGAAATGTCCTTCTTTGTCTCTTCTGATTAACTTTGGCTTGAAGTCTACTTTATCTGATATGAGGCTAGAAACCTCTTCTGTTTATGAGATCCATGGGAATGGTTTGTTTTTTTCCCATTATTTTACCTTCAGTCTGTGGTTTCCTTTGCCTATAAGGTGAGTCTCTGGGAGATAGCATATTGTAGGGTCTTGTTCTTTGATCCAAACTGCCAGTGTATGTCTTTTGATTGATGAATTTAGGCCATTTACATTCAATGTTATTATTGAGTAATGATTTTTGTTCCCTGTCATGATTTTGATTTATTTCTGGTTTTTAATTTGAATTGGTTTTCCCTTTGATTGACTATTCTTCTAGTATAGTTTCTCCCTTTTCTGGTTTTCACTCTTATTTTTCATTTCTTCTTCATGAAATATTTTATTGAGAATGTTTTGTACTTCAGCCTTTCTAGTTGTGAATTCTTTGAACTTTTGTTTATCATAGAAAGTTTTATGCCATCATTAATTCTGAAGCTTAATTTTGCTGGGTGTAATATTCTTGGCTAGCATCTATTTTAGTTTAATATATGTAATTCAAGAACTCTTAGCTTTGATGATCTGAGTTGAGAAATCAGCCAAGATCTAGACTGATTTCCCTATAAATCTATTAAAATTCTTTAAGATTCTATTCTTATTCTGTCTGTTAGGCATTTTCATAATAATGTGCCTGGTGTAGGTCTGTTGTGATTGTGTATATTTGGGGTTCTTTAAGCCACCTATATCTAATTTTCCATTTCATTCTTTAAGTTTAGGAAATTTACTGCTATTATTACTTTGAAAATTTTGTGCCTTTGGTTTATATCTGTGAGCCTTCATCTATCTCAACAAATCTTAAATCTGATCTTTGGGGTTATCACATATTTCTTGGAAGTTCTGTCCATGGTCACTTGGAATGGAACCACCATGGGAGGATCTTTTTCCCATGGTCAACTGTATTTTCAAGATTATATATTTTGTCTTCATTGCCTGAAACTCTGTCTTCCATGTGGTCTGGGCTGTTGGTGATGCTTTCCATTGAACATTTAATTTGGTTGACTCACTTCTTCATTTTGAAGATTTCTGCTTGATTTTTTTTTTCAGAATCTCCATCAATTTATTCAATTAATTTTACTCTATTTTCCTTCTGATCTCACTCCTTTTATTTACCTTGAAATCAGTTGGCTATGTACCTTCTTAATCCTTCTCTGACATTTGTTCCACTGTGGGGTGTTTTGGATTCTGTTATGAAAGTAATGGATTTGGGATTTTGTTATGAAAAGAAAATGGATTTTGTTGAAAGTATCTTAATTTGTTGAAGGGGTTTGTTCCCTTGTTTTTCATGTTATTTGTGTATCTACCCATCTAGCAGTATGGATCTAGTAGAGTTTCTACCCTGTGGATTTGTAGTATCCCTGAAGGTTTCTACTATTTAGAAGGATAAAAATAATAACAACCATTGTAAAGAATATAAAACACTAAACCAAATAGTTCCTGCTATGACATCTACAATGATAATTTTCACAATAAACAGAAATGATATGATTAATCATTGCCCACAGTAAAAACAGTAAGTTTGAAAGTGTTGACAACACCAAAAGAACAACAACAACAAAATAGCTGAACCAATAAATGGACCAAGGAACTGAACAGACACCTCTCAGAAGATGATATACATCCAATCAACAAATATATGAAAAAATGTCCAACATCTCTAGCAATTAGATAAATGCAAATCAAAAACTACTCAAAGATTTCATCTCACTCCTGTCAGAATGCCAGCTATTAGGCACACAAACAACAATAAGTGTTGGTGAGGATGTTGGGGAAAAGGCACACTCATTCGTTGCTGGTAGGACTGCAAATTGGTGCAGCCAATCTGGAAAGCAGTATGGAGATTCCTTGGAAACCTGGGAATGGAACCACCATTTGACCTAGCTATCCCACTCCTCAGTCTGTACCCAAACAACTTAAAAAGAGGATACTGAAGGGACACAGTCACATCAATTTAAAGCAGTACAATTCAATAGCTAAACTGTGGAACCAACCTAGTTGCCCTTCAGTAGATGAATTGATAAAGAAATTGTGGTATATATACACAGTGGAATATTACTCAGCAAAGGAAAAGAGAATAAAATCATGGCATTTGCAGGTAAATAGATGGAGTTGAAGAATTCAACGCTAAGTGAAGTTAGTCAATCCCCCCCCAAAAAAATGTGAAAGGTTTTCTCTGATGTAAGGAGGCTTATTCATAGTGGGGTTGCCGGGGTGGGGGGGGGGCATGGGAGGATTATACTAACTCTAGATAGGGAAAAGGGATGGGACAGGAATGGAGGGGGCATGGAGGTAGGAAAGACTGTGGAATGAGATGGACATCATTACCCTAAGTACATGTATGAAGACACGAATGGTGTGAATATACTTTGTATAAAACTAGAAAGTATAAATAAAATAAAAAGTGTTGACAATTTCAAATAGTGAACAGAAGTGATGTAGGATCTGATTATTTTGAGGGAGGAGGAGAGAAAATAGAAGTAAAAAATAAAGATTGAAAGAGAGCAATAGATATTGGTGGTTAGAAGTAGAAAGGAGAAAAAGTGAATCAAGGAAAACAGATAAGTATGAGGAAATAATATACATATATATATATATATATATAAAGAAAATTTTAAAAAGTAAAAATAAAAGAATACAAAACAAAACTGGAATATACTAATCATATAGTATATAGTCCTCAAAATACTAATCCGTGAAAAATATCTGGCTTCAAAAATGCAAGAAATAATAACAAAAATATGAATATGTATAATTGTCCATGAATCATTAAGGTCTTTGCTAAACAGAGAAAAGAAAAATAGAAGCTTTCATTGACACATTAAAGAATGGTGTCTGTTGGAGTCTAACAAATCCTTAGCTTCCCTTCTCAGCGGTGCTGGTTGAGGTTCTGGAGTGAGAGGGAACCCACAGGTGGAACTCCTGGGGGGCTGATGTTTACCTGGGCCCCAGGTTCCTCACTGAATGTCAGTCCATCTGGAGACTTGAGATGAGTGCCCTTCCAGGGTCCAGCGATTGCTGATCCATGCTGGAAGACTGCAACCCAGGGATCTCCCCTGGGTTGCCCTCCTGTGCTCCAGAATCCAGTTCTCAGTCCACTCTGTCATTTGGTTTCTGGTTCAGTCTCCAAACCCAATCTCTCTCACCCCACCCTTCTGCGTTCCCTAAAGGCCTGTCTCTCCCAGCTGGTCCTACAAGGTTGGAGTGTGGAGAGGGAGAGCTGGCTGGGCTCCCATGACCAACATTCCCCTGTGTGACCTCTCCGTGGTGGATTTTCTCGTGGTCACTTAGGCACACCCTATGTTATGCACTGTGGGTGTGCCAGGCCTGTATTTCAGGCCAAACTTGGGTTTGCCAGGACTCAGCTCTCCCAGCTCTGGTCCCTGAACCACAGCTGAAAAGTGGTTCCTTCCCCTGTCCTCCACAAGCCTCCTGGAGAGATGGCAGCTACTTTCTCACACAAGGATGTCCTGCAGTGCGCCTTTCAGTGTAGCTGGGCCGTGTCTTAGATGTCTACACTCTTTGTACCCAGAGAGACTCTGGCCTCCGGAAAAGGCAGGTTCCTTTAATTCCCTGCCCCTCCACTCTGCTCTCCAAGGGATGCTCCGGCTGGTGTCTCAGGTAGTGGTGTGGCGCTGGAGATTTCTTCCTTGTTTTATCTTACCCAACCTCCTGAGTCCCCAATCTGCTTTGAATGCCCAGTATTGAATTCCAGTAAATCCCCCTGCCCCTTTTTTGTGGTCGTTCATCCACCTTGCTGAGAAGCTGCCTATTTATCTTCTCGGTTCACACCACGCAGCAGTCAGAAAAGTAACCTTCTCTATCCCACCATCCTGAAACTCCTATATTATTTAATTTTTCTACTAATATCATGAGACGCACAGAGAAAGAGGAGGCTCTAGGTAGTCTGTGAGCACAAGGAAAGAGACCCATGGGGGTTTCTGGTATCACAGGATCTCAGGAGTTGGTCTCAAGGGGTTGGAGTTGATGCAGGAGAGGAATCTAGTCAAAGGGCAAGTAGGACATGAGCCTCCCATCCACCACGCCACCAGCACGCTGGCTTCATACAAGAGGTTCCCAGCATAGAAGTTAACTAGTGAGATCAAAATAAACACACAGGACTCAATTCCCTTTTTCTTTGACCAGGTCTGAGATGGCCCTCCCTCTGGCTCCTGCCTCGAACCACCCAGTGGGGCAGCAAGGCTTACTCAGGACTAGCAGGAGAGAGAGAGAGAGAGAGAGAGAGAGAGAGAGAGAGAGAGAATGCCAGAGGATGGCCTTTCATTGGGGAACAAGAAATTCAGGGGAAAATTCCATCCAATGAAGGTCAAGGGGGGCAGCATTCCAAGGTCAGGGTCAGTGATTGGTCTCAGGGTCAATGGTCAGTCACACCCCCACAAGGAAGGGCTCTCGCACCTAGAGAGGGTGGGGATTAGTTGGACACAGTTTAGCCACCCAATCACGGAGGTGCCCAATCACGTGCGAGAATGGCTTCCCACACTCCCAGGAAAGTGTCACACTAGGGTAGCAGGAGAGGAGTTTTCCAGGGCCTGAGGGAGCTCACTAAGGCCAGGAGAAGGTCATGTCTGCCCAAGACAAGGAGTGGTGCTGATCCCAAGTCCCCAGGCTTGAGGACACAATAATGAAAGATCCTAAGGCTCAGGTCTCCACTCACGAGCCCCAGGGAGCTCCTCAGTGTCTCTGTGGCTCACCTCCTCCTTCAGCTCCATGTGGGGCGTGAGTCCTGATCCTGGGGCACTGGTGACATTTCATCCCAGTGCAGATTCAGAATGAAGAACCCTTTGTATTTTTCAAGACTCTTAAATTTTATCCAGAACATAGTGGGGGATTGAGGAGGGAGTTCCAAAGGGTCCAGGTCTGATGTGACATGGCTACCTATTGGGAAGACATGCCTGGTGATAGGATGGGAGTTATGGTGAGTGGCAGAAGCTTGGATCCCCGGCAAAGTAGACTGTCCCTGTATCTCAGCAATTACGAGGGTAGGATTCATGATGAATTGAATTCTGGTTGATGGATTTGAAACAAAGTTTCTGAGGTGAGTTTATAGGAGTTTGCAGCAGAATTGATATGGAAGAATTCAATGAGAAAGAGAATAAACGCACATGTGAACCAGATCACATGGGTAGGTGTGCATCTGTGTGCTTGTGTGAATGTGTGTGCAGGATTTGGGGATAGTAGTTATGGGCCAAGGCATTCAAGAAAAAAAAAATCTGTGAACATAACATTTCCAATGTGCAGTGACTGCACAGATTGTTTTAGGCACATAATGAAGGATATTATGGACTGAAGGACTAGCTTCCTCACTGGCATGTGCACACTTCAGTGGTTATAGGAAGATACTCACCTTTGCCCTCTATCTTGTAAGCTAGAATACAAAAATTGGCAAGGAGTAAAATAACCGATATCTCCACTTATTTCAGAATTTAAAAGTAAGTCTGAAAAATGTTAAACTGAAACATATTTTACTGTTAATAATACTAATTTACTACAAATAAATTATAAGGTGCCATATAAAAAGGATATGACTTGTGTATTTCATTTATGTTAACATCTAGTAATATTTTATGCAGCAAGATGAAGACTTTTTAATGAGTAATTTTTCCATTAAATTAGTCTTTTATTCAGAGTCATAAAATCATTGATTTATTGTGGATAACTCCATCTTCCAACTATATAAGGCTGTAAACTATTGAACTCTGGCAAATATCTAAAAAGAAATACTGAATAAAGGTGTCAATAGGTTTCCTGAAAAAGGTTTTTGTTTATAGTCAAGGGAAGCATACATTTCATACTTTTGTTTTCTGTTTTTCCAGGGATAAAATATTTAGTGCCAGCAGAGTAAACTGTATTCTTAGAGAACAAGAGTTAAAATGGTTTAGAGCTACAAGTACTTTAGGGTATGCTTAAAGTGAAAAACTTGGAGTCGTTTTCCTCTTTGTTGTAAAATAGAACTATCAAGTGCTGAATACAAAAAGTAACACAAAATTACAAATAATTTTGAGAAGAGCAACTGCAGTTGGATGTGAAGATTAAAAATGGCTGATAAATTCCCTTGACTTAGAATGAATGCAAATGATTATGATGATTAACACATTCACTATTTCATGTCTAAAGGGAAATATTGAGACTCTCCAAACTAGGCACTGCATGAAAATCTGCTGGAGAATATCAGTGAACTTGACGCACTTCTGCACTCAGATGAGCTACATCCACACAGGAAAGACAGAAAGCTATTAGGACAGATGGTTATGTAAGGTGCTCTAAGCTGACATGAAGTGGATTCCTAACCCTACGCTGGCCATAAGAAGGAACAAGGATAAGTTCAGGAAGAAGGAACAGGGTGCAATCTGCAAGGCCCTGTCTACTAAGGACTCAAGTATAATCAGAGAAGAGAGGATAAGCAGCAAGTGGGGACAGAGCCTAAGTCATGAAGGCCCAGGTAACTTGCCAGGAAACGGGGAAAATTTCTTCAGAATAACAGAAAACCACTGAAGGGATCGGCATTGGTAGTTCTAGATGGATTTTTATTTCATGTAGATACCATGGCAATGAGAAACCATCAGGGAAGAGGCTGGGCTAAGAAATGGGGATCCATTGGGCTGAGACAGGGTCAGGACAATATAACACAGTGTGCAGAGGAGGCAGGGTGCAAAGCAGTGAGTGGTGCATGGCGTATTATTACAAAGATTGCCTTTCATTAACTAGTGGGATTATGTAACTACTGGATACTGGTATCTTCCGCAGTGTAAGCCCTGCAGGATGGAAACTGAGCTTTCTATGCCCATTATGAGTTTTATGCTCTGGCACAGTGCTGACTTCATAATAACTGTTCATAAGTATGTTTTTAATTAATGTAGAAGAGTAGGGAAGATGGCAAGGATAGTGCTCAGGCTCTTTAGGCAAGGGGTTCAGTGGATTTGCTACTCAACAATATAAGGGAATCTGTCTTAGCGACTAGATGTGGGAGTCATGAAGATCTTGGAAAATCTTCCAATAAGCAGGTCCGGTAAATGAGCCCAAATTTTCAGGAAAGAAATGGGAGCCTGAGAAATGTATGACCAAGAGGAAAAGTAGAAAACTGTGTGCTCTAATCAGAGCAATGTAGATAATGACTTATGGAAAAAAAAACATTAGAACATATTGCCAAAAATCAACAATTGATGAGCAAATAGGAAACCATATTTAAAAAGATAGATTAATGACCAGGGAGCTATGAGGACTATGAAAAGAACTTACATATCATGGGATACATCCTACTTGTTTTTTTTTTTTTACTTGTTTTGACAAAATATATAAAAATTTATTACAAGCTAATTGTTATGCTAAGTGCTGGTGACATGACAGAGAACAAAACTTACTTCCATCATACTTACATCCTAAGTATGGTGGCAAACAGACAGCAAGCAATGGAAAAACACAACAATGACCTATATGAGAAATAAAAAATATGGAGACCAAGATAACCGGGAATGGGAATCCTGAGGTGTGTGGATGTTAGGTGTCTCACAGAGAGTAACCTGAGGATATCTATCTCATAAAATGGAAATAAGAAAATAAATGAAACAAGTACCAAGATGCGAATTCATCTAAGTGGAAGAACATTCCAAAAGCTAGAAAAGAGGGTGCACAGTTCAGGAGGGAGGAGAACCCTTGGTGTGCTGTGGCCTCAGAGCAGGTGGGTATGGCTGGAGGAGAGCCCAGCAGGTGGACCACAGAGTAGACCACGGAGTGGGTGGAGCAGGAAGGAGTGTGAAGGACCTCGGAAGGCCATCATGGACTGACTTTTCCTCTCAGGAGAATGAGATGCCCTTCTGTTGGAAGCCATGTGTGGACTATGGGTTTGTTGGAGGTGTTGAAAGGCAGGGCAGCTGCTTTCTGGGAACTCCTGGGTCAACTTCCCTGGTTGGAAAAATCACAGGTCATGGTGGGGCCCTGCCTCAGCTCGCAGCCCTAGGTTCAAACGCAGCCCGGTGAGGATGGGTGTGACCTGCCAAGTCCCAGACAACCTGGTTTCCCCGCTCTTACCTGTTTTCCTGAAGAAGTGCTTCATGACTCCCCTTGGTGTGTTTCACTACTAATAAAGCTTCAAGGGCTTTTGTCTTCATTAGGATCAGGCCCATCAGGTCTCTTCTATCCATCAATATAATTCTTGTCTGTTGTGTTTATTTCTTAATATCACTTTACCAGCCTTCATTTCCAGCTGGCCCACACCTCTGGTTACCTACTCCCTCCCCACACAGGTCATGAGCAGGACCTTTCTAATATTCTGAGCAGAAAAGTGACAGAATCTTACATTTCAGTACAGTCATAAATTCTTCTGTCAACTGGATAGAGGAAAGGCCACCCGAGAAGCGTGAATTCTCACTCAGAAGCTGTTGAAACGCACCAACTAAGGTGCATGACCGTAGGATCCAGGGTGGTCCTGGACGAAAATGAGTCCTTGCCAGATTCTGGATACAATGTGGAGGCAGAGACATCAGGATTTGTTATTGGACTTGTTGCTGAGTGAAAGAAAAAAAAAACATGAGGATGATTTCAAAGCATTTCCCAGAGCAAATGGAAGAACACATTTGCTATGCAAAGGGCAAGATTCAAAGTAGAGCAGAGGGGATTACTCATTGGGATTTTTACTTTCAAGACATAAAACTTAAAATATTTAGTAGACATCCAACTATGGAAGTCTGTCAACATCTAGATTTTAGAAGGAAATTAGGTTTCGGGAGATAAATTTGAAAATTAATATCCATAGGAGAAAGTGTGCTTAGAAGTGAATTTTTAAAAATGTGCTTTGCAGTGGAATATTCTTCCAAATCTGGCAGATATGCAAATTACAGTGAGGTTGAATGACTGGATATGAACCAGGGAGTTCATACATCGAGGGGTACTGGTGTTTACTGCAGACTTTACTGCTGTTCATTTATACAACAATATACAAAATGAGTGGGGAAGGTCATCTGTCTTATTATGGGATGCATTTCAAATAAAAGTTTATTTTGGGGGAGTTTCAGAGTGTCTTATCACCATATGTAACATATAATTTTGTAGAATATATTAAATGGAAATAGAAATTCAATAATGAGGTGAAATAATCTAAAAATTTATTCAAGTTATAAAGAACCCCTTATCCAGGAAGGATGTATTGTAAGATCTCCAGTGAGGCCTGAAAAGTCAGGAATAGAACTGAATCCTATATTGGATGAATTTTCCTACACATACATATCTATGAAAAAGTTAATTTATACATTAGTCACAGGAAGGGATTCACAAAAAGAAAAATAAATAAAGCTGTAGCAATATGCTCCAATAAAAGCTTTGTAAATGTGTTTTCTTTATCTCTCGACTATCTCATTGTACTTCTTTTCAATTAAAGGGAGCATTTCATGGCTCCTCTTTCACATTTTTCCATTGCCAGAACCACTACACCTGAGCTCAGGGGATGTTATTAAGTAAAATAAGGGATGGGGACAGGAGCCCTGCAGTGCTGTTGCAGCCCCACTGATGGATGAGACAGTTTCTGGGGACTCACGAGCAGCGGCTTACTGCCCCCAAAGGATGGTTCATCCTTCACCAGTCCGAGCAGGATGGCTGAGATTCATCAGGCCCACTCACAATCACACAAAATATTGAAAACTTATGAATTGTTTATTTCAGAACACTAAAACCTCAACAAGAGAAGCCGTGAAAAATGGAGGGAGACCATGTATGTGTGTATGCTGGACCCTAGGGTCACTGATCATATTGCTACTGTCTGTGAAGGATCCTGTTAGATAAAATGAGAAAACTGAACTGTCTATATAATTTATCTAAAATACCAGTATTTATTGTACTCAGCTATTATATCATATACTCATATGCAACTCTTTGAAAAGCTTTAGGTTTCTATTAAAAAAATATGAAGAGTTACTACATTTTCACCCATTGAATTAAAAGAGATTGAATAGATGGAAGTTGATACCTGTATAGTCACTTGAGTTTCCCAGACTCAACTATTTCTGATAAATTATCTTTCAATAATAACTATAAGGGAAAATAATTGACAAAGTGAAATTAAAAAATCAATTTGAGCATTTACCCAATTACATATTTAAAACAAGTTTTAAACCCATGTCGAAGGCTATGTTTAAAAACTAAATTATGTGAGACATTAAGACATTTAGGTTCATGACAATATTGGGCTTTACATTCTCCTAATAGACTTATTTTTCCCAATAAATTAAGTTGGAACAGAAAATCACGCTGTCTTTACACAACACCAACAATTTGACTAATTCATTAATATTAAACTTATAATGTGTTCAACAAATCAACTAATCTATTTAAGACAATTAACTTTAAATATCTACACAGCATTTAATAGTGGAAGTGTGATGGAAATCATTATAGTAAAACAGACTGAAGGAGGGCCACCCTCCCTCTGAATGGGAACACATTTCTCCTGCTGAGAGAAGGAAGCTGGAGGGGGCTGGGATACCCTGCCCTAATGGGCTCCAAAGAAGATGGGGGTAGAGACTGCCACTCAGTCAGTCCAGGATGGCTAACTTCACACATGCAGACTCCCTGCCTTTTGTCACCTCCCTGGCTCTTCTTTAAAAGTTCTGTTCCCATAGGCTGAAAACCACATATTAACAAATACAGCCCAGAATTAGGTCACAAAACATTTTATTAATGATTACAGTTTTTTTTTTTTGAGGATTACTTTTCCCAAGCTCACTAATCATCCCCAAACTCTGAGTGAACATAAAGATGGCTGTAGAACATCCCCTAATAATTTTACAAGGACAGTGTTGGCTGGAATAAGCTAAAACATTTGGAGATTGGCATCACTCACTTTAAATCCCCCGGAAGCATCAAATAGCTTATTTCATATAAATTCAGGAAAAGTGATTCACTCTTTTTTCTTGGCTGTTCATTTTCGGTTTTTAAAAGAGATTAAATGTTCTTCCTGGCATGTGGAAACCCAAGAGTCTTGCAAAATTTGGAAGGTATAAAGATTTCAAAGCCTTAAAAATCTGGTAAAGAACTATTTCAAACATTTGCAAATATTTTAGACAATTCTTGACATGGTTTTGTATGAAGTAAATGGTATTAAAGTAAGAGAAGGTGGTTCAATAGACAGAGACTTTTGATTCTGAGGCAGTGCTGCCTGGTCCAAGACACTTTGTGTTTGGAAAGTGGAGTAAACATTTTTTTGTTGTTGTTGTTTTCTTCCACATTTAATTTCATGGGTGAGCAGAAAAAAGGGACAGAAGGTCCAATCAACAGGTTTGTCTTACACATTTGTTTTACACATTTGTCCTTATGAACTCATTATTTTACGGATGGTATTTTTTTTTTTTTTTTGGTTTTGATCAAGAGAATTCAAAATGTTTTATGATAAGCCTGAATATAAGACTATCAATTACCAGAATTCTGAAAATTGTGCCTGGTAAAAATAAGTAGTCATAAAGATGAAAGCTGATATGAAATACAATGATTCTCCACAGTTTATTAAAAAAAATTGTATATTTATTCTTCTCTGCTTCCCCAATTTTTAAATGGCTACAATCTTACACAGCAAGTTATCTAATATGCCAAGCTCTGTGCATTTTATGTGAGAATTGATTTCAACATGTAAAGCAGCAACAAATAAAGTCATAATTTAAATATTACTTCATGTAAATCTATATAAACATAAGATATTCATGAAAAATGAGTGTTTGGTTATCTTTTTTTCCTGCCAAAGTATTAATGTTTATATTTCAAAACTGAGAAAATAAAGATGAAATGATTTAAATATGTTAATTAGTCAACTTAGGCAGTAAAATTACAATTTAACAAATGCTTTATGAAAACTTCAGGGTCTTTTATATCATATTCATTTGAGAAAAGAAATTAAAATAGAATTCTCCAAGGAATATTCAAACTCCATGGGAATATATCTGCATTAAGATAACTCTACTTGTAGAAAAGATGACTGCCTTATGTTTAAAATGCCAAAATTCATTCCTTTATAGATTAATATCAGCCTCATGAAGTGTTGCCTACCATGCCCTTCAAAATAAGTGAACAATGGAATGTTCGTTTTTACAGTTTTTATTTTCCAAAGTTTTATAAATAACTGGGTGGGCTTTGACCAGCATCACTTCACATAACAAATGTTCACAAATCATCTTGTCAGACTCCAATGACATGGAACACTTACTACAGCACTGTATTGGTATTAAATTTTGTTACATGTAGCTTTTTAAATACAGTAAATAAATACATATAATTACAGACAAAGAGTTATACTGTTTCAGGGTGAATTTCCCTGTTTATACATTTCCACTGGTTGAAAGGAGGGGTCTAGAAGTCAGGTGAGTGGAGATGTAAATTCGTGGGGATTAAAAGAAGGGAAAGAGCAAGATTCGTTACATTGGGCATGTTGGCAAAGTTTATGAAAACCTGATAGATACCTGTATATTCGTGGAAATGATTTACACACATATTTACCTTGATTTATGGGGTGTCTACATGCATAAGGAAGATAGAAAGATACACAGGAGGCCCTACACTCATGTCCACCAGAGGCTGACACTGAGCCTCTGAGAGGAGTGTCTGGCAGAGGAGGGCCACTGGTAAGTAGGAGAGGTGATCTGGGGAGGATGCACTGAACCTATTACAGAGCCAGGCCCCTTATGGATGAGTGGAAGAGGGCTCAGAGGGAACTCGGAGAGGGTTTAAACAGATATGTCTAAATCATTTCACAGGGAGGCTGGAGCTCATACATCAGCTTCCTGGCATTGCTGGTGTGGACAGTTTCCAGGGTATTAGCTTCCTGGATCATCCATCAAGGTGCACAGGCAGTCACAGAAACACAGAAGCTAACGGCTAAAAACCTGTGAGGACACACTACTGGCTACTATGTCCTGACTCCCATACACATTTATGCATAGGTCGAGATTCAAGGTGAGTATTCATACAGCAGTACTTATATGTAAATCACAAATACATTTACATTTGTATCTTGATTAGGCATGATAATTGATGTCTTAAATCAAATATTCTTTTGCAATAGAATAACATTTTTTTCTTATTAAATATGTTACAGAATGACATGCATTATTAAAATATTAACATGAAAATACTGGTATTCATTTTGAAAAATGAAGGCTAAATGAAGAACACTTCATTTTCTCCCACAGCAAATGGTGCTGTATGGAATTTCACTACACAAATATTCAGCTTTAAAACATTTATCACAAAAGGGCAAAATCCTTTTGGCAAATACATGCACATTTTATCTGGCACATCTGAATAGTGTTAATGAGCAATAAATGGTATTTTTAAAGTTGTTCTTTTAAGGATAAGAAAGTCAAATGTATAATTTTACAAAATTGGATGTTCTCATTTTCTCTAGGTCTCAGGGAAACATAATAGTGTTGTCATTTTTATTTCTCAAAATAGGAATCACTGTCTTGTTAAATCGTTTGATTCACTAACTTCTCAAGATACATAGAAAAATATTTATAGATAAATCTCTTCCAACTCACACCATTTTGAAATTATATTCTATTGTATACAGATAATTTTTGACAGCAATTTCTTGACTGAATATGGACGATAACGTAAAACACTAACTACAAGTGTTTGAAATTCTCTGAAAAATTGAGATACACACGTGTGCTCACTTGTACACACACACACACACACACACACACACACACACACTTCCCGTCTCAATCACTCTCAACAGCGCCACTTGGAGGATTTTTGCACCACCAGCAAATGATCTGAAAGGAAATCAAGAAAAAATTCCATAAACAATATCATCAAAAAATCAGTCAGAGATGAAAGATTTGTTCTCAAAAACATTAATAAAAGAAGCTAAGATGATGAAAATGAATGAAGAGATATTTTGTAGGATTATAAGAATTCACATTGTTAAAATGCTGATACAATTGAGTGTGATTTACAGATTCCATGTAATTTGTATCAAAACGTGGAAGGTATTTTTCACAGAAAATAATTCTAAAGTTCAAATGGAACCACAAATCACTTTGAATAGCTAAAAATAATCTTAAGCAAACAGAAAAATTTGGAGACATCATTTTATTAGATTTTAAATTATATAATAAAGCATTATTAAGTAGTCATGTGGGACTGGTATAAAAACAGACCCTCAAACCAATGGAACAGAAAAATAGAAAGCAAACAGACAAACTCACACACAGTCAACTAACTTTTGACAACAGAACCCAGGATATGAAATGGAGAAAGCACAGTTTCTTCATTAATTTTTTGGAACACTTGATGTCAACATGTGAAAATGAAATCGGACCCACGTCTGACATGATCCACAAAAATCACCTCAAAATGCAGGAGAACCTTAAATATGTGACCCCAAATTTTTAAATTTCTAAAACAAATGTAATGGGAAAGGTCCTCGATGGTGATTGTAGCAATAATATTTTGATATAACACAAAAAAACAAAGGTTTGAAAAAGTAAAGGAAAAGAAAATCTAGGTGAGACTATGCTAGCAGGACTAGAAACTTCCTGCAGAGCAAAGCAAATATTTCAACAAAAGGAAACTACAAAGTAGGAGAAAAATCTGTATGCAGAATAATCATCTGCCTTCCCATGTTCATTCTAGCCTCATCCGTAGCTGCCGAGACCTGCAAACAGACTAAAGCTCCTGTGGTTGATGGATGCATCAACCTCCCCCTGCCCCAACACACACACACACACCCTCAAAGTAGTAATGTTCAGATTTTACAAATAAGGAAAACCTTCTATTTGCGACAATGGAAATAACCTGGAGGACACTAAGCTTAGTGAAAAATAAGCCCAAGAAGGACATGCTCATGGTTTCACACATACGCAGATTCTAAAGCCTTTAGATTCACAGAAGCAGAGGGTAGAACGGTTGGTACCAGGGGTCAGGGTAAGGGGGAAATCAGAAGTTATTGATCCAAGGACTCAATGTTTTGGTGACCTAGAATGAATGAGCTCTGGTCATGAAACACACAGCAGCATGACTACAGTGAATTAGACTATCTTGAATTCTTGAAATTTACTTAGTAAATCTTAAGTATTGTCATCCCACTCAAATAGCTATGTGAAGTGATGGGTGTGTTAATTAGTTTTACTATATCAATCATTTTATAATGTTATATATATCAAAACACACACCATGTACCTTAAATATATACACTCAATTTATTTTACTAAAAGAAGCCACCATTCTTCTTCATGGCTGAGTGAGACTCCATTGTCTAAATATACCACACAACTGGGTATATATGATGGCGCCTTTCCTGGGGAATCTCCATAGTGCTATCCAAAGTGATTGTACTAATTCACAGTGCCACAAACAATGTATAAGTTTACCTTTTCCCTACATGTTTGCATATGAATATAGCATAATGAATCCCAGTGTTATGTATAATACAGTGCACCAAAAATTATAAAAAGAAGCAATCAGATTTGAAATAGTAGAATGATAAGAAGATGGTTACATGGAATCTTATGACCCTATTCCCCAATAGTATTTGGTTCAAAATATTAATTACTTTTGTTTATTCATTTATGTATTTATAATTCCTTCCAGTTAAATCCCAGAATGAAATCAAATCCATCTGAAGTGCTCTCTCTCTCTCTCTCTCTCTCTCATTAGGATGTTAATTTTATCAACAGCACCTAAGCAAGACATATTTTTTTCAGAAGTGAAGGCAGAATATTACACATACCCCTCCTTACATAAATATATTGGGTTATCATGAGTCTCTATTTAAGTGGAGGTAATTAATTGAACTATATTAATGTTTTTAAATTTATTATACCAAACATAATATTGTAATATATACAATAGACATTTGTTAATAAGAATCTATTGTTCTTTGGTCAAATGAAGGAACAATTTGATGAAATTAATGTGTATTTTATACTTAATCCTTAATTAGGAGCAGAACATTTTCATGTATATTTGGGAGATATATAGTTGCAAAAGACCACTGTAAATTTCTCTGTAGTGCACTGATCACTTTTTGAGTGGAATCTTCCTACAAAACAAACAAGAACTCTGCTGTTTGTGCATAATTTCTGTGTGCATGGAAATAGTACAAAATTTCCATGGCTCATGAGGAGAATTATTGAACAACTTAAAGGACAGAGATGTAAGATACAATTTTCTCCCTTCTTAACCAATTTTGATGTATTCTTCATCATAGTATGGTATATGGGAAAAGAAAGGTATGAGCTGTTCTTTGAATTCTAATTAATTTCCAGTGTAATGACCTTGCAATAGAAAAATTAAAGTTAGTCTTATGTATTATGAGCCTGCCTAAAGGTTATTTTTACTATACATAATTTTAGGCTATATTTTTATACAAAATTTTCTTACATTTAAATTTCTTTACTACAATGGATAGTTGAATGTCACATTTGTTTATAAAATTTTGATAGTGATGTTCAAAGTATATCCATCTTTAGTTATGGTAATTTAAATAACTTTTTTATCTACCAAACAATTGTATGCAATTAAGTTTTATAAAATTATTAGGCTGTCTTGCAATTTAATAGGAAATAAGCAAGGATATAAATTTAACACTATGTCTTGAGGCAAGTAGCTGTTTAATAGACTATAGATAATACTTGATCATTATATTAAGAAAATCCAAAGCATATAAATATGTTTTTATTTAAGTGATCAAGGGATTTATTTGAATAAGTCACATTTCAAATACTATTACTACTTTATGAATTATAAAAAAAGTCTAATCCTATAAGTCAAATAGAAATTTCCTGTGTGCTCAGACACACAAAAATGCTTGACCTAGAACTCAAGGACTGTATGAGGTTTAATTATTTATCAGAGTTTGTAATAAATCTAGAGAAGTCTAATATCCACACATATCCATGTTTAAAAGTAAATAAGGAAATAATTTTACTTATTTAAAAGTAAATAAGATGGGAAGAAATTATGATTATGATGTCCAAAATCTTATTCACATTGATGACAAGGCTGCAGAAAATTAGCTTCACTCTTCTTTTGCTAGAAACCAAAGTGTCACTGCTGCTTTCATCACACACACACACACACACACACACACACACACACACACACACACACACCTGAAATACAATTTATGTGCATTCTGTGGCAATCTTTAATGGGGGGATTGATTTAAGTGTATGCACATATATGTATGTATAACATTACAATATTTGTGACAGAGATGGAATATTCTGACACTCAGCAGAAAGTGGGAAGTAGGGACAGAGTTCAGAAGCAAGATCCAGATTGTGGGGAGTAATCCCAAGACGTCCTTATAGAAATGATGCAGTAAAAACAGAATTAATTGGTATCACCAGTGAGATAGTAACTCCGTCCATGACACATAAAACAATCTCTAATAGTGCAGGCTAGACACCCAGCCTGAGTTACAGCTCCAAAACTTCTGATTTGTTAGATCCATGCTAAGGCTAGAGAATATACAGCCTCCATCTAGACCTCCCCTTTCCTTTAGAACACCTGGTCTGTAAAATTTGTGATAATTTTATAGAAAAAGTGTGAAAAGGGGAGTGGGAGTAGAATCAGAGTAAAAAGTGTCAGTTCATAAAGAAAAACAGTCCAAAGTCACAGAAGCCAAGAAAGACATATGGTGGAAGGGGCAGTCAGTGTTATTCAATGTTACAAAAAATTGCCAAAAAAAAAAAATACACAACTGAGGACAAACATGAATCTGTAATGGATGATCTCACAGCATCTGTACAACACGGTGAGGAGAAGGGCATTACTGGCAGTCACAATTAGAATTCTACGGAATATTCCTTTTGGGAGTGTGATGTCCAAGCCATTAAGCAGGGTGACCTTAGCTTTGGAAGGTTTAGGATTGTCTTTAAGGATGGACTCAGATTTTTATAAAAGCAGTAAATGGGGGAAAGCGTAAACAATGAGCACTGCTTTAGATTGTTGGAGAGGGGACACACTGCTTCCGTGAAGGTCCTTCCTCTGGAGGACAAGTGAGATGCACGGGCAGTGGCTATCTGCTGCCCACATACATCACTCTATCCTGCCCCCCTCCCTTCCCCTGCTCCTCCTCCCCATGCTCCACTCTATCCTCCTCTACTTCCTCCGGTCCTCCCCCTCCTTCTCCTCTTTCTTCTGTGGCTGTAACCAATAAAGAATGAAAGAGGTGGGGTCAGCTCAGGGTAGAGCATGTGCTTAGCGTAGAGAAGGTCTCCTGTTCAATCCCCCAACATCACGGAAGGGAGAGAGGGAGGAGAGGAGGAAGGGAAGGAGAGGAGGAAGGGAAGAAGGAGGATGAAAGGGAGAACAAACCACAGACACCTAAGGTAAGGGATGCCAGAGAAATGGACTGACAGCGCCTTGAATGGTCTTGATCTTCTAGGAAAGTGTGGACCCAGGTCTCGAGGGTTAGCAAAGCTCACAGGATTGGGAATAGCTCTATGGGAAAGGTGTAGGCTGATGCTCTGGAAAATGTGAGTTGGGATTGCTGAGAAAGGGACATAGCAGGGCGCCTCCTGTGTTCAGTCGCTAGCGCTTCACTTAGAGGAGCATGACACTGTGATAAATCTGGTACTTGGGGAACAAGAAGAGCAGAAGTGGAAATGATTGGTCCCTGGAGTCAGGACCTGGACAGAGGTGAGGCAGACCAACTAGAGATGGTCTTTCAAATGTGATCAACTACTCATCGTGAAACAGTCTGGGCTGAGAAATGGTTTGATAGATTAAAAATTAAAAAAAAAAAGAAAAGAGAAGAGGCAGAGAGCCACCTGGAGGCTGCACATCTGGAGAATGTGCAGAGCGTGGCTTGGAGAAGCAGAGTGTGAGCAGCTGATAAGTCGGAGTAATGAAATCTTCTTCTGATACATCAGGTACTCTGAAGTTGGTTCCAAAACATGAAATGACATTTATCTGACCTTTTAAAGAATGTAGAAAATGTCAGAGTTGGAGGGACTATTTTCAGAGTTGAAATGGTAGTGATCTTATATGGCTTAATACTTAAAAAACTGAAAACACTGGTACTTTTTTACATATGTTGAATTCTGATGAGGTGAATGTCTCTTTTGATTTGTGATTCTTTCGAATGACATGTTATGGTTGCTCTTTAACAAGAGAATTTATCTCATGGACATTGATGTTTACTATATAAAGTAACACAAACGTGGAACAACTGCCACTTGTGTATGTGCACATACATCTTTTCTTTACAAACAGGACAAACTAACAAATGTAAAATATCAAATAAATATCCGTAGTTTTCTGATTAAACCACTGGGCTAGCCTTTTTAATAAAGATACTGGGAGGTCTCCATTTTCCAAACAAATGCACAAGATAAGGCTTTTTTGGGTACTTATGCCCTAAATGAGCCAATGTGGTGGGCTGCATGCATGCCCCATGCTTTGTCCAGAGCTGAAAGAGCATGGCCTTCCACCACCAACAAATTTCTCTCAAAATTTGCTAAATGTACATCAAGAGCTATAGCCAAAAATTGAGACTGCCCAACACTGACAGATCTTTCAGAAATTTTTATTTTTTTTCTATTTTAGTATTGTGCACTTTAAAGATAGTATCTACATTTAATCGTGCATTTAAAATGACATCATAAATTGCATATGAACATCAATAAATAGCAATATAAATGTCATATAATAGCTAAGATTCCTTAATAGTTAATATCTTAAAGTCACTCTATTGTGTAACTCATGCACGTTCCATTAACTAATTATCCAATCATTTCTATAAAGGATTGTAATTATCATTTTTCAAATGAGAACATGGAAAACTGAAGAACTTAAAAACATGTTCAAGTTTGTCCATGAAGTGGTAGTCAAGGTATAACACAGGGTAATTTAGACTCTCACCACAAAATTCTCCTCTAATAACATTATAGTTATGTGCACTTGTGTATAGCTCATGAATAACAACAAAAATTCAGAAGGTGTAAGTTGCCTTATTTTAATCAGAGGCAAAATTTAAGTCAGTGGGAAGTGGTTTTGAGGCCCTGAATGAGTGATTCCTTGACTGAGGTTTTTCTTAAACCAACACAATCTGCACCTCTCACAAATAAATGATAAGAACTGGGAGACATAATAGATGATACTGAAGAATCTCCTTCTAAAGAAAAGAGCAATATGGGAAACCCATTATGAGAAGTTGAAAAATGATGCTTGGCTAAAGGGTAATGATTTGACTAAAAGTGATAAATACATACATATACCCAAGGCAAAATACATATGAAATATCTCCACTCAGATGGTGAACAACACCTAAGCCTCAGGTGTGCTAGGTTACCTGGAGACCATTGGAGTGGAGTAGAAGGAGGGGGGAGGTGGGTTTGTGTGACCACACCTGCAAATTGTGTTAGAAAACCCTAGGTACCTATAGTTTCATATTCCACACTTTCATTGTGAGCATTGATCTGGGTGGTGTAAACTTTCTTTCTTTCCCCATAAGAAAATTTAAGTATTTAGGGACACTATTTACTTGACGAAAGTGGAATCTTTGCATTTAATTGTATGTTTTCAACTGCATGTCTAATCTCATAAAAATTACAAGAGATTTGAGATCAGATAAAAATTCTAGCCTTCAAATAACACTGCCTTTGGGTATTATGTATTAAGGGAAAACAAGGTTGAGCTATTTATCATACAAAGAAGAAAAACAAGGATTCAATAATGAATGTGGTATTTTAATTTTTTTTAACTTTCCTTGTAAGAATTCAGAAAGTGGCAATGATAATTGAAAATCACCTTTTATCCAAAGTTATGGCAGGAAAATTTGGAGAAGAAAAATCTTTTCATTGTTTAAAAATATTAATTTCATTAGTCTCTATAGTAAATGGTTAGAAATTTCAGTACATATCTTAGGCAAATATTAAGAGGGTGCTACTTTTGTACATTGTCATAAACATAAAAACATGTGTTCATAAAAATTAGAGAAATAAAATGTTAGTAATACAAAAATAATATATTGTGGAAAATGATACACTGTGACTTCCAATTTTTTTTATTTTTCATAAATATTTTAAATATTATGTTCCAGAAAAACAAAATGATTTACTCTTAGAAAATGTGTGTATAAAAATGAAATGTTTTAATTCATATAAATTTGTTCCCTTCTTGGCATCTTCTAAAGTTTGAGTTACTAAAGAAATAGAGAAGAAAGCTGAATTCATTAACAATATGACATGGACTTTTCTATAATATAAATATTAGCGTGACATTTTCTTGATCATTGGACAATTTTCCTTTAATAAAGAAAAATGTTTCTTATTAATAAATTTATATGAATTTTAACATATGTTATGCATTTTACATACAACCTAAATCTAGGGAGATGATCTGGATTCATGATGGGAAAAATAGGAGATAGATATTAGAAGTCATGAATCAAGTCCGACACACAGCTCCAGTATCACACTAAATATAATCATCAGTAAGGCTTTAATTCTTATTTTTCATTGTACTGCTGGTTTGTCAAATTAGGGGATAGGACTAAAAGTTTTCTACCGCACCTTCTAAGCCACTGTCCTGCAATTTTGTAATTTTACAGATGGTTCGTGGTAAAGTTAGAACTGATTATCTCAGATCTTAATGAAAATTTAAATAGTATTATTATAAAACCCTCTATTTCTCTTTACTGACTGGAATATGTTATTACTATGATAAATAATTATTAAGAAAAGTAAAATAATTATATATATTTTTCGTAGGAATTTAACTGCTGGGGATTTTTCTTATTGGTATAAATTAATTGAAATAAATATTATGTGCCAAAATATATTCACTAAAGCTTGATTGTTACATTCCTCATTATTTGTAATTTAAATAATATTTTTTCATCTTATGAGGTGCTATGTGATGTTTTGAATATTATATATAAGTATATATAAATTGAGGATAATTAGCATATCCATCACCTCGTACATTTATCACTTCTTGAAGTGATTGCGGAGAACACTCTTCTAGCTATTTAGAAATACATAACACATTAGTGCTAACTGTAGTCACCCTAATGTGTGATAGAACAATTATTTCTCCTATATACCTGTAATTTGTATACATTGACTACCCTCCCCTCATTTTTCCCCACCACCTACTCAGTCTGTTAAAGCACTATTTTCTTCTCTACTTTAGTGAAGTCCACTTTTTTCATATTCCATATATAAATAAGATCTCAGAATAATTGATTTTCTGTATCTGACTTGTTTCGCTCAATAGAATATCTTCAGATATATCCTCATTGTCATCAATGACATTTATTTTTCTATGATGGGTTAACAGTTCATATACTACAATTTCTTTATCCATTCAGCCATTTTGCGGCACACGGTGGAAATTCTGACTGTGGTGAACAGTACTGCAATATATAAGGAAGCATGCATATCTCTTTGACATGCTCATTTTATTTCCTTTGGGGCTATACCAGTAAGGGACTTGCTGGGTCATATCTTCATTCTATTTTTAGTTTGTTGAGAAACCTCCCTGTCGTTTTCTATAATTTTGTACTAATTTACATTCCTGCTAAGAGTGTTTAAGAGTTTCTTTCATCAGCATTTATATTATTATCTTTTTGGACAATATCCATTGTAATTGTGGTGAGATGATAAGTTGTTATGGTTTTGATTTATGTTTCCCTGATTATCAGTGATCTTCTCACATATATGCTGGTTATTGACATGCTTTTCTTTAAGAAACATCTGTTCAACTATTTTGCCCATTTAAAAAATCAGGTTGTGGGTTTTCTATTGAAATGTTTGAGTTTTTTTATGGATGTTAACCCCTTATCAGATGTATAGCTTGCCAATGTTATTCTGCCATGGTGTATTTTGTCTCTGTACTCTGTTGATTGTTTCCTTTTCTGTGTGGAAGCTTTTTAATTTGATTTAATCTGATTTTCCTGTTTTAGCTTTGATTTCCTGTGCTTCTCTGTTCATATCCCAAAATTACCTTGTTCAGAACAATGTCCTGAAGCACACCCCCCATGCTTTTCTTCTAATACTTTTACAGTTTCTGATCTTATGCTTAAGCCTTCAATTCACTTTGAGGTGACTTTGATGTATGGTGAGAGATGTGGATCTAGTTTTATTCTTATGCATGTGAATGTCCAATTTTTCCAGTTCTGTGTACTGATGAAACTATTCACTTGGCTATCAACATGTGGGTTTATTTCTGGGATCTCTACTCTGCTGCACTGGTCCATTTGTGTGTTTTTAAGTTGATACTATTTGTTTTGGTGTCTTTAATATTACAATATTTTTTAAACTTAGGTTCCAATTTCATTCATTTGGCTCAAGTTTACTTTAGCTATTCAGGATCAACAGACTGGATATTTTTAATTGATTTCTGTGGAACATGAAGAAGAACAGTATTGGTGCTATGATGAGGACTGCATTGAATCTGATCACTTTGGGCAGTATGAACATTTTTCAAAAATCCTCTTTTCCAAAACCACGAAGACGGGATATCTGTATTCTCCTACTAGTTTTCTGTCAATGTTTAACAGTTTTCAGTGAACAGCTCCTTTGCCTTCTTAATTAGATTGATTCCTAGATAGTATTTTTATAACAATTTTACATGAATTCTTTACTGATTTCTTTTTCAGCTAGTTTACTGTTGACATAGACAAATATCACTGTTTTTTGTATGATATTTTTTCCCCTTTAGCTTTACTAAATTCATTTATCAGGTCTAAGAGATTTTCAGTGGGTAATTTTTGAGGTTTCAATGTATAATATTACACTGACCACAAACAAGGACAATTTAACTTCCTCTACTTCTATTTGAAAGTCCTTTATTTTTATTCTTGCCAAAATGCTCTTGCTAGGACTTCCAGCACTATATTGAATAAGTGCTGGGAGTGGATACCCTTGTCTTGTTCCAGGTTTTGGAGAAAAGCTTTCAACATCCAATGATATAAATACATCTTAAGAAAATGAGATATACCAAAGTGTGTTTTGACACTGCTTAAATAATTAAAGATCTACAGTAAAAATCTATTTTTAAAGAAATGTTCTATAATAAACCAGAATGTTATTGTACATTAATCAGTACTAAGAAAACTATGAAAGAGAAATCACAATATGTTCAGTATGAAACATTTAAGCAGTATAAATCTGATTATCCCAGGAAATAGAATTTTTTCTACTTTGAATATACATGTATGTATATATATATATATGCGTGTGTGTGATATATAATAGAGATACATGATATATAATATAGATATATGATATATAATTCTGACTTGTACAAATTTAACTTTCAAGTCATAGAATATTAGAGATAGCATTTAACAACTTTGAGATATTCTTCAAAAATATATACAGCATTCTACCACTCTTTCAACTTCTATGTCTTTTGTATCTTCTTTTATATGTCCCCTCAAAATAGCTCATAGTAATATAAATCTACATTATTTCACTAAAACTAGGGTAATATGGAATAATGTTCATCAGTGGAAAAGTTCAATTTTACTTCATCTTTTCACTTATTTGACTATACCCAATCTGTACAAAGTTAGTATCATGAATAACTTGAGATCTGCATGGGCACATTTACATATGTTGTGTTAATATGCATAAGTGCTTGTAAAGGGATTTCCATTTCATATTGTTTATAAATGAATGGACTACATACCATTCCACTACACATGCATATACGTATATATATGTATATGTCATGAAGAACAGATACATTCTCTTTATTAAAAAATATTATTTTATATCCACAGTAGCTTTTCTGGGCTTTGTAATATATATTCTGTACACTGGTATTTGTAGATATGTATGCTCTGATCTAATACACAAATATACATAATCCATTAAACCCATTTAGATTTTTGTGGGTGTGGCAGATACCTCAAATACTTTAAATTCCCCAGACTCCCACAGCTGAGAGAAGCAATACTTATGCTGTATGCTGTGTCTGGCTGACTCAGCACAGCTGCCCAGTGCTCTTTGTTATTCTCCTCCCTGAAGCCTCCTAACAGTAGGAGCCAACAAGGTAATTATTACAAAGTAACCCCTACATATGAGGCCTGCACTTTTGACTAAATAAGAGACATATTTGAGCAAATATTATACAGCTAGAAAATTTTTTAAAAAACTATGAAAGTGACCATGATAAGAACAGAGACTATAATTCATCTTACATCATGAAATGTTATTTTAGAAAGATTCAAAGAGTTAACATACCATATTTTATATATTGTGTGTGTATCCTTATCAAACTTATTCATGTATTCCCAGTGTTCATTAATGTATTTTATCATTTTATGATTTTTATTTTTGTTTTAAAAAGAAAATCTCAAATTTAAGCAGGCAATCAGATTATAAGTATAGGTAGATGTATGACTTGAATAGAATTTAATTTCAATCAAGTTTTTTTAGATCACTAAATTAGATAGTTACAGCTCATGTCTAATATGCCATAATCTAAGAATGAAACTATTATTCTAGTTGTGTATATATTTGATCTATTTTTTCAATTGTTTTTGAATGTTTTAATTAAATTAATTAAGACAAAAATAAATGATGGGCAGCAAACAGGAAAGGATTATATTGAATATGTTTGAAAACACAGACAAATGTTTAAATTGCAAGATGTTAATTGACAAAGATGAAAAATGCAAATACACACTTAAGACATCTTTGCGTAGTGAGGTTGGAGAGCAGTGGAGGCCTATAGCTCCTCTGTGATGTCCTCACCTGCCTTGGGGAGTGGAAACCATGTGCCAACATCAGCAAGTCAATTGTGCATTCGACCCTTTCCTTGATGAATTAGCTCATGTGGCCTGCACACTGCACTCACTGTGGCGAATCCTGTTTTACAACAGCACTCTAGGAGATGATGGACACAGTGATCCTGCAGACACTGGAGAACATTTCTATTCATGAAATAATTAGATTTAAAATTATATCTCTAAACAAATACCTATGAAAATGGTGAGAAAATTTGAGATCTCTTGGCTTATCTTACATATTCCAAGAAATGATTTCTGCTCATTTAAAGAGCAAATAAAGATGTAAGCTAGGAAGGTAGTAAAGCTATATTTAAAAGCTTATATTAAAATCTATAGCATGCCAGCAGCACATGTGAAATGTGTTCTATGCATGAAATATCTTCAAAATATGCATATGCATACGTAGAGGCCCATAGTATGTGTACCTACATGAAGGCACATATGCTATGGTATATTTGTAGAGATAATGATGCATTTTTAAGAAATAATCATTTGGGTACAGGGATTGCAAAGATAGAGAATAAACAAGCAAAGCCAGGTGCAGGGGCATGCCACTGTCATCCCTGCTACTGGGGAGGCTGAGACCTAAGCACCTCAAGTTCAAGGATAGCCTGGGCAAAAAGCTACCAAAAACCCCAAACCAAACTAACAAACAGCAACAAACAAATAAATAAAAACCTGCAAAAGAACAACAAACACACACAAGCACAAACCCCAGAAACAGGTAGATAGATTACCTATATCTGTATCTATACTTATATTCATATTTATCTATGGAGAGAATTGGATTAGAAATAGAGACAGAGGTAGAGGGAGAAATAAAGGCAGAGACAGTGCTTTCATGCATTTGCTAAATATCATCTCTGACAGGATTTAGGGAAGTTAGGTCCAATTAAGGAAAACATGCCCATAATCTAAACAGCATTCCATGGAGTGCAGTTGAAATTTATGAAGTTTTAGCTAGATCAGTCTGCGATAAATTAAAAACCCAGGAACTGACCACTCTTGACAATGAAATAAGAATTAATTTATATATGTTAACAAGTAGACAAATCAGACCTCTTATTACATGGTGAAAATGTTCCTGAAATTGTTAAATTCTGGCATTTAAACAGTGATGTTTACTGTATATTTTGCCTGAACCAGATTAATATTTGCTTTCAACACTGCAAAAAATAGATCAATACTGGTAATAAATCTTTAAATGCTTTTTAACCTTACAAGCTCTTTATAAGCTGAAGGATAATCAATAAACAGAGCAGAAAAACTGCTTGTGATTCATCTTTTAAGGCACTGTTATTCTATGACTTAATGCCAATAAGTCTGAATACAAATGTCAGAATCAATTTTTTTTCTAAAAAATTATTTGAACAGGAAGGCAATATGAAATAATAACTTTTAGTTACACACTTACTAGATTCATTTTTAATTGATATAACAGTTAACTATCTCATATGTGATAGAATAGAAGAAATAATAACTTTGTTGCACAATGATTTTTTACTCTTGAGATTTACTAATAATCAGTACCTAACTATAAAGCTGCTACAAAATCAAATGTAGAATTTTTTATTTGCATAGAATTTAGCAAATCATGCAATGTCTATCTGATTCAATGTTATAAACTGTCTTATGTTTTGGACTTAAAGACAAATTCAGAGATCGTGAACAAATAATTTTTGAGCAGTTTTTCCCAAGAGTGCACATTTCCTCCTCCTCCCCCTCCTCCTCCTCCTCCTCCTCCTCCTCCTCCTCCTCTTCCTCCTTCTCCTCCTCCTCCTCCTCCACCTCCTCATTCCTCTTTTTAGTTAAAGTCTTGCTGGATTGCCAAGACTGGCTTTAAACTTGTGATCCTCCTGCCTCAGCCTTCCCTGTCTCTGGAATTACAGGTGTGCATCACCACACCTGGCATTTTAGCAATTTTTAAAATTGACTTTCACACTTACACATTAATTGTGATTCATGTAAAATACACAACAATGTATACTGCTGTATTATCTGTTAAGGGAAATAACAATTTGCATGTTTTTATTTTAAATTCCTAATTATGGAAACAATTTATATAATAGAAGTAAGATTTTGTGTTTACTTTTATTATTATTTCTTAATTGATAAAATTTAAGAATTCTTCAAAAAATTATAATCTTTATAGCATAAAGAATGAAGCTTAAGGTAGACAATCAAAAGTGTTTATGAAGAGAGTCAATAAAAAGATAGAATGCTGACTATGAAGACAGTCTCATCAGGAATATATGAATTACTCTTATGGAAAAGGATGAGAAAAAACAGTGATGACCCAGGTAACTAAGGGAATTGGAAATGATGGAGTATATGCAGTTAAAGGGAAGTGGAGGTGTTCATAAGAACAGTGACCTGAAGGAATTAAGATTACACACACACACACACACACACACACACACACACACACAGTGGAACTGAAGAAACAAGGAAGAAGATGAAGAAAGTGGGAGTCAAGACTCTTCCTGGTACACTCTGAGGCTGAAGACCAGCAAAGGAAGCCAGTGTAGAACATATATCTCTAGGGATAGATTCAGAGGCACCAATCAGTGTGAACTAAAACCCATGCATGACGCAGAACTATTAACTTGCGACCAAAACTGCTATTCTAGAAGAAAAATACCTGTGAAGATTATTGTGTGCAAAGACGCAATCCCCAGCTCCATAATTCCAAATACTGAAATCCTGAAAAATCAGAATACCAAATCTATATCCCTCAAAATTATGATTCTAAAAAGCTGAAATCTTGCATGTTTAAATCCTGAATGCTGAAACCCAGAAAACTGAAACTTGTATTGGAGGCAGAGGGAGGTATATGGTGGGTAAAATGCTGAATTCTGGAAAGGAATTTGTGTGATTTGGGTTATACACAGTATAGTAGCCAATTTATTTAGTCAGGTACTAATTCTGCCCCTTAACACAGCACAGTATATATATATTCCATTTAACATTGTTTGTGTGTATATATATGTATATAATATATACATATATATTCCATTTAACATTGTTTGTGTATATATGTGTGTGTGTGTATATATATATATATATATATATATATATATATATATATATATACTGTGTATATATACACCTATGTATGCTACATGTCTTCATCTATAGTCATGCTTCTAGACAATACAATGTCAGAACTTCTCTTTCACATTTGGCTATAACTTAGTAACCATTCTTTCACCAAATTCCAGGAGCATGTAATTAATTAAAGCCACTTTTGCCTGAAGGAGTCAATGAAGTTAATGACTGCTTATAAAATCATCATGTGCACTGTGGGACAAGGAGACACAGCCAACTGTGCTGCAGTTTGATCATTGGTATTGTTTCTGTCATATTTGTGGTCTATATAGGTCTTTACATGTACTTAAAACAGCACATACACACACACACAACAGACACACACACACACACGAGATTTAATTGGAATGTCTTGTCAGTGTGTATCAAACCATGGAAGAATTTCAAAAATACGGGTGCCATGTAGAAATGTAGGGGGAAAACAATGGGAATACAGCAATGATCTAAAGGGAAAAAAATGAAAGCAATTATCCATTTTGGAGTAAACAGCGCCAATGACCATGAGAGTAGGCCAGCATTCATGATGACATCCACGCATTGCCCATAGTTTAACCCAGTGGTCACCTTTTCCATTTGTCAGATTTTTGGTTCAGAATTTTTTAAAGTTTATTTTTTCACCATTTTACATTGTCAGCATATCATTATTAATTATTATTATTTGCTACATTTTCATTTTTGTGTCACTTTCAATATTTTCAGTATTCTTAATACTGAAAGCATAATCATATAAGGACAGAGATTTCGATGCTTTGTATGTTTTTGGTATAAATTTGGCTCCGTGAAAATGCATCACAATATTGATGTAATCTTTGTATGCAAATGTTGGAATTTCCTCTAAATGAAGATCTTTCCTTTTGGTACACCTGCACTTGTGAAAGATGAAACTTCCCAAGACATCAGCTGTCTGGGCAACTTTGTATGTGGTGGTAGCCACCATGGATTGAATCTATTTCATCAATAGGCTTAGGTTGTCCACCACAATAGTTCAGATGGCTATAATTATAAAGCAGAGCACACTCAGTTATAAAGCAGAATGGTGTGTATTACATTTTGCCTCTTAACCTATTTCTTTATGGCTTTTCTGCTCACAACTGTTATACCAATGAGACTGTCATTATAACTGGGTGCTGATGCTTGCACAAACATGCAAGCATCATATATTACCTCTTTCATTGTGCAAAGTAGTCCCTAAAACATTCTGTCATATTTTATGCATTGTTAAATAAATCTCCTTTTAAAAATAAGTTATATCTATTTTAAATAAATTTTAATTGTTTTTCAGAATAAAAGTTTGGGAATTTTGCTCTTTTTTGAGATTTTTGATTTGGGCATGGATCCATATGGGTTTCAGTATTTAGATAGTGGGCATTTGAGGTGTGTCTTTCAGGATTAAGGACCAAACATGAAAAATATGAAGTAGGATCAAATATAATAACTGACAAAAGTATAAGGAAAGGAATGATTCCTTCCTGTGGTTTATATCCCGAAGAACATTCCCAAATGCCAGGCAAGTGAGAGGACCGAATGCAGATAAAGTTTTTCAAAAAAGAAACATAGTCAAAGATTAACAGAAAAAAAAACAAAACCCATGTATGTCATTCTAAGTTATCTATTAATGGCAGCAGGGAGAAATAGTGTTTTATAATCTTTAGTAGAATAAAATAACCAAGAATATGAACATTAGTTGATGACTAGAGTTATTGAGTTCACACCTACTTAGATACAGGATGTTGCACATTTTTGAAAATTTAGTTCTGAGAATTTAGAATAAATGATTGTGAGTCATACAATTTTTAAAGGATAAAGAACCAATAATAGTTAAAATTAAATTTAAATAATCTGTTATCTTAAATACAGAATCATCAAAAGAATAAAATATTCTCAAAAATTGATAATAAGCAAAGTAAAATAATTTAATAATATTATTCTGCTTTCTAACTTATAAGAACTTTTATAATGTAAATATGGAAAATACACAAATTTGATTTATCTCTCAATTTACGCAATTTAAAATATGTTACAGAAATAAGTTTATTATTTTTGAAATTATAGTTTATCATTAAAATTTGAATTTATATCTATTAAAACATTGACTAAATAATGCATTATTTCTGGATTGTATGATTTCAGTTTGTGTTTATGTAATATAGGGTAGAAATTTCTTTTCCAAATTGTTATAATATCATATATGATTCATCTAATTTAAAAGGTAAACAAATATGATTTTGAATATTTTGTAACTACTGAATTCTACATGGCTATTTTGCATAATAATATAGTAACCATCTATAGTACCACACAAGAATTACTAAGTACTAATATTCTCAATTTTGTGGAAAAATCATTTCTAAATCAAATTATGTGGGAGGGATTATTTTTGATGTGATGCAATGGTTCATATAATTTCATTGTTAATTTTTATTCATAATCATGCTGTCAGCTCTTTAAAGAAAATTCTGATTTATGTAACCAACTAATTGGGCCAACAAATCTCTAAATACCCTATTAAATATGAAAAACATATCCGGATAGCAAATAAGAGGTTAAGTAACCCTTAACTGAACTAACTTCCTTCCTTCCTTCCTTCCTTCCTTCCTTCCTTCCTTCCTTCCTTCCTTCCTTCCTTCCTTCCTTTCCTTCTTCATCTGTGTTGATCCCAACATTTCTTTGAAAACAAAACCTGATGGTGTTTTCACATTCTGAGAAGTAGTCGTGTGTGTGTGTGTGTGTGTGTGTGTGTGTGTGTGTGTGTGGACATGTGCATATGCTATTGGTGACAAGATACAGCATAGCATGAACACCGCTCATCAAATATCTGAGGGAATACACTTTGTCACATGTAACATGAGCTTGGCATATATCTCAGGATCACAGTTTGACATAATTTTTTTAGGACAGGTGGACAGCTGTATATTATATAACATCTATATGTTAATAAGCCTCTCCAGATACACAGCAAAAGGCAACTTTCAAAAGAAAACCGACCAAAGTTTTAAAAAATCAATAAAATATTCTTGTTAGAATTTGGTGAGTACTTATTGATTTTTACACATTGACCCACTCCTGGTGCTTCATGGTTTCTACATTTTTCATCTTTATACTGCTCTACACCAGGTGCCACTGGATTTCTGGAATTAAATAACATTCTTTTTCTTTTTCTTTTTATTAGTTTTTGTGAACTATTAATTGATATATTGATATCTATTTATAACATTTAATCTTCCCTAAAATAAAAGATTACTCCACTATGTAATTTACCTACCATTAGTTTTACATGTTTAGTGAATGATTTCTACATAAAATTGAGTTTCCCCTCCTTCCTCAGGAAATAATGAAAACATTTGCACACTCAAAAAAAGATTCCTTACAACCTGATACTTTCATTTTCTTATATGAAATATAGCTTTTCTTCTCTTCTACAAGACATGGTTTAGTGCAGAAATTGGACAGGACATAAATGACCATAAAATTTCATAGCGCAGCAATAATTTCCAAACTATTGAAAAGTATAACATATAAGGTATTTAGAGTAAAGGAGTACTTTCAATTACATACAGAGGTATTTTCATAGTGATTATGGAGTGATAATATGCTAAAGGGGTTTTCTCATATGTTTGTGGTAAGCCTCCATTATTAATCAGCCTTTAAAAGATTGGTCATTTAGCAAGTGAGATGTTGGCATTCACCTATACACAGAGTGGTTCACTGCTAAGGATTATTTATCAGAGCTGATATTAAAGCTTGTCATGGTGTCCAAATTCTGCATCCCTCTTCTCTTGCCAACTGGAGATGCTGGACTTTCTCCTGCAGCCTTAGCCAGACTTTGAACATGGGCCTGCAGAGTAAAGACCAAGGAGTCTCTGTCTATTTTGGAATTCATCATCCATTGAATTCATCATTCTAACCTTTTAGAGACGGAGAGGTTTGGGCTGGAATTCTGTCTCAATTGCAGCCGTTGTATTATACCTACATTCTGCACATTTGTGCACCTTTGGGAAAAGGAACTTGCACTTTCTTTGAAGTTCTGCCCCTTTCTCTTTCTGTGCAATTTGTTCACTCATGTCTCTGTTATTGCCCTTCCCTTCCATGAACATGCCTTAGGGGGAATTTGTATTTTGGCTTATTGTCACAGATTTGTTATCATGAATTAGAATTCTTTCGCATTTCCTCTTAGTATTTCTTCTTCCAACCTGCCCCGTATCAACTCAGGCAGAGATGTAATCCACACACTTCATCTCTTTTTATCATGCATTTTCCTACTACACCTGGTATTCAGAGATGTGAGTTGCTTTGAACTAATTCCAATTTTTTATTTTGTTGTTGCTCTTTCTACTTTGAGAAGGTGATACAGTGGCTTTGACTTCATGTATGAGAAAACTAATGACATTAACTTATCTGAGAATGTATTATTATATAATCCACAGAAGGACAGAAGTGCATTCCTGGACACTCGTTCTGCTCAAGGACATCATTGAGACTGAGTCTATTTCCTTATCTTCCAGCCCTGCTGCTTCTCTGACTGTTGGCGATGACCTTGGTTTAACTTTCCACGGGATGGCAAGGCACTTGCAGTGGTTCAGGCACCATGTGCAGACACTGAAGAATGTAGAAGGAAAAAATCACCTTTCTCTCTCTCTCTCTCTCTCTCTCCCTCATGATAGTTCACAGTGGCCTCTAAAAGTGGCAGGCCTGTTTCCCTGACCACAATTATTCCTCCTTCCTTGAAGTTAACAAATTGCTAACTAAAGCGGTGAAAACACCTTAACTAGCTGAGACTAGCCAGTATCCACCCCTTGGGGACTGAGTGAAGTACAGCCTCCCCTGAAGTGTACGGCAGCTTGAGAACGAGGGACACCTGAGCACACATTTGGTGATGTGAGGAAGAAGGAGAGGAGAGTGGAGTTGAACTTGAGCATCACGTCACTAGGAGAAACATGCAGGAAATACTCCAGTGCCTTCCAAACACCCTCACGCCCTGCCCTTCATCTTACTGCTAGCACCTACACGTGTGGAGAATGCACTCACTCACTCAGGTGCACTGGGGAAAGCTTCATGCTTCTACTGGGTGATGATATGCTTGCAGCAACTGTAGCTTATGTTCAAGTCCTCCTCATTACATAGAGGTATTTATTGCTAAATGACAGATTATTCATCCTTGAGATAACAAACATATATGTAGGAGAACAGGAAAGATACAACAGTTTGCTAAAGTGACCATGCTTTTTAAAACTCCCAGGGTCTCGGTAGCTCCTCTTGCCAGAAAGTGGAGGCTGTTTCTCCAACTCTCAGACATGGGCTGCCGTTATAACCTGCTTTAGCCAAAGGATGTGGCAGAATTTTTGGATTCCTATGTCAGCCTAGGCCTGAGGACACTATGCACAGTTCTGCTCTTTCTTATAACTAACACTTGGCAAAGCTACGTGAACCCTATAGAAAATGAAACTTTCTATGGAAGAGAATTCAGCTGACCCAGATGTCATCAGTCAGAAAGGTCTCCAAACAGGCAGTTTTCTCACAGCTATGAGAGAGCACAGCATAGGACAAAGGAAGGCGGACGATGGCCCATGGACCCAGTGCTGCCCACAGTTGTTTTGGTAAAAATACCTAAAGTTATGAAGGTGTTTACATTTATAAATTGTGGTTAGAAAACGCAAGAGGAAGAGATGCCATATTTATCATATAACAAAGCCTAAAATAGTTACTAACTAGTCCTTTTAGAAAAGCTACTGATAGTTAACATTTTAGAGAAAAAGAGCCAGACAACCAACCTTATCTGACTGTATGTGCACAACTGAGTTCTGACAATAGAAGGAATCTTAAATAAAATATAAATTCATGAACAATAATAAGGTACTGTTTTTAAGCCATGGAGTTTTAGGTGGTTTGTTTTATAGAAGTGGCCAATACAATTATAATAGAAATTTTCATTCCTTTAATAGAAGGAAAATAATGCATAAAGTCCATGGTCCTACAGAAATGCACCTACTATTTTCAATAAAAAAAATGGAATCATTGCTATTTCCAGACCTGTGGCTATGAAATCTGTTTCACTATAAATTAACTTTGCCCACACAACAGTATAGCAGCCATACCCAGTGAGTGAGGGAATGCACACATCTGTGTTCCAATAAAACTTTATTTACAAACACAGGAGTCAGACCACGCTTGGCCTATGGGTCATGTTGTCCCGACCCCTGGGGTACAGCACACATCATGGGATTAGGAACTACCCCTCATAGACTGGAATAATGAAATTTCTTTGGAAAGAGTATAAGGGTTCATTGCTCTGGTTTGTTTCATTTTATTTTACTCACCAGTAAGTATGTGTACCTTCTGCTTTCTGCTCCAGTATCTTTCCATAGGTCTGAGCTCAACAGTTGAGGGATATTTTGTCCATTGTCCAAAGTGGGGAAATTGGAGATGTATATTGGTCAGACTAGACTAAAACACCATTTAGGGAATTCAGTTCTTGTCTCTGCAAATGAAGCAACCGGAATTCCAAGCTAGTCAGGAGCTGTCTTTACACAGGCCAAGCAACATTTTCTCCATATAACACTTAAAGTATTTCAGTTCTGCTTGCTTCCTGTCAAGTCCTGGTGAGCAGCTCCAAACCAAATGTGTATTCAAACGTAGGTATGTGTTTCCAGAAATCCACAGCGCTGGCATGTCTTCCCTGATTGCTCATTCTCCACACCCTCAGCTGAACGATCTGTGGACATGAACACATGGCAGTTTGAGTGGGGAAGTTCTTCATTTGTAATGCCCTTCGCTCCTCTGGGCCAGTTCCTGTGTCTGTGAGAGAATGCCAAGTAGAAGGTGCTGTGAGAAAAGATGGCTTAATTTTTTTCCAATCTTTTATCTTGTTTTTGCTCAATTTACTCTGTCATATTTAGAGAAACCAAATGTTCAAGCAAAACCTTGCTAAAATCATCAGAAAAAAATAGCCAAAAAATACCCAGCTGATCCCCAAATCCTTCTTTTCATCTCCATGAATATATAAAGCATGTCCTCAAGTTCAACATTAGTAATCAAGATGCAAATGATTTAAATGTCCCCACTGTTTTATGACCTCATGACCAGTGTGACCAATTGTCTGTTGGAAAGGAGCACTCACCGCCCTCCCTCCTGTTGGCTTTGGGCAGCCAATTCCTCCCTGGCACAGCCACTTCAGCTTCACTCTTCTGGAGCCAACTTTTACACTGTCAGAGGCCCCTCACCAGGAAGTGAAAGGAAACGTATTCTCAATTTTCCGTTCCTGAATATTAATAATTATTATTCAATATAAATGTTACCTATATCACTAGCTTATTAATGTATAGATAAAATGAAAGTTAATTCCAATAATTATGTTTAACCTAAGGACAACTTTATTTTTAACTATACAAATAGAGTCAGAGTGGTACACAAGTCTGTAGTCTGTTGTAAAAAGGCAATCATGTGAAAATTAGGACTAAGTGTCTTACTAGTAGTATGAAGAATATTATACCTGAACTGTTTTTGTCTTTGTTAGTTTCATTCATATTCTTTAAGGAGGCTACAAAAGATAAAACATTATTGTGTACATCTACACAACCATACACACGAATGCACTTTTTCATGTGATCTGGAGATTTATTATATGCCCCAATAATTCTTGCCAGTAGCCAATAAAAGGCAACTACAATCAACTTATTTCTTCCTGATGCAGTGTTGTGAATTTTCTTTGACTTCTTTGTAGTTTTCTATAGCAAAGAACCCCCAAAATAGCATGTTCTCGGGTATCATCATGTTTTAATGAAAACATGATTTGTAAAATTTCAATCATTTCCCTTTCTCTGAAAGAGAAATTAAGAAGAAATCTAATGAAGCCTTCCTGAGATGGTCACAAGTCATGGTAGTGTACTTTGAAAGACAAAAAAGCCATCTGTCTTTACCATTGAGATCTGGAATGAGGACTGTCCCCTGAGTCCCAGCAGCAGCCTGTGGCAGAGCAGAATGTCTGTCTGTCCCCAGCAAGAGGAGGATGTTCTCACTAGCTTCTTCTCAGATGCTCATCAGGGATGCTACCCTTTGACGGATTGGCTTAACAATGCATTTATGAGCACAGACAGGTAAGAACACACATCAGCTATTATAACAAATCACTTTGTCAACAGATTGTTGAGAGCCAGGGGTGGGTTGTTTGTACAAGTCTACAGAACTTTCCAGAAACCATCATTAGAACATGGCAGAGCTAGTCATCTGGGGTCCTTAATTTTAAGCATGAATTGAAAAAAAAAGAAGATAAATAATAATGTTAGTTGGTGTATTTAATCATAATTTTTCTGTATTACAAGAGTGTAGGAGGCCAATCCCAGGGTGGCAATCAAAGCAAACATCAGAGACAAAACCATCCACAACATCGCCGTTTGATCTCTATCCCTCCTCCCCCAAGATCTTCATGTAGACACCAAGCCTGCTGATCTCTAGTGCGTGATGTGAGAATCTCACAATGCCACTGGTAATTCGGTGAGATGGCAGAGGGACTGGTGAGATTTGAAGGCTACCTCCTTTGGTTAAAGTCATGTAAGTTTATAAATATGGGTGTTTGGGCTCTATCTCCCTCACCACAGAGCGAGTCTCCTGCCTTCCAAGAAGAGCCCCACTGGGGAGATGTTTTCCCTGTCTGAGGCCTGAGGGCCAGTCCCGAACCTACCCAGGAAGCTGGTGGACCCTGATGACCTCAGGTTGCTTTCCACACCCTGAGTTTCCATGAGTGTTTGGGGTGGACACTGAAACCTGTCCCTGCTATGATCTTGAGTGCATTGCTGACACTGTGCTGAAACAAGGATCAGAAGCCCAGTGAACGACTGTGGGAGGAACTTGTGCGTCCATATGGATGGTCGTCTACACATATCGCATCTTCACTAGCAGTCTTAGAAATAGTCCATAGTTGCCTCAAGTAATGCAAAGAAATACTCATCAAATAAGGTGACCACTATATTGAGTCAAAATTTCTCGAAACCAGTTTTATCTAAAATTCTGCTCTAATTTTTCAAAATTAGTTTGCTAACAATTTTTTTTTGTTTCACTAAGTAAAGCTTATATAGAATTTAGCACCTAAATCTCCATGGCATTAATGTTGACTTTCAGTTAACCATCACAGAAACAAAGGCTTATATTTTTAGTACCCCAGCCAGCATCCGCAGGTCTTCATTCTGGATAATTTTCAAATAACTTTAGTATTTTGAACATGATATATTATTTTTGCTATTTTTGAAATTCATATGAATGGGGTCATGGAGTATATACTGTTTCTCATCTCACTGTTTTCACTCCACATTTTGAATATGAACTTCATCCAAGTTATTGTGTCTTTCAGTGGTTGGCTGTTTATACTGCTCTACAGTTTTTCTCTCTATCATTCTATTATAAATTACTTACATGATCTACTAATGAGGTGCACCCAGTAGTCATGACTTTTCATATAGAACTTACAGTTGTTAGATAATGGAAGTGTTTTTTTGAAATGTTTTTTTTTTCACCTAACTTTCAACCAGTGAATTATGAAAGCTTCAGTCACTCCACATAATTTTTTTAAAAAACAATATATATATATATATATATATATATATATATATATATATATATATATATTAGTGCAGGGATTGAACCCAGTGCCTTGACATTCTGGACAAGTGCTCTATGATTGAGCCATATCCCAGCCCATGCTCCACATTATTATAAAGACATTTTATCATCAGGTGTTTTAATTTAGTCACTCTGGGGATGGTTGAATATGTGAAATATTTTATCAGCTTATTGGCCATGCCCATAACCTCCTGTTGAAGCTCTATTCTGTTGCACTTTTTGTTGGATTGTCTGCCTTCTCATTGTTTGGTAACCTTGCTTTATTATCCACTGTCTTCATCTGGGAGCTTCTTTCTCTTCACATTGTACTTCTTCAGGGAAAATTCTGATATTAATATGATTCACCTACCTCATCAATATTATTTAGTTTTTCATCTAAGTATTATATATTTTGTAAGAAAACTTTTCAGGCTAAGAGTCATAAAGGTATTCAGTTAAGTTTTCTTTCAACAGCCTCATTATTTTTCCATTCATATGTAGGTCCAGGATCCATCCTGGCCCAGCTTTTGTATGTAGTCGATAACTCCACTTTCCAGGTGGTGAACATTCTAGTCCCCACACCATCTTCACTGCCATCCTTAAAGTAACTCTTGATATCTGCTGATGTAGAGTCTGTTTATCCTCATAAGGACTGAGTTAGCTTTTCTACTCTCATAGATTTCCATATAAAATTTGAATTAATTTCTAAAGTTCCATGCAAAACTGTGGGGTTAATATTTGAAATTATATTTAATATGTAAGCCTAGTTAATGAGAATTGATATCTTTTCTATATAAGATGTTTCATTCATTAATATCATAAAATATCCTTGAATGTATGTATTTCCTTACTTCAAAAGTGATTTGTAGTTAGTAGTGTAGAGATATAACATATTTCCTTTGAGATTTACCTCTTGATATTTTTCATATTTATATACATAATATGTGTTGAATGTCATTTTCTATTCTTTTTGTATAATTATAAAATAAAATTGATTTTCACACATTTAATTTAAAACCAGAGAACTTGCTAAAATCACTCGCTAAGTGTAGTAATTGATCTAGAAATTACCCTGTTGTGTGAAGTAGATAACTGGAATCACCAAACTGTATTCCCAGTCCAGGGATCAATCCAGAATCACAAATTACACAAAGGAGTAGTTTAATTTTTAATTTGCTTGTGGTATATTTTGGTAATAAAATTAATATAAACATAATTTTTGAGCTATTTATTTAAACAGCACTTTTTTTCATTAAATGATTTCCTACAATATTCTACTCATAAGTAGTTTGCTTTTAACTAAGTCATTTTTGTCTGATAATTTACTTTGATCCCTATCCCTATTTTTGAACTACTTATTATTTTCAAAAATGTTTCTTAAATGTTCTTTAATTTTTTTTTAAAGAGAGAGTGAGAGAGGAGAGAGATTGAGACAGAGAGAATTTTTAATATTTATTTTTTAGTTATCGGCAGACACAACATCTTTGTTGGTATGTGGTGCTGAGGATCGAACCCGGGCCGCACGCATGCCAGGCAAGCGCGCTACCGCTTGAGCCACATCCCCAGCCCCGTTCATTAATTTTAAAAAATCAAAATAGACAAAGTAATTTGATTGAAAAAATTGCAACTTGATGTCAATGAAGAAACATAACATGCATGTTAAAATGGTCAAAAATGCTACAGGACATGATTGACGTTCACACTATATAATGATCCATAGAGTGTTCTACAAAATCCAGGGAAGTGCACTTGCCAGAATTAGTTTTTGGAAGAGAGACTTTTTCTCCTTGAACAATTCCCAGTGACATGTTTTAAATGGAAGGATGGGTTATCTTACACTGGAACTTGGTGAGAATAACACAGGAGAGGGGCAGGAAAGTCACCTGGATCCAGTGGGAAACCATGCTTTGCATCAGACCACACAGTCCCATAATCAGTACATGATCCTAAAAAGTGAAATGTGCTTATGGTTTATGTGCATCTTGTGGCAATGGAGAAGGGGTGAAATTGCGTATCCAGAATCATGAAGAACATTTGTAGACTTAAGAGACATTTTATTTTATAAGATATATTGGAAATAACTGTGGTACTAATGCTAACCAATTAGAAACTTGGGCCATATCTCATGATTTCTGTGAAGAAGAATAACCCAGAAGAAAGCAGACCAGCAGGTCAGGGAAAGGGGTACAATCACTAATTATCATCCTAATTTAGTCTCATGCATAAAATTTGAATTAAATTCTATCCACAGCTATAGCTCTGACTAAACCTTCTAATATTGAATAGTTGCTACGGTTTCAAAAGAAGATGCAGATATATGCAGCATTATGTGAATGCACTAGAGTTATCAAATCCCCATGATCTCTGTGCATTAGCCAGCAGTGGGATTGCCATTGCCTATCCAAGCCCCTGTGGAAACGTGAGCCTCCGTGGGCTTTGGATCCAGCTCGCTGGATATCATGATTTATCACTTGCCTACAGGATCCAGCAAATACCAAAGGAGACCTTACAAGCTCATTTTTCCAGGCTTCACCCAGGAGGGAAGAGGTATTGGGGACTGGGAAACAAAATATAGCATCCTCTGATTTTTACCAAAAACACAGAGTATTTCTGCAGAAGATCTGCTTCTAGTATAAAAATGCGTCTACCAGCATTTCTTTTCAGGCAGCGCATGGTGTTCCCTGAAACCGGGTGCAGATGACCTGAGTAAAGGCTGGAGATGGAAAGTGAGCCATGCTGTTTAGAGATCCCTGATCATCTTAGTCAATATTAACTTGCAAAATTCACAACCATCTTGGAGCATCAAGATTGTGCTTCAAGAAAAATCTTGCCTGAAGTTTTTCTTAGTAACAAAGTATTTGCTAAGAAAAAATTTTTAGAAAAAAATGATTTAAGTATTCTCATGAAAAGAAAAAATGGAGAAACCTCATTGTCGGGAAGGAATGTGAATTAGCAGGAGAGTTGTGTCAGTTGACAGAATGAAGGACTTGAAGAGAAGATCTTGAGAATCCAGGTTTGAGTCAGATCCCAGGCATTCAGGTAGATGGCTCCTGTATGACATAAGGGCTTCAGCGTGACCAAAGATGAATGAGAACTAGCGTTTCCATTTTAAAAATTTGGAACTCATAGAAGTTGAGTAGCATGGTGGGTCCCCTGCAGAGGACAGTCCTTCACCGGGTGAAGTTACAGTTGCCTAGGAAGAGGCAGGTCTATGAGTGTAGAGCACCCAAGGTGACACCAATAAGAACAACAAGAAATTTTTAAATGTCTCACCACCAAGGATACACATTTGAGATGATAGGTAAGCTGATGACTCAGATTCGGGAACACCAAGGGTACACATGAATCAAGATACCACACTGTTACCCCATCAGTATGTACAATGATCATTTTTAAAGTCAATTTTTATTTTAAAATAGCCAAATCATTGGGAAGCTTGTTGATTCAGAAACAAATTCAGCCTCATTGTGTCTGCCCACCCTGGGAAGCCTGCTGGGGGCTCCCTCCCTCCCTTTCCCTCCTCCTGCTGCTCCCATGAGGGAGGCAGCACAGAGACACCACAGGGGTACCAAGAGGAGAGCAGGCCCACGTGACTCCTCATGTGACAGAGCTCAACTGAGCCTGAGCCGGGGAGTCCACACACATAGGTGTCTCCGCCCAGTAGCTGGCCCGACTGTAAAGGATTCGGTTTCATCCTGGTGACATGGAAGTCATGATATTAGGGCTCCTGGCCAACTTCCCTCATCTCTTGTGGTGTGTGGTGGATAATTTCACCATACCTTTATAACTTAGGAGTAAGAGTGAGGATTTGGAGTATATCTGGAAAGAAAAATGTGCAAAACATAATTTTATTTGTTCTAGAAGTTTATGAATTTGTAAGTGATTTCATAAAAAATTAAAAAAATTCAAACCCATGGGTAAAGACAGAATAAAACGTTTGAATACAAATGCCTTATTAAAACAGTAAAAAGAGTGAGGCTGTTGTCATATGAACATGAAATTGTTTTTATCCAATGTCCAAATTTGATATATTTACATATTAGTTTGAAACTTTTAATTCATTTCTTGGAAATATAATTGAGTAAATCCCTTCTACAATGAATAACACCCTAAAGGATAAGCAAAGTAATCCAACTTTTGTTGGAATGCAAATATACCCACTCTTTCTGGGCTGTGACACTGTATGAGGAGTGAGCGTTCTCACAGTGACTACACATCTATAGGTGCCATCTCACAAATAAATTCACTGCCAATTTATTCTGAGCACAAGTAAATGAATAATTATGCAAGAGTGAATAAACTCTCAAATGGAAATATTTTCCATAAAGCTACACTCATAGAGATATTCAGATCAAACGATAGAGGAACATGCCATCATTCATGTTCATCAGTGAAATAAAGAGTATTCATTATAGAATTCAAATTACATATAATGAGATGTGTTTACCTGTGTCTGTACACAAGCGGCTCATTCTGAGCATTTTTAGGTCTAGTGGTTGAACAGTTTTTTAAATATTAATTTTTTTAGTTGTAATTGGACACAATACCTTTGTTTTATTTATTTATTTTTATGTGGTGCTGAGGATCGAACCCAGAGCATTACACCCACTAGAAGAGCGCTCTACCACTGAACCACAACTCCAGCCCTAGTAGTTGAACATTTTAATGTGACCAGAGAAATTATATTTTCAAGTATTGCATATATATATATATATATATATATATATATATATATATATATATATTTTTTTTTTTTTAACAGATGGCATTCCATCTTAGCTATATGCATGCTCTCTTGAAACTTTATACTAGGTATCCTTGAATGAATCCATGGTTCTCACAGACTCATGTATCCATACCTGCCTGATGGTGATATTGCTGATGCAAGAAGCACTCATTTTAAATTCTATAGATACTTCCAAGATGTATACCAAATATATCACACTGATTTACATACCCACTAATCATACATGAGAACATGACTTTCCCACACTATTGGGAACAACATTGGGTTATGAAAAATTATATCATTTTCTTTTTTAAAAAAAAATTTAGATGTTGATGGACCTTTATTTTATTCATTTATTTATATGTGGTGCTGAGAATCGAAACCCAGGGCCTCACACATGCTAGCAAATGCTCTACCTCTGATCCACAACTCCAGCCTTCATTTTCTAGTTTTACTTTACATGTACTTTAGCACTTGCGAGATTTTATTTTTCATTATTTTTGGTAATGTGTATTCCTTTTTTTAAAAAAAACTGCTAATAGAATCAGACATTTAAGTATGTGTGTAATTGTAAATGTTTAGAAATGTGAACTACAGACTTGTAACTTATTTAGCTTAGGATAATAGAAGCTCCTTTGCTCTTTTATAACTAATGCTTTTTATTTTTTTTTTTGCATTTAAAATTTTTATTATGAAAAATTTCAAACATATACAAAAATAGAGATAATTCTATACTGAACTGTATAAAAAATTTAAAAACAATTTCAGCTTATAAAAAGCACAACAAAGTAACAAAAATGTTGAGTGACTGTTTTCCAGAAGTAAGATACTTCATGGTACACAATAAGAAAAATAAACAGATTAAATGTGGATACAAGGCATGAATATTTAGAAGGTCAGTGACTTTGTGTTCAAGATAGGAACCTAGGTGTTTTAGGGCATTAAGAGGTTCTGATCAAGAAAGAATGTGTCTGATCAGTTGTTAATAAGCATTTCCTAGTGAGGAGGAAACAGCGCCATCCCTCCTTAGACTTCAGGTACATCACCTATTCGACATGGCACTTTGCATGACAATGTGAGCAAAGCATGTGTTTACCCTACAGACATCACTCAGGAACACTCAACTATTCCACATCATCATAAAATCCAATCCAAAACATTCATTAATATGCATTATTTACCCCAGATAGACTTACAATTTGGTGATGAGGCTGTTACCTGGCTAGGTGGAGCAACCAGGTCGAATGTACGCAGGAGCAGAGTAGGGGACACAGGACACAGAGCACTTGTTGACCTTCCAGCCCTTCTAGCGGGGAAAATAGGAGTTAGTTATCCGTGTGACGATTGAAGGATAAATAGAGTTCCGATAGGCAAAATTCACTGTAGAAAGTAAATTTTCAAATTGTGCGAAGTGCCATGCAAAAATAGGTAAAAAAAAAAAAATGTAAAACCCTTTAAATGTCTGAATAATGCACTTAAAGATTAAAAAGCAAACTCTTTATGACACTGGTCAATATTGTGCAGGGTACTGCGTCTTGGGAGCTGAGGTTTACTTATTCTTGACAAGGCAGTCAAAGGAGATCTAAAAGTCTGAGCATCTGTTAAGAAAGGAACATTGGGATGTGGTTTTGCTAAAGATATGCCTTCAAACAGTAGTATGGGAAAGTGCGTTGGCGTGAGTGGACCTGGAGTGCAGGGAAGCAGCACAAAGTCAAGGTCATGAGAGACAGGACCAGGGGACCCAGCAACAAGTACAGAGCGGTGAGAATAGGACTGGAAGGGAGAGGCGGGTGTGAGAGGTGCACGCGGCCACCAACGGGAAGATAGCAGAGGGTTTGTCATGTAGGCACTGAAAGAGGCCCATAGGAGAGAGGAGTATGAGGCTTTTGAAATTAGGTGTCCAGGGAGAGACTGTCGACCTTAATAGAAATAAAATGTCAGAAGAGATAATTGATTTGGAGTTGGACAGAAAGGATCCTATGATGGGTGTCTTTGTTCACTTTGATTCAACAGAATTTACTAAGATGTTTTGTCTCCATTTGGTTATTACAGACTCTGAAATCTCAGCACTACAAAGGAACCTTCCTAGCACCAGGGTCCATTTTCAGAATCACAAGGGAGTATGAACAGTGAGAGCAAGCAGTCCTAGGTTGATGGATACTCCTGAAACCTATTCCAGGAACCCCTCTTAGATAGCCTCCAGTAGGCTCAGACCATCTTAGAAAGAGATACATTTGCAACAACATATTAAATACATTATGAAGTGGGGGGGATAAAAAGCCAAAAATGCCCTTTGGTGCACACAGCGGCAATATGCAATACATTCAGCTTACTGTGGAATACACAGAGGCACTTTTCCATTACACTCCAAAGCATGGGGAATAACATGGATCTCATCCATCATAATGCATTATTGTTCTCTTATAGTGCCCTTAACATACTTTAATGTGATATGGGAAGGGTAGTGCCCATTCATCAAGTTGTGTTAGCATTGTTGTTTGTTTTTTTTTTTTTTTTTTTTTTTTTTTTAATTTTATTTTTTTTTATTGGTCGTTCATAACACTACATGGTTCTTAATACATCATATTACACGGTTTGATTCAAGTGGATTATGAACTCCCGCTTTTACCCCATATACAGATTGCTGTATCACACCAGTTTCCCTTCCATTAATTGACATATTGCCTTTCTAGTGTCTGATGTATTCTGCTGTCTGTCCTATTCTCTACTATCCCCCCTCCCCTCCCCTCCCCTCCCCTCCCCTTTTCTCTCTCTACCCCTTCTACTGTACATCCTTTCTTCCATTTGTATTATCTTGTCTTACCCCTCCTTTCCTCTTATATGACATTTTGTATATCCCTGAGGATCGCCTTCCATTTCCATGCAATTTCCCTTCTCACTCCCTTTCCCTCCCACCTCTTATCCCTGTTTAATGTAAATCTTCTTCTCAAGCTCTTCGTCCCTACCCTGTCCTTGTTTACTCCCCTTATATCAAAGGAGTCATTTGGTATTTGTTTTTTAAAGATTGACTAGCTTCACTTAGCATAATCTGCTCTAATGCCATCCATTTCCCTCCAAACTCTATGATTTTGTCATTTTTTAATGCAGAATAATACTCCATAGTATATAAATGCCACATTTTTTTTATCCATTCATCTATTGAAGGGCATCTAGGCTGGTTCCACAGTCTTGCTATCGTGAATTGAGCTGCTATGAACATCGATGTAGCAGTGTCGCTGTAGCATGCTCTTGTTAGGGCTTTAGGGAATAGACCGAGAAGGGGAATAGCTGGGTCGAATGGCGGTTCCATTCCCAGCTTTCCGAGAAATCTCCATACTGCTTTCCAAATTGGCTGCACCAATTTGCAGTCCCACCAGCAATGAACAAGAGTGCCCTTTTCCCCGCATCCTCTCCAGCACTTACTGTTGTTTGACTTCCTAATGGCTGCCAGTCTTACTGGAGTGAGATGGTATCTTAGGGTAGTTTTGATTTGCATTTCTCTGACTGCTAGTGATGGTGAGCATTTTTTCATGTACTTGTTGATTGATTGTATGTCCTCCTCTGAGAAGTGTCTGTTCAGGTCCTTGGCCCATTTATTGATTGGGTTATTTGTTATCTTATTGTCTAATTTTTTGAGTTCTTTGTATATTCTGGTAATTAGGGCTCTATCTGAAGTGTGTGGAGTAAAGATTTGTTCCCAGGATGTAGGCTCCCTGTTTATCTCTCTTATTGTTTCTTTTGCTGAGAAAAAACTTTTTAGTTTGAGTAAGTCCCATTTGTTGATTCTGTTTGTTAACTCTAGCGCTATGGGTGTCCTATTGAGGAATTTGGAGCCCGATCCCACAGCGTGCAGATCATAACCAACTTTTTCTTCTATCAGATGCCATGTCTCTGGTTTAATATCAAGCTCCTTGATCCATTTTGAGTTAACTTTTGTGCATGGCGAGAGATAGGGATTCAGATTCATTTTGGTGCAAATGCATTTCCAGTTTTCCCAGCACCATTTGTTGAAGATGCTATCCTTCCTCCATTGCATGCTTTTAGCCCCTTTATCAAAAATAAGATAGTTGTAGTTTTGTGGATTGGTTACTGTGTCCTCTATTCTGTACCATTGGTCCACCCGCCTGTTTTGGTACCAGTACCATGCTGTTTTAGTTACTATTGCTCTGTAGTATAGTTTGAAGTCTGGTATCGCTATACCGCCTGATTCACACTTCCTGCTTAGTATTGTTTTTGCTATTCTGGGTCTTTTATTATTCCATATGAATTTCCTGATTCTTTTATCGATTTCTACAAGATATGCTGTTGGGATTTTGATTGGCATTGCATTGAACTTATATAGGACTTTTGGTAATATCGCCATTTTGATGATGTTGGTTCTGCCTATCCATGAGCAGGGTATATTTTTCCATCTTCTAAGGTCTTCTTCTATGTCTTTCTTTAGGGTTCTGTAATTTTCATTGTATAAATCTTTTACCTCTTTTGTTAGGCTGATTCCCAAGTATTTTATTTTTTGGGGGGATATTGTGAATGGAGTAGTTGTCCTCATTTCCGTTTCAGAGGATTTGTCGCTGATATACAGGAATGCCTTTGATTTATGCGTGTTGATCTTATATCCTGCCACTTTGCTGAATTCATTTATTAGCTCTAATAGCTTCTTTGTAGACCCTTTTGGGTCTGCTAGGTATAGAATCATATCATCTGCAAATAGTGATAATTTAAGTTCTTCTTTTCCTATTTTTATGCCTTTAATTTCTTTCGTCTGCCTAATTGCTCTGGCCAGTGTCTCGAGGACTATGTTGAACAGAAGTGGTGAGAGAGGGCATCCCTGTCTTGTACCAGATCTTAGAGGGAATGCCTTCAATTTTTCTCCATTCAGAATGATGCTGGCCTGTGGCTTATCATAGATTGCTTTTACAATGTTGAGGTATGATCCAGTTATCCCTAATTTTTCCAGAGTTTTGAACATAAAGGGATGCTGTACTTTGTCGAATGCTTTTTCTGCATCTATCGAGATGATCATATGGTTCTTAATTTTAAGTCTATTGATGTGGTGGATAACATTTATTGATTTCCGTATATTGAACCAACCTTGCATACCAGGGATGAATCCTACTTGATCATGGTGTATAATTTTTTTGATATGTATTTGAATCCGATTCGCCAGAATTTTATTGAGGATTTTTGCATCAAGGTTCATTAGAGATATTGGTCTGTAGTTTTCTTTCTTTGAAGTATCTTTGTCTGGTTTCGGAATCAGGGTGATGTTGGCCTCGTAGAATGAATTTGGAAGTTCTCCCTCTTTTTCTATTTCCTGAAATAGCTTGAAAAGTATTGGTGTTAGTTCCTCTTTAAAGGTTTTGTAAAACTCTGCTGTATACCCATCCGGTCCTGGGCTTTTCTTAGTTGGTAGTCTTTTGATGGTTTCTTCTATTTCCTCTATTGTTATTGGTCTGTTTAGGTTGTCTATATCCTCCTGGCTCAGTCTGGGCAGATCATAAGACTCAAGGAATTTATCTATGCCTTCACTATCTTCTATTTTATTGGAGTATAAGGATTCAAAGTAATTTCTGATTATCTTCTGTATTTCTGAAGTGTCTGTTGTGATATTGCCTTTTTCATCCCGTATGCTAGTAATTTGGGTTCTCTCTCTTCTTCTCTTCGTTAGTATGGCTAAGGGTCTGTCAATTTTATTTATTTTTTCAAAGAACCAGCTTTTAGTTTTGTCAATTTTTTCAATAGTTTCTTTTGTTTCAATTTCATTAATTTCAGCTCTGATTTTAATTATTTCTTGCCTTCTACTTCTTTTGCTGTTGTTTTGCTCTTCTTTTTCTAGGATTTTGAGATGAAGTATGAGATCATTTATTTGTTGGTTTTTTCTTTTTTTGAGGAATGAACTCCAAGCAATGAATTTTCCTCTTAGAACTGCTTTCAATGTGTCCCATAGATTCCGATATGTTGTGTCTGTGTTTTCATTTAACTCTAGGAATTTTTTAATTTCCTCCTTGATGTCTTCTAAAACCCATTGATCACTCAGCAACCTGTTGTTCATTCTCCAGGTGATGCTTGATTTTTCCTTTCTTCTTTTATCATTGATTTTCAGTTTCATTCCATTATGATCAGATAAGATGCATGGTATTATCTCTACCCCTTTGTATTGTCTAAGAGTTGCCCTGTGACATAGTATATGGTCTATTTTTGAGAAGGTTCCATGTGCTGCTGAGAAAAAAGTGTAGCTACTTGAAGTTGGGTGGTATAGTCTATATATGTCAATTAAGTCTAGGTTGTTAATTATGTTATTGAGTTCTATAGTTTCCTTATTTAACTTTTGTTTGGAAGATCTGTCCAGTGGTGAGAGAGGTGTGTTGAAGTCTCCCATGATTATTGTATGGTGGTCTATTAGACTCTTGAACTTGAGAAGAGTTTGCTTGATGAACACGGCTGCACCATTATTTGGGGCATATATATTTATGATTGTTATGTCTTGTTGGTGTATGGTTCCCTTGAGCAGTATGAAGTGTCCTTCTTTATCCCTTTTGATTGTCTTTGGCTTGAAATCTATTTTATTAGATATGAGTATGGACACTCCTGCTTGTTTCCGCGGTCCATATGAGTGATATGCTTTTTCCCAACCTTTCACCTTCAGTCTATGTATATCTTTTCCTATCAAATGCGTCTCCTGTAGACAGCATATTGTTGGGTCTTGTTTTGTGATCCATTCTACTAGCCTGTGTCTCTTAATTGGTGAGTTTAAGCCATTAACATTTAGGGTTATTATTGAGATGTGGTTTGTTCTTCTATCCATAATTGTTTATTGATGTTACTAAACCTGATTTGTTATCCTCTTTGACTACTTTCCCCCCTTTACTGTCCTACCTCCCATTGTTGGTTATCAATGTTAGTTTCCATTTCCTCTTCCTGTAATGTTTTGCCAAGGATTTTTTGAAGAGATGGTTTTCTAGCTGCGAATTCTTTTAACTTTTGTTTATCGTGGAAGGTTTTAATTTCATCTTCTAACCTGAAGCTTAATTTCGCCGGATACATGATTCTTGGTTGGAGCCCATTGTCTTTCAGTGTTTGAAATATGTTATTCCAGGATCTTCTAGCTTTCAGAGTCTGTGTTGAGAGATCAGCTGTTATCCTGATTGGTTTACCCCTAAATGTAATCTGCTTTCTTTCTCTTGCAGCTTTTAAAATTCTCTCCTTATTCTGTATGTTGGACATCTTCATTATAATGTGTCTAGGTGTGGATCTCTTATGATTTTGCACATTCGGCGTCCTGTAGGCTTCTAGGATTTGGGATTCTGTCTCAATCTTCAATTCTGGGAAGTTTTCTCGTATTATTTCACTGAATAGACTGTTTATTCCTTTGGCATGGAGCTCTGTGCCTTCCTGTATCCCAATGACTCTTAAATTTGGTCTTTTGATATTGTCCCATAATTCTTGGATGTTCTGCTCATGGTTTCTTAGCAGACTTGCTGAGCTGTCTATGTTCTTTTCCAGCTGAAATACTTTGTCTTCATTGTCTGATGTTCTCTCTTCTAAGTGATCTACTCTGCTGGTAGTATTCTCAATTGAGTTTTTAAGTTGGTTTATTGTTTCCTGCATTTCTAGAATTTCTATTTGTTTGTTTTTTATTACTTCTATCTCCCTGTGAAATTGATCTTTTACTTCCTGGATTTGTTTGTCAATGTGATCTTTCATTGTCTGATTTTGCTGTCTCATGTCTTCCTTGAGACTCCAGATCATCTGAAGCATATATATCCTGAACTCTTTATCTGATATTCCATCTGTTGCAGCTATTACCTCTTCTAAAGTTGAGTTGACCTGCATTGCTTGTGGTCCTTTCTTTCCTTGTCTTTTCATACTGCTCGCGTTTCTTTCTGCTTGGTGCAACTGTTGTGTTTTTGAAATTTACCCCCTATTTATTTATGTTGCTCTTGTATAGTTGGAAAGTCTCCCTTGCAGGGTGGGTAGTGGCTGTGCTCCTCCTCTAATTATGGTGGTCTATCTATCACGCTGATCGGTCACAGGTCTGCCCCCCCTGCGGGCACAGGAGGCAGCTTTGCTCTGCCCCCACTCCAATTGTGGTAACGTAACTACCACGCCCTGGGGTCGTAGGTCCTGATCTGGATGTGGGTGGCGGCTCTGCTGGGTCCCCACTCCAATTGGTGTGACGAGTCTACCACGCTGGCATACTTCTAGGCCGGTGGGTCACAGTTCTGCACAGCCCCCACTCCCAATGGGAGTACCTGACTACCTCTCCAACGGGTCGCTGGGCCCCCTCCGGACCCGGGCGGCGACCCTGTTCCGCCCCCACTCCAACCAGTGTGACGCAACTGCCTCGGTGTTACGTGTCCACCACTCTGGCAAGCTACCTGGCCTGTCTTGCCAGTGGGCCGCAGGTCTGCCTGCACGCTCTGCACAGCCCCTACTCCAAATGAGGTTACTTGGCTACCGCTTCGCGGGGCCGCTGGTCCTATTCTAGGCGTGGGCGGCTACTCTCTTCAGACCCAGCTGCGTTTGGGGTGTCATGCTACCACGCCGGCGGGTCACTTGGCCTGCTCTGGGTGCAGGTGGAAGCTCCACTCTGCCCCCACAGCACCCAACAGGACCCTGACTGAGAAGCAGACACCGCTGGTTCCCTAGCCTTGGGTCAAAGCAGCTTCGGTAGCCAGAACCCGCCTCTCCTATCTCAATACACTCTCTGCTGGGAGCTGGCTCCAGCGAGCGACCCCCACGGGTTCCCTAGCCCCGGGCCAAAACTGTTCCGGGAGTCAGAACCCAGTCGCCCCTAGCTCAGCGCACGCTCCACTTGGAGCTGGCCTCCACCGGCAGTCTCCGCAGTTTCCTCAGACCTGGGCCAGGTTAGCCCCGGGAACCAGAATCCAGCTGCTCAGTGCCCGGTACACGCCTTGCCAGGCATGAGCCTCTAGGAGTATTCTCCACAAGATCCCCAGTCCCGAGCCTGAGCTAGAAATCTGTCTGCTAGACGCAGGCAACTACCAGCCTGAAATCACCTGTTCCGTCGCTGGATGAGCTGAGATCAATAGAACATGGGGATGATTACATCATCTCTCCGAAATGGCGGCTGCTGTCCTCCTCTGTGGTCCGACCGGTGTCTGGAACCCAACTGGACCGCTTCTCTCCTCTGTCTGAAAGCTGGAACTCAGCACTAAGCGCTGCCAAAGTCCTAGCGCCAAACCGCTAGAGGCAGTTCACAGACTCAGGCCTGCGGAGCCTGGTCTGGCCGCCTCCAAGCCGGCTGGGGGTGGGGTGGGGTGGTAGGAATGTGGATCCTATTGCTGGACCGCCGGAGGCCGTTCACAGACTCAAGCCTGTGGGGCCCAGTCTGGCCGCCGCCCCTGGCCAGCCGGCTGGGTTGTGTCCCTGGTCCGCTTTGCTCCGAACTGGCTGGGGGTGGGGTGGGGTGTTAGGAGTGTGGATCCTAGCACCAAGCCGCTAGAGTCAGTTCGCAGACTCAGGCCTGCGGGGCCCAGTAGGTTCCTATGTTCGCTGCAGTTCAGCGGCGGCCGGCGGGATTGTGTCCCTGATCTGCGTTGCACCGAGCCGGCTGGGGGTGGGGTGGTAGGAATGTGGATCCTATCCCTGGACCGCCAGAGGCCGTTCACAGACTCAAGCCTGCGGGGCCCAGTCTGGCCGCCACCCGTGGCCAGCCCGCGGGGTTGTGTCCCTGGTCCGCTTTGCTCCGAACTGGCTGGGGGTGGGGTGGGGTGTTAGGAGTGTGGATCCTAGCACCAAGCCGCTAGAGTCAGTTCGCAGACTCAGGCCTGCGGGGCCCAGTAGGTTCCTATGTTCGCTGCAGTTCAGCGGCGGCCGGCGGGATTGTGTCCCTGATCTGCGTTGCACCGAGCCGGCTGGGGGTGGGGTGGTAGGAATGTGGATCCTATCCCTGGACCGCCAGAGGCCGTTCACAGACTCAAGCCTGCGGGGCCCAGTCTGGCCGCCACCCGTGGCCAGCCCGCGGGGTTGTGTCCCTGGTCCGCTTTGCTCCGAACTGGCTGGGGGTGGGGTGGGGTGTTAGGAGTGTGGATCCTAGCACCAAGCCGCTAGAGTCAGTTCACAGATTCAGGCCTGCGGGGCCCAGTAGGTTCCTATGTTCGCTGCAGTTCAGCGGCGGCCGGCGGGATTGTGTCCCTGATCTGCGATGCACCGAGCCGGCTGGGGGTGGGGTGGTAGGAATGTGGATCCTATCGCTGGACCGCCAGAGGCCGTTCACAGACTCAAGCCTTCGGGGCCCAGTCTGGCCGCCGCCCGTGGCCAGCCGGCGGGGTTGTGTCCCTGGTCCGCTTTGCTCCGAACTGGCTGGGGGTGGGGTGGGGTGTTAGGAGTGTGGATCCTAGCACCAAGCCGCTAGAGTCAGTTCACAGATTCAGGCCTGCGGGGCCCAGTAGGATCCTATGTTCGCTGCAGTTCAGCGGCGGCCGGCGGGATTGTGTCCCTGATCTGCGGTGCACCGAGCCGGCTGGGGGTGGGGTGGTAGGAATGTGGATCCTATCGCTGGACCGCCAGAGGCCGTTCACAGACTCAAGCCTGCGGGGCCCAGTCTGGCCGCCGCCCGTGGCCAGCCCGCGGGGTTGTGTCCCTGGTCCGCTTTGCTCCGAACTGGCTGGGGGTGGGGTGGGGTGTTAGGAGTGTGGATCCTAGCACCAAGCCGCTAGAGTCAGTTCACAGACTCAGGCCTGCGGGGCCCAGTAGGTTCCTATGTTCGCTGCAGTTCAGCGGCGGCCGGCGGGATTGTGTCCCTGATCTGAGATGCACCGAGCCGGCTGGGGGTGGGGTGGTAGGAATGTGGATCCTATCGCTGGACCGCCAGAGGCCGTTCACAGACTCAAGCCTGCGGGGCCCAGTCTGGCCGCCGCCCCTGGCCAGCCCGCGGGGTTGTGTCCCTGGTCCGCTTTGCTCCGAACTGGCTGGGGGTGGGGTGGGGTGTTAGGAGTGTGGATCCTAGCACCAAGCCGCTAGAGTCAGTTCGCAGATTCAGGCCTGCGGGGCCCAGTAGGTTCCTATGTTCGCTGCAGTTCAGCGGCGGCCGGCGGGATTGTGTCCCTGATCTGCGATGCACCGAGCCGGCTGGGGGTGGGGTGGTAGGAATGTGGATCCTATCGCTGGACCGCCAGAGGCCGTTCACAGACTCAAGCCTGCGGGGCCCAGTCTGGCCGCCGCCCGTGGCCGGCCGGCGGGGTTGTGTCCCTGGTCCGCTTTGCTCCGAACTGGCTGGGGGTGGGGTGGGGTGTTAGGAGTGTGGATCCTAGCACCAAGCCGCTAGAGTCAGTTCACAGATTCAGGCCTGCGGGGCCCAGTAGGTTCCTATGTTCGCTGCAGTTCAGCGGCGGCCGGCGGGATTGTGTCCCTGATCCGAGTTGCGGAGATTCACTCACCTGGGACCAACTGACCCCTCCCACAGACTTACTAGTTATCGGCAGGTCTCCTTTCAGTGGAAAATTGTTAGAAGTTCCTCAGCATGTCCCATGCAAGTGTATTTATGTGTCTCTCTGATCCCGTTACTGCGGAGGTATAGAAAATGCTGCCTGCTCGCCAGCCGCCATGTTGGATCCCCCTGTTGTTTGTTATTATTGTATCCAGCTAATATAATGCAGTCCTTAATACAACACCCTCAAAGTCTATATTGAACAGTAGCATTAATATCAGGAAAGTTTCAAGTGCATTTCTGCATTGCTTGTGAATCTTTTATGTGCCAAGATGTAATGAGAGACTCAGAAACATCCATTGAGACTGCAAGCATATCCATCAAGGCACACAATAGACGTGCTGTTCTTGGCATTCTGAAGGTATTCACATGATGCCTGTCCCACACAAGCTCCAAAATCTACTTAAAGGGTTCTCTCACATAAAGAGAAATATTCTAGCTTAGAAAAAAGTAGGTCACATGTTAATCTTCTCAGATATTTGTTTTTGATCCTTGTTTGTCATGTAGGAAGTTAGAATCCAGTTCAGGAGATAAGATATGTGAGCACAAATATGCTTGTAGGGAGGACTCATTATCAACTACTTGTGCTCACTATTTGACCAAGTCTTAGAAACAGTTAGAGACATATGAGCATGATTCTCAATATCAAGGAACTTCCAAGTTCATATAAAAAATATCAGCAAAATATGTGGCAGAAGATTCATATTATAAGAATTTGAAGAAATTTTCTTGAAGATAAGAAATAGGAAGTTACATGAGAGAACAGTCTGAGTGGAATGAAGTAGGATGAAAAATTCAGATGAATTGTGTGTGTGTGTGTGCACCTCTTTTCTGCAGTGCAGGGATGGAACCCAGGGCCTTATATGCCTAACAGAGCTCAACCACTGACCTCTCCCCATCCCTAATTTTGATATTTTTTAGCTTGTAAGGGAGATCATTTATTTGGTTTCTAAGTGTGACTTATAGATTATAAATGGAAACCATAGAGGAATAGAAATAATATAGTTGGCTTATATATTTAAAAAACCTTTTAGAAATCTCTGGAGCAATTTGAAGATTATATGTAAAATACGGACTAGATAAATTACTACTTTCAATTTACAAGTATGTCATTGTTCTTGTAGTATGGTAGGTATAGGAATTAAGAGCAATTATAAAAAATACTTAGCAAAATCTAGCCTAGTTTGGAGAGAAAGAGAAAAGTGATTTTGGAGAAACAATCAAGGATTTATGTATTGAAAATTAGAGGACACTGGAAAAATCATCTACTTTGAAAAATAAAAATATATTTATTTATATATGAATGCACATATACACATTCATATACACACAAATACATGCACACACACATATATACATATAAACACACATATGAGCTCAAAAAACGTATGTACGTGAAAGGACAGACATACTTAGATACAAAAGCATGCACACATACAGATATGTATGCACACACATGCATACATACACAGACACACACATATAGACATAAAAAATGTACCACAGATATGCACACATGGTAACATATACACACACATGTACAAATATATATGTGCAAAATCTAAAGTGGGTACACATAAATGCAGACACATACATGGATACGCATGCATACATAAAAGCAAAAACAATATATGCAGTATATATAGAGAGACACACATGCACAATACATATACACACACTAACACATACAGCAATCCACAAATGTATATACATATATACACCTACAAATGCAAATATACTCATATATATATATATATATATATATACACAAAGAGACACATAGACACAAAGACACATGTCTGCATGTATATAAAAAACATGCACACACATATACATAGACACAAATAGACATACAAACGCACACACACACACACACATATATATACACACACAGATATACACATATATAAATACACACATATAATCAAATATATGCATTAGTGTGCATATGTTCACCCATATACATGTACACATGGACATATACACATGCACATATGTACATAAACACACATAAGTATGTGCACATATATACCCTTAAAAATATATACATAAAACACACACAATTAAACACAATCAAATACACATTCACATACATATATACATACACACTTATACACTTGGAGAGATGCACATGGATATTTGAACATACATACACATCGCATGCATGCACACGTATATGTGTACACATGCACACAAATATACCAAAATATACATACCTACAAAAGAAATACACAAACACATAAGTATGGACACATAACTCAAATAGACATACACTTTCACATACATATATATGAAAATATACATGTATTTACTAACATGCAAATACATATACCTTTGTCTACAAACATGCTAACATATATACAGACTTATACACACATATACATCAATATGTACACAGATCACATGCATATACTCACTAACATGCATACATGTGCATACATGCACAATATACACTTAGATATAAACATGTTTACACATACATATACATATATGCACAGATAAAAACGTGCACCTGTATACTATGATATCCACACACAAATACACACAGACACACATATATACACACAAACACAAATATACATGCATGTATATGCATATACACACAGATATAACCAAAGGTATACACAAACACAGATACACACATACACATGCACATATATTTACACATACAAACACAAATATACATCCATTTCCACAGTAATAGATACATAAATGCCCATGGGCACCCATGGAAACACACACTTGCAAATATATACATACACACAATTATTAATATACATGCATACACACATGTGCACATGAACAACATATGCACAAGAACACACATACAAACATATGCACACATACATTTGCACATATATGTGTATACACACAGTCATACACACCAATATCACACATATACAAGACAAATATACACAGACATATGCATGCATACACACAAGAATACATATGTATATTTATACACACATATATATAAGCATGGATATATATCTACACACAAACATGTACACACAAAGATACATATCATACAGACATAAGTAGTCATACGTGCATACACAGAAACACACATACATACATATACACAATGATATACATGTTATCAGAATGTAGAAGTGTTTGTACACTGCTAATTAAGAACATAAAACATTAGTTGAAAAATTCCACTATATAAAATAATAAAATTGTAAAAAAGGAAATGGGGGAATAAAGAGAGGAGCTTGTAAATTCCTCTGAATTATTGATGGAGTCATACATTATTGACTAGATGAAAACAAATTTATGAGGTAAATTATGGGTCTAAACATTGATTTTTGAATTCAGTGAAAACTGTAGTCATAAGTTAGAATCAACTCAATAGAGAAAATAGAAGATTCAGCACAGAAGGTCAAGGACACTTGCCTCCCATTTATGATTTGGCAGTGACATGTCTTCTGATATTGAATGGAAATCCCATGAATTTTAAAAGACAATGCTCTGCAAATCACACTTTTCACATGTGGAGCTAATAAAAGATTTTTTAAAACCGGGTACCCAAAATGTAAAACCTACTTTTAATATGAAATCTGCTCTATCAGGGAAAAATCACCATATTTTTAATATTGACCTGAACAGAAAAGATAGATTTAAAAATCCCTGTATATAGATTTCTTTTGGTGGAAAACATTTCATTGAATTCTTGACACTTATTTAGATCAACACTTTATATGAAATATATCTTTTTCTCTTCATCTGGTCCACTGGGTAAAATGCCTTTTCTAACTTCAGAAAACGTGATGCCATCTCATCAGCTCTGCCTTCTGAAGACGATGTTCAGTCAAGGAGGAGGAGAATCCCTCTGGTCCAAGGCGTTCTGAGACTAGATTGTTTCTGCCAGAGGAGTCAGAGCCCTGGCAAGATGGCTGAAGCTCTTAGAAGGGACCATCTTTATATGTCTTTCACCTAAACCTAGAAATAAACCCAGGGAGCAAGGGAACGGGATCAACCGCTTTTTCTAACATCTGAGGGTGTGTGTACACAGGTGTGTATATGTGTGTGAGACGGATTTACATGTAGAGATTCCCTAAGGAATATGCTCATGTGGATTTTCGAACTGCTTCCAGGAAGGGTCCACCACATTTTCAGACTTTGTGAGATCATCATCGTGGAGAGGTAACTCCACAGTGGGGTTTGTCTTACCATTTTAAATTAGTTGAAATTTGAAAATCATTTTGCTTCAGAAAACTTATCATTCTAGTAAAAATTCATGCAGCCAGGCGCCGTGGCACACACCTGTAATCCCAGCAGCTCAGGAAGCTGAGGCAGGAGGATCATAAGCTCAAAGCCAGACTCAGCAAAAGTGAGGTGCGAAGCAACTCAGTGAGACCCTAAATAAAAAATACAAAATAGGGCTGGGAATGCAGCTCAGTGGTTGAGTGTCCCTGAGTTCAATCCCTTGAAACCCCCCCCCCAAAAAAAATAATGCAACACTTATGAGAGTAATTAATTTACTAAATAATCTTTGCATATTTGTCTATAAATTATTTTCCTTTTCTCCTTTTTGTATGTCTTTAAGTATACTCAACCAAGTTCACTGGTCATTATTCACCCTTATTAACTCTTTTCTTTGCTTCTCCCATGTACTGAGGATCGAACCTGGGCCTCCTGCATGCTATGCAAGTGCTCTACCACTGAGCTCTGCCACCATATCTCAATTTGTTATCAAGTCAGATTCTCTCAGATTATCTCTATTCATCAAAACCACGTGGTAGCCCAACTTGACACAACATATGTATATTTTTCTCTATATTTTACTTTAGAAAATAGTTAACAAAGTGAAAGGGCAGCCTATGGATTCAGAGACTATATTAGATAAAGCTGCATGAGGAACTCAGCTCAATGCCAAACACATGCACATACACACAATTAAGAAATTGAGTGAAGGGCATGAATGAATCTCT